>NC_089999.1:0-654166 GCF_036417845.1 Apteryx mantelli
AAAGAGGGAGAGAAAAGGGAAGAGGAGAGGGGAGAGGAAAACGGAGGAGGGGCAAGGGGGCAAGAAGCGGAGGGGAAAGGCCAAAGGGAGAAGAAAGGGGGAGAAAGAAGGGGGAAGGAAAAGGGGAAGGAAAGAAGGGAAAGGAATAGAAAAAAGGGGGAGAGAAATGGGAGAAATCAAAGGGGTAGAAAAGGAAGGCAGAGCAAAGACGGGGAGAAAAAGGGGGTGGAAAGGAGGAGCTAAGAAAAGAAGGAAGAAAAAAGGGGAAGGAAAAGGGGGAGAGAAATGGGAGGAAAAGGGGAGGGAAAAGGGGGAAGAAAGAAGGGGGGGAAAAGAAAGCAGGAGAAAAAGAGGGGGAGAGAGAAAGGAGGCGGAAAGGGTGAGAGAAAAAGGGGGAGCAAAGAAGAGGGGGACCAAAAGCAGGGGAGAAAAGGGGGGAGAAAAAAGGTGGGGAAAAATGGAGAGAAAAGAAAGGAGGGGAGAAAAAGAAGGGAGATAAAAGGTGGAGAAAAAAGGGAGGGAGGGAGGGAGGAGGGGGAGAGGAAAAGGCGGAGAAGAAAGGGTGAGAAAAGCGGGGAGAGAAAAAGGGGGGAGAAAAAAGGGGGAGAAAAAAGGGAGAAAATAAGCGAAGGCAGGAGAAAAATGGGAGACAAAGGGGAGGAAAATGGTGGGAAAGGGGGAGAAAAGAAAAGAGGGAGGAAAAGAGGGGAAGATGAAAGGGGAGGAAAAAGGGGGAGATAAGAAAGCAAGAGAAAAAGGGGGAGAGAAAAAAGAGGTAGAAAAAAATGGAGAAAAGAATGGAGAAAAAGGGAGAGAGGAAAAAGGGGGAGAGCAATTGAGGAGAAAAAAGGGGGACGAAAAAGGGGGAGGAAGGGGGAGAAAAGGGGGGAGAAGAAAAGGGGGAGAAAGAAGAAAGGGAGAAAAAAGGGAAGAAAGAAGGGGGAAAAGAGGGGGGGAGGAAGAGAAAAGGGGGAGAAAAGAAAGGCAGAGAAAAGGTGGGGGGGAAAGGGGGGCTGGAAAGGGGGAGATGAGAAAAGAGGGAAGAGAAAAGGGGAAGAGAAGGGAGGACAGGAATGGGAGAAAAAAGGGGGAGAAAAGGTGGAGAGGAAAGGGGTCAGGAAAGCAGGGGGAACAAAAAGGGAGGAGAAAAAGGTGAGGAAAAATGGGGAGAACATCAAAGAAGGGAGAAAAAAAGGGAGCTAAAAGGGGGAGAAAAAAGGGGGAAGGGGGAGAAAAGAGGGAAGAAAAAGGGAAGAAAAAGTGGGAAGAAGAGAAGGGGGACAAAGGTGGGAGAAAAAAGGGGGAAGACGATAAAAGGGGGGGAAGGGAGGAAAAGGGGTGAGAAAAAAAGGGAGGAGAAGGGAAGGGAAAAAAAGGGGAAGAAAAAATGGGGAGAAGAAGTGGTGAGAAAAGCGGGGAGAAAAGAAACGGGGAGATGAGCAAGGCGGATAAGGGGGGAGATTGGCAAGGGGGAGATAAGGAAGCAGGGAGAAAAAGGAGGGGAAGAGAAGGAGGGGAAGCAAAGGAAGGGGAAGAAAAGTGGGGGAAGAAAAGAAAGGGGCAAAAGAAGAAAGGGAAAAAAAGGACAGGGAAAAGGGAAAGAGAAAAACGGAAAGACAAAAGGAAAGACAAAAGGGACGAAGGAAAGGAAAGGAAAAAGGAGAAGGTAAAAAGGAACGAAGAAAAGGAAAGAACAAAAAGGAAAGGAACACCTCCCCCCCCCCCCAACCCCGCCTTTGGCGGCATCCTCATCCCCTTGTAACAGCGGGAACCCTGCCGGGACGGGCAGTGTGCTTCTACCTGTGGGAACTTGTCTGTGGTTAGCACTGACCTCCCCGTTGAGGGCCCCGGGCAGCCTCGGACCAGGAGCAGGGGGACTTTGGGTTTACGCCCGTGTAACTTCACTGCAATAAAGCCCTTTTCAGCAGGACGATTTGACGGCTCCTTGTCTCTCCCTGCAACACTCGGGCGCCAAATGTCCTCCACCGACTTTGGGATGGTTCTGCAGGTGCGGCGGGGCTGTTTGCATGCCCTGGCGTGCACACCGCCGTAGCAGCAGGGCAAGGCACTGAGCAGCGGTAGCACTGCTGCTGCTGCTGCTGCTGCTGCTGCTGCTGCTGCTGTTGTGGGAGAGGGCAAGGGAGATTTGGGGAAGCAATGCCTCTGTGCCAGGGAGTCAAGGGCCACCGCTGAGAGCAGCAGTCCCCAGGGAGGGGCAGAGAGAAGCTGCCGAGAGGTGATGCTGCTCCAGAAGGGGCGTCCGAGAGAAGGAGGCCACGGGCACGGCAGGGCTGCCGCTTCCCGGGTGCGGCTGTTGCCCGGACACCGAGGAAAGGGGCAGGAGAGCACCTGGCCTGGCAGGAGCCGCGAGCGGCAGAAGCCGCATGCTGGCAGGCTGCAGCTAGGGAAGGTGCCCCCTCCGTCGGCCCCTGTCGGCAGGGGCACTCTCCTCGCAAGGCAGCCGAAGGAGAGGGGCCCGCTGCCACTTGCAAAAGGCATTGGCCATTCTCGGCCATCTGCAGCTCTTCCGTCGCGTGGCGTTCAGCTCTCCCTTGCAGAAACCAGAAGCATTTTGTCCTGCTGGCACGCATGGGCAGGAAGAGACGGCCCATGCCGTTGGTGCAGAGGAAAGACCCAGAGGCCACGGAAGCCTCCAACTGCCTCTAAGCAGAAACACAAGGATTTCTTTGGCAGGGGCTGACTCACTGCAGTATGGGACTGTGAGCAGCCTGGGGGTGCCAGGAAGAGGACGTGCCCGTTTCCTGGCCTCTAAGCAGCCCAGACAACCCAGGGAGGAGGAGCCCAGGCACTTGCCCAGAGAGGAAGGGGGTCTCTCTTTGGGCCCAAGGGGGTGGCCCAGGGCCGACGGGACAGCGATGCTCAGCAAGCTTAGCCGGGCTCCCAATACTCAGCACACACGGGCCTGAACCTTCCCACTTCCAGCTTCTGGCTAAGAAAAGAGGCCTTGGTCCTCTGGGAGCCTCTTTCCAGGCACTTGCAGCACGCCGAAGGAAAGCAAGAGAGGGGCACCAAACCCAGAGGAGCTCTACACGTCGGTCACAAGCAAGGGCTAGGGGGAAGGAGTTGCCTAAAACTGTGCTCCAGCCCCTCTCAGCTTGCTCTTGCAAGTGCAAGAAGCACCACGATCGAACAAGACCTAAATGGAAACGCACCCCACAGGAGATGTAGCCCCTCCCTCCTCTCCAGAGAGCCTTTGTCTCCCTCCATCTCTTTCCTTAAGGACTTGCCCTGTCAGTCCACCTGTCCCTTTACACAGGTGACCTCCAGACACGCACTTGGCAGGCCTCCAAAGACTAGAAGCACACAGAAAGCAGAGGGCTTTGCTTTAGTGCGCCACGTTCCGCCTTCAGCTCGGAAAACTGCTTTACCCAGCTACCAGAGCGCCCCACCACAAGCACGGGGCCAGCCCAGCCCTCCTGGCCTCCAAGGCTAAGGGCCCTGAACCACTGTAGCCAACAGGGGAATTCTCTGGGGGCCTTTGCCAAAGCTGCCTTTGGCTCCCTAGCCACAAAGACCAAAAGCCCTTTGACCAACAGCTGCATCAACGGGAGCTGCCTTTGGGCACAGGAGCCAAGTGATGTCGGCGAGGCCCCTCTGCTCCTTGGGCTACTCCGTGACGACTATTGCACCCCATGCTTCGCACATCCCGTTTTCTGTTTAAGTGCCAGGAAGACACTCTAATCATACCAGCATGAGTAAAGCAGAAGAGCCGAGCATTGCCGTGGCAGACAATGCTGGAATTAAGCCTCCTGCTGGGGCCGCCTGAATGAAGCTCCTGGCGTCTGCATCCTGCGGCTGTTTTAAATCACACGATGCACTCTCTTCTTGCCAACCAAATGCACCTGCCCTGGGGAGGAAGCATGGCTGAGCTGCAAAGGGGAAAAGCTGAGCTCTGGCATTGCCCGGCTCAGCTCGCCCAGCACAGCAGCCTGCCTTTGAGCAGCACGGCACGTCTGGTTTTCTAGGCTTTGCAAGAGCAAAGAGAAGAACAAGGGAGTTCAGAGAATCGCAGAACGGTGGAGGCTGGAAGGCACCGTCAGAGACCATGCGCTCCTAGCGCCCTGCTCAAGCAGGCTCACCTAGAGCAGGCTGCCCAGGACCGTGTGCAGACAGCTTCTGAATATCCCCAAGGATGGCGTCTCCACAAGCCCTCTGAGCAACCCGTGCCAGCGCTCAGGCACCCTCACCGCAAAAGAGTTTTGCGTAGCTTCAGACGGAATTGCCTGTGCAATTTCAGTTTGTGCCCGTTGCCTCTCGTCCTGTCGCTGGGCAGCGCTGAAAGAATTCAAGCGCAGGGAGGCTTTGGCCTTCCCAGCCCTAGTGCTGCTTGCTCCAACAATGTCCCTGCATTCCTCCCAGGTCACCTCTCCCTGCTTCCACCTTCTGCACACTTCCTTCTTCTGTCTGGCTTTTGCCAGCACCTCCTTGTTCGTCCAGGCAGGCTTCCCATGCCCTTTGCTCAGCTCCTGGCTCAATGGCATGGACTGTTCTGGAGCTTGGCAGAGGGGATGCTGGACTATCAAGCAGCTTTCTCGGAGCCCTCTTCCCTCTCGAGCCTTGTCCCATGGGACTCTTCCTCCTGGAGCAGCACACCCTCGTGCACCAGCAAGCTGCAATCTCTTGCTCTACCACACACATATCTCAGCCACTTGCTGAGAGGAGAGCAATTGCAGCAAAAGCACTTTGGCATCCCCTCGAGAGCCGAGCACCGGTGAAGGCTGAGAGAAGGACCATCGCTGCCGCTTTCACAGCCATTGGGACTGGCACTCACATGCAGACCGCGCACATGGCTACCTCCATTTCCCTATCTGTATACAAGCATTTTCGTGAGCCTGCCTCATCTCCTGCGCAGTCTGTCTTTGAGTCTCTCTGCAGACTCCTGGGACGCACCTGAGTCGAGGTGGGATTCAGCTGCCCAAAAGCCCGTGTCTACAGGCATTTGGGTATGCCAGGGCACCACCAGGAATTGCCAAAGGCATCACAAATGGATGCCGGTCCTGGAGCTTAGGCAGCTGAATCCTGCCCTAAACTCTTCTCTGACTGTGGCTGGAGCCGAGATTCCCACTTCACATGGGGAGGCCACATGTTGGCACCTGGAGGGGAGGTCACTCTCATCGCCGGCTCACCACTACTGTGACTGAGTGCAGAGGAAGCGTGAAAGCTGGGACACCGCCTGGGCCCTGATGTGATCTCCAGCGAGCACAGGCCCCCTTGCTTGCCCCCTCCACAGCTTGAGGCCTCCTGTCCCAGCAGCAACAGGGCATGTTGCAGCCGTGCGGGGAGGCGTGTGCATTGGGGGTTTTCACGGACACAGAGCCAGCTGCTGAAGCCGGCAGCTCCTCCAACACCAAGCCCGGAGACGCAGAGCAAAGGGGGCATGGCGGGAGCCAGCGGCGGTGCCCGGCCCCACCAGCTGCGCTCCCACCCCGCAGACGGGACAATGCCGTGGCGGCGTCGGAGGTGCCGGGCAGCGGGGAGACTCCCCTTTGCGCCCGCGGCCCCCGGCCCACGCCCCGGCGCTGCCCCGCGACCCGGCCGCCGCATCACAATGTGCCACAGTGGCACCCGGGTGGCCACGGCCACCAGCGCCCGCCCGGCCCCAGTGCGGCGCTGTGCCAGTGCGGGGCAGCGGGGAGACGCAGGCTCCCGGCCCAGCGCAGCGGCACTACTCGGCACAGGCGCACCGCTCTTGCCTTGGCGCAGGCCTGCCCGGCGCCTGGCGCTGCCCGGCGCGGGGCACGCACGCACCGCAGCCCTCTGCCCGCACACGGCGCCATGGGACAGGCCAACTGCTGCGGCACCTGGGGCGCTGCCGGCCCCGCTGCCGGCACGCAGGCACAGCCTGGGGACCCTGGCCGCGCAGCTCCTCGCGCCAGCCTCGGGCTCGTGCCCAGGGGAGCCTCCCGGCCCCCGGCGCCGCTTGGTGCCTTTGTGTCGCGCAGGAGCCCCCGGCTCCTGCTCAGCGACCGCGTGCGGGTGACTCGGCACCAGCGGACGAGGGACAGGCACCTCCTGCTCTTCTCCGACGCCATCGCCGTCGCCAGATTCAGGTAAGAAGAGCAACCAGAGCCGTCCTCCCCCCCGCCACCGCCTCTGCCACCTGCCCCCAGGCACCGCTGCTCCCCGCATCTGCTCCCACTGGAGCAGAAAGTGCCTCCTCGGGGCTGCTCTTCCCATTGCTTCCTTCCTCAATAGCACCTCTCGACAAGGAGCAGCAATGCCGCCAAATCCTGCTGCTCACAGCCTCTAGCATCCAGTCGCCCACAAGGAGGCCTTCCTCCTCTCCTCACTGCCTCGCCCAGGGCTCCATGCCCCTTGCTCCCCACCACCACTTGTGCTCCATATGGCCTGCAGCCCCCTGCATGGGTGCACCTGCGCTGCGGGCAGGGACAGCCTTGCCCTTTAATTCGGGGAGGTGTGAGCGGAAAGGGGCAGGCTCCGCGTGTTGCCACCCTGACCGGCAGCCCCTGAGCAAGCGCCCGCCAGCACTGCTTTGCAGCAGCGACTTCTCCAGAGTGCCCTGTGTGCGTGCTGGCACGCAGGCTGCTTTCTGCCGCCCGAGCCCCGCGCTGGCTGCCCCGAGCCTCTGCCCCCGGCACATGGCTCTCCCCGGGAGGCCTGCTGCGGCTGCCCCCAGCACACAGCCTCCAAGGCGGTCCCTGCTCTTCCTCCTGGCAGATGTGGTTCCACCTTCCTGCTCAAGCACCGGGTGCCTCTCAGCGACCTCTGGGTGCTGTGCGGGAAGGATGAGGCGGCGTGTGGCTGTGAAGATGAGGAGGACGTTTTTGGCCTCAAATGCGCCAATTCCCTCGTCCTGGTCTGGACCACCAAGGTCTGTGTGGTCACCTTCCGGTGAGTCTTGGGGGCGCGTCCAGGGCTGGGGGGGTGCAGGGCACCGTGCTCGCCTTCAGTCCTCTCCGGGCTTGCTGGGGCTCAGCCCCGGCTGCGGCAGAGAAAGCAGAGGCCCCGCTGCGCTTTCAGACGCACCCACGGGCACCTCCAGGCGTGCACAAGCCACCCGCCACTGCCGCCACGACCCTGCAGCTCTGCTCAGCCCAGCGACACTGTGGGGGGACACCGAGCGGGGGCTCTGGTGTATGGCGGTGTGGAGTGGTGCCAAGCAGGCCAGCTGTGTCTGGGGCCCTGTGCCACTCCCCAGCAGCAGCAGCAGCAGCAGCAGCAGCAGCAGCAGCAGCAGCAGGAGCGGGCTCTGAGGCTGTTTGTCCTTCTCGCTGCAGGTCGCAGGAGGTGAAGGAGCGGTGGCTGAACACCATGCTCAGGTGAGCCCTGCCGGGGAACTCAGCCTGCCTGCGGCGGCGTCAAGGCTGCAGGCGGTGCAGAGCTGCCGGGGCAGCTGCCCGCAGCACAGCAGCACGGGAGGTGGGGGAAAGGGACGCCCCCTGCGCGGGGCAGCTCTGGGGCCGAGCGGCAGCAGCTGCTTCGCCTTGGCACGGCAAACGAACAGCAGCGCCCTGGAGCTGGCCCCACAGCTCCTGGCTTGCGTGGATGGGGAGCCCGAGCTGCCGCTGCCCCTTTCCCGACGCAAGAGGCCCGGAGGCAGTGGGGCTGGGGGCGCTGCAGAGCGGTGCTGCCAGCCAGCGCCGCACGAAGCTCTGCTGTGCCAGGGTGGCGTGGGGGTGCGGGGCCGGTGTCGGGGCAGCGAGCAGAGGGGGCTGCCTGTGACCGAGCTCTGCCTTCGTCCCTGCGCTGTGCCCAGGCAAAGCCCAGGAGCCCAGGAGACCCGGCTCAGCCGCCTGCCCTGCCTTCGGCTCCTCATCAAGTCCGTCGGCTTCGACGCTTCCGTAAGTGTCCCGGGGGTTTCCGCTGCGCCCCGAGCGCCACGGGGCTTTGGGGAAGGGCCCCCGCCACCAGCTGCTCACGTGGCTTCTCTGCTCTCTTGCCTAGTCGGGGTCGCCGACTGCCCGCAGCGTGGAGGCCTTGACTGCGGCGGAGGTGAGTAGGGGCTGCCTCTGCCCCGGCCCTGGCTGGGTGCTGGCGGGAGGCATCAGAGTTTCGGGAGGGCACGTGGCAGGGCCCGAAGCCCTGCAGACACTGGTCGGTCGCTGCTGCATGGGGCCATTCCTGCAGCCCAGCATCTCCTCCACAGGAGTGTGACGACCTCGGCTCTTCCCTGCAGCCGCTCACAGCTCTCTGCGTGCCTGAAGCAGCTCCGGAGGCACCCGAGCACACGGGCAGCTCCGCAGGTAGGACGATGCGCTGAGCATTGGCACCGAGCAGGGCTGCTGGTGCCAGTTGTGCAGCTGGAGATCACAAGGCGCCTGTGGCCGTGCCGAGGGGGGCAGAGGGCTCGAGACCTTCTGGCAGTGCTTGCCTCCTGCCACACTTCCCAGAAGTTCAGAATGACAAGACTCACTGCACAAAAGGCATCGCACGTGCTGAACCTCTGTAGCCCTCTGCTCTTCACAGCGCTGCTCACTAGGGACTGCAGCTGCACTCCCCGGGCAGGATACTGCCCCCGCGGGGACTTGGCTCTCCTCCTGAACTGCTCCTCACCTCCATAGCTGCTAAGGTTGCCCCTTGCCATGTGCCATGTGCCATGTGCCATGTGCCATGTGCGGGGCTGCGTGCTCCCACCGGGAAAGTGCCCTTTTGGCCCTTCAGAGGCCCAGGAAAAAGGAGCTGACAGCCTCTTTCTCCCCACAGCACACCCAGGTGCTGCTCTGGAGGACGCCTCTGCCCTCCACAGCCCAGAGGCTGAAGCTGCCTGCGGCCCCCCAACCGCTGAGACGCAGCAGCCCAGAGGCAGAAGCCCCAGCGGGAGGCGCAGAAATGTCTCTTGCGTCTCTGCTCCTCCACTGCCTGCTCAGAGCAAGGAGCTCGGCACGCTGCGCAGGAGCCTCTCGGAGGCAGCCCTGTCCTTCCCGGGCCGCTGGCGAGGCTGCAGAAGGCGCCAGAGGGGCACCAGCCGGGCGCCCAGTGTTGCGGATGGTCAGCAACAGCTGGGCATGGAGAAGGGGGCCCTGGAAAAGCCACCTGCCATGGAGGCGGCACCACTCTCGGCTGCCTCTGCACCCGCACCGTCCTCCAGGTGCTCCCTGGAGAGCTGCCGGGCTGCTTCGCAGGGCCCCTCCATAAGCCTCCTGGGAGCTGCTGCCATTCCCGCTTGCTGCTTGCCGGCGGCGAGAGCTGCGAGAAAGAGAAGGAGACGGAGGAGGAGACAGAGAAGGAAAAGAAGAAGGAGAGAGAGAAGGAGAAAGAGGGAGACAAAGAGAAGGCGAAAGAGAAGGCGAAAGAGAAGGAGAAGGCGAAGGCAAAAGCAAAGGAGAAGGAGAAGAAGAGAGAAAGAAAGAGAAGGAGGAAGAGAAAGGGAAAGGGAAGGAGAAGGAGAAGAAATGGAGAGCAAATAAAGGGAGGAGAAAAGAAAGAAAGAAAAGACATGGAGAGAAAACCAAGAGAAAGAAAAGAAATGGCGTAAAAAGAAATGGAGAGAAAAGAAAGGGAAAGAAAAGGAAGGGGTAGGGCAAGAAAGTGAAGAGAAAAAAGAGGGGAGAAAAAAGGTGTAGAAAGGAAGGGGGAGAGAAAAGTGAGGGCAAAAAAGGGGGCGAAAAGGGAGGAGAAGAAGAAAAGGGAGCAAAGAAGATGGAGCTAAGAGAAGAGGAGAAAGAGGAGGGAGAAAAGGAAGAGGGAGAAAAAAGGAAGAGGGAGAAAAAAGGGGGGGGAGAAAGAAAGGGGAGCAAAAGGGTGAAAAAAGCGGCCAAATGAAGGGGTGCTAGAAAA
Organism: Apteryx mantelli; assembly: GCF_036417845.1. Classification (NCBI taxonomy): domain Eukaryota; kingdom Metazoa; phylum Chordata; class Aves; order Apterygiformes; family Apterygidae; genus Apteryx; species Apteryx mantelli. The sequence continues at coordinate 9,760 of NC_089999.1, forward strand.
GGGGAGGAAAGGGAGAGGGAGAAAAGGGAGGAAGAAGAAAGGGGGAGAAAAAGAGTGAGAAAAGGGAGAAGAAAAGGAGGGGAAGGGGAAATAAGCAAGAGAGAAGCAAAGGGGGACTAAAAAAGGAGGGTGGAAATGGGAGAGAACGGGGAACAAACAGAGGAGGAAGAAAGGGGAGAAAAAAGGAGGGAGATAAGAAAGCGAGGGAAAAAATGGAGAGTGAAGAAGAAGGGAGAAGAAGGGGGAGGTAAGAAAGGGTGAGAAAAGAGGTGTCAGGAAAAAAGGGGGAGAAAAGAGTGAAGAGAAATGGGGAGAAAAAGCAAAGGGAGAAGAAAGGAGGAGAAAAAGGGGGGAAGAAAAATGGGGAGAAAGGAGGGGGAAATAGCAAAAAGGCGGGGAGGGGGGAAGAAATAAAAGGGAGAGAAAAGAAAGGCAGAGCCAAAAATGAGGAGAAAAAAGGGGTGGGAGAGGGGAGCTAAGAAAAGAGGGAAGAAAAGAGGGGAAGCTAAAAGGGGAGAAAAGCGGGGAGAGAGGCAGAGCAAAAAGGGGGGAGAGAAAAAAGGGGGAAGGAAAAAGGGGAGGAAAAGAGGGGAGAGAAAAAAGGGGGAGAAAGCCTGAGGAGGAAAAAGAGGGAGAGAAAAGGGAAGAGGAGAGGGGAGAGGAAAACGGAGGAGGGGCAAGGGGGCAAGAAGCGGAGGGGAAAGGCCAAAGGGAGAAGAAAGGGGGAGAAAGAAGGGGGAAGGAAAAGGGGAAGGAAAGAAGGGAAAGGAATAGAAAAAAGGGGGAGAGAAATGGGAGAAATCAAAGGGGTAGAAAAGGAAGGCAGAGCAAAGACGGGGAGAAAAAGGGGGTGGAAAGGAGGAGCTAAGAAAAGAAGGAAGAAAAAAGGGGAAGGAAAAGGGGGAGAGAAATGGGAGGAAAAGGGGAGGGAAAAGGGGGAAGAAAGAAGGGGGGAAAAGAAAGCAGGAGAAAAAGAGGGGGAGAGAGAAAGGAGGCGGAAAGGGTGAGAGAAAAAGGGGGAGCAAAGAAGAGGGGGACCAAAAGCAGGGGAGAAAAGGGGGGAGAAAAAAGGTGGGGAAAAATGGAGAGAAAAGAAAGGAGGGGAGAAAAAGAAGGGAGATAAAAGGTGGAGAAAAAAGGGAGGGAGGGAGGGAGGAGGGGGAGAGGAAAAGGCGGAGAAGAAAGGGTGAGAAAAGCGGGGAGAGAAAAAGGGGGGAGAAAAAAGGGGGAGAAAAAAGGGAGAAAATAAGCGAAGGCAGGAGAAAAATGGGAGACAAAGGGGAGGAAAATGGTGGGAAAGGGGGAGAAAAGAAAAGAGGGAGGAAAAGAGGGGAAGATGAAAGGGGAGGAAAAAGGGGGAGATAAGAAAGCAAGAGAAAAAGGGGGAGAGAAAAAAGAGGTAGAAAAAAATGGAGAAAAGAATGGAGAAAAAGGGAGAGAGGAAAAAGGGGGAGAGCAATTGAGGAGAAAAAAGGGGGACGAAAAAGGGGGAGGAAGGGGGAGAAAAGGGGGGAGAAGAAAAGGGGGAGAAAGAAGAAAGGGAGAAAAAAGGGAAGAAAGAAGGGGGAAAAGAGGGGGGGAGGAAGAGAAAAGGGGGAGAAAAGAAAGGCAGAGAAAAGGTGGGGGGGAAAGGGGGGCTGGAAAGGGGGAGATGAGAAAAGAGGGAAGAGAAAAGGGGAAGAGAAGGGAGGACAGGAATGGGAGAAAAAAGGGGGAGAAAAGGTGGAGAGGAAAGGGGTCAGGAAAGCAGGGGGAACAAAAAGGGAGGAGAAAAAGGTGAGGAAAAATGGGGAGAACATCAAAGAAGGGAGAAAAAAAGGGAGCTAAAAGGGGGAGAAAAAAGGGGGAAGGGGGAGAAAAGAGGGAAGAAAAAGGGAAGAAAAAGTGGGAAGAAGAGAAGGGGGACAAAGGTGGGAGAAAAAAGGGGGAAGACGATAAAAGGGGGGGAAGGGAGGAAAAGGGGTGAGAAAAAAAGGGAGGAGAAGGGAAGGGAAAAAAAGGGGAAGAAAAAATGGGGAGAAGAAGTGGTGAGAAAAGCGGGGAGAAAAGAAACGGGGAGATGAGCAAGGCGGATAAGGGGGGAGATTGGCAAGGGGGAGATAAGGAAGCAGGGAGAAAAAGGAGGGGAAGAGAAGGAGGGGAAGCAAAGGAAGGGGAAGAAAAGTGGGGGAAGAAAAGAAAGGGGCAAAAGAAGAAAGGGAAAAAAAGGACAGGGAAAAGGGAAAGAGAAAAACGGAAAGACAAAAGGAAAGACAAAAGGGACGAAGGAAAGGAAAGGAAAAAGGAGAAGGTAAAAAGGAACGAAGAAAAGGAAAGAACAAAAAGGAAAGGAACACCTCCCCCCCCCCCCAACCCCGCCTTTGGCGGCATCCTCATCCCCTTGTAACAGCGGGAACCCTGCCGGGACGGGCAGTGTGCTTCTACCTGTGGGAACTTGTCTGTGGTTAGCACTGACCTCCCCGTTGAGGGCCCCGGGCAGCCTCGGACCAGGAGCAGGGGGACTTTGGGTTTACGCCCGTGTAACTTCACTGCAATAAAGCCCTTTTCAGCAGGACGATTTGACGGCTCCTTGTCTCTCCCTGCAACACTCGGGCGCCAAATGTCCTCCACCGACTTTGGGATGGTTCTGCAGGTGCGGCGGGGCTGTTTGCATGCCCTGGCGTGCACACCGCCGTAGCAGCAGGGCAAGGCACTGAGCAGCGGTAGCACTGCTGCTGCTGCTGCTGCTGCTGCTGCTGCTGCTGCTGTTGTGGGAGAGGGCAAGGGAGATTTGGGGAAGCAATGCCTCTGTGCCAGGGAGTCAAGGGCCACCGCTGAGAGCAGCAGTCCCCAGGGAGGGGCAGAGAGAAGCTGCCGAGAGGTGATGCTGCTCCAGAAGGGGCGTCCGAGAGAAGGAGGCCACGGGCACGGCAGGGCTGCCGCTTCCCGGGTGCGGCTGTTGCCCGGACACCGAGGAAAGGGGCAGGAGAGCACCTGGCCTGGCAGGAGCCGCGAGCGGCAGAAGCCGCATGCTGGCAGGCTGCAGCTAGGGAAGGTGCCCCCTCCGTCGGCCCCTGTCGGCAGGGGCACTCTCCTCGCAAGGCAGCCGAAGGAGAGGGGCCCGCTGCCACTTGCAAAAGGCATTGGCCATTCTCGGCCATCTGCAGCTCTTCCGTCGCGTGGCGTTCAGCTCTCCCTTGCAGAAACCAGAAGCATTTTGTCCTGCTGGCACGCATGGGCAGGAAGAGACGGCCCATGCCGTTGGTGCAGAGGAAAGACCCAGAGGCCACGGAAGCCTCCAACTGCCTCTAAGCAGAAACACAAGGATTTCTTTGGCAGGGGCTGACTCACTGCAGTATGGGACTGTGAGCAGCCTGGGGGTGCCAGGAAGAGGACGTGCCCGTTTCCTGGCCTCTAAGCAGCCCAGACAACCCAGGGAGGAGGAGCCCAGGCACTTGCCCAGAGAGGAAGGGGGTCTCTCTTTGGGCCCAAGGGGGTGGCCCAGGGCCGACGGGACAGCGATGCTCAGCAAGCTTAGCCGGGCTCCCAATACTCAGCACACACGGGCCTGAACCTTCCCACTTCCAGCTTCTGGCTAAGAAAAGAGGCCTTGGTCCTCTGGGAGCCTCTTTCCAGGCACTTGCAGCACGCCGAAGGAAAGCAAGAGAGGGGCACCAAACCCAGAGGAGCTCTACACGTCGGTCACAAGCAAGGGCTAGGGGGAAGGAGTTGCCTAAAACTGTGCTCCAGCCCCTCTCAGCTTGCTCTTGCAAGTGCAAGAAGCACCACGATCGAACAAGACCTAAATGGAAACGCACCCCACAGGAGATGTAGCCCCTCCCTCCTCTCCAGAGAGCCTTTGTCTCCCTCCATCTCTTTCCTTAAGGACTTGCCCTGTCAGTCCACCTGTCCCTTTACACAGGTGACCTCCAGACACGCACTTGGCAGGCCTCCAAAGACTAGAAGCACACAGAAAGCAGAGGGCTTTGCTTTAGTGCGCCACGTTCCGCCTTCAGCTCGGAAAACTGCTTTACCCAGCTACCAGAGCGCCCCACCACAAGCACGGGGCCAGCCCAGCCCTCCTGGCCTCCAAGGCTAAGGGCCCTGAACCACTGTAGCCAACAGGGGAATTCTCTGGGGGCCTTTGCCAAAGCTGCCTTTGGCTCCCTAGCCACAAAGACCAAAAGCCCTTTGACCAACAGCTGCATCAACGGGAGCTGCCTTTGGGCACAGGAGCCAAGTGATGTCGGCGAGGCCCCTCTGCTCCTTGGGCTACTCCGTGACGACTATTGCACCCCATGCTTCGCACATCCCGTTTTCTGTTTAAGTGCCAGGAAGACACTCTAATCATACCAGCATGAGTAAAGCAGAAGAGCCGAGCATTGCCGTGGCAGACAATGCTGGAATTAAGCCTCCTGCTGGGGCCGCCTGAATGAAGCTCCTGGCATCTGCAGCCCCTCCCATTGGGGAGAACACAAGGGTGCCCGGGACCATCTCTTAGGCTTCTCTATTTCTACCTCAACCCTTTAGATATCGTCAGAGACAACAAAAGGAGGAGGAGGAAACCCCCCAAGTAGTGCTGCTTAACCCTTTGCATCGAGAATTACCTAATGCAGGATCGATAAAGTACCTATTGGGAAAAGCTAGTGCTAATTTTTGAAGCAGCAGCCAATCCTGCTAGTGACGCTGTAAAAGTCCTTACTGCTGCAGGATCAGCAATGCAGCAAATGGTGTTGCAAAATCGGATGGCACTCGCTTTCATCCGAGCTGTCAAAGGCCTTTTTTGTACCCTGATTGGTAAAGAATGTTGTACCTTTCTACCCCCAAATGACGAGGAAGTGTGCCATGATATTCAGAAAATACTTGTCGGAATAAACCCATGACATCAAAGTGACAATTGGTCCTTGTGGTTTTCGGGAATACTTGGACATGGAACTTCTCTTGTTTTACAAAGTATGTCTGTTATCATCATCCTGCTCTGTTAGTGTGTTTAATAGTTGTGCTAATATGCTAATTGTGGTTAATTGTGCTAATATGCTGTTGCTTGTCATGTAGTAAACAATTGTCATGACTCAAACACACCGAGCCTGTGTCACGCGACTCTCCCATCTCAGTGTATCCGACATTTGAACCACAAAAAATGATTTGTGCAAAAATGAATACGAAATGTTTCAAATGTTTGAGATTTCTGATAGTCGGCTATCGCCTCGGGTGTCCACAGCCTGAGGCACCACACCTGCACCGCGATTCCTCCATGACTGACGGGACAGCGAAGGATCGGGATCCCTAACACAGCAACTTGGTTGCGAACCCAAAGCATGTGCAGAATAATATTTTAGTGTTTGGCTATAGCAAATTGCACTGCACGATTGCAGTGTAGGAGTGAGCAATAAAATACATATAATGGAGAGCTGTGCTGCACCTGGAGTCCTTGCTCTGGTACGGTTCCCCTTAAGTTAGTGAACATCCCACCCAGGCACAGCATCACCTTGGTGCAATGCCACAGCATGCTCTGGGAAGGACGTAGAGTCTGGGGGAGGTGTTTGTGTGCAGTGGTCGTGTGTGTGCATCGTGGTGGGGGTTGTGAGAGAAGTGCGTTGTGTGTGTGCGTGTGTCTGTGCAAGACGGGGGGTGTGTGCAGTGGGATAGTTTGCAACGCTGACTGCATTAGGGTCCTTTTGAGTGAGATGTGGAAGCTCTGTGTGTTTGGGGGGGCATGCACGTGCGTGCTGGGGGGAATGCTTGTGCGTGTGCCATGTTGTACTGTGTGTTAGGATGCACAGGTAGATGCACATATGGACATGGTTCCCTTCTGCTGAGAGGGGAGGTGAGAGGAGAGAAAGAGGGGTGCCTTGGGGTGCCATAGGGGCAGAGGGGCACCCTGGGGGGCGGAAGCACACAATGGTGTGCAAAGGAAGCAGAGGGGTGCAATGGGGGGCAGAGAGGTCAGGGAAGTGCCATGGGGGGGCAGAAGGGTGCAACAGGGTGCAAAGTGGGCAGAGGGGGCACAGGGGTATCATGGGGGGCAGTAGATGCCATTTGGTACAATGGGGTGCAATGGGAGGCAGTGGGGGCAGAAGCGTGCAATGGGGTACCATAGGGGCAGAGGGGTGCCATGGGGGGCTGAGGGCTGCAAAGTGGTGCCATGGGAGCAGAGGGGTGCCGTGGCGGGCAGTGGGGGTAGAAGAGTGCAGTGGGGTGCCATGGGGGGCAGAGGGGTGCAATGAGCTGCCATGGGGGGCAGAGAGGGCAGAGGGGTGCAATGGAGTGATTTGGGGGGCAATGGGGTGCAATGGAAGCACAAGGGGAGCAGAGAGGTGTCATGGGGGCAAAGGGGGCAGAGGGATGTCATCGGGGGTAGAGGGGGCTGAGGAGGGCAATGGAGTGCAGTGGTGAATAAATATATAAATATGTATAAATATGTATAAGTATTGACTTTTTCCCTTTAGACAGTTCTAAGGCTCGAGTTAAGGCAACAATTTCTGCTTTCTTTGCAGACGTATTTGTGGGGAAAGCGGATGATTCTATCTCTCCTTGCAAAGTCACCACTGCATATCTGGCCTGCCGTTCTCCCCTTACTGTAAAGCTGCTTCCATCCGTAAACAGTTCCCATTCAGGATTTGTCAGGGGCTCATCTTTCAGGTCAGGCCAGCTGGAATAAACTTCCTCAATAGCCTGCAAACACTCATGTTCCAATTCTCCTTCCTGGTTTATTGGGAGCAATGTAGCAGGATTCAAAACAGAAGACACTTTTAAAGAAACATCAGCCTGTTCAATTAAGGCAGCTTGGTATTGAAGCAATCTACTTGGTGAAAGCCAGGGATGTCCTTTTTGTTCCAATACTGCTAAAACGGCATGAGGTACCTATACGGTGATGGGTTGTCCTAAGGGCAATTTCCGTGCCTCTTTAATCAATAATACTGTTGCACCAACTGCTCTGAGGCATGCCGGCCATCCTTTACTCACATCATCCAGTTGTTCAGAAAAGTAGGCCACTGCTCTCTTCCATTCTCCCAAGGTCTGTGTCAAAACTCCTAATGCTACATGTTGTCGCTCATGCACACATAATGAAAAAGGTTTAGTCAGGTTTGGCAAGCCCAGCGCGGGTGCTCTCATTAATTCAGTCTTTACAGTGTCAAAACTTTTATGCCATTCCGGGGTCCATTCTAAGACCTCTCCAGGTCCCTTCATAGCATCATACCATGGTTTAGCAATCAGACTGAAATTTGGTATCCACAGCCGGCACCATCCGGCCATTCCTAGGAAGCCTCTCAATTCTCGTTTTGAGTTGGGTGGAGCAATTCTACATACGGCTTCTTTTCTTTCCATCCCCAATTTTCTTTTTCCTTGAGACATTTCAAAACCTAGATAAGTTACCGTAAGCTGCACCACCTAAGCCTTTTTCTGAGACACCTGATATCTGGCCAATCCCAAGAAATTCAGCGAGTCTATAGTAGCCATTTTACACTCTTGTTTTGTCTCACATCCCAATAGTATATCATCCACATACTGCAACAAAGTCCCAGAAAGATTCCTACCTTGCCAGTCCTCCAGCTCCTTAGCAAGTACATTACCAAAGAGCCTTGGACTGCTCTTAAACCCTTGTGGTAGCACAGTCCAGCAAAGCTGAGTTTTCCGACCTGTGGTAGGGCTTTCCCATTCGAAGGCAAATATTTTTTGGCTTTCCTTTTCCAACAGTATGCAAAAGAAAGCATCTTTTAAATCCAACACTGTAAAATAGACATTGTTCTCAGGTATTGAGGACAGCAAAGTATATGGATTCGGGACTACCGGCTGGACATCAACAGTTATTCAGTTGATTTCTCTTAAATCTTGTACTAATTGATATTCCTGGGTTCAGGGTCTCTTTACTGCTAAAACAGGGGTCTTATTCTTGCAATACTCCATTTTGGACAAAGGTATTTATGAAAGGTTCCAAACCTTGCCTAGTCTCTAACTTAATAGCATGTTGGGTATTTTTACTGGTTGTGCTCCAGGTTTTAATTCAGTTTTTACCGGTGTTGCATTCACTGCTCGTCCAGGCTTCCCTGTGGCCCATACGAAGGGTATTACGGCATCCAGGATTTCGTCGGGAATTTCTGCCCCTTGCAACTGATTCTCAGTTCTCAAACATAGCTGGGCTCTCCAAGCCGTTTCCTTTGGCACATGCAACTGTATCCATTTATCAGAAAAGGTTAGCTGAGCCCTTAGTTTACACAACAAATCTCGTCCTAGGCGAGGCAAGGGGCACTCGCATATGTAAACACTGATGAGTTCAAGTTGCATCTCCAATTGTGCATTCCATAGGCTTTAAAAATGGTTTCAAAGCATGCTCTCCTGTGACCTACTACATACACTGGACTCAGGATATAAGTAACTATCTCAAAGTCACGGGAAATATTCTCCTAGGCAAACTTATACATCTGTCTAATAAGCCTGTGGGGAGGAGGGGGGAAGGCTGGGTCAGCGTGAATCTCTTGAGTCAGAAAACAGTTTAGACAAGTGTTCTCAGTATTGTCTTCTGCCTAAGGAAATTTAAGAGATTCAGGCAGGGTGTCCTAGTGGTATCAGTATGCATTTGCTTGGGAAAGCACAGCATTCAGGTGCTCAAGAGATCCATAAATGAATCTGAAACTGAAAAAGGAAAACTACCAATGGAAGAGCTCCTTGGGGAGATTTGCATGACGTACATCTGATGTTGCAAGCACCAGAACTGGTGCCTATGCTGGACTGTGCTGTAAAAATGTAGCAAATGTAGCTTTCCGTGAGACTCCAAGAGCCCCCCACTCTACACGGCCATGCGGAGTATAAAAGATAGTTGGTGCTGTCCTCTGGGCTTCCTGCGTGCTGCTGAAAAGGAGGTTTGCATGAGAATATTGAGGCATGTAGAATAGGCTGCTGCAGAACTAATAACTCTCTATCTATGCAAACTAACAGGTGTAAACAGGATGTAAACAGGATGTAAACTGAAAACTGTGTATCAACCATACAGTGGGTACAGGCAAAGTGTCAGAACACGCCTACCAAGACAAAACAGTTACTTAATAACAGAGTGTAATTTCTCCTTGGATTAGATTATAGGCCTAGCTACCCAGACAGAAACAGACCTGAACCTCTGCCTGACTTCAGAGCTACTGAGAGCTAAGGTCACTCCTAAGGAGCCTCACAGCTCGATTCGTGTGGGGCTGTGCTTGAGCAAAGCAGATGAGCCCTTCAGCAAGGTGTAGGAGCCTGGGTACGCTGCTGCACCACCGGCAGTGCCGAGTTTTCAGTTCAGAGTGGGCTTGTGTCCAAGTCAGTCTGGAGCACAAGCAGCGCCACAACATAGGCAGGAAAGGTGAGGGCAGGCCCTGTCAAAGAAGCCCGGTTATGAATTGAAATTTCAAAGTTCATTTTATAGGAGGTGACCAACGTTCAGCCTGTCCGAAGAGCTCGCCAGCTCACGGCCTGCTGTCTCATTTCCAGAGGCTCCTTTGGACCAGGTTACTTGCTCGGGAAGACCACAAGCCGTTGCCTGCAGGTGGTACCTCAAGAACAAAAGCAGACAAGCCGCTGCCTCATGACCAAAGCAGCAAGCATGCCTTCACAGGATGCTTCTCAAATGCTTCTACTAAAGGTCCAGATGCTGTAATACAGGGAGGCCCAACAACAGAATGGATTTCCTGCCTAAAAGTAAAAAGGAACAGAACAGCACTAAGTCTATTTGTGCTTTATCTTTGTCATTAAGAAAAAGACACAGATGTAGAAATAGAAGTGTTCTGAGAGTCACAGAGTCACAGAATCACTGAGGTTGGAAGGGACCTCTGGAGATCATCTAGTCCAACCCCCCTGCTCAAGCAGGGTCACCTAGAGCACATTGCACAGAATCGCGTCCAGGCATGTTTTGAATATCTCCAGAGAAGGAGACTCCACAACCTCTCTGGGCAACCTGTTCCAGTGCTCTGTCACCCTCACAGTGAAAAAGTTTTTTCTCATGTTCAGATGGAAGTGTCTGTGTTTCAGTTTGTGCCCATTGCCTCGCGTCCTGTCGCTCGGCACCACTGAAAAGAGTCTGGCTCCATCCTCTTGACACCCTCCCTTCAGATACTTGTACACGTTGATAAGATCTCCTCTCAGCCTTCTCTTCTCCAGGCTAAACAGGCCCAGCTCTCTCAGTCTTTCCTCATAAGAGAGATGCTCCAGTCCCCTAATCATCTTTGTAGCCCTTCGCTGGACTCGCTCCAGTAGTGCCACATCCCTCTTGTACTGGGGAGCCCAGAACTGGATGCAGTTCAGAACATCCCAGAACAGGGATGCACTCCAGATGTGGCCTCCCCAGGGCTGAGGAGAGGGGGAGGATCACCTCCCTTGACCTGCTGGCAACACTCTTCCTGATGCACCCCAGAATACCACTGGCCTTCTTGGCCACAAGGGCACATTGCTGCCTCATGCTTAACTTGGTGTCCACCAGCACTCCCAGGTCCTTCTCCGCAGAGCTGCTTTCCAGCGGGTCAACCCCCAACCTGTACTGCTGCATGTACTGGTCAAAATGCTTTTAGTGCCTACAGTGCAGCGTTACAGGCTGCAGGATTGTTTACTTTTGGTAAATGTACCCAGCTAAAGGAAATCTTTATATTAACCGACAAATGTATTATAACTGTTCCTCTTAAGTTAAATGAAAGAAAAGAAACACATTTCTTTCCACAAAAACACCTAGGTTGCATTCCACCATTATTATTAAAAAAACAAAACAAAACGGTAGGCTAGAAAAAGTGCAGGGCCTGCAGTCAGGCTGATGCAGGGCCATGTAGGGGTGGGAGCTACAGTGTTGTACGAGGCGATGGAAACCGCAGTCTGAATCCCCCTGAGATCAGCAGAAGCTCTTTCCATGGAGAGAGGTTTATGAGCAGTGTCTTCCAGCTTCCTGAGCTGCCAGCAACATCCTGACTTTTAATTTGGAGGGGAAGATACAGTGTGTGTGTGTGTATGCGTATATATGCATATATATATATATATATATATACACACACCCCTATATTTATTTCGTGGCAGAGTGCTTGTGTAGAACAAGAGTCACCTCACAACCGCATGAACTGTGTTGTTGTAGTTCTGTGCTGTGCGCGGTTCATTTGAATAGGATAATAAATCTTTGTTTTTAAATGCAACAGCAGTCTCTTGCTTTCAGTGTGCAAATAGTCCCAAAGAAACCAACCAAATCCCTGCTTGTGTGAACTCGGTGATGAGTGTCTTCAGCGGACTCCATGCACCCTGCTGGATCCATGGCAGCGGGAGCCCGGCACGAGCCCCCCTGCCCAATGCCGCCTGGGGGCAGCTCATTCCTCCCTGGAGAGCCCAGCCCAGCAGGGAAGAGCCCTGCAAGGCCAGCGCGCTTCTGGCCTAGTGTCTTCAGCGACAGAAGTGCCCTCACAAGCCATTTCACAGCCGTGTTCCTGCTGCTCAGCTGCTCAGACTGAAGTGACCTCACAGCCGCTGTGCTGATGCTGTTCCTGCTGCTGGCCTATCCAGGTGGCTTTACAAGAAACTACAGCAACCAAGAGCCTGCCGATGGCGTAACAGGTCCTGAGGCAGAAGTGACCTCAGAATGAGCGGTGAGACCATGTGCCTGGTCCTTGTCTGTCAGGTACTGAGGCAGCAGTGACCATACAGCCCCGTATCTGAGCCATGTGCCTGCTGCTGCCCTACCATTTCCTCAGGCAGCAGCACCCGCACAAGCACAAACTCCAGCCCTGTCCCTGCTGCTGGTCTGTAAATGTTCTCACACAGGAGTGACCCTGCCATTGCCTCCCATGAATGCGGAGAATGGTTTTTTTCCCCTGGATTTGCTTTCTTCTGCAGTGGCTTCCAAGGAGCTGAGAGAGGGCCTAGGAGGTAGCAGGGCCACGGCCTCAGGCACATGTCAGCATCTTCCCCTTGCAAGCCTTGGGACCTGTCCCTCCTCCCTCCAGTCCTCTGAGCAGCCAGCTGCTCTCCAACAAGGTGGCAAGAGCCTGAGGTCTCCTCGCCCATCTGGAGGGCATGGTCCACAGCAGCTCCAGGAAGACCTGACGTGACCAAGGCCCACTCTTTCTCTGCCTTCTCCCTGTACCTGTCACTGACCACCTCTCCTTTGGACTCCCTAGCACCGGGGAGAAGATGCCCTTGGAGCAGCGGAGGGGAAGGCACTAGGAACTGCTGCCATGCAAAGGGGAGACCACCCTGTACCTGAGATGGACTCCTCTGCAGGGAATAAAAAGAGAGGTGCTGCTGTGAACCCCTGGCTTTGCTGGCCAGGCAGTGGTCTGCTGGGTGGGGAAGGCTTGGCCTCTCAGCCTCCTTGACATAGGCTGATCCCCTGCACTCCTGGGGGGGCAGATGGGTGCCATGGGGGGCAAAGGAGGTAGAGGGGTGCAATAGGAGTCAATGGGGGCAGTGGGGTGCAATGTGGGGGCAGGGAGGGCAGAGAGGTGCCATGGGGGAGGGGGAAAGAGGGGTGCCTTGGGGTGCCATAGGGGCAGAGGGGCACCCTGGGGGGGGAGGCAGAAGTGTGCAATGGGGTGCAATGGGGGCAGGTCTGTGCAATGTGGTACAATGTGGGCAGAAGGGTACCGTGGGGGGTCAGAGAGGGGAGTGGGGGGCAATTGGTGCAATGGGGGCAGAGGGGTGCAATGGGAAGCAGAGAGGGCAGGGAGATGCCATGGGAGGCAGAAGGGTGCAACGGGGTGCACATGTGGCAGAGAGGGCAGAGGGGTGCCATGGTGGGCAGAGGGGGCACAGGGGTGTCATGGGGGGCAGTAGATGCCATTTGGTGCAATGGGGTGCAATGGGAGGCAGTGGGGGCAGAAGGGTGCAATGTGGTGCTTTGGGGACAGAGGGGTGCCATGGGGGTACAAGTGAGGCAGAGGGGTGCCAGGGTGGGCAATAGTGCCAGCCTTTCTTGTTACCTTTCACGTCCCTTGCCAGATTCAATTCCAGAGGGGCTTTAGCTCTCCTAACCCCATCCCTCCACAAACAGACAGCTTGGTGGAGCAGGAGCCCTTCACAGACCAGGGCATGGACCGGGGGCACCTACTCCTGCCACCCTCATGGGCTGGGGACTACAGCCAGCAGGCCACGTGGTGCCCGGCACAGTGAGATGCGCCCATTGCGGCTCTGCCCATTTGCGGACATCTCAAGGGCCTCGGTGAAGAATCAGCTCTCTGGCCAGACCCACACTCCCGCTTGCAGATGACACCCTCCAAGGGATCTTTTCCCATGAGAATCCCTTCCCACAACTGCCCTGCAAACTGCTCTTTCCTTTGAGGAGTCTGAAAGTGCCTAAACTTCCTTTCCTTTGCACTCAGGAAAATCAGATGGCCACTGCAGACACCTTTACACCTGGTGCAAGCAGGGATGCATGGCATCCTTGCTCATATACTCACTGAGACACAGGTCCCAAGGGGTTTTCCTTGCACCTCCTCCTTCAACCTGCAATAAGTGCCATCCATCTGGAGGCAGAAATGGGGAGAAAGGGGTGGGAAAAGAGCCTCCAGACAGGTGACACTCTGGGAAAGGGAAAAGGGGGCCTTGTGCTCCATGGGGAACTGAGGTGATTCCCACAGACACAACGGCTGTGTGACCTGGGAACAGTGATGGACACATTTCCCAGGGAGGTACGTCTCCTTGGGGGGCAGCAAGCGTGTGCCAGGCTTTGGGGAGACTCTCCCATCAGTTGCATTTTTCTCCTGACTAGGAATTAGAGCCTCATTTTGTGCCTCTGTCTCTCTCCCCCTCGCTTTGTGGATTTCAGCGCCTGGCATGGGAACCACCTGGCTGACACCCTCATGCTAGGCACCTCCCTGCAGCCCCAAGCACCTCCTGGTACCTCATCCCCAGGGGAAGGGGCTCTGGGTAACCCTGGCACAGCAGGTACACGGCTGTGGGAGGCAGGGGGCCTCAGCCAGGGCGTGAGAGCGAGTTTGTGCCTGCTGTTGCAGCCGCTTTTCAAATGCTTGCAGGCAGATTTGACAAGAGGTAGCGATGTGTGCAGCCCAGCTGGAAACACGGAGGAAGGCTGAGATGCGCACACAGATGGGAAATGACCCCATGCAGTCGCTTGGACAAATACCACCAAGAATGGATGGGCTTTCCCCTCTCGCGCAAAGCCCCTCCTTCCTCTCCCTGCAGCACCCAGGGCAAAGAGGGTTTGTCTCAGGCAGCCTTCGCTGGAGGGAGAGCAGCAGCCTCTGCAGTCTGTGCTCGCGGATCAGACACTCCTCTATTCACAGGGCTGGTGCGGGGCACTGGGAGTAAGATTGCAAGATGGGGCACAGGTGCCTGAGGAGGAAAGGACTGCTCCGGTGTTTGGCTCTATCTTTTCCAGACAGAGGGTCATCTCTCCTGCAAGGAAGAACCAAGAGAGCTGCGACTCTTCAGCCTGGAGACGAGAAGGCTGAGGGGGGATCTTATCAATGTGTTTAAATATCTGAAGGGAGGGTGTCGAGAGGATGGGGCCAGGCTCTTTTCAGTGCTGCCCAGTGCCTGGACGAGAGGCAACGGGCCCAAAGTGGATCACAGGAAGTTGCATCTGAATCGAAGAAAAACTTTTCTTCCTGTGAGGTGACGGAGCACTGGATCAGGCTGCCCAGAGAGGTTGTGGAGTCTCCATCCTTGGAGACATTCAAAAGCCGTCTGGACAGGGGGGCCGTGGGGGAAAAGCAGGGGGCCCAGGGGAGCACCGCTGGGCAAACCCGCAACTCTGTGGGGCACAGAGCTGCGAAAACGGAGGCCCCCGGGACACCCAGAGCCAAACGCAGGTGCCCAGGGCATGCCAAAAAGAGGACCGAGCACCCGGGAGGGCTTGAAAACACACGTGTGCACATGGCGGGCACTAAAGGGCAGCTGTAGGGCCCCGGGGAGACCCAAAAACCAAGCGCAGAGCTCGGGAGGCGCCGAAACCAAACCGAGGGGCCTGGGGGGGCGCCAGAGGCGCAACGGCAGCTGCGGCCGTTGGGAGGGGGGGGAGAGCACAAAATGGCGGCTCTGGGGGCGGGGCCGGGACCCTCGGGGGCAGGTCCTGGGGAGGGGGAGAACCGCCCCATCCCTCTCGCCAGGGGGCGCCAGCGTCCCGCCTCTGCGCAGCCCCGCAGCACTGATTGGAGGGGCCGTGGGGGAGCTGTGCGCTGATTGGCCAGCAGGCGGGGCTGTGGGGGCCAGGCCCAGGCGCTGGCGGGCAGCGGCGTGGGGCAGCGGGGCTGGCGAGCTGCTGGCGGCACCTCGTGCCCCGGCAGCGCGGGGACCCCCGTGCCGGCCCCGGCCCTGGCAGCGCCGTGGAGCAGAGCGGAGGGGAGGCGCTGGTGGCGCTCCCGGGCCGCCACCTCGCCGCTCTTGTGTCTCGTGTATGGGTCAAACGTTCAACTCGCTTCTCCCATGTAAGGGGATAGAAGCATAGAGCAGCGTACCGTTGAAAGCAGGTATGTATGAAATAAAAGGAGGGAGCGTTAAGGCAATTTCCACTCCGCTTTAGTTTTGCAGAGGAACTGCTGCTGTTCATTACAAAAGAGAGCAGAGAGTTTTATCGCTGGTGTTGGTGGGGGGGCTGTGCTGCGGCTGGTGGGCAGCAGGGGGCGTCGTGCCGGGCCAGCGCCTGCCCCGGGGGTTATCAGTTTGGAGGCTGAGCAAAGCATGTCAGCCCGTGGGCACGCTTTGTGCTGGTTCGTGCCCCGTGACTTTGGTGCTGTCTTTGCAAAAGAGCAAAGGCCCAAAGAAGCGCCAAAGCCCGGCTTGGCGCAGAGCTCTGCCCAGGGCAGAGAGGTGTGAGGGCAGGGCTGCAGAAGGCCCTTCTGCAGTGCCGCAGGGGAGAGATTTGTCAGCGTTTGTCAGCGTCTGCAGAGGGTGCGGAAGGATTTATCATCGAGTTGTGGAAGCTACCGGGGACGAAGGCAGGTGACTGCTTTCCAGGCGGTGCGGGGCAATGTCTGCGCTCTCTCCCGGGCTGTGCCATCTCGGTGGCGCTGAGCTCACGAGCCGGCAGATGACAGGAGCTGAGCTCACAGTGGGATGTGCCGCATCTCAAGGAGGTCTCCGCGGTGCCCCAGCGGTGCCCTCACTTCGCTGCGAGGCCTGGGCGCTGCTGGGCACTGCTGCCGCGCTCCCCACGGCTGCCCTTGGGAGCCGCTGCAGGGCAAGGAGTGGGGCCGGGAGGCAGCGGGGCCATGCTGGGGCCCCTCGGCGACAGGCAGAGGAGCAGGGGTGCTTTGGAGAGGAGTTTTGTTTGTGTGGCCGGGAAGAGCATCCTTTTTGCCCAGCTGCAGAGGCGAGGCGAGGAGAAGGAGGCAAGGGAGATGGAGGGCTGCTGGCCGGAGACGATCAGCCCACAGCGCAGTTTGCTCTTCCCAATGCTGCTGCGGCTCTCCACCAAGGGTAAGGCCTTTGGCAGCTGCTTGGCGACGTGTCACACAGAGAGTGTTAAGTGGCCAAAGCGCTGTGGGTGCGGGGCTGTGGGGTGTCTGTCCAGGGTGTGGGGATGCCCCAAGAGGTGTGTGTGAGGGTGCCGTCTGTCTGTTTGTGTCTGGGTTTGTTTGGGAGAACCTCTGGTCCTTCCCAGGCCTCCTCTTGTGCCTCCAGCTGCGCACAGCATGTTTGGCGCTCAGAGATGCCATGTGCAGATGGCCACAGCCCTTGTCCCAAAGCCCTCCCAGGACGCTAGTTCCACTGGGGCCTTCCGCTGGCCTAAGAGTAAGGCCAGCAGCCTGCAACTGGGGCAAAGCCCAGCTCTGCAGGCATGGTGGTGGCTTTTGGGAGGGTTTGCCTACACCTTGATGTGTCCCTCCGTGGGGCAGCAGCTTGCTGAGAAGTTGTGAGCCGGCTTGTCTGAGGCCTGCCGTGGCCTTGCCTTGCTTTCCAGAGATTGTCGCTCTTTGGGACGCTGCGTCGGAATACATCGTGGAGCAGCTGATGCGGAACAAGGTGGGCTGGCGTGGCATTGCCTGATGCCTGGGGGACGCTTGAGTCCCGCTGAGAGCCCTGGGCCGCGGGGAGCAATCCTTTCCCCAGGGCGACAGAAGCACAGCTGTGTCGCAGAGCAGCTTCTGGGGCAGGCAGCACAGAGATGGCGTGCAGGTGTAGTGGGGAAAGCATTTGGCACGTGCCAGGGTTTCTCTCTTCCCCCTGGGCAAAGGGCAAAGAGCAAGTCAAGAGAAGGGGCGGTTTTCGTGGGTGTGTGGCAAGGCTGTTGGCAAGCCGCGGGATCTTCTGTAGGTGAGGGAGGTAGGCAATTCTTTCCAAGAGGCTGTGGAGCAAATGTGGAGAATGTGGCTGTTGTGCAAAGCTTTGCAAGGGCCCCTTCTTGCCCCATTGTGCCTCCAGAGTGGGGAGAGCACAGAGCAGTGGCGCCACATTCTAGCAAGCGTCCCTTTTTGCATCGCCTAAATGCTGCTTCAGGGGCCTTTTTGTCTTTCCTGCGTGCAGGCTGTCCTGGTAGGAGGGCTCGGGACCTTCTTTACGCTGCAAGAACAATTCTGCCTGCGCAGTGGCAAGGTGCTGGCGGTTCAAAGACCCGTCTTCCATCTGAGCACGGCTGTGGACTGGCTGCTTGGGCTCAAGCGCCCCGCAGTGACTCTCCCTGGTGAGAAGGTTCCTCCAAAGGCTGGGAGACAGCTTCAGCTTTGCCAAAACAAACTTCTGCCCAAGAGCTCTTTGCATAAGCGACCTTTTTGGGAATCTGGTTTTAAAATTGGTGCATGAAGCTGGGCTCTCTCGGAGCCACGCAAACAACTGGCTCCCCCTTGCCCCCATTCCTTCCTGGCCCAGCAATGGCGATGTGGCCGGCTGTGGCAGTGAGCTTGTTGCCCTGCCTTGCAGACAATGTGAAGCTCAAACGGCTGAACTACCGGCGCTTGTCGTGGGACCCTGGCTTCCCCGTGCGCGTGGTGGAGTCCTGCGTGCAGGAGACCATCCTCCTGTTCTCTTCCCACCTGCTGAAGAAGGAGCACGTCACCTTTGTCTTCAAGAACATTGGTGTTCTGGCCTGCAAAGGAGACGAAGCGGGCATGAAGTTTTGTCCCTACCTCATTCACCTGCTGGAGAGCAAGGCAGGCCTTCTTGCAGCCCTTCACAGTGTGAGTTGCCCAGCTTTGCTGGCCTCCTTGTCTTTCTTTGGGAATCCTCTCAAAGGACGAGCAATGTGATCTCTGTTGGGTGGCCGGGATGTGGCGGGCTAATGCAGTGCTTTCCCCAGGGCTTGCCCCCACTGACTTCTCCACTAGCAAAGAGAGCTTCTCCTGAGCTGCTTGCTTCTTCCTGCTAAAAAGAGCCTGGTGGCATTATTGCCCCGTCTTCATTCTTTGCTGTGCCGCTGCTCTGCGCCAGAAGTAGGGTTCCTCTTCATGGCAGAGGCTTTTGAGTGGAGGGCTTTGGAGAGGCAGGTTCCTCTCTGAGCAGGATCAAGTGTGCTGCTGTTGGGCGCAATGAGAAAACTGCCTTGTAAGCCTCCCAACGGGTGTGTGTTGCCTTGCAGAGACCATGGCCAATGGATGCAGAGAGCTCTGGGGGAGAAACGGCCAGTGCAGGGATCCAGTCTAGCCCTGCACACGTGTTCCCGAGGTAAGCATGTTTCCTCTGCAGACCTTGACCCACCGAGTGGGAGGTTTCCCAGCTCCTGCTGGAGAGCACACACTGCTGGGGCTGGACGCTCGCACGGGGTTGGGAGAAACTCCCTCCCGCAGCGACTGGTTGCTGCTTAAGTAACGCTGAGTTTGGGCTACATGTGTGTACGTGTCAGCTGGAGTGATGGGGAATGATGATTGCATTTCTCCTGCGCAGCCTGCTGTCATTGCCTTCAGAGAGACCTGAGGGCAGACAGAGAGGAATTGAGGCTATGTTTGTGTCTTTTGGGGGAGAGTGCCAAAACCGCCCATTCCTGCGCACAAAGGGGAAGTCATGGGAGCCTGAAATGATAGTGAGGAGGATTAATGGTGGCAAGCTGCAAGGGCAGGTGGAGGCCTTTCCTCCAAGCGGTGTGGCGAGCTGTGTGCACAGTGGGACTGAAGGCAGAGCCTGGGCTCCTTGTACAGAGAGCGGCACGAACAAGTGGAGGCAGAACAGGCCATGTGGGAAGCCTGGAGTGCAGGGGAGGGTGCAGAGCCGGCGCAGGTAGTGGCACCATTGGACACCCTTCAGAACAACAGCCATCCTCTGCATCAGGGAGCCGAGGGTGGAAGGTCTGCAGGTGGAGGGGTGAGGGCTGCTGCGCAGTCAAGGGGACACTTTGCAGCCCTGCTAATTACCACCCGTGGTCTTGTGACTCCCACCCAGCTAATACTCAGTTGTAATTGGATCTCCCTTCCCTGCCCAGCACTTAGTGTTTCGGGTGCAAGTGGTTCCCTCCTTACTTCGCATACCCCCTCCAAGGCTTTTGAGCACAGACTGATGGAGAGTCTGCTGGGTTTTCCAAGGCTGTCACATGAGCTTGGGTCTGCAGCTCAGCCTCACCACCATCCGTACGCATGCACACGCTCACTGTTGGAAGGTGCGGGTAAAACCTGAGGCGAGAAGGGTTCGGATCGCTTGGTGTGCCCTGCTGAAGCCAGGGAGGAACTCGTGGGAAGTTGCTGCCCTGCAAATGGCAATTCCCTTCTGCCCATTTCCGATGGTCTCAGTGATGTCAGAAGGAAAGCGTAGGGGCATCTGGGAATTGCAGTGAAGGGCTGCTGCCCCGCTGACCTTGCCCTGGGAGCTGGGGTGGAGAGCGTGCTGGTTGCGCAGCTGCTGCTGCAGGGTCCTTGCCAGAGGGCCTCTGGGAAAGGGCTCCTCTCTTTCCCGTCTGATTTGCAGACAGTGTCTCCTCCTTGGCAGGACTTTGGCCGTGAAGAGACTTGGGCTCCCCATCCTCCAGCGCAGCCCAGGAGAAAGGAGTGCAGTGCGAGGTGGAAAAGGCAGGAAAAGTCTCCGCCAGTGGAGGAGAAGAAAGCAGGAGCCAAGCTGGAGACAGTGCAGCCCCAGTAAGTGTGCGCTGACCCCAGGGGCAGCCTGGGGCAGTTGAGCACTCGGGACGCCACCGGGGTGTTCTGGCACCAAATCCCTGAGGCCTGGGGTTGCATACAAGACCTTGGGCGTTCTGGTGCCCCGGGAATGAGCTGGGTTAGGCATGCCTCCTGCCAGGGGCCTTTCTGCAGCCTACAGGTAAGCCCCCAAAGTGCCCCCAGGTTGAAAGGGGCTGTGGGTGCACACGGGCGTGGGTGGGTGCAGGGGCTGGAGCAGGGCCGAGGCAGGAAGGGGCTGAGGCAGGGGGTGAGAGAGTTTTGCCCTGTTGTTGCAGCCACCTTCCCCTCGAGCGGCGCAGATTCTGAAAAGCTTGGAGCCCTATAAAGCCCGTCGGGAAACATTCAAGTATATTGCGGAGAGGAAGAGACAGCAGCAAGCGGAGCAGAAGCAGTGTCCCTGGTAAATATGTGCAAAGAGGGAGGGTGCTTCCCCCTGCTGCAGTGCCCATGCTGGCCCTGGCAGCAGCAGGTGGGCAAAGGGGCTCTTTCTTGGGCAGCCCTGCGGAGACAGGAGCACGTTGTTGACCCTGGCCTTGAGCTGGATGTCCCTGAAATGCAAGGGGCAGCTGTTGGGCACCACCAGAGGTGTTCCAGATGGGCCGTGACAGTGCTGCCTGCTGACAAAAGGATCCGTCTGATGTTTGGGCACAAGGGGCCTGTGTCTCATCAGAGAGAGCTTGCAACTTCACCGGAAGCAGATGGCCTAAGATTTGGCCTGCGTTAGGCCTGTACTGTTTCTCTGCCTTCTCCCTGTTCACCCAGCTGTCCCTCTTTCTCTTTAACTCTCTAGCACTCGGAGAAGCTGCTGGTATGGCACGGCAGGGGGCAGTCAAAGAACGTCGGCGGTGCAAAAGACAGGGGACCAACATGAGCAAGCGCAAAGGCAGGTGCTCAGCCGCTGCCTTGGCAAGTGCTTGGCCAGCCCCAAGGGACGGCACCTCCCTGGCCGAGTGGAGATGTCTTTGTGTGGGAGCTGCTGCTGGTGCTGTCAGTGCCATGGCCTTTGCGGCAGTGGGGCTGTTAGGAAAGGGGATGGGGGGCTTTCCAAATGCAAAAGTCCCCCTAGAAATGCCAAATAAAGAGCAGTGTTGCTGTTCCCAGCTGGAGTGCCCAATGCGTGCCTGGTGATGCGTTGGTGTGCCTGGATTATCGACCCCCCCATGTGTGGTGCCAGGACTATTTGTAGCAGCAGAAGGGAATCATGTCCATATGTGCCCCCACCTGCGCATCCTAACACGCAGTACAACATGGCGCGTGCACAAACATTCCCCCCAGCATGCACGTGCATGCCCACACACACACACACACACACATTAGCATATTAGGGAAACTGGAAATTATTGTGCATATTAGCACAACTATTACACACACACAGAGCAGAATGATGATAGCAAACATACTTTGTAAAACAAGAGAAGTTCCATGTCCAAGTATTCCCGAAAACCACAAAGACCAATTGTCACTTTGATGTCATGGGTTTATTCCGACAAGTATTTTCTGAATATCATGGCA
The DNA here is from genome assembly GCF_036417845.1 of Apteryx mantelli. NCBI lineage: Eukaryota > Metazoa > Chordata > Aves > Apterygiformes > Apterygidae > Apteryx > Apteryx mantelli. The sequence goes on from NC_089999.1 coordinate 31,248, forward strand.
CACTTCCTCGTCATTTGGGGGTAGAAAGGTACAACATTCTTTACCAATCAGGGTACAAAAAAGGCCTTTGACAGCTCGGATGAAATCGAGTGCCATCCGATTTTGCAACACCATTTGCTGTATTGCTGATCCTGCAGCAGTAAGGACTTTTACAGCGTCACTAGCAGGATTGGCTGCTGCTTCAAAAATTAGCGCTAGCTTTTCCCAGTGGGTACTTTATCGATCCTGCATTAGGTAATTCTCGATGCAAAGGGTTAAGCAGCACTACTTGGAGGTTTCCTCCTCCTGCTCTTGTTGTCTCCGACCATATCTAAAGAGTTGAGGTAGAAATAGAGAGGCCTCAGAGATGGTCCCGGGCACCCTTGTGTTCTCCCCAATGGGAGGGGCGGCTGCCCCCAGGGGCCACCGTATACCAAACAGCACCAGCAAGGTGTGCATCCGTCTAATTGGACTCCGGCCGCTACACTAGGAGACCAGCGGTATCAATCCCTTAATGTTGGAACATCCCGCTGCAGACACCACAAATGTGGCGTTGTGCCAAGGTGGCGCCACACCCGGGGTTCTTTGGGATGTTCACTAACTTAAGGGGAACCGTACCAGAGCAAGGACTGCGGGTGCAGCACGGCTCTCCATTATATGTATTTTATTGCTCACTCCTACACTGCAATCGTGCAGTGCAATTTGCTATAGCCAAACACTAAAATATTATTCTGCACATGTGCTTTGGGTTCACAACCAAGTTGCTGTCTTAGGGATCCCAATCCTTCGCTGTCCCGTCAGTCATGGAGGAATCGCAGTGCAGGCTTCCCCTTCCCACTGCGTGGGGTCTTGGGGTCAGTCCAGCTGTCTGGAGCAGGGTCCACACCATGTGGCATGTCAAAACAACTCCCCCTTGTCCCACCTGAAGGTAGCAGCTTAAATCAATCACCAGCTGAAATGTCTTTTTTCCCATCAGGTTTCATTGTTCCCTACAACTCCCTTGTCTGATTTCTTTATCACTCATTTTCCCACTGCTCTGCCAGAGGGCAGCGTTTCTGCACTGCCACCTCCTTCCTCATCCCTCCATTCCCACACAGCCCTGCAGTGTGGTGCCTCAGGCCGTGGACACCCCAGGCGATAGCCGACTGCTGGGATGCACCAGTGCAGCCTGCTGGGATCGCGGCTCTGCTAGCCAGGAGGCCTGCTCTTGCCTGCTGGGCTGCAACACCTGCCCACTCATCACCTCCCACCCCACTGCCACAGGTCTTGAAGAAAAGAGGAAATCCTGAGTGTGCAATGCAGAATCCTCAGGAAGTGCTGTGCAGATGGGCAAAATCCAAGGCCTGTGAGGGGGTGCTCTAGCAGAGAAGGGGGAAAAGTCCTTTGTGTCCGTGCTGTGGACTTGTGAAGATGGAGATGCAAGCTGGCAGGAGAGGCATGAAGTCAAGTTCCTGTTGTTTGCGCTTCCTCAAGGCTCCTCAGCAGGTTTCATAGGAAGGCACATAGGAACCACACCGTTGTGGCCGCAGGCAGTTGGCACGGCACCTTCTCCTGTTCCTAAATGCTGGTGTTAGACGCGTCTTTGGTGAAACTCCCTCACCTCATGTCCCTGTGCAATAGATGCCAGAGTCCAGCTGCTTTTCCGGAGAGGGAAAGAGTCTGCTTTGGGGGGCCCAGTCCTACAAGCAGCTGCGCACAGACGCACTCTTGCCTCCACTCGTAGCCCGGGTGACTGAGGCCAGGTGCCCTGGCACCCCATGCATGTGTGCGCAGGATGCTCCTTGGGGGCAGTGCTGCCACCTCCCTGCTGCACGGTCTTTGGCAAGCGCAGACTCTGGGAAGCTCTGGCCCACGTTCGTCCCTCCAGTCTTCTAACAATACTGGAACTGACTGTAGCTAACTACACACTAAGACTACTGTCACCAGCTCTAAGCTACCTAGCCTCATACTACACTGTACCGTTAACTGTGCTACAGGAAGAAGAACTATGCCCTTACTCTGACTAAGAATAACTATAACTAATAACTTTAACTAATGCTAGTAATGATACCGAATAACTATAACTAATAACTATGACTAATGCTACTAATAATACCAAATAACGATAACTAATAGCTATGACTAACGCTACTAAAGATACCGAAAGACTATAACTAATAACTATGACTAACGCTACCGAAACACTCTAACTAAGAGCTATGGCTAATGCTACTAATAATACTGAATAACTATAACTAATAACTATGACTAATGACACCTATAGCAAATAACTGACGCAAGGGGAACTAAGAACTCTATCCTACACTTAGCAAAATACCTATGAACTAAGAACCCCCCCAACTGCCCTAAGAATTCTCAAACTAACTACTAAAGAAAAAATAACTACACCTACACTAATCTTTATCCTAATCCTCCTAATAACCCTAAAATATTAATCATCCTAAATGTCCTATCCCCTAAAGAGAGCCGTGGTGGGAGCCGTTGGCAGGCGCTGTCTCCGTCCCGCAGCGGAGGCGGAGGGGAGCCCTGGCAGGGACGTGTCCCCGCGGTCGACCCTGCCTCTGCCGGGCAGATGTTGGTGCCCGGCGGCCAGGGGAGGCGCGGAGGTACCGCGCGGCCCGGCGATCCTCAGCCTCCCAGCCCAGCGCCTTGGGCTCCGCTGCCCTGGCTAGGGGCGGCACCAGCCTGCTCTTGCTGGGGGGCCGTGCCCCGGCTGGTGGCCACCGGGGGCCTCCTGCCGCACTAGCGCCTCCTCCTCCTCTTCAGCCCCTGGGACAGGTCCGCGGGGTGCGGGGCGGGCTGCCCCTCCGCAGGGTCCACCTCCATGGGCTCCTCCTCCTCCTCCGCGGGCTCCACCTGCATGGGCTCCGGGACGGCCGCGGCGCTGCGCAGGAGGGCGGTGCGGCGCTCCCAGACGCTTGCGCCCGCCTTCCTCTTGATGCGCAGCACCGCCTTCCTCCTCGCCCACAGCCGCTCCGGCTGGCCCATGGCGGCAGGAACGGAGAGCTCGCTGCGGGCCCTCTCCCACCACTGGCCTCTCAACGGCTCTGGAACAGCGGCGCTGAGCTCACTGCTGACACGCGCGCGCCATGGCAACGGCATGCCTGGCTCGGTCCCCATGCGCGGGGGCCCTGCCGGGCTCTGCCCCCACGCGCAGGGGGATCCTGGGGGCTTCAGGGGGCACCCGTGGGCAGGGGGCCGCGCGGCTGCGGGCTGCTCTCCTTGGCACCCTTCCCGTGGGCCAGCCTCCTTTCTAGACAAAAACATGGGGGGCGTGTGGCTCCTTCAGGCCTTCCAAGGCCCCAAGGCCCCAGGGCCCGGGACACAGCGCAGGCCGTCATGCAGCTCCAGGTTTTGAGGGATGCTGCTGAGGAAAGAAGCCATCTCTCGGGCACCCAACAGGACAAGAAGAGTTACTTTGCCTTGGAAAATGCCTGTTAGTTATTCTCGTGCACTTGCAGTGACTGGCCCCACACCACACTCATTTTTCCTTTCCGAAATGCAGGTGTGGGCAGCAAGCAGCACGACACCCACGCATGATGACCCCAGCGCTGGGGGGCTTCTGCCACGTCAGCATGAGCAGGACACAAAAGGCATCTCCGGGAGTCACCGTGGCCCTCGCCACCTCCCTCCCAGGTCCAGGAGAGCTGCAGAGCTCCTCCAAGCCCTCCCCGCACACTCCCGCAGACAGCCGGGTGCTGCCTGGCACAAAGCCTTCCTGGCGGTGGGCGAGGGGAGGGAGCTGCTGGTGCCCAGCTCTGGGCTCCAGGGAACAGGCCAGGGCTCGGAGCGGAGAGCTGGCAGCAGGCTCCCGCGAGGCTGCTGCTGGCAGCGCAGCCCCAGCCTGGTCCTTGCCCTGGGGACGTGTGCTGGTGGGAAGGGCCTGGCCAGGAGGGAGCCACGTGCCTGCGGAGGCAGCAGCAGCAGCAGCATTGCCCAGCTCGGTGCAGGAGGGCAGAGCAGGGGCTGCTCTTGTGCTGACTTCAGGTAGGCACCACGCTGTCTCCTGCAAGGTCTTTCTATTGTTTTTATTACTTCTTTTTTTAGGGAAAGCTGATTGAGTGTTTTCAACCGTAACTGTTTGCCCTCTCGTGAGTATGTTGTTGAGTAAAGAATGCTGTGTGGTGCCAGCTGTTTTTCCCAGGGGAAGGGGGGGCCTTCTTCAACAAATGGTGCTTTGACAGAGGTCTCCTGCTGTCGTTTCTTCTGTGGCTGTGCCATTCAGAGCACTCCACTCTATGCTGTTTTCATTCTTTCCCTCTTGCCTGTGGGGTAACGCTTGAAAGCGCACAGTGCACCAGCTTAGTTGACTTCCAGTACAAGGTTGCAACACGTGTTTAGTCTGCTCTTCCGTGTGTTGTGAGATATGTGGCGCATCTCTTGGATTTTCCGCTGTGATAAGGACTGAGATGAGAAATACAAGCTTAACCATGGAAATGAGAATTATCATGAGAACTCAATCTCAGCTGAAGAGCTATATAGGAGGCTTTGCTGAGCTTCTTAATGCTTGTGTAAACTCAGCCAATGCTGTGGCTTTCTTGGATCTATTTGGCTTTGGATTCAGTAGCAGACGGGTGCACAGTTTGAAAGCGGCCATCCCTAAAAAGGCACTTGGGAGTTTGGAAAGGGAGGAACTGGCTGGCTGATTGGTTGTGTGTACAAAATATCCTTCTTGCACTTTTATGCGTGAGCAAGACTTTTGTCGTTGTGTGCTAGTCAAGCAGTCTGTCCTTACTTGCTCCAGTCTGGCTTGGAAAGGACTAGCAAAACAAGGGTTTACTGAAGCCTGCAGAGTAATGCTACAATCTGAGGGAAAAGGGTGGTTTCTGAATTTTGTGAACCCAGCCTCAAGCAAGAAGGAGGTGCTGTTGCAGATCAGAGTATTTTATGCTAACAGGCCCATGGTTTCTTTGCCTTCCTTAAGCAGACTTGGATGCCAGCAGCCCTACTGCAGTGAGTCAAACGCCCAGCGTGGACTTCTGATTGCCTGAACTCCCGTGTAGTGATGTCCATTTGCCCTTGTGTTGTCAGCTCTGTTCCTTTTGAAGCTCACCACCTTCAAGTTCTTCCAGGGTCCTGTGTTAGGTGCCTTAGTGTGGAGAATACCTGCTGTGGTGAGGTTAAAGCTCAGTGTTGTGAGGGCTGCAGCCTGATGTGGGAGAGGAGGCTCTTGCTGTTCTTGTGTTCGTTCCTCAGCCGTTTCCTTGTGTTTGCTAGCGCTCATGTTTTCTGTCAGCTTCCTCTCTTGCACCTGTCAGCACTGATATGAAAACAGATTGAAACAACCCTGCCCTTCCAAATTAGGACTTTGAAAGGAAAAAAAAACCCAGGCTGCTGTTGCTAACTGAGCAGCAAACTGAGGAAGCCAGTGATCCGGTGCTCCAAAGCACTCCTGCTGTTTCCAAGCTGTAGCTTGACAGGCTTTGCAAGGCCTTGTTTCAGCTGACTGCTGCACATAGGTGGTTGTGCTGAGGACTTTGTCTCCTGAGCCCTTTCCCCTGTACCTGTGCTTTTTGCAGGAATGGCGAGAGGGGTCCTTGCTGCATTGGAGGAAGGCAAACCAGAGGGGATGATGAGCAGTGTTGTCAACCTCAGGGTCACCTGTGAGCACATCCACAGGCTAAAGGAGCTTAGCTGGCTGAAGGATGAGGTAAAACTTGCTGCAGCGCAGTGGTGTTCTCCACCAGTATATATTGAAAAATACCCCTTGAGGGTGTATGCGAGTTTCTTTTTCCCAATTTGTTGCTGACCCCCCCCTCCCACTGCAGATCTCCGAAGTATCTGTGTTCAGGGCGCAGTATTTCTGAAAGCACCTGTCCTTCTTGTCTGGTGCTGCTTCCTGGAGTTAGTCCTACTCAAGTCCAGATTGACTGGAGTTGGTGACAAATGTTCCTACCAAACTCTGAAGAGGTAACCATGCGCTAACGTCTGGGAAGAGAAGCTGCGCCTGGAGTTCTCTCAGGCAGCTGCCTGCTGCAGGGTGGCCAGCAGAGAAGTGTTGGTGTACTTTTCCTTTGGTAAAGCAGTGTTGCATTTTTCACCTCAAGCTTTCTTTCTGTTATACAGATCACCAATCGCTACGTGAATCTTGTGGTGTAAAGAAAGAAGAAGGAAGGCTAGCCAGTGGTTCATGCTTTGGGTACTTTGTTCTATCGCAAACTAATTTGTGGGGGCCATGGAGCAGTAAGAAGATGGAGGGGAGGAGTGTACGTCTTCCAAGAGGACCGCATCTTAGTGCCCATTCACTTGAGAATGCCCTGGGCACTGGTGGTGAGTCAAACTGGCTTTTCTTTAGAGTTGGGTGAGGAGCACCAGCAAGTAAGGATAGTCCATTTTGGTTTTATTGTGTGCAGCCCAAGGCTGTGCTGTGTCTCCTTTAACAAGTGTATCTTAATAACAGGTCAGAAAGAAGGCCAGGAAATGCTTTGATGCAATGGGACCAAAAGGCAGCAAGCTTTGTGAAGCTTTGCTGTAAGTAACTGCTCAGTCAGTGCTTTTCTGCTTTGACTCAGCAGAAGGATTTGTCAGGTTCTCTCTGTTTAACACAGGATTAGATGTTGTTGCTTTTCTCTTAGTAGATGCAGACCGTCAATCTTTGTGATTGACTTGCTGCAAGCTGGAGGGAATGGGACCCGAGTTATTGATCTCGTGTGGCATTGTGCCCTCCGTGCGGGGTCTTGGATGCCGGGGTTCTGCCACCTTCCCAGTATATTCAGAGCCACAACTTTGCTGTCAAATCCATGGTAGCCTCTGGCACAAATGTGCTAACTTTACAGAGCAATCAGTAAAGCTAGGCTTTTGAGCAGAGGGAAGAATGTCAAGGAAGTGCTTCCTAGTAGCAGCCTGAGTGTAAGAGGAAGCGTGCTATGCATGGGAGGCATTGCGTTCTTCCAAGAGCTTTGTAACTGCTCCTGGCCCCCGCTCTCCCCACTTCAAGAGCTTCCAAATTATCGCAGCTCTTCAGTGTTAGCAAACATTTCTGCGTGTGTTAGCTGGCATAGCACAAATCTCTAGCTCAGCTGACACCCTTGGACGTCTTGGCCCCTGATGCAGAGGTAGTGAAGATGATTACTCCAACAGCTTTAGAGAGCAGGAGCAGAGGGGCCACTGGGTTGAACGAGATGTTGTTTCAGCCTGATACTCTCTTGGCTAGTGTTGAACAGCAGCTGTCGAGGAAGCAGGACCAGAAGAGGGCAGTATATAGTGACTTTTTTTTTTCTCCTTAGAGTATTCTTCCAGCAGGCTGTGACAGACCTGGGAGCTTCGTCAGGCAGAGGTAGTAGCCCGATGGCCTTGGCTGTATTTGTTCTTCCAGAGGTGCACCCAGTCTTTGGGCTGAAGGCCTACCATGAGTCCTTGGAAGGGCCTAATGCAATTTCTTGCTTGGGTTCTCTGTTCCTTTTCTAATACCGTTTGCTCTGCTTCTTTTGACCTCTGCAGAGCAAGGAGCATGTCTTTTCCTGGCCATCTCTGTTTGAGTGGTTGGGTCTTCTTGACCAATAACCATTAGGTCACAGCCTGTCGCTGTGCCTGTAAAGTTAAGATTTGGGGGTTTTCTCCCCCAGATGCTTTACTTGTCCTGCAGTGACTATCCTCGGACACTTTATTGCCCAGCCAGGCAGTGTCCTTTGATTCTTTCTGTTGGCCTACCATACGGAGATGAGTGAGTGGGTTTTTTTGTGTTTGTTTTTTGTTTTAAGCAGCTGGAGTCATGTGTATGTGAGCATTACTTGGCTTGGGAAGGGGAATGGAATTCCTCCTCATAAGGCCTGAATGAATGGCTCTCTAATGAGCGCAAGCCATTAGAGAAAGGCCAAAGGCATCTCGTCCTGTTCTTAATGGACCAGTTGAGAGGGCAAGTGGGCCAGGCAGCCAAGAGAGAGGCAAATTCTCCCTCTCTTTTCCATTCATTAGGAGATTCCACGACACCTGAATGGAAGTGCCTGTGGGGATTTTTCTGTGCATGTAGGCAGATTGTGTGTCCAGAGACAAAGCAGGTGAAGGAAAGCAGAGACTCGCAGAGGTGAGTGCAGCTCCTCATCAGCTGCAGATGTCTTGCCCAAATGGCAGAAGTGGGGAAGTGGTGTGGTGTGAAGTGTCTGGGGCAGGGGCTGGGGTTTTGCAGCTCTCTGCATATTTGGTGTGTAGGACGAGGGCTGGGACTTCCAGAGGCCTCTGCAGGTCAGAGCTGTGTTGTCTGTCTGGATTTCTGACATGTGCTTGCCAGCAGAAGCTGTGCACTTCCTCTTGGGCAAGGGCCTGCAGCCAATGGCCTTGTAATGTATGTGGTCTTTGCGTCTTTTGGGGAGAAATGTGTTTAACCTGTTGACCTGTTAAAACAGGAGTTGTTTCGAGGAGCAGCTTTTGCTCAGGGGCTTGCAAGCTGTTGTTAGTGAAGTCGATGTGGTTTTGCTGGGTTGTCCTGTCTTGCACGCATGTAGGAGGGGGATGGGCGAAGCCATGCTGCCCCCAAAGTGGCAGGTGTGGAGTGTTCTTCAGATGAACTTTGTCACCTGAAAGAATTGGCAGCTGAATGCTTAAGCTGATTGGAGAGATAGGGAGGCAGGAGGAGGAAAAAAAAAAAAGCAAAGGCTTTACTGGCCATCTTCCTGCTCTGATTCTGAATGTGTTTAGATTGTATTTCTTTGTTGGGACAAACATCAAGAGGAACAGAAAACTGATTTTCACTAATAATTTTTCAGCCTAAGTATTTAAGGCAGCACTTGACTGCGTGCCCTGGTTCCCTTTTTAGAAATCATTTTGAAGTGAGAACTCTTGTGGCTGGGCAGATGTAGTGGGGTCCCGAAAGACCCAATCTTCCCTCCCTTTCTTCGCTCTCTGCCCCCTGGTCCTTCACTCATAATCTTCCTGAAGTAAGATCAAGTCACAGAGTAAGTAAGTCAGGTTATTTCCCTTAAGGTGATTCAAATATGCTGCAAGGAAGGAAGGGCTTGAAAGCCATTTCAGAAGATGACATCTCCAACTACCTCTAACTGCTGAAGGCCAATCCTGGACAAGCAGGACAGGCTTTTCCCTTGCCTTGACTCACAGTTTGATCTTGCGAGGGCAATGATCAGTCATTTCTGTGGACAGGATAAGGGAGGTCTCTCATCACTCCTTTTGAGATGTTAGATGAGAGGGTAGTGACTAGGGTATTCTTCTTTCCGCCCAGTTGTTTCTGCGCTGTCCAGACTGGGAGGAAATACCCACTCATCTTTACAGCACCCATTCCCTAAAGGAATAGAACACGCCCTAGAAGGTTTGTACAGGACCCTTCTCTTGCTATCATGTGTCTGTCCTGCGGTGTCTGCGTGACAGTCGTGGAGTACAGGCCTCTCTCAAAGCGAGGAGATCCGTTCTTCTTTTTGAGTTGCTTTCCCTTCTCCCCGTCTTTGGATCCAGAGCCCAACGTTATTCCTGTTCCTTCATATCACTGACTGCAGTGCAGACTGTCTTTTCTCTCTTGACAATACCGACAGTCTGGAAAGCCATCAGAGCCCTCCTCATGGCTGGGTTTCTGCTTAAGCGTAGAAGGTGGTCAGAAAAGCTGGACTTGTGCTGCAGGAAAGCAGGTTTGAGCGTGTTCCCTGTGAAACCTCAGCCGGGGTGGAAGCAAGCAATGAACAGGCTTCAGTTGCGTCCTCCTGCTGCTCTGGGGTACTAGCAAAAATGTTCATGGAGGCCTCTAATCAGAAGGGGAAAATCAGAAAAGAGCAGCACTCCTGACCTTTCTGTGCCAGATAGTTTGTCCTTCCCATGACTTTTTGCCTGCTTTCCGTAATTTAGGGTGTAGAGAGGATGGGGCCAGACTCTTTTCAGTGGTGCCCAGCGATAGGAGGAGAGGCAACGGGCACAAACTGAAACATAGGAAGTTCCGGCTGAACACGAGGAAAAACTTCTTTCCTGTGAGGGTAACAGAGCACTGGAAGAGGTTGCCCAGAGAGGTTTGTGGAGTCTCCTTCCTTGGAGATATTCAGAAGCCCTCTGGACACAATCCTGGGCAGCGTGCTCTAGGAGACCCTGCTTGAGCAGGGAGTTGGACAGGAGGATCTGCAGAGGTCCCTTCCAACCTCGGCCATTCTGTGATTCTGTACTCCAGCGAGAGTGGGTGAGGCTTACGTAGGTTTGCTGCTCTCTGTAAGGAAGGATGCTTTCTCCTTTCCTGCTGGGCTTGAGGATGATGCTAGTCCGTGAAGCTGCCTGTGCTCTCTGTGCTCTGTGTAGGCAACCTGCAACATGTTTGGTCAGTCACTGCAGAGTCGCACGTAGACGTTTGGGAGCCTGGCGTGTCGGCATCTCTGAAGTACGGATGTGCTTCTTGGCAAGAGCCTGATCTTCCTGGTAGCAGAAAGTCAGCAGGTACTGTGTTACCTTTCAGGGGGATTTCCCCTCAAGTTATGGCAAGGAAGCCTTGTCAGACCTCAGAAATGCCAGTGCCATTGCAAGATCCCACAGGGACAAGTTGGCATATACACCTTATGCTGCATTCTCTGAATGCCCTTTCTGTGATTTTTTTTTTTTTTTTTTTGGAATGGACACTCTGTTTACAAACAGCTATTCCAGGGCCTGCCTTTTTACTCTAAAACTTATCAAAATGATGGCTGGGGTTGAAATGTGCTAAGAGATGGCCTGATGCCTTCCGTTGCATGGGCACAACCAGCTGTTAATGTGTCGTGATTTTCCTCCGCAGTTACTGACTCTTATTGTTCGTCATGCACTGAAGAACGATGTGCGCTTGGGAAGTGTGGTTAGCCTACAGGCTAAAAAGGCAGTGTATTGTTTCCTGTGCTTCTCTCTGAAACTCAGGTTTGGATTCCCGTTTTCCTGTTTTTCCTTGACATCTCATCACCTCCCAAAGAATCTCCTGTGTCCAGTAGTTTAGTCACCTGTTACAGGGCAAATGTATCCTAGAATCATTTTCAGAAATGGACTTAAGCTCCCTCGTGAGATTCCCTTGATTGTGAGCTACTTCCAGAATTTTCTTTTCAGGGATTTGAAGCCTTCTCAAATCCAACTACATTTATTGGTGGCAACTTTATGGATGTTTGTTCTTGTGCCAGCATTTCCCGTGAGCTTAAGTGGTTCTCTGTGCCTAGAGCACCTTCGGTTATATGTAACAATCATGTTTCCTCTGTCTTCACTGTGCTCTGTTAAGTTAAATTCTCCTAGTGTCCTTTTGAATGACAGGCACTTCATTTCTGGAGCATATTCACAGCCTGCCTTTGTTGCTTTTTGTTTGAATATAAATTCCCTTTTTTTTTCCTTCCAGAAGAGCCCAGAATTATCCACAATGCTTCATATGATACCTGTCAAGTGCCAGTATGAATACTTCGGTATCCGCTGGTTAAATATGGCTTTTTTTCATGATTCTACTGGTGTATTATTAGTGTGTGATTAGCTGGTGCACTCAGTTTTGTATCTGGATAAGAAATGCATGGTAGCTTCCCCATTTACTGAACCCCAGTTTAGAGCAGAAATTCTTGTGGTCAATCCTGGATGCCAGAATGATGTTCCTGTTCTCTCCTCCTGGGTGCTCCCTGTGGGGATCACTGCCCTGTTCTTTGAGAACTCTAGGATAAAAAGGAAAGAGAGATTCATATACTCCAGGAATCTCTGTGGATGTCCTGCTTTTTGTTTTGCTAAGCGTTTCTTTTATTAAAATACGCTTCCAACTTCTCACCACTATTAGATGGAAGGCTACAAGCCTAAATTGGAATTTGCCTACTGTGCAAATAAGTAAAACTAGATGGTTGGTTTCCAGGGATTCTTTCTTGCTTTCTGCATAGTGGAACTGTATGCTAATCTTTTGTGTATATGCAGAGCCTTGATAAAGTTCCTATGTAGGCACCAAGTGTGCGTGTCAGATTTTCTGCATGTTTGTGTCTGAGCCTTCTTGTTTCTTGCAATTAGGAAAACCTTGGCATGTACTCCCGAGGAGGAAAGAACAAGAAAGAAACTTAAAGAACAGATGAGGAAATCGCTGACGCTCAAGATGGCAGTGTAGGTTTGTTCCGGCTTTCAGTTTTCTTTACCATGTTCCAGCCAGAACCTCATCTTAAAGAAATGAGCTGAACTACTGGATACTCTTCATCTCTTCATATTTCTGTAGAGCCAAGGAGCTTAAAAGCCATAGTCATGGACTCCAAGGCGCCGCTAGTAAGCTCAGGACCTAGAGTCCTCAAAAGGAACCAGTCCTTTTCCAAAATGCTTACAACCTAACACAAGAGAAAAGGCTTGTCTGAGGGCAGGTGGGAATACAAGGAAATGGAGAGTACTACTCTGAATGATAAGCACTGCTCTCACTACAGCAGCAGCCTGACAGTTCTTGTGGGTTGTGAGCAGCCCAGCCAGAATATTCAGGAGGTGAGGTAAACTGCCAGATGCATATGAAAAGCTCCTGTGAAGCGTGAAGATGACAGGGGAGAAGGGAACGTGCTTCTGCATTTGTGTGTTGAGCAGGCAGGCAGTTGGAGCTGCTGTCAGGGCCGGCTTGGAATTCAGAGCTGTCCTCTGGGTACTCCGTAGGAAATAATGTAGGAATGAGGCTAAATCGTGAAAAGCCTTAGCAAATTTATGTTTGCTGTGAGAGAAGAAACTTGAAGGGTTTGGGGAGAATGCTCTTTTGTGATTAAGGCACTAAGCTCAGAATATGAGCTTTGCAGCACCTTTCTGAAAGGATGTGAGTGGGGCAAGGCTGTATTTCAGGAGAGAAGAGCATGTTGCAGTAGCTGAGCTGATCAGGCCTTGAGGGAGAGATGTAATTATGCAGTACCTCATGAAGGCGGTTCCTCGCACATGTGCTGCAGGCTGTGCAAAACTTTGAATGAGGGGAATGAAAACCTACCAAAAAGTTCAAGGCAAACATGCAGATATGAGGTCTTAGTTAGCCCTGGGGTAATCTTGTTATTAGTCATTAACAGGCCAGGGAAGAGTGCACAGCCATTTTTTATGCGTTAGTTTAGCCATAGCCTGGGCCACCCAAAGAAGCACGTTGGCATCAGGACTCCTTGTAGAACAGTGAGAGACCATTGAGAGGGAAGGAGGAAGCTAGGGAGGGTGGTGGAAAGAAATGGAGGAAGGGCAAGAGATGCCTAAAAAGAAGCATGGTGAAATGTACCAAAGGCAGTAGACTAGTAAGGAAGAATGAGAGTTGACTAATGGTCTGGAAGTCTAATTCAGAAAAGTTACCCTATGATTTTAAGCAGAGTGGCTTCAATACAAGGCCTGGGCAATCTAGAGAGTGGAGCGGTGTGACTTGGTTCAAGTGTGTGGATTTCAGGGAGGTGGATGGGAGAAAGTTGCATAAAGGCACTATAAATAGTGTGTCAAATGGGAGAAAAGAGTACGGGGCGGCATTCCGTTAAGGTGCAAAGTGAAAACTGTGGAATTTGAAATGGGGAGAAAAACTGAAGTATGCTTTCCTAGTGGGAAGAGTGCCAGAAGAGAATGCGTGATTACAGGGAAGCATGTGTGAGTGTTGGTGTGAAGGAAGTTAGATGGCATCACTGGACCAAGTGGAGGGATTCAAGGAACAGGAGAGTAAAGAACAGAAGAGGAGAGAAGTTCCTGCCGTTGTGATCAAAGAGAAGAGTGCTGGAGGAGTGAGGCGCGGGCTTGGCAGTGCTCACAGACTCATTTCTCAGTTTTCCATGTGCTCTGTCTCTATACTCCATATCATTCATCTTGCATTCAGAAAGCAGGACCAATTTTCTTTTTTTGAAAAAAATTTTTTTAAACTGAGAAATAATATGAAATTATTCTTAGTTGGCAGGTAGGTAAAGAGAGCATGTATGTTCCTTTGCTGGCATCTGGCTACTTACTTGAGAAGGTGTTATTAAAAGCTGGCTAGACAAGTACACTCAGTGTTTTGCATTCTTGGTGTCATTCCTGAAAGAATTTCAAGTTACTTTGCAGAAGCTAATGGCAAAAGCCTTTCCTGTATGCATCATAATTAATTGAAGCTGTCTCAGGAGCTCCCTTCTTTCCTTTTCCTGCTGTTTTTGGTAACCGCTTTGAACATTAAGTTCAGTGGAAATCAGGGGCAATAGATTCGCAAGCACAATGCAGGGCCTTTGCACAGCTCTGGCCTACTGTATGCAACAGTCAGACTGAACAGAAGTGCAATGTTCTTTTCTGATCCCTCAGCTGACAATCCTAGTTTCTTCTTGGACTGTTTCTCTGTGGAAGCCTACTTAAACAAGAACAAGTCCAAAAAGAAGCGGTAACGGTGAGTGTGGTGACAGAGGTTGTTTTGCATTCTGTAAGCACTTGGAACTTGGAAAATGCTCTCTATTGCATGATATGAGCACTTTGTTTAGCATTCTTGAGAGCAGTCCATTTAGGAAAGAAGAGGGGGCCTCAGTTTTGGAAGACAGACTGGTATGTGCAAGTGGCTTATGTTTCAGAGAGTGGATACTTCATGCTCAGTGAAACTGGGTGCTTTCTGTGTCAGCTGCGTTGGAGAAAATGAGCAATTTGTAGCTGAATTTTGGTTGTAAACTAGTTAGGCCTTTTGCCTTCCCAGCAAAGGCTGAATTTTGCTCTCACAAGGAAAAACATGTAACGCTTTTGGAAATCACATGCCTGAGGAAGATAGTGAGCTGGACAATTTGTAGATCTCTCTCACAGTGCATTCCAAGGTAGACTTCTCTTGATTTTTGACATAGTGTGTTCTTAATCTTGTTTGTGTTGTTGTTCTTGACAAGCCTGCAGATGGAAACATGCAGTCTCCTACAGTGATTCCCCCTCCTCCTCCTCTGAGGATGAGGAAGATTTTGCGAGGTGCAGGAAGTGCAGCCCTAGCAGAGCTTTCAGAAGGTGAGTGCGGTTAGAGAAGGGGGGAGGGAGGAATCTGCTGAAGTGGAGGAGCAACTGCGTGGCTGTGAAGTGCTCTCCTCCCTGCTCTTGTACAGATTCTAAATGGTGTCAGCATTGAATCTCTTGGCATAATATTTAGTCTCTTGGGACTGGTGACTCTAGCTGGGCTGTCTACACCTGGCCTTTTAGAAGTGATTCTTTAAGAGCAATTGGACTTTGCTGGAGGGGCTGGGAGTAAACTCTAAATGTTTGAATGTAAAATTGTACTGCCCCTCTGCTTTACAGTAGTTTATTCAGAAAGAATACTCCCATAACCCCAGAATTATAAATAGAGGCAATGATGGAGTTTCTTTACCTTTCTTTAACCTATGGTATGTGTTCTGTTGAATTGATCTTTAGGTGTGGGTGGCCTCTCTGACCAAAGTTCAGATGTAGAAAGAGAGATGGTCATTTTTCTGTTGCTTTATCCAGAGGTCCTATGACAGATCCAAAGTGTGGCATCCAAGGTAACAGAGACTGTATTACCACTATCCATGCAAACTCAGCTGTTTGCAGGAGAATATTAAATTGAGGAATCAGTACATTTGCGTGCTTAGAAAACTTCTATCAGTATTGAGCTTTTATGGTAGTAATTCCTTAAGGGTGGATAAAAGCTGGAATATATGTAGAATCAAAGCGTATGCAATGCCTTCTCATAGCTAAGGGCTTAGTGTCCTGTGTACTACAAGGAGACTGTACTCCAAAAGTGTCCTGGTTTAAAAAGGTGAGTTTGGCGATGTGGGGAATTTTTGAGCATTTTAGGTACACTTGATTAGTTTATGAGCACGACAGGTTTAACTGTTGGAAGTCAATTCTAATTTGCTGCTTGAAAGACCAGGTGTTTCCTTGTATGGGCACAATAGCTGTAGATGTAATGATTACCTGTATCTGTTCTCTGTCAGCAAAACTCAACTCACAGTATGATGAAATGTGACTTTAAATTCTTTGCTTTCAGCAAGGTTAAAAGAATTGCAAAGAACAAAACCAAAAGCTTTGAATGATTTTTCTTCTTTATTCCTTGTAATTCTTTTCTAAACACCAGCAGGCTAGCTTTTCTTATTGATACTTAGGTATTATCTGGAGATGCAGAATACCTTTTTCTTTCCCCCAGCTTTAGACTTTCTGCTCAACTCTTGCTGACAAATTCCGGGAGAGAAAATCCAAGAACTTGCATCTTCTTAAAGAGTAACCAAAGGCTTTACTATCAAGTCTTGCCTGTCTGTCTAGAGAGAGATCAGATACGTGGCTGAGGGCTGACTTGTGAATGAGTTCAATGAACGGTTAAAGACAGGAAATGGAAATGTGAGGAGGCAGATGGACCACTAGGGGGAAACAGCAGTAGTTTGGGGAAAAGCTGCAAAGTTTTAGATAGCAGGATGGCATTAGCTTCATGCCATCATTTGAAGGAACTGCAAGAATGGCTTCCGGTAGAGGCTCCAAGATGTCAGTGTTTGAGGTAGTGCTACTAGGGCTGAAGTGCTTTGCACTCTTTGAGGAGGCCAATATTAACTCTTGTATCCTAACACCATTTTTTGTCATCGTCTTTGGAAAAATAAGGTAGAAACTTAGCACCCTGGCTGCTGGAGTATTCCATGGGAGAGCGACCTGGCTTCTGCAGTGCTGAGGAAACGGAGGACTGTTTCCAGGGACAGCACTGACCCTGACCTGGGGTCTTAGGCCTGAACTGCTGGAGCCTTCTGTGAGAAAAGGGAGCTGCCTTGATGCCAGCAACTGTTGACATGGCTGGAAGTGCAGTGTTCAATTTAGAAGGAATTTATTAACAGTGGGACAAATTTGTAGAAATTCCAAGTTCCGCTCTTTTAAAGTATTGGATGGTAAGCACACCTAGTCAAGATTTTTGTTTCTGTATTCAGGAGGAAATTGTCAGCATGAGAGTAACCTGTTTGATGTTTTTATTGCCTTCCTTGAACGTGAACTCTCAGAAGTCTAGAAAGCGAAGGATGCATTCCTACTGAAGTCTGCTGATGGGAATTGGTGTAGTTGTCTTGCTAAAGTCCCTGAAACACAGGGTGGAATTGAGCTTCCCAATTTTTCAAGCCTTGGCCTTCATGAAGAAAGAACTGACATCTTGGTTAAGGCGTTGAAATGCTAACTGGATTTCTCTTATGAACAATGTAACAACTATATTTTGC
This sequence comes from Apteryx mantelli, assembly GCF_036417845.1. NCBI lineage: Eukaryota > Metazoa > Chordata > Aves > Apterygiformes > Apterygidae > Apteryx > Apteryx mantelli. The sequence continues at coordinate 48,236 of NC_089999.1, forward strand.
AATGGCAGACTGTCAGAAGGTAGGCTTTTGGTGAATGTACCTTGCTTGCCTTTTACATTGCACATATTACATACACTGGACTCAGGATATAAGTAACTATCTCAAAGTCACGGGAAATATTCTCCTAGGCAAACTTATACATCTGTCTAATAAGCCTGTGGGGAGGAGGGGGGAAGGCTGGGTCAGCGTGAATCTCTTGAGTCAGAAAACAGTTTAGACAAGTGTTCTCAGTATTGTCTTCTGCCTAAGGAAATTTTAAGAGATTCAGGCAGGGTGTCCTAGTGGTATCAGTATGCATTTGCTTGGGAAAGCACAGCATTCAGGTGCTTAAGAGATCCATAAACGAATCTGAAACTGAAAAAGGAAAACTACCAATGGAAGAGCTCCTTGGGGAGATTTGCATGACGTACATCTGATGTTGCAAGCACCAAAACTGGTGCCTATGCTGGACTGTGCTGTAAAAATGTAGTAAATGTAGCTTTCCGTGAGACTCCAAGAGCCCCCCACTCTACACGGCCATGCGGAGTATAAAAGATAGTTGGTGCTGTCCTCTGGGCTTCCTGCGTGCTGCTGAAAAGGAGGTTTGCATGAGAATATTGAGGCATGTAGAATAGGCTGCTGTGGAACTAATAACTCTCTATCTATGCAAACTAACAGGTGTAAACAGGATGTAAACAGGATGTAAACTGAAAACTGTGTATTAACCATACAGTGGGTACAGGCAAAGTGTCAGAACACGCCTACCAAGACAAAACAGTTACTTAATAACAGAGTGTAATTTCTCCTTGGATTCGATTATAGGCCTAGCTACCCAGACAGAAGCAGACCTGAACCTCTGCCTGACTTCAGAGCTACTGAGAGCTAAGGTCCCTCCTAAGGAGCCTCACAGCTCGATTCGTGTGGGGGTGTGCTTGAGCAAAGCAGATGAGCCCTTCAGCAAGGTGTAGGAGCCTGGGTACGCTGCTGCACCACCGGCAGTGCCGAGTTTTCAGTTCAGAGTGGGCTTGTGTCCGAGCCAATCTGGAGCACAAGCAGCGCCTCTCCATTTACATCAGCAAATAGTTTCTGTCATCAGGCTATGCTAGGTTGTAAATTATGGGTGCTGACAGGAAGTTTGTTTTTTAAAATCACCGACCAGACACTGACTACTCTTTCTGTCTCAGCAATGGTTTTGGATCAGAAAGTAAGTGGAAATTCATATTTCATTCTTGTTTTGTCCAATTCAGACTCTCTAGACCTGACCGGCATGCCAGACAATCGCTGTTTCCTTCTACGGCTGTACGTAGCAAAAGAATTCCCCAATGTGGGCTACCGCAGTTTTCTTGACCTATCTTCCTTCAGTCCTCCTCATGGAGGAAGGTCATGACTTATATTGTCATAGGACATACTGTATATATTCAAGAGAAGGCTGGGATCACAGGAAAGCACCAGAGATTACACACTCTTTTACATCGCCTGAATAAAGATTAAGCAGTACAGTCACATAAGGTTAGTACCTCTGCAGTCATGGGACTGTTGCAGAATGCAGTACCACTGTTTTCAAACATTACTGCTGGAATGGAACCAAATCAGATGTTTGACTTTCAACAAGAAAAAAGAATGTTAGCCTACTTTAAAGTGCCTTTTCAATATTTAATTTATTTCATTTTTTTCCCACCCTTTTTCTCCCATTGCTTGCTAGTTTCAGTTCTTAACTCAGTGTTTTCAGTAGAAAATCTTTATTTAGTTCTGTTTTGTTGTTTTTTTTCCCTTGGCCAAATTCTCTCTGGGTTATATCACTGTGATTTCAGAGTAAGTCAGGAGGAATTGTTCTAGATTTACGCTGATTTAAAACTAAATATTAGCTAAAGGGAGATACTAGATTCAGACTAGTGCAACTGAATGCTTTCCTCTGCTTCAGTCAGCTGCAGTGATTATTCAGTCTTCATGTTTCACTTGTGAATATAGCAGATTTTAGATATAAATCTGACTTACACAGTAGTTGCACATCTAGGCTGGATGCAGATGACTGCACTCAGACACCATTTGTATGACAGTGATTGAGCAAATCCATCACTGTACAGGTAACCAGGGAGGACAGGTCCCTGTGGATAGTGTGAATGCAAATGCTGTTATATCTGCCCCTGGACAAAATGCCCATTCCTGTATTTGAATGCAGTTTATTCTCTGAAGCATGTATTTGAACTTTGATCTCAGGGTATTCTTAAAACTCTTTCCACTTGAATTCTGCCCCAATACACCTGTGCTTTTCCATTCTTTGCAGCTCTTGGGTTTTGCAACCAATTCAGCTGCTGTAAGTGTTCTTGTCTTCTCAATCTACAAGAGACACTATCAACATTCTTCATCTTTTTCTGTGTTTGATTTTAGTGTTCAGACCCTCAAATACCTTTCTCCTGTGCATTTTGCATACAATAAAAACACTCCAAGATATGTCAGGCTTTCTCAGGTAAGCTGTGATGGATAGATTAGCTGCATTTAGAAGGAAAAAGAAAATATGAGATATATTCTGAAGATACAGCACAATTGTTATTTTTTCTCACAGTAGCACCCACCAACATTAACAGAGCTCTGATACACTTGCATTTAGTAGTTATATAGTCACAGCTAACTTCAGTCAGTAGAGACAAGAGGGAGCAAAGAGATGACATTAGCACAGTAGGGAAATTAAATAATTCATCATGGTATCTTGACACTAATCCTCACTTCTTTGATGTATATAAATCATTGAAGGGCATGTTGTCCTGTAAATGCTCTAACCAGGCTCCAGGTTAGCCAGCCGAACACCCAATGTGCTTTGGAAGCCCGTCTTGGCACAGCGCAGAGTGTGAGATATTACCCAGACTGTCTTGGTGAGACCCATCCAGCTTCAGCCCTCACCTTGTTAGAGTCTGGCCAGCAGGAACTGCAAGCAGACAGATCTACAGTCAAGGAGAGCTCCAAATCACTACCGCATCTGTAGTGTGTTTCTCCTCAAAAATCCTTTCAGGTTGGGAAGTGCTGTAATATCTTCTATACAGAGGAAATCAGGTTCAAGAACATCAAAGCCACATCAATATAATCTGTGAAGGCAGGTCAGAAAGCCTGTAGTTCCAGGGTCAGATGAGACAACCTCACTTGTATCACTTGTACTCATCTAGCATCCCTAATATTTCTCTACCCATGAAATATACCATACTCAATAATACCTTCAGCTCCTGCTTTACATTTGATTTACAGCAGCTGTGCTGCCTTTTGCTGCTAACGCTGTTATTGCCAGGGATTTTGATCTTAGTGACTTTGAGTACAGAGGGTGGATTGGCAGTCACCCATGCTCCAGCGGATGAAGCAAGCCAGTCCATGGTGTAAAGGGTAGTGATGGGGGCTTTAGGCATCACCTTTATGCTAGAACTCGAGCAAGGCTGTTTTGACTAGGGCACTTCACTGACTTTCCCTTCTCCTTTCCAAGATCTGCACTGTGCTGTTTTGCAGCAGCTATGTGCTGCTCAACTGGTTTCCCCATTGCCAAGAGGACTGTCTTATCCTCCATGTACGTATATATTTGTGTGTGTGTATAGGGGTGTGTGTGTGTGTGTGTGTGTGTGTGTGTGTGTATGATGTTTGGGTGCCTGATAAAAAAAGGAAACACATTAAAAAGGTGCATCATCTTTAATGTATTTATCACCTTATGGTAGACATCCATATAAATACATCATAGGCAGGTATAGCAATAAGAAAGCTGCCTCGGCAGAACGTGTTTTGTAATGCTTCTGTCTGCCTCAGAGCATGATGACCTCATTGGGAAATATCTTATTTGTTTGGAAAAAATTAAGCTAAAAAAATTTCTAAAGAATTAATGGAGTTTGACCGTCATTACAGAAATGGTCACTCTTTTATGTAAAAACAGAACACTTTTGTTCTGCTGTTTAATGAAAATATTACAGTGGAACAAAGGAAATTGCAGTCTGTGGAAATGATGGGATAGTTGAGAAATCATTATCCTTCTGTTTAATGCCTGTGTAATGACTGAAGTTGATTATTTTGTCATATAGAATAAAGGCAAGAGGCATTATAATTTTATTTACTCATTTGCAGGTTTTCTTAAGCTGACATTTTTCAGATCAGTCTTGGGAATTTAGAAATATGTCTAAATTATTAAGAATCAGTGAGATACTATTAAGATGTGTCAAAATTCCCTAGACTGTTTTGAAAAATTGTACTGTTACTTTTACAGAAATGTGGGAAAAAGGCTTTTCCAGAGCTTGTCTTCTTTTTGTAATTTTAACACCATTTCTTAAATTTCAGAAAAAAAAAAAAAAAGAGGCCAGAATACTTGTTGCAATACAAAGTGCTGTTTGTGCTGAAGCTAACTGACAGGGCCACGTGAAGGGAAGAACTGGAGTAATTGCTGAAGCTTTAGTTGTTAACTGTAGTGGTGAGTTTCAAAGTGAAGGCTGTGGTGGTAGCAGAAGATAAGAATTGTAGAAGGAAAAGGGCATATTCAAGGTGTGCTTCAAAATACTACAAATAAGACTTCAATGTCAAGTGGTACCATGGAGAGCAGAAAAGAGAACACAGACGTTATGAAGACAGCTATTATGAGGAATAGACAGATCTTATGAAGAATAGACGGATGTTACGAGGAATAGCAAAGGAAGATTCCCAGTCTATCAGCACGGCCCTCAAAAGCCTGATGAAGACTGGAGGGGTGAGAGGATCTGGCGGATGGTCTTTGTTCATGACAGCATCAGAAGGACTACAGAAACATGAGTTCTAGATATTCTGGCTACACGTGCAGTACAATGTCCAGGTTAGTGTCCCACCCAAAAAAGCAGCTCTCTTCTCAGCAGACATATTCTCATGCTTTAATTCCTGGGATTAGTTTCATGAAAATCAGCATGTTGGTTGTTTCAAATTGAAGATCAACAGTCAAGTGTGAGGAAGAAGACACAAAGGCAATGTTGTTCCTCACAGCTATTATGCTATGAGGAACTATAGCTGTCACTGGCTATTTTTATATAGGTACATGCAGTGTTTCCCTTTAGTAGGTAGAAGAGGTCTTACGGCTGGATCCCTATAGGGACGCAGCTATCCAGTGTGCAGCTGCACAGGTGTAAAATGTAGATTCTCTAACCTCCTGACTTCTCAGCCACCTCATCTTAGAGGTTCTCCAGCTTTTTATATATTCATGCATCAGTTTCCTGGAAAGCTGTATTTTTTTGATAGAGAGCATGCACACAGCACCACCAAACTGCTCAGCTACTGACTCGCTCTTTGGTCTTTAACTCACATTTCTTCATCTGTCTTGCCCGTGGCCCTGTGGAAATAAGCATTCCCGCAAGTGCTTGCTGACTCAGGCCTGTCTTTAATGACACACTCCTGTTTACCCAGAGGTTAAAATGGTAAAAATTAATTGATTTACATCAGAGCTGTACACATCCAAATCTAAAAGCTTGTTCACTCAAAATCCAAATTTCATACAAGCGAACAAACAAAAGCCATCTAAAACTTCTTGTTCATTAAGAGTTTTTGAAAAAGTTTAGACATTTTTGTTGTTATTATTTTATCCAAAATAACCCTTCCATCCAAAGTAGTAATCTCAAATGTGTTTATATGGTTGTTAAAGAAGTAACTCAAGCAAGAGTATTTCATTAGAAACTCTCTTTAACTACACAGAGAGGAATTCATAGTTGTGCTCTATCTTTGTGCTTAATCACCTCCTTTCAACACAGTAATTTATTAGCAAATCTCTTGAGGAGCAGTTCTCATTTGTTTTGGGAAGCAAAGTAAAGTCCTTGTACGTTCAGTGATAATGGTGTAGTTACATGCCAGATTTTGTGAAGCCCATTATCTATATTATGTGTCATTTCAAAATGACTGGAGTATTCATTTATTTTGATGGTGATTAATGAATTCTAGAAAGATTTGTGATTACTTTGTTGATCTAGCCCTATTCCAAATTCTCTGAACTAAGAAGAAAACAAAATCTGTCTAGTTCAATGAGGAAATAAAAAAATCATAGCCTAATGAATACCTAAATGAACTAAACCGAACCAAATCCAAACAGCTCAAGCTTTATGCACTTTAGTCAAGAGGGAGACAACTAAAAGGGATAATGTTTTGGTTTTGCTCTTTGCTAACATATGACGTTTGGGGCTCGATGGGACAAAATGATTTCTTGTTACAAAGGTATGATTCCTAATGGAAAAGAGAGTAACTTTTTTGGGGGAAAATATGCACACACCACTGGGGATTGTTTGGCAGGAAGAATGAAGGCAAAAAGCTCCCATGTTGTCTCAGAATAAGGGCAATAGATTTTGTCGGACCTCCTGCACAGGTAATGCGTATTGTGTAGAACAGAAAGTATGAGATAGCATCTAATACAAACAGATTTTTATTAGTCACTGCCTAGGATATCTTCTAATACCTCATGATTTGCCTTTATTCCATGTAACTATATGGTCTGAATTGGAACATCAATATTAGGACTCTAAACCGAAGGTGGGACAGTGTGAGTGAGGAGCGTCAAGCAGAATATCTACATTTAGGAAAAGGAGAAAAAATGATGTGGTCAATGACAGGCCCACTAGACCTTAGTAGTATGTGATGCTGTACAGCAAATATTGAAGGAAAGAATAAATGAAGAGAGGGGACATAAATGGAAAAGATGGCTTTTTAAAATTAAACACAGTTTTTCTGAGACAGACTGTCTGAAAAAGAAACAGGTAGTTGTTCTGTAAGCAAAAAATGATTTTTTTTTACAGAAGAGAAGAACCTTAGGTTCAGACTACGCATAATTTATTGAAGTATTTGACACAGTGCCACATAAAGACATTTTTAGGTAAGCAGGAGAAGAGGAAAGCACTATAAGAAATGTTGTGTCTTCTTCCAATCCTCCTCCCACCCGGTGTTTAACTGGGCAGCAGCATCCATCCATGCCACAAGCCAGCCAGGCTCTGGAAGGCTGGATACAGCCTGCATGACTGCCACATAACATCTGGACAAGAACTGGCCTTCATCCAGCCAGCTGAGATGTCAGGCAGAGTGAAGCTACAGTCGTCTGTCTCCCTCTGGGTATAGGAGAGTCATCTTCGCCTCATCTCCTCCATGGTAGTCCAGAGCAGAGCCATTAGACGCTGCTGGAATTGGCTCCCTGAGTAAATGCAAGTCTCACTGCCGCAAACACACTATAAAGCTTTGTGACAGCAACAGAAATTAGGGTTTCAAACACCAATTTTCCACACTCAGATAGCTAAATGCTCACATCGCAGTTGTTGTAACCCTCACATTACCATATTCTCCTTGACATTCGTCACCATTAGTTGTTGTCCCACATCTAACATTTAGTGGTAATCTCTGAGATGAGGATGCAAAGGTGCATTTTTATTGCAATTATAGCATGCTTTTGAGTGCTATGAATATTTTAGAAATGGAAATCCCTCTTTGCCGTTTTTCTTCGTTCTGCCCACTCTAGCATGCCATTTTTTTGTTTATGCTAATGGAAGCAATAAGCTCTGCAGAGAAGCGCATTAGAGGAGACTTCTGAGTGTCTCTGAGACGTCTGCTTGCCTCTGGGCAGGTCTTCCGTAAAGAATGTGAGGCCTACAGAAATGGACCATCCCCTGGATAACCGGCTGCTGTTTTAGCTTGTAGGCTAGAACGACAGCTTCTCAGAAGTTGTGCAGCAGCACCACAGTCTGGATTCACTTTCATGTTTGCACACACAAGTTTGGTTCTAAGTTCCTAACATGACTCTTCATTAAGCAATGTGTCCACCTGTGGCTACCCTGGGAGTCTTCAGGAAAGGATTTGTATGAAGCTCTTCTGAAAGAGATGTGCAGGTTGCTGCAGACTCTATTTGCAGTGTGGGGTTTTGACGGGAAGGAGAATTCAAGGCAGATTTGCCCTGATCTTTACAAACACACATACACATACGCATACACAGAAAAATAGGATTGGAAGAGGCTTTGAGAGGTCATTTCATCAGTTCTACTAACCTTAGGCAGATTAACTACACCTGTGTGGTTCCTGAATAATATTTGATCTCTTCTTAAAGCCTCTAATGATGGATAATCTACCTTCTCCCTAGGCAATCTCTTAGACTGTTTAACAGGTACAAACATGTCCTATCATACTCTTTGCATTGCATTTCGCAGACCTCTGAACACTTTGAGGACAGTGAGTTCTCTTAAAGAAGCAACCATATCATTTTCACAGACCTCCATCATGCAATCAGGAATGGTGGGGACAGAATCTACTAATTGTGGGTGGAGGGAAAATCTATGGAATTTGCATTTCACCATATAGTACCAAGAGAAAAATCTAGCACAGGAACTAATCTTCTGCACACACACACACACATACGCACACACCATTTGCCAGAGAGCTATGAAGTACCTATTCTGCTTTGGACTTTTTATTACAATAATACAATTACTTTTGTCAAGAAGTATATCACTTAACCTGATTCTAAGAAAAATGGGCAAGGATTCTTAATAATTAACAAAATGCCATTCCTTTAAAAATGTCACCAACTTTATTAAACTGAAGTTGCCATTCACAGTCACTAGTCCACCTACAGATTGAAATTTTCTTTAGAAGTTACTAGAACCTGCTCATATTGAAAAGAGGAGAGGCAGGATAGGCCTCTGGCTGGATGACAAGTGCTGAAAGTTTGGCGAAAGAACAAGCAAGGGTTTAGCAAAAGCTGAGCTTTTTTCCAGCTGATTAGAGTGAGATAATAGGAGTTAAGTCCAACTGATGAAAGTTATAGCCTCAGATTCTTGTGACATTTGGGAACTCAGCAGCTAATGATTTATGCTAAATTTGGGAGCCTAAATCCCCTTATGTTCCTGCCTACAGTGCATAACTACAGCAAGGTCTATATTCCTTGCACACAAGCAGGTAAAATTCTTGTTGATGTTGACTAAAATTTTGGAGACTAATATAACGTTTGATGGGCATATAGCAGATAAACATTAGTTACAGGGGCTGCCCTGTCGCATCATGTTGCATTGATTTTTCTTCCATCTGATCTCTTCAGGCAGTCCATCCATGAAGTGAGATTCCAGATCTGAGAGATGTGCTCAGCTGTCAGCTTTTAGCGTGGCTCAGGGTAGATGCTGGTCTGACTCTCAATTTTTCATTAATCTAGAAGACTTGCAAAGTAGGTGGATCTGACCTTTGAATGTAATCCTTTTCCAGAGGCTTGTGGGGATGGAATACAGACTACAGTTGCTTGGCCAGATTTCATTGACAAATACTGATTCATTGGAATGAAAATATTTTGTAGAAAATATATCAGTTTTGATGGAACTTCCACTAATTCACAGGCAGGAGCCTGTGGGAAATGTCTGCTTTTCAACCAGCTCACCTGACTGCTGGGAGGTAATTTGCTGTCTGTTACTTCAAGGCATCCCTGCCCACTGGCTTGGAAGCAACTTCCTCCTCCCAGTTGCAATGGCACTAAGTGCACCAGAGCTCCCAGATTCCTATCTGGTTTTCCAGGTTTTTGCCATGGCGCCAAGAACTCTAGTTCTGGCTGAAAAAACTATTGATCTGTGAAGCCTTTCTGCAATGTCAAGGTCCAGCTCCACCACACCTACCTTCCAGCACCTTGCTGAGGACCAGGATATAGAACTGTGGCCATCTTTGTACACTGAAAATTGTCAGCAGGAGGCACGTTTAAGTTCAGGCCACCTAAGATTTGAGTCACTCTGGAATCATCAGCTCTCCCCACTTACTGTACATGGGTGACTGTGCTCTGAAATAAAGCATAGCACTAGATATCTGAAATTAGGTAGGGTTAACAGAGACCAAATGAACTTCAATGAGATAAAGCTGCCCCTTGGGAGATTCCTTTAATGACAATTTTCCCAACAGCCTTCTCAATATGGCTGCTGCATGATTATTTTAACACTTTCTGTTTAGACTCTTATCCCGAATTCTTATAATAAATGACATGTAACTTGTGTGTACTGCCATGCCAATATATTACCAGAGAATATATTAATGATACTTTATAGACAAGGAGACATTTGCCATATTGGGCTGTCTGTATATAATAATATATAATAATGTATATAATATTAATAATAATGTCTGTATATAGTACAATGTGCTTCAGTCCAAGTAAATGGCAAGACTGGACCCAAATTCTACCCATATACAAATATAATATATGAGAAATCTAAAATGCATTTGGATATATGCATTGATCTCAAGGAGGCTGAACCCTACAATGATTAAACTGCAATAAACCAGCGATTACTGTGCTGGCCACTTCTTGGAAGAGAAAAAAAGTCTTGGCTGTAAGAGCTGTTTAATGGGTGCGTGGAGCCGCTGCATGTGGAGCGCGCAGGTGTTACAAGGGGGCACCTGAAACTCAGCGGCGCAGCTCTCCCGACCTTTTCTCTGTGCCTTTTAACTAGCTGCCCATGCTGCATTTTCCTGCCCCTCCCTGTTTTGTTCCAAAGAGGGATATCAAGGTTGTGAAAGAGCAGAACGTGAATAGTCAGCTAATCAAATCACTGAATGCCAGGAAGGTCAGCGCCGTCGTGGGAGGGTATTGACTTCCACAAGCTGTCGCGAAGGAGCACCGCAGCGTTCAAGCCCTGCGCAGGGGAATCAGCCCAAATTTGAAAGGGAAATGTGAGTTGCTTCTCCAGCCTGGGTGCTGGGGGGGAAGGAGGACTAGCGGGAACAGCAAACCAGACGCATCTAGTGCTCTTTATTCTGCCTTTTGGCAGCGAAGGGCCCCGATCCCCCTCCTGCTGCACATCAGCGGAGATGCATTACCTCCATGCGCACGATCCTCGCTCACACCAGCAGCCCGCTATTGCTGCCTCAAAACCCCAGTCCCGCTGCCCATCCGCTCACTGGAACAACTCAGCAAGGGCCACGTGGAAGTTACTTATTTGTGCCATTTAGTTTCCCCTGTACAGGCACAACGCTCAGGAACGTCTTCGCGTGCCACTTGCACGTGAAGCTGGGGATGAGGATTTGCCACGATGGACAGAAGCAAAGAATGAGCGCTTGTGTGTTCTTAGTTAATATGTTCTCCCCGGCACTCCTCTGGGCCAGTCCCAGTTGTCGAAAGCCTCTGTTTACCAGTCCGGCTTCCCTATTTCAGTACGATGCGTCCCTTCTCATCTGCTCGTGTCTTGGCTGGTGGTTAGTCATTTGATCACTTGATTATCAAGGAATAAAGGGGAAAAAGAAACAGATTGGTAAAAAAAAAAAATTGGACTTCTTCAATAGCTGGAGATCAAAGAGTGCAAAAGCGGACACATTCTGAAACGCCCTGGCTACAGAGCACTGGCGATAGGGTTAAACGAATGCCACCAGGAAGCCGTTACTGGTTTTGTTGCTATTATTTTAATAAAAACCGACATGTTGACTTCTCTGTCTAAATGAAGTAATAACTTATACTGGTAGGCTCTACCATACCGTGTTAATTGCAGCTAACGTAGTTTAGCCAAATGGTTTAGTCTATATTTAAACCAAAGTGAAATAGTTTAGTCTGAACAACTTTGCATTTCCTCAGCTGTTCATAATATTGTGCGTATTGCTTCAAAGCAAAGCAAAGCTTCACCTCAACTAGGCAAAATAATTGGCCCCCTCTTTATCTAAAGCTACAGGGTAATTGTGGATAGATGTGGCTCAGACCCATCAGCTCGTTCAGCCCTTCCCTCTGCCAAGGTAGGGTTGGCGCTTTTAGGGTATTCAGCCTCAGTTCTCCCTCCCTTATTTCAACTCATTCTTTCTGAGCTACATTCCTGCGTACAAAACAGCCCCTCTCTTCTTCCTTATTATTAATGGTCTACAGGCAGCCGGACACTATTATGCACTTTCGAAGGTGCTCAGAGGCAGTTCATTCTTCCATTCTTACCTAATTCATCACTTTCTGTTTCAGACCTATGAAAGGTTCTTTGAGTTGTTTTCAGTGTGCGTTTCTCTTAAAGATAAATGCCTATTAATAAACAGTCTAATATAATATTCAGGGTTGACATTCAGAAGTATTTAAACACTGGAGAAGAAAAATTCTTCAAGAATAAAACAATTTAAAAAACCCCACTCTCTTTATTGACAAATATATCTCCAAACTGAAAAATACAGACCAGTCAAGTATACTTTCCTTCAAAAATAGAGAAGCTCCTGAATTTCATTTAAATGAGGCTTGTGTTTTTGGATAAATTCTGATTCCTTCTGATTCTTTTAAATCAGGATTAGACCACAGAAGAATACTTGATCCAAGATCGGTATCAGACAGAGGATGTGCAGAAATGGTGGTAACGCCCTGCATTTTGGGCAATATAGCCTTCATGTTTCTCTTTTCAATAACCCAACTATGTGCTTCTAGGCCAAAGGAGAGAATCACAGTCCATGTGAAAGGGTAGAGAAATTCCGCAACATTAAAACCTGCTTCCTTGTACATGAATCCAAAAATTTCCAACATTTTAACATGCACTGTGGTTACAGAATCACAGAATCACAGAATCACTGAGGTTGGAAGGGACCTCTGGAGATCATCCAGTCCAACCCCCCTGCTCAGCAGGGTCACCTAGAGCACATTGCACAGGATTGCATCCAGGCGCGTTTTGAATATCTCCAGAGAAGGAGACTCCACCACCTCTCGGGGCAACCTGTTCCAGTGCTCTGTCACCCTCACAGTGAAAAAGTTTTTCCTCATGTTAAGATGGAAGTGTCTGTGTTTCAGTTTGTGCCCATTGCCTCGCGTCCTGTCGCTCGGCACCACTGAAAAGAGTCTGGTCCCATCCTCTCGACACCCTCCCTTCACATACTTGTACACATTGATAAGATCTCCTCTCAGCCTTCTCTTCTCCAAGCTAAACAGGCCCAGCTCTCTCAGCCTTTCCTCATAAGAGAGATGCTCCAGTCCCCTAATCATCTTTGTAGCCCTTCGCTGGACTTGCTCCAGTAGTGCCACATCCCTCTTGTACTGGGGAGCCCAGAACTGGACGCAGTACTCCAGATGTGGCCTCCCCAGGGCTGAGTAGAGGGGGAGAATCACCTCCCTCGACCTGCTGGCAACACTCTTCCTGATGCAGCCCAGGATACCATTGGCCTTCTTGGCCACAAGGGCACATTGCTGCCTCATGCTTAACTTGGTGTCCACCAGCACTCCCAGGTCCTTCTCCGCAGAGCTGCTTTCCAGCAGGTCAACCCCCAACCTGTACTGGTGACTGGGGTTATTCCTCAATTGGTTGAGTATTAAAAAAAAAAAAAAAACAACTTCCTGAGCAGGTATTAGAGATCTTTCTCTCAGCAACTATTATCACGTAAAAACACATTTCGTACCATGAGATTCTTTGGTCCTCAGTCTAGTTTCATTTACATTGGTGTAAAGCAGTAGTAATGCTATTGAAATCAGTGAAAGAAAAAAACAGCATCAGGCCTTAGTAGTGATGCAGAAGAAAGCTAATGTATTATTTTAAGATAACTGGCAAATTGGAGGCAGAACAATAATCCTGACAGCCCTGTAAATTCTGGGTCTTGGCTTAGATTCATTATACTTTTGGCAGGATCCCTCCCTGTGTTACCTAAGATCATTATTGTCTCTGGCCAGGCAATAAAATCCTGTAATCTGACTGTAAAATGCTTTAATTTCCCATTCATTAGATTTTCCTGAATTTTACTTTGTGTACCCTGGGAGAAAAGAGCTCCCTTCCCTTTTTTTTCCCCTTTTCCTCTTTTTCTTACAGGCATTCAGGCAAACACTGAACAAGATATGTTTTTTGTTGTCTGGTTTAATTTTATCAGATAAACAGCCCCATTCAAGTGCATAAAGGACTCCCTCACACAGATGACATTATCTCCAAATGTTGTTCAACCCAGAATTATGAATTCTGAAAGTGCAGAAGAAGGGATAACAGACTTTCCAGACCTTCCTCATCCCCAGTAAACTAATGCTTGCAACTGCAGGTGGTTTCTTTAGGGTAGGCTGGTAGCAGGTGATGTAGATTCCTAAGTTAATTTAAAGCAAATTACTTTGGGGGTGCAGGTGCTGCAGCTGTTTGCCCAGGCTGAGATGCCACCAAGGTAAGTTTCTCCTATGCCTGGACTAGCTCATGAAGACTGCTCTGCTCTCAATCTACAGTTTGGATGTATAGTGAAATGTTACAACTCTATGGCATGTCATGCAGTTATTTTAATAGTTCTTTTGACCTGATGGTCTATGAATCTGTGTAATCAGTGGTCCTCTTGCATTTGTCTGGCTAGTGTTGTCTTCCTTCAGATACCTGTTCTTCTAGCTATCCCAGGTGGGCAAGAGGAATTTTTTTGTTTATGAAAATCAGTGGAAAAGGGCTCTGAAATCAGTGAAAGGGCTTCTTGCAGCCTGAGGCCTGTAAGTTTGCAATCTCCTTCTGCGGGAATCACAGAGCTAGTGGTGTCCTTGGGCAACTGCCCCTGCACAGGCTCCTTTCTTTGCAATGACCCTGGGCATTCCCAGGAAGACTTGGCAGCAAGCAGGAAAGATCCCATACCTGCTTTCCATCAACAGATGTCTGTGCCTTCTGTACAGACACCTGGATTTTGTCAAAATGGCATCTTTCAGCAGAGAAAGGGCTCTGCCGAAAGGCTGTGGGCTTCTGGAGCAGCATGCCCCTTGTCGTGGTGACCCTCTGTGCTGCTGCACTGCATACCGCACTGTGTGTGATGGAAGGGCCCCTCTAAAGCTCTCTAGTTTCCCTGTTTAACAATAATAAGTTGCATATCAAATTCTATTCTGTACGACATTAATGCGAGCATGAAGAAACAGCAGGGCTTACTCTTGATTTGCACATGCTTAAATGATGGGAGTGTTTGGGGGGGGGTTATTATTATTATTTTTCAGCCTTTTTGAAAACTTAGTTTTAAATAACCCTATATGCCTTTTCTACAAGCTGGTGTGATCACAGAAAGTCTGTCCCAGGCTACTCTGTCCTCCACTTCTTCGAAGTGTAAGTTTTTAATAGAGAGTGTGTGAATAGGGTTGAGGAAGAGAGTGTCTCCTTATGCCTCATTAGCTTGCACTAAAATTTTTCTCCATCAACAGCTTTTTGACTAAGCTGTGGCTTGAATTTTAAACAGTCCGGTGACTGTGCTGTTTGCTTAGCTAAGGTGGTTTTATTAGTGCTGCAGAATAAGAGGTAGGATCTTTGCGGGAATTTTTGCCTTTGACTGAGTATAAGTAGAGCTGGTTGAGGGAAAAGCACTTCTGAAATCCCCAGTTGCTATTCAGACTTTTAAGGTTAAGGTGCATCACACGCAAGCAGCAAATACAAATTACCAAAGCTTGTAGTTTCTGTCCTCTATAAAATATAGCATCCATCAAAATGGACAATGTTTCACTATAATGAAGTTCAGTTGCCAAAGAGTCTTGGACCTCTGTGTTTTGGCATCAGTTGTTATTTAAAAACAAACAAACAAAAAAACCACTTTGCACCAACATGGTTTTGAATTTCTTGCAACTACTGATTGGTTTGGCTACCTGTCAAAAATATTTTGCCTGCTCATTTCGTGCTGCAGTGATTCCAGGCAAGCTTCAGCTTTCCTCCTGCAGAGCCCTTGGAAGAAGGATGCCATGAGGCAGCCTCCGCAGGCTCGCTTGGGGTCTCTCCTGGACCACCACTTCAGTCTGGAAATCAGTCCCTGATGTTCTTCTCTCCTCCTCTCATCAGTGTGATAAGATGACTGGTAGTGCTGGAAAGAAAGCTAGCACGGAAAGAAAGTAGCATGACATAGATCACATTTTTCTCAGGGAAAGGTTTGATCTGTCTGCCTGGTTCCTACAAAACCTTCCTTTTCCTGTTATAGCAGCAGTGCGGGCAGATGTAAAGCTCCTTTTCTGTGTAATCCTTCCAGTACAAGGCATTTTATGATAGTGATAAAAACTTGATTCAAACATTTTCACTTTTTCTATAGTTGTGCTTGAAATCTTTGCATATGAAAGATGGTAATTTCCTTTTCTGGAACACAGTTTTGGATTGGAGAGGGAAGCAAGGGAAGTGGTTCATACTCTAACCTAGGAGATGAAGGCTTTGCACCAGGGGTTGGAGGACAGAGTGACGTTCCCACTTGTGCCACCACCCTCCTGTCTGAGCTCAGACCAGGGACGTGACTCCTCACTACCACGGTTTCTTCTCGTGCAAAGTGGCGCTGATGACAAATCCTGACTTGATGAGCTATTTACTTGAATGCAGACTAGATGTGTAAACTGTGTAAATGTGTAAGTTAACATTCTAGTTCCCCACTATACGCTAGGGTGCTAGTATCATAGGCTAAAATACCCAAAATATTAGAAAATGATTGTATATACCCCATGCATCTAATTCTAGCAATTCCTATTCCATGGTAGCAAGAGAGAGGAGCTCTGTGGAGCAAGCTTGCCATGTGGATATGGGATTACTATATTAACTTATTTTAACTGAGCACAAACGCATTTCTTTCCCTGCTTTTTCAAAGCAAAAGAGATTTTATGTGTCTGTTTTCCCAGTATCTCCTACAGAAAAATCAATGAAAATATTCCTTCGTATGTGGAGGCTTTTTCTTCACAGAGAGTTTATGAAAGGAAGAAAGTTCTTCAAATTGTCATGCAAAGGAAGCGTCTCCTGTTATGATTCAGTCTTTCTTAGGCACAGTCCTGTTCTCCTGGGAACTGCATAAATCCAACACTAAAGCGGCAGGGGGGAAAAGACAAGTCGTTTCAGAAATATGAGCTGCCGAATTAGCATTTTCTCCCATTACTGCAGGCCTCACGAAGAATGCTTATAATAGGTCTTCTGGTTTTGCTCACCCAAAAGGAATATACTCAGAGTTGCAGAACATCTGGTGCTGATGATTTTTCATGTGTTCTGGAAACGTGGCTGTCATACATGCATCCTCACCGGTATTTTTGAAGAATGCATTTCTACAACACATTTTGTTGAACTTGGACTGGATGCTTTATCATGGGGGCAAAGAGCATACATATTTTTCCCGTCTGGCTGAAGTCATTCGCACCTGGCTGGGTGTTTACCACACCGGTGCCCAATGCAGTCACACAGGTAGCGGCCCAAACTTTTTCGGCTTTGCATAAAGTAATCAACTGGGTGAAATTTGGAGCCTATTGAAATCAGTGGGATTATTGCCATTGAGTTCTTAATGGGACCACAATACACTAAACTCCAGCTTAACCTTTCCAGAAATTTCCCTTGCTAATTTTGGCTTGAATTATAAAAATGGACAGATGCTGGAGAACCAAAGGAAGAAAATATGACCCTTTCCCTTTTAAATGTGACCTCGTGCAAAGCGCTGTGTTGTTGAGGAGTGACAAAGCAAATCCCGTCTCAATACCTTGTGGATCTGTTTTTATCTTTCTATGCTTAGGTCAGTATTCTGTAACTCTCATTTGCCAATTAAGCTACATAAGAGGCTACAGGATGTAGTTTTGCAGACACTTCTTCAGGCAACAAAACTGATTTGAGGAGATGAAGACCTTCTCCCCTCCCTGTTGTTTCCTCTCTTGCAGTACCCAGTAGTAGCAGTAGTATCAGCAGATAAACAAGATTGGGGAACTACCAACCTGAGATCAGCTTTAACCCAAGAAAAGTGATTGGTATAATCCAGATCTGTATTGCAGTCCAGTTCATCCTGCGACTGCACAAATAGTTGAGCGTACAGAGGTAAAAGCTGTGCTACCAGCAGAAATGCTCTGGAAACCAAAACCGAAGGCAACCTGCCAGGTCATTCTCTTCCCTCCCCTCTTCCAGGGCCAGGATGGCGGTGGGAAGGCTGAATCCTTCCTCTCAGGGGCAGAGAGCTGGACGTCAGCAAGTAAAAAAGATATTTCTGAGGAATATGCTCCACCACCTGTCTTCACGGGAAGTTTTGTTCACAATCAAATGGTTGACCATCACTTGGGCGCATCCCTTGCCTCATGGCTAGGTTTGGGGAGGATGCCTCATGGCAGGATGGGAGAGTAATGATTTCCTTTCAGAGCTGGGCTGGAAAATGCCACTAGTTGTTAAAGTAATTTCAATGGTGCTGTTCAGTGAAGAGAAACATTAAAACCTGAAACTGTTGCCAAGACTTGGGTTAGCAAATGTGCATCTCTGCTTATGAGGAAGAATATGCAGAAACAAGTGCTTTATCTCCTGTATTTAAGGATGCAAGTAACCTGGTTCACTGAGATCCTTATTGCCGTCTGGGACTGCTACATGCCACTGTAATCCAAGTAATAATCACCAGCAGAAAAGGCCCAGGTAGTCAGTCCGCTCATAGAAAAGGAGGCTCTTTTGGGATTCAAGCTGGAGAAAAAGCAATGCACCATTTAGCTGGAGAAAAAAGATGTGCAGTTTGGGGGGAAAAATATAAAACAAAGATATAGTCCATCTAGGACAGAAGCAGTAAGCTAACTGTAGGAAAGAGATCTCTGGATGTTGGGAGTCAGGCCAGCTAGGATCTGGAGCTTCATCCAAGTCCCCACACAGGCTCTGCACAGACTGAAATCCATCTCTCATGCCTCAGCGCCTCTCGCCCTTGGCACGATCCCGGCCTTCCCGAACCCAGCAGGAGTTCTGTCAATGGTGTCAGCAGAGGCAGGAATTCACCTCAAATCGGACTATTACCCACTGCTGCTCTTTCATGTGGGCGCCAATGACACCAAGGGCAAACTGGAGACCATCAAGCAGGATTTCAGAGCTCTGGGGATGGTGGTCAAGGGTCTGGGAGCCCAGGTCATCTTCTCCTCAATCCTGCCAGTGAGGGGGATGGATGAGAGGAGGAGGAGACGGACTTTCCAGGTTAACGACTGGCTGGGCCGCTGGTGTTGGCAACAGGGTTTTGGTTTCTACGACCATGGGACCCTGTTTGAAGATCGACAACTGATGGTGAGAGATGGGATCCACCTCACGAGGCGGGGCACGCGGGTCTTTGCCAACAGGTTGGCCAACCTGGTAAGGAGGGCTTTAAACTAGGAAAGATGGGGGAAGGGGAGAGTTATAGTGACAGGGTAGTTAGCAAAAGACTGCTCATGTCAGGATGCCTCCAACAGGTGAATGCAGCCAGGGAAGTGCACATGGGATGTGGCTATGGAGGACCCTCTTTTACCCCTCCTGGGAAACCTGCATGCTCGATCACCTCCCTGAAATGCCTGTACACCAATGCACGCAGCTTGGGGAACAAACAGGAAGAACTAGAGATATGTGTGCGGTCGCAGGGCCATGATCTCATTGCCATTACAGAGACATGGTGGGATAGCTCACATGACTGGAGTGCTGTCATGGATGGCTACGTGCTTTTTAGGAAAGACAGGCCAGGAAAGCGAGGTGGTGGAGTTGCTCTTTATGTGAGAGAGCAACTGGAATGTATGGAGCTGTGCCTAGGGGTGGATGAAGAGCGAGTCGAGAGCTTATGGGTAAGGATCAAAGGGCAGGCTAACAGAGGTGACACTGTTGTGGGTGTTTACTACAGGCCACCTGATCAGGATGAGGAAGTCGATGAGGCCTTCTACAGACAGCTGGAAGTAGCCTCACGATCCCAGGCCCTGGTTCTCATGGGGGACTTCAACCACTCCGATATCTGCTGGAAAGACAACACAGCTAGGCACAAACAGTCCTGGAGGTTCCTGCAGAGCATTGGTGACAACTTCTTAACACAGGTGGTGGAGGAGCCAACAAGGAGAGGTGTGCTGCTGGACCTCGTACTAACAAACAAAGAAGGACTGGTGGAAGATGTGAAGGTTGGGGGCTGCCTTGGCTGCAGTGACCATGAGATGGTGGAGTTCAGGATCCTGCGAGGAGGCAGCAGGGCACCAAGTAGGATCGCAACCCTGGACTTCAGGAGAGCAAACTTTGGCCTCTTCAGGGACCTACTTGGAGGAATCCCATGGGTGAGGGCCCTGGAAGGAAGGAGTGTTCAAGAGAGCTGGTTAATATTCAAACATCACTTCCTCCAGGCTCAAGAGCGGTGCATCCCTATGAGTAGGAAGTCAAGCAAAGGAGGCAGGAGACCTGCATGGATGAGCAAGGAGCTCCTGGCAAAACTCAACCAGAAGAAGGAAGTCTACAGAAAGTGGAAAGGGGGACAGGCCACTTGGGATGAATATAGGAATGTTGTCAGAGTATGCAGGGATGCAACGAGGAAGGCTAAGGCCCGTTTGGAATTAAATCTGGCTAGAGATGTCAAGGACAGCAAGAAGGGCTTCTTCAAATACATCAGCAGCAAGAGGAAGACTAGGGAAAATGTGGGCCCTTTGCTGAATGGGGTGGGTGCCCTGGTGACGAAGGATGCAGAGAAGGCAGAGTTACTGAATGCCTTCTTTGCTTCAGTCTTTACTGCTCAGGCCAGCCCTCAGGAACCCCAGACCCTGGAGGCAAGAGAGAAAGTCTGGAGAGAGGAAGACTTTCCTTTGGTGGAGGAGGAGTGGGTTAGAGATCATTTAAGCAAACTTGACACCCACAAATCCATGGGCCCTGATGGGATGCACCCACGAGTGCTGAGGGAGCTGGCGGACATTATTGCTAAGCCACTCTCCATCATCTTTGAAAGGTCATGGAGGACAGGAGAGGTGCCCGAGGACTGGAAGAAAGCCAATGTCACCCCAGTCTTCAAAAAGGGCAAGAAGGAGGACCCAGGGAACTACAGGCCAGTCAGCCTCACCTCCATCCCTGGAAAGGTGATGGAGCAGCTCATCCTGGAAGCCATCTCCACACATGTGGAGGAAAAGAAGGTGATCAGGAGTAGTCAGCATGGCTTCACCAAGGGGAAATCATGCCTAACCAATCTGATAGCCTTCTATGATGGAATGACTGGCTGGGTAGATGAGGGGAGAGCAGTGGATGTTGTCTACCTAGACTTCAGCAAGGCTTTTGACACTGTCTCCCATAGCATCCTCATAGACAAGCTCAGGAAGTGTGGGTTAGATGAGTGGACAGTGAGGTGGATTGAGAACTGGCTGAATGGCAGAGCTCAGAGAGTTGTGATCAGCGGCACAGAGCCTAGTTGGAGGCCTGTAGCTAGCGGTGTCCCCCAGGGGTCAGTACTGGGTCCAGTCTTGTTCAACTTCTTCATCAATGACCTGGATGAAGGCACAGAGTGCACCCTCAGCAAGTTTGCTGACGATACAAAACTGGGAGGAGTGGCCGATACGCCAGAGGGCTGTGCTGCCATTCAAAGAGACTTGGACAGGCTGGAGAGGTGGGCAGAGAGGAACCTCATGAAGTTCAACAAGGGGAAGTGCAGGGTCCTGCACCTGGGGAGGAATAACCCCAGTCACCAGTACAGGTTGGGGGTTGACCTGCTGGAAAGCAGCTCTGCGGAGAAGGACCTGGGAGTGCTGGTGGACACCAAGTTAAGCATGAGGCAGCAATGTGCCCTTGTGGCCAAGAAGGCCAATGGTATCCTGGGCTGCATCAGGAAGAGTGTTGCCAGCAGGTCAAGGGAGGTGATTCTCCCCCTCTACTCAGCCCTGGGGAGGCCACATCTGGAGTACTGCGTCCAGTTCTGGGCTCCCCAGTACAAGAGGGATGTGGCACTACTGGAGCAAGTCCAGCGAAGGGCTACAAAGATGATTAGGGGACTGGAGCATCTCTCTTATGAGGAAAGGCTGAGAGAGCTGGGCCTGTTTAGCTTGGAGAAGAGAAGGCTGAGAGGAGATCTTATCAATGTGTACAAGTATGTGAAGGGAGGGTGTCGAGAGGATGGGACCAGACTCTTTTCAGTGGTGCCGAGCGACAGGACGCGAGGCAATGGGCACAAACTGAAACACAGACACTTCCATCTTAACATGAGGAAAAACTTTTTCACTGTGAGGGTGACAGAGCACTGGAACAGGTTGCCCCGAGAGGTGGTGGAGTCTCCTTCTCTGGAGATATTCAAAACGCGCCTGGATGCAATCCTGTGCAATGTGCTCTAGGTGACCCTGCTGAGCAGGGGGGTTGGACTGGATGATCTCCAGAGGTCCCTTCCAACCTCAGTGATTCTGTGATTCTGTGAAATAGACCATGGTTTTCTGGAAGGTCTGATGCAGTTCAGCAAAGGTTTGGGACATGCAATGCCACAGAGTCTGTCTTGTTCTTGCTTGATGCCAGGAATGTCAGGCTGCGTGCTCCGCGGGTGCAGGCTATCAGCTGTGTCTTTGATCTGTCGTTATGTTTGTGTATGATACATGAAGAAAAGGGGTGAAAAAGTGATTTGATATGCATGCCCTGGCTTTGGAAAAAAAAAATGCATTTTGGATTTTTAAGTAAACCAAAACATCTGAAATAAATGTAAGGTTCCAAAATTCACTTTGCATGATTAATGCTTTTGAATAATTTACGGTTAACTTTCCAAGAAATGAGAATCTTTAGTTTCCTGTTAGATAGCTGCTGCTCGATAAAAGATTTTGAAATTGGATGTTACAGGTCATGGAATTGTATTTATATACCCATTTCATGCTTCAGAAAATCAGCTTCTTAAAATGTAATACTTGATTACAGAAAAATGCTGCCTCTCAAAATAAATAAATAAAATGGCTGCTGTTCCTTTTCCTCTCAGAGGGAGGATGTGACAGCCTAGGTGAGCTATGAGAAGTAGCATCAAAATGCCAGATGCTCTAATGAAGCTGTTGCGCTTAGCCTTTTTAAAAACAACTGGCAAGTTCTGTTTTATCAGAAAATGGGTTCCCCGTCATCTAATACAGCAGTCACCCAGGACTGGCTGTGAACCAACTAGGGGATTTGGAAGTGTGTGTTTGCTGGAGAGGGTAATGTTAATGGGTGCTTTGAATTTGCTCTCGCTTCCACTCGTGCAATAAAGTTTTACGGTGGCTTCCTGAGCTGAGCCGCCCTGGATGTCATTAGGGATACGTGGGCGTGCAGTGCTGGTGAAACGGCTGCACGGGATGATGAGAAACTCTGGCTGAAGAAAATGGCATGGGCTCGTACCTTTGTTCGGTGGGTGCTGGGGCAACCTGCTTTGCTGGATGCTCCTGGAAAATTCCCCGAGGAGCCTCTGGCAGCAAGCCTGGAGCAGAGGGATGTCTGGAGGAGCAAGCTCCTCGACGGCAAGCATTGCCTGATCGTGATGTTATTGCTCTGAAGGAAATGTTGATGTGCACATACAGATATTTCATGCTACAGGAGCTGTAGCTGGTTGGTTTGTCGGGACCATACGTGTTCCTGCCGTGATCCTTACCTTCTCTGTGTGGTTTGTGGGACGAGCTCTGCCACTCTCCACAAAGAGGATTTGAGGTCCTTCAGAGGGACTAGCCAAAGCAACAAGAACATTCTCCTGAGTTTTTTTTTTTAATGTATTCTTTCTTGCACATGAAGGAATTACAGCCTAGAAAATACTGTCTAATATTATGTTTTGCTAATTCAGCTGTGATTGTGATCCTCAGCTAGCGAAAAAGGTTTCTAAGGGTTTGTTTCTTGTTTGTTTTAACCAAAACTCTCTGAACAACAATGATCTTCTAGTATGGTAGTCACCTTTTTCTAGGGCCAGAGGTACATAGCTTATTGTAGATCAGTGTGGTATGTGCCACTCTTCCATTTTCTCAGACTCTAAATGTCCATTTTCCCAATTTTGTATGACTTCCTGCTGCTGAAATTGCCTTTTAAGCAAAAATGTCACTCTAAATGGCTATTTCCACATCAAAAGATATTTGCGTAAAAGTATGCCTCTTTTCAAAAATGGTGGTCTTTCCCTTAGAAATTATGTGTGCCTTGATAAAGATGTTTACGGAAATGTTCACGTTTAGAGGTTGTAAAGGGAGACAAAAATGAAATACAAAATCCACCTAAAATCTATCAGCACAAATATTTCACAGCGTTCTTGTCAGCATGGGGGTAAGGAGCAACAACGTGTGAAGAGAGTGGCTCAGCTGCTTTTAAGGAGAGGCTGGACCTGGAATGACTCTGCTGCCATCACACAGAATTGCTAATGCAATCAGTGCCTGTCTCGCCTTTCAGCCCGATTCTGGAAATGTAATATATTCTAAAAGTAAGATTTCATCTTTTTTTTCTCTGACAGCAGTTTGAAAGACACCTTCAAAGGAATCCCAGCACCATTTAGCGTTTGGAAATCAAGTTTTCCTGGATTGCATGTTCCAGCATTCTGCTACGCTCAAGGTTTTGGTTTGCAGGAAGGTACCAATGTTGCTATCAATTCAACTTTTTATACAAAGACAACCCCGTACCTTGTAAGGTTTCTGCATTATTAGTATACTTCTGTTGCCGCGCTCTCGCCCGGACCCATGGTGCCACCAGGGGAGCACTGCAGCCTCCTCTACTGCAGGGCCACAAGCACAGACCTCAATGTGAGAGATGCTAAAATGGCGTTTATTGTGAGCTGCGTACAAGCTTACATACAGTTGCCTTTCGTTTCCACCCCTAGGCTGCGCGTCACACCACGTGATCTTCTGCTGCGCCTACTCTACCGCTTCTCATGCAAATATCTTGTCTACGCAGTTTCCCAAGCTCCACCACATACTTCTGAAGTTGGCAAGAAATAATGAAGGTGGCTTTGTAGCAAAGTAGCTAGAAATAATGGAGCTTACCACCCAAAGCACTTGTGAGGTCTTGCATAGAGGTAAAATGCCTTAATTTACAGGTATTTCATTCACAATATCCAGAAGTCTGAGCTTACGGTGTGTTGGTTCTCAAAGTACAACATATGCAGAGTGATGGGAGGCAAAAATGACCTATGTGTATAAGTAGGCAATTATTATATGTAAAGTTCTAATAGCAATGTGAGAACTCAGTGTTAGAATTGAAAGGGGTGTGTGACTTCAGACTGCACATGCTACCAGCTCAGCTTTTGATTTGCAGAATTTGCATGATGGTTGGATTTCAGTGCTGGAAGTTTATTTCTGAATGTTCATTTCTCTTCTGAAAATATTAAAGGCTCCAAAGAAAAATGATGCCCCACAGTGTCAGAGCAGGAAGAAGAGTTCTGTTCCTAACCTGGATTATACCTATAATCATATTACTCAATCTCTATCTCATTATGCAACTCCATCACCATCTCATCTTTCCTGCAAAAGATGATCGACCACCCTCTTTTAATTTATTCCCATCTCTTATACTGCTGAATCAGAAATCAGTTTCATATTCTAAATGTCCTCAGTATATCACTTCATGATTTTTGTTTGTTTGTTTGGTTTGTTTGTTTTTTTAATAAGTGCTATAATATCTGATGCTTTGCAAGACTCTCTCCTGTAATTTCAGGATCTTGTGAACTTTTGAGAATTCCTCTCTGTTTACATGGCAGGAATGGTCTGGCTCATTTTTCTCCCTGACCCTTTTTCCCAGTGTCTACTTGTATATTATAGTTTTAATCTAAACTTGACTAGGCAAACAATTTAAATGATGTTAGGAAAACCCTTCCAAATCATAATGGATGTTTCTATGCATAAGGCTGAAGATCTCATGTGCTGTGCAAATTCTTTCAGTGAGAGAAAGCAGCTAGAAAATGGAAGGAGGTTAGGGATTAAGCATATCTTTTCAACCTTAAAGTCAAGGCTTGGAAGGCGAAGACAGTTGCTGTAGGCATTATTTACAGACACCGTGTACAGTGCCAGCTATACTGAGGAGAGACCAAAACCCCACGTCTGTTTTGCAGTGTTTATGATCAGTGTAATTATATGCTAAAATAACAAAGGCGGCAAGTAGCATTAGAAACTGTATACTGTTTTGCAAAATAGGATAAACAGCTGAAATGATCATCTGAAAATAGACATAATGTAATTACACACCTTAGCACGTGTGTCCAATAACAAACATTAGTCTTAGTTCTAAATTACAGATCAATATTTTGCAGCTCCTGATGTATCCTGCAAGGAGATTACCTTGTCAGCCAGGAGCTGCAGCAATGCCACGCTGCTGCTGCAAGACCCTGCGTTTCCCTTCTTTGAACTTCTGAGGTTCCTCTCCGCCCACCTCTCCAGCCTGTCCAGGTCCTTCTGAATGGCAGCACAGCCTTCCGGTTTATCGGCCACTCCTCCCAGTTTTGGATCGTCAGCAAACTTGCTGAGGGTGCGCTCTGTGCCTTCATCCAGGTCATTGATGAAGAAGTTGAACAAGACTGGACCCAGTACTGACCCCTGGGGGACACCGCTAGCTACAGGCCTCCAACTAGGCTCTGTGCCGCTGATCACAACCCTCTGAGCTCTGCCATTCAGCCACTTCTCAACCCACCTCACTGTCTGTTCGTCTAGCCCACACTTCCTGAGCTTGCCTATGAGGATGCTATGGGAGGCAGTGTCAAAAGTCTTGCTGAAGTCAAGGCAGACAACATCCACTGCTCTCCCCTCATCTACCCAGCCAGTCATTCCACCAGAGAAGGCTATCAGATTGGTTAGGCATGATTTCCCCTTGGTGAAGCTATGCTGACTACTCCTGATCACCTTCTTATCCTTCATATACTTGGAAAGGGATGCTGAAATCCGTTCCAGGGTATGACATCTGCAACATCTCTGCACTGTAATGGTAGCTCTGTTTCTCACAAAATATGGGGGTAAACATAATACAGTAGCCTTTAGCAGTATGGGGGTGGGATGGGACTAGAGTCCTTTTACATCTAACTATTTACATCTCGTTTAGGTTTTCAAAGATAGTCTGTTCTGCAAAAAGTGCGGACATCAGAGTTGTGGATGGGTCTTGAGGAAAAAGCAGGCGGTACTTCCACTTTAAAAAATAGGGGGAAAAGAAAAATAAGACTGCCAGTTAGAGAAGCAGAGGAGTTAATTTTCTAACACAGATGTGAGCTGAGGTGAAGTTGTTCAAAGCCTTGAAATGGAAGCTATTTCATTTAGAGATGACGATAGGAGAGCTTAGAGGGTTGAAATATAGAAAGATAATGGACAACACAAAACGCACTGGCTCTGTTCTGCCTTCTGGCCTCACACATCTGAGGGTTATTGGGTGTTACAGTGCAGAGATTTGAAACTACTCAACCCTTTTATTCCAGCAACTGAACATTGCCTTTAATACCCGTTTCTGTATAATGGAGGCATGATGATCCTTTCCCCCTTTTTTTTTTTTTTTTTAATTTTTTCTGTTGCAATATCATTGTACATGAGATCATAAATCCTTCTGGTCACTCTGTTTGAATTGTTAACGTCTGCACATTTGTTCTGGTAAGTGTAATAAATATCTTGAACAAAAGGTAACAGTGAAAGTTAGCAAAAAAACATGTAGATGAAATTCCTGTCCACACAGACAACAATAAAATGTCTTACACAGGCACCACTGAAATCCTTTGCCTGTTGCACTGGAAGCCTGTTGCATCAGAAGACAAGGGCATTGTACAGAGTTAGGTATAATGGGGCCCTGAGCTGCTACTATAAAACAAACCCATAATAACCATGTTTAAGTTCTGTGCAAGTCCTCTCCTCCGGAATGATTTTCCCCTTAGATGCATTTGCAGAAGCAGCACAAACAAGAGCTATATTGATCAAGAGGTGTTTTTTAAAAAAAAGAAAAACCCAAAGCTGCAGTGCTAAAATTGTTTCTCCTAGCTTGAGACTCTGGGAAGAATTCAATATGCTATGTTTCAATATGCTATATTAATATAATTCAATATGCTATATTCAGTCCTGCCTTCCCTCCTCAACATTTTAAATAACGCAGTCAGCAGCAGCGCTTTGGAGGCAATGGGCAGCGGCAGGTGTAGCTTGGCTGAAGACAGCCATAGTGTAGCTATTGGTAGTTTAAACCAATGGTTCCCATTAACTCTTCGCTACATGCGTACCATTGCTTCCTCTCCTGTCAGGGACATTTCTGCAGTGAAAGCCCAGTCGTTATATGACCAGAGCTTTTATGTGCACCTGACAGCTCAGCGCTTCACCAGAGCGTCAGGTTCACTTTATGAGCAGTAATTTCTTGCCTAGTTCCCTGCTCGCTTAGATTTGAGGAACGTGCAAGAACAAGTGGTCTGGAGCATGCTGCTGCTGCCTCTTCCGGGCTGTCTTCTTCCCTCCGGGCTCTTCAGGCCAGGTAGGGAACAGCCCACGGACTGGATGCACAGTCGCTACCTGCTCCGACTGGCCAGCTTTCCTCCATACACACATCTCTGTGCGGCTGTTTAAATACACATGAGCAGAATAAAAATGCTGTAGAACCACAATTCATCCCCAAAAGTTTTTTGTGTTGGCAGAAGCATATGTTCAATACTACAAGTGTGGGTGATTAATCCCGAGATGCCTGTTCTTGTAGTAATACAGACATGAGCTTTTTATGGCAGTATTGCCTGACCTTTGCTCAGATCTCTATAGCCACTGAGCATAAGTATTAAATATTCTCTTAAACACCACACTGAAATGAGTCTATGACAGAAACTGAGATTCGATTTTGTTCAGTAACAGTAAAAAAAAAAGCAATACTGCACACTTGTCCTCACTGATGTGCCCGCTCTATGACAGGAGAGAGTATCTCTGCCTTCATTCTCTGTCACTGTTTCCCACTTAGAAATGCACAGCTGCAACCAGTATCTTTTTGTATTTTTGTTACAGCAGCAGTGTAGATAAACACACAGTTGGTATTGTTAACCAAGATCAAATCAATAATTAAAAGAAAAAGTAGTTTTACATAATCAGTATTTTATGAGTCTAGAGATAAAGCTAGGAAATTTATCCTACTTGTTATGATGCCAACTTTAATGTTAATTAACAAAATCAGACAGCAATTAAACCGTGATCAAATTAGTCTTTATTCATTCATTATATATAACTTCTGTATGGAGAAACTGCCTGGAAATGTAAAAGTTGGGTTTTGTCTCCTGCAATGCCATGAAACAGAACTAACAGCAAAAAGTGACAGACTTAGCACAGGAATATTGATGCACACAGCAGAGGGAAATTACATTCTAGCACAAGCCCTTAAAAAGGGTACTGTAATTCTGTTTAACCAAAATTCATATTTAACAACAAATGATATGGTTTTCTACAAAATGTCTCATGCTGCCACATGCAAACTCCTGTTACTTAAGTACATCCTGTTTGGGCGCTTTTAAGCTTTTCCAATGCCTCAAAATTACTTGGTATTTTTCACTTTCAGTCTTGTTAGATATATATTTTTAAGACAACGCGCATAACTGCAGCAGTTCCTGTTTCTTTGTCTTCACCTGCTATAAGATCCAGCATGTCACCAATTTTCACCTGGAAACAGAGAGAGAAGATGAACGATCATAAATATTTTCTGGGGAAAGCAAATTCCCAGTTTTCATGCAATTTTAATTTTGTTCCTTTCTTTCCATTTATTATTCTTATCTCACAGGAGAGGAGGAAGGAAGGCTCTACTAGTCCTGTTATGGATCCTCCAGCCATGATTTTCTAAGAAAGCCCAGGCACTAAGCAATAAAATGTCTCGTCATGACCCTCCCTGCCAAGGTCTTTACCCTTCCTCTCTAAGAACCAATACCTAGCTCTGGGAAAAAGGTGTAAGGTAGTAATTTTTAGTTATGATAGATAGTACTGACTGACGTTTCCTACCAACCTCTTTTGTATCAGCACAGACATAAAACAGCAAAATTCAAAATTCTCCCTCCTTGCTTAAAAACAGTTTAAAGTATTTTAAAGAACAGAGTACCGGTCAACTATTTATGCTCCTTTCAAAGTTCACAAAAGACAGCACTATACCTCTCAGAAACTAGCCCCAGCTTGAAGTGATCAGGAATTAAAGCTCCTCTTCCTGCTGCCCTCTGACCGCAGGAACGGGATCACCCTCGCACGGAGGGTGTGTAGGACTGCGTTTGTCGCCCTTCTGGGAAGTTCCGCTGAGAAGCAGCATGAGCAGCTGGGTCTCCTACTCTCTGACTTGTCTTCCAAATACTTTCTTTCCTGCTCTATTACAGATCCAATAACCTTTTCTGGGCAAGCCCAGTTTCCCTTTCTATCATGAAACATTCTTTTTCTTTAATCATGTGCCTGCTCCACCAGTATCTTTCGTAGATATAACGATTTCTGCTGCATCAACCGCAACTATAATTTCCTTCAGCAACTGATAAAGTTGTGTCCTTGCTGCCATCTGCCTTCTCTCCGCTTTCATCCTTAGTTTTTACTCTCTAATACCGCATGTCTCCTCTCTTAGGGATAGCGTCTTACCCGGGGAACTACTGTCACTCACACACAGAGCTGGATGTGCTCTTAGCAATGCTAGTCGCCTTTGAAGAGCGCTTTAGTGGCTAGCTCTTCTAACCCAAGTAAAAGGAGTGAGAAGAGGTCACGCCTTGGCTATTTTCTTGCACTGTATTAGAAGTATTAAAATTTCAAAAAGTCTTACAGTTCTACTTTTCTTCCATAGTTTTTCTCCATTCAGCCGGAGTTCATTATTGTAGAATGCATCTTCTACTTTACTGAAGGAAAACAAGGTTTTATTGCAGCAAAGGAGGTTTTCGAACTATGTTAAGTATAGGGATTTTTCTGTCCATAGGGGTAATGCTTCCAACAACATCTACTGGTTCTTTTAAAAATATTTTTTTCATAGTTTAAAAACTTGTGTTATACATGTGTTTATAGCTGTTACTTGGTTGTAATGTTTTCTAAGTTATTTAGTATTTTGAATATCAATACTGAATATCAAGAATAAATTTTATTCAAAAACTCCATTGCTGGGTCGCTAGCAGCACCCTGCTGTATTAAAGTTGATTGATAGAATAGAAAACATGCTTTTTGTGCTATTCTTTGTGCTGTCTTCTTGCATTTTTCTCTTTGTTCAGACAACTGAAGCAACATTCTTATTTCGGAGTTTCTTAAGATGCATAGTCAATTGGAAATCAAATATTATTTTCTCTTCTTTTTTAATTAAGGTGGTTTCAGGTATCAGACTTAACTTCCTTAACCTGCTACCTCAACCTCTCAAGTTCAAGTAACTTCACAACCCTTTTAAAAAATGTTTCTCTAGGGGAAAAAAAAAATCACAATTTGTAAGGATATCTGACTGAATATATACAAAGCGGTGAGGTGTACAAAACAAATAATACAGATTTTTTAATTATTATTATTTCTGTGTGTTATAATAGGTTTAGGTGTTACTTTGTAGCATTAGTCGGTGAAGATGTTTCAGGCAGAAGTGCAGTACACTGACAGTGACCCTTTCTAGTTATTTGCTTATTCTAAAGATTGTGAGTATGATCGTAATGAGTATGGTGATGAGGTTTTCAACAATAAAAGGATACTTAAATAGAAAATAAGGATGTTAATAACAATACCAGGAAGTCCAGAAAAATTACTTGCATTGTTTTGGGTTTTTTTTGAGGAGATCTTCTACAATAATTAAAGTCAAGTCACCATCCCATTGAACTGAGCAGAAAGCAAACATTGGCTCTAATAAATGCATTTTAAGGCTCCATTTTGGAGTAGTATATATGTAGTAGTTCTGTTGAATTAAATTGGAGTTGCAGTGTTTGTTTACAAATGGGGGGAATCTCATATATCGTAAGGATAAGTGTAATTCTGAAGTTGCCGAATCCGGCACTGAAGCTAGGAAGGAAAAGATCTAGGTTAGTTGGCTCCCAACGGACAACCCAGACTTCTTGGCTCTCCAGGTTCCCTTCTGCCATCCAGCAGCAGAGCCAGACACCCTGGAAAGCATCGTGTTCCCTGAGCAACGGGCAGCTCCTGGACAGGCTGAAAACAGGGGTGTGCCTATGGTCCGCTCTCCTTCCGGGCCCGAAAGGGCTGGTGGGATCCTCTTGAGAACGGGCATTTGCGCTCATTATTTCAATGCCTTTATGTGTGTGGGGGGTCCTTCTTCTAAAACACCGCGCGGGACAAAGTTTCCCGGCTAGAGGTGCCCCCGCCCGCCGGCACTGCTCCCGCCTGCCCATGGCTGCCCTTGGGCTCCCCCTCGGAACCTGGCTGCTGTGATGCAAAGACGTGGGAATTCAGAAGGCTGGAGGGAGTCAGTTACGGCTGGGGAGGCGGAAGCATCGGGCACTCGGTGCTTGGCCCGGCGCGTTTCACGTGACGTACGGCGGAGACCCGTAGGCGAGGAGCAGAACCGCGGACACTCTACTGTCCGGTGAGTGTCCTATCTGCTAGATTAATTAGTCGTCGTCCTCTGCTAAAGATTAATAAGCAGACAATAATTACGGCTGGCTGAGGGTGGACTATGCTTTAATTATCTAGTGTAATAATATTGTCATTTTGTTCTGCTAACGTTGTGTTACGGAAGGGCACGTGTAAGAGAAGGAGCGACTTTTTCATGTTATTCTTAAGTATGAAGTAAAATAACAGCAGTTCGATACACAGAGCTTGTGGAATTTAGCCAATATTATCTCCTTAGAAGAGCAGCTTTTTTGGTGTTCTCATCATTTACTTAGCTTTACTAGGTTACCTTTACTTCAAAGAAATTGCTGCGTGTCTTTCACTGCGTGCTGAAAGTGAGGAGATTGAACTTTTTTCCCCTGTACTCTAAGGAATATTTAATGTTACTAGCAAACACACGTATCTTATCTTTTGGCCAAAATGTAGGGAACAGTTCACCTCATCAGACACACAAAAAAATCAAGTAGAATACTTTTCACTGAGGCCTGTGAGTTTTATATAGGAAGCAATGTACCACCATGAAGGTATAAAAGGAATAAACATCTCATAATGCGTAATGTCTAAAAGCACGTATTTTTAATAGCAGGTTCTTACAGTTGATAATGAAGAATTAGAGACATTTCTTCCAGCCTACATGAACATATTAATATTAAAGTTTTTCGTAGATAATCTGCATTCAAGAAACAGCAGCTACACACTTATCCATGCGTTAACGAACTGAACAATACCATCTTGTGCAAGCATTTAAATTACTGAATAACAAACCCTTCTATAAAACTGGTAACAGTATTTTTTATTATATTACAGTATATTAGTTAAGATGATTCATTTTAATTTGTAATTATAATATGCTTCTGTTGTGAAAATGGAATTGTATTCTATATGTGGTATGTATGCACTTTTGTACTTTTACAAGTATATAAATATATGTATACTTATATATAATAGTCATCTATAAGTAGGTATATATGTATATAAATAGTTGTAACTTGAAAATGATCAGTCAGACTTTCTTAAAGAATGATTGCGGGGGCAGAGAATTGCCTTGATCACAAGATTCTTTTTATTATGTATCATCAGCAAGACCTCTCGTCTTTGTATTGTGTTTTTATTTGGCACCAAATATAAAATCCGGTATTTCGAAGCTTCATTAGTTCTGATGCTCATTGGACCATTTGCTTTTAATTGCATGCTGGCAGTTTTCAAATCAAAAACATAATTCCAAAATAATAACTCTTTGTTTCAAAGGTGTGAAACAAAATGTTTTAATTGCATCTTATTTGACCTGACTCTGGGATAGCTTTGGTTTTCCTGATGTTGCATCTTTTAGAAAGTTAGCTGTTAACCAAGATATGTGCTGAGCTTCAGTTTTAACTTTTCTCCAGTTTTTATTAAGGAATGATTATTCAGATCTTCCTTTACCTTTTCCTTCCAGCTTGCTTGTCTTGCCTTAGAGGAATTCTCCTAAAGCATTCTTCCAATCTGAGTAGCAGTAGTAGTGCTGAGTAGTGAAAAGGAGGGAAAAAAAAAATTTTCTGTTGTATATCCCCACTTAGATATTTTGTGTTGTCCCCTGCTCCCCCTTATTTTCTTCCCTTCTGGCTCTGTGATTACTAGTTTACCAACTTCTAGTGGTTTGCTCCAATTCTGCAGTATAGGAATTGGCTTGAAAACCTAAACATTTTGATTTCCATTTGAAAATATTCTGTAGTAGGATCAGCTGATTTGCTTACTTGCACCTCAGGCGCAAAAGGATTGTGTGTCTTGTGCACGTCCGCATTTTGTGCCACATCCCTTAGAGCTAAGCCTAATACGGTGTAGTAAAGTCTAAGATCCAAAAACTGACTATCAGTGTATATGGGATATCAGGGCAAAATATGACATTTAGTGTTACATACTTTTCTTAAAGTTTAACATAGCTTTCTGATGACGCAGTAGGAAATACACTATCTTCTTGGGATTTTTCGTAAAGAACTGTAATGGCTTAACCGAAGTTCATAAATAGTATTGAGTTAGTAACACTGGGTATTGACCTTCGCCAGTACTTATCGGGTGGTTTACAGGTTGGTGTGGGCCAGTTAGGTTTCACATTGGTATGTCTTTACAGAGTTTGCACAAGTTTAAGTGAAGTCATTTTTAGAACTGTTAAGCTGCCATAATTTATATGTAGATCAATTCATAAATGCAAATCCTGAAGGAAGGAATGATGTGGGATAAAAGGAGTAGATATCTAAGGGGTTTATAGTGGCTCTACGTCCACCTGAAGGAGATTTTCCAGTGGCAAAATGGTGAAGGCAGTTCTCTTAAGGATGCTGTTTGCAAGGCTATGTATCGGGGCTATACTGAAGATGAGCGTGTCAGAGGCCATTTTGGCTCCTCAGATGGTCCAGTATGAGCAGCTTTTATAACTCCATCCATGTTTTGTTTTGTCTGGATGTATGTGCTACCTGTCGTGGTGCTGTAGTACAAAATCTTACCCTGAATGTGAAAGAAGAAGTCACAGCTACTCAGTATTCAAGTGTTTGCAGGGTTTTTTAACAATATTTTGAGATTATTTTAAATAAATTTCTATACAACAGTATTAGAAAGGAAGACTAAGACTAAATTTTTTGTTTTTTCCAGTACAGATTCTCTCTCTCTTTTATTTCATCACAATTCCCACGCGGACGCTGTAAGTACAGTTTTGATAGATTAGTTGCCTTATTTTCTAGCTCCGGACAGAACCAGGCCCGTCTTTTTTAGTAACATTGACAAATTTCAGACCTTGGCTAAAGGATAGGCACGAAGAGTTGAACGAAAGCTATTTGAAAAAGGAATGCGACTGTGGAAAATGTAAAATATTCTGGGGCCAAGTAAACATAATGCTGGGTGTAGATGAACATAATCAGCATGTGACAGTTTACCAATTGTAAGCGTCAGTTTGCAGCTGTGTACTCATGATGGCCAGTGAGATCCGATCGGGGTGTTTGCTTTGTAGATCCCCAACAGATTTAAAGTATCTTTTTATGAACATGTCCACAGATGTTTATCTCAAGTAATTTGCAAAATCAGTTTTCAGGGAAACAGAAATACAACTTGGTCTTTTATACGAGAGGTAAGGCTAAAATCATGCTCTAATAAAACAAATATTTGTTTTTTTCCTTACAAAAAGCATGTTTATGTTGTTTAGAGGCTATTGGCTGCCAGTAAGAAAAAAATGAGTGTTAATGCAAATCTACAGATTCCTCTGTTTTGAATTAATGCAATCCATATCAAAAGACAGGGTTTTTAACTGAAAATTTATTCCAGCACGTATATTGCACTTTACAGTGAGTTCTGCTTCTGTGATGACTTTAGATTACGACCCACAATGATAATATAAAAGCATTTGACTGTAATAAGAAGTAGGCACTTAGTACAGGGTGGAGAATTTAATGCAGACAACTTCCATCTATATCTTGCCAAGGTAGTTTATTATTCTAGAGAAGGTTAAATGACTTTTATTTTTTCTCCTTATCAGAAAAAGACGTACAGTTTTAAACAAGTTCCTGGCTATCTTACATTGTTCGCAGTATAGTTTACATGCTTGATAGGTCTATAGATGGCCGAGAAAGTCATTAAAATAGCTGGCTAGTACAAAAGTTCAGACTGGAAATCACCGATGGGCTGTTAATGACCAGTGGCTGTAGATTAAAAATAGTTATAAAAATATACGTCCTGATTCCAGAAGGTGCTGATACCGCTTTGTTTTTGTTTTGTTCTTTAGTGAGATAGAAGATGAACTCAGCTGAAATCACTGATGATGATGAAGGTAAAATGTTACACTTTGTGTAATTTATAATCAGGCAAAAATATATATTGAATGAAAACTTTCATAACCTGATGAAGAATGCAGCTGCATCAAGGAAAATTGTATTAATGATTTTTGAAAAGCTATCTAAAACATCCTACTATTTTTTTTTTGTTCACGGTATTTTCTCCTCTATTTCCTTCCTCCCACTCCAAAAAACCCTTCTTCCTACCGTAACTTTATTTATTTATACTTTCAGCTCTTCTTCGGGGAAGAAAATGGCATTTACTAGATGTTTGTATGGTTCCTTGCATAATAAAAAATTGACTTTGGGGTGGCCTTAACATGCACTTATTATATAAGTGATAAAAAAAGAGTTATGTTGTTCAAAATACATTTTCATAAAAAGAAACAAAGCACAAAAGATTGTTTTAAGGGTATCATGGTTTTCTGGAGAGAGTGCTTTATCATTCTAAACCTTCTCTTTTTCCAGTAGAAATTCCTAGAAAAGATATAGTGAAAGTAGAAACAGAAAATGAAGATGAAGCTCTAGACTTCTCGGTAACATCCAGATCTTCTGAGGAACACTCACTGGATGGCGCAGTTGCTTGCCTGCAGGAATCCAACAAACGGAAACAGACGTCGCTTGGTTGTGATGGTTCAGGGAGCCAGCAAGATGTCTTACCCAGTGCGAAGAAAAGACACTTTACACAAGAGGTGACTTCTCTATACACAGCTCTGATTTTTCTGTTCGCATCTTGTAGGCTAAATTTAGTGCTGTTACAGGCAAAATGCAAGTCACTTAACTAGTTTTACATTAGTAATGAGTTAGAGGCAAGTATAGCTAATCTTGACCCAATCTGCACACATGACTTGTCTGGCTATTTCTTTAAATGATGTGGCAGCTGTCATATTTATGAAACACATTTATAGGTTCATTTACTCATTTGGAAGTTTTTTTGTTGTTTTTCATAGAACATAGGAACAGGTAGTGGTTTGGATTAACTAAGTTTGACTGATTATAGCCCCTCTCATGTCACACAGTCCTTGGCTATTCAGTGGGAGAAATAGGGCTGTAACTTTGCCATCTATGAACGGATTTTGATGTCAGTGAGGCAGGTATGAATGTACATATTGACTGAAAGATAAAAATGCAGGGATGCAGAAGATTTCAACAGATAAGAATGGAAGGTATTACAACCTCTGAACTGGTGCAACATCCCAGCTGTGACAATCCAGACATTTGTCTAACCAGTGAAGGAGAGTCCATAATCTTTTCAGTTATCCTATTCTAGTGTTTCACCTCTCATGTTTGAATTCTGTATGTTGGATTTTGATTTTGTTGTATCTACTTAACTTCCTAAGAATTATTTGCAATATCCATGTGTTTGCCAAAAAAAAAAAAAAAGAAAAAGAAAAATCACTGTAAATATTTACAGTAAATATTTACTGTAAGTTGATAAAATGCTTGCTTCAGATTTCAAACAATGAGGAAGAGTTAGAAAATGATTGAGAACGTGAGTTTCTTAAGAACTTAGTGCTGTTTTTTATAGAAACCATTTAGAAGATGAGAAATCCAGTGAATCTACACTTCCTTGCCGTTCAGAATTAAAGAAATCTTAGACTCCCCTTTTTAAAAAGACAGTATCAAGATACTACCTTTTTAGGTTTTTATTGTTTGAATTGAATAATATTTTAATTTTACTCATTCTCAGAAACCTGTTCAGGAGTTGTACAACGTTGTAAAGATAAAAATAGCTATATAAACCTTTCACATCAGAAAGAAGAGAATAAGCATAATTTTGGTGTCTGATAGCCTTGGCAGTGTTTTCAAAAGCTAACCTAAAGAGAATGTTGAAACATTAAATGCAGTTGGTGGAGGCAGTGGCAAGGTCACAGGACTAGGAGTCAGAAAATCTGGATTCTGTTCTTGGCTCTGTTGCTGACTTGTTGCCATCCAAGTTCTCTGCAGCCCAAGATCCTCATATGCAAGGTGGAGGATAATGACACTTAATTTGGGAGAGTATTTAGAGCTCTGTGGGGTAAAAGTGTTTAGGATTACAATTGCATTTCTATACTATGGGGAAAGCCATGAACCAACACAAAAAACAATGAAATGAAACAAAACAAAAAAACCCAAAATAATACTTTACTGTATTTTTAATTGATTTTTTTTCTAATGCATTTATTAATTTGATATATGTAACACAATTAAGTCCTCTGGAGAAAATTTGGCAGTGCATATTTATGTAATGATACCTGCTTAAGAGGCACGCATTTATAGCTAATATTTTTAAGGCAGTTTTGCTAATACAGTATTTATTCATTCAAAGGGCCCCCATTCAAACATGAAGAACAGAGACACTGGCTCACCCACTCAGGTAAATACAGAGCAGCCAAATGAGAACAAGAATCCTAATACAGCACGGCTCTGTGAAGAAGAACCCTTCAGTGACATAAGCACTCCATCTTATAAAAAACCTCTCTATGGCATCTCACACAAAATTACAGAGAAGAAGAACCCACCAGGAACAGAGCAGTTTGCTTCTTACGATTTGTTTGAAAAAATCAGTCCCAGCAGTCCCTCGCATCTTCAAACTTTGAACGATCAGCGCACAAGAGACTCTGCTGCAACCATTGCCGTGACAGCTGCCACCACAGATTCCGATCCAAATCTATATTCTTTGATACCGAAAATGTTTTACACACTTAACACCCTCAATTCCAGTGTGACCCAGCTTCACAGCAAAGTTGACCTGTTGTCTCTGGAGGTCAGCCGAATTAAGAAGCAAGTCAGTCCAGCAGAGTCTGTCGCAGAGTTCAAGCCTCCTCCTGAGTACTGGCTGACTTCCGCAGAGCTCAAACAAATGATGGATCAAAGCACATCAGGTGGAGACTTAGCCTGCCGGTTGCTAGCGCAGCTCTTCCCAGAGCTCTTCAACGATGATGAATTCAACAGAAACTGCAGTGCGTGCGGCTTCCTCAACAGAAGGAAACTTGATTCTCTTCATCTGCAGCTTATCCGTAACTATGTGGAAGTTTGTTATCCTTCTGTGAAGAACACAGCTGTGTGGCATGTGGAGTGCTTGCCTCAAGTCAATGATTTTTTCCATAGATTTTGGGCCAAAAGGGAGATGGAAAATAGTCAACAGAATGTGCAATCATCCAGTTTTTATGAAACTGAACAGGTAGAATCCTCTCATTTTATTGAGGATAAAGAGCAGGAAGAAGCTCCTCATCCAGACTTCCCTGTGCCTTCTCCGTATTTGCTGTCTGATAAGGAGGTAAGAGAGATAGCACAGCAGAGCCTTTCAGTTGGAAACTTCACTGCCTGGCTTCTGGTAAGACTCTTTCCAGAACTCTTTACTCCAGAGAATCTCAGACTGCAATATAACCACTCAGGTGCTTGTAACAAAAAACAGCTCGATCCCATCAGACTGAGACTGATCCGTCATTACGTGGAAGCAGTTTACCCCGTGGAGAAAATGGAAGAAGTGTGGTGTTACGAATGTATACCGAGCATTGATGAAAGATGCCGGCATCCTAACAGGAAAAAGTGTGATATACTGAAGGCAGCAAAGAAAGCAAGAAAGTGACTGGCTCTTGAAATTCCTAAGACTTTGACCACTATATCAGAGCAATATGGCTATAATCAAATGAAAAGAT
Organism: Apteryx mantelli; assembly: GCF_036417845.1. Lineage (NCBI taxonomy): Eukaryota > Metazoa > Chordata > Aves > Apterygiformes > Apterygidae > Apteryx > Apteryx mantelli. Next base: position 87,658 of record NC_089999.1, read on the forward strand.
GTTATCAAAGATAAAGAACTGATACCACGTCTGCATCTTATCTTTCATTTTAGTGCATAAATTTAGCAACTTGATTGTATCAGAAACACAGACTTTTTTTTGTGATTGTATGCTACCTAGCACCTCTGTGAACTTTTTTACATGCACTTTTATGGGAGATATAAAATGATGATGGAAAACAGTAACAGCCTCTTAATTTGGTGTTGCAAATCGCTGACCAGAAGGTAACAAATGTGAAGTGCAGGTTTTCTCTATAATTTACGTTTACTTATCTTAATGTCAAATGTGTTTTACGGCTAAGCGATGTTAAAGTTCCCTAAAGAACTCAATATGTATTAAACTTCTGTACAATTGACAGACGTTACTAGCTAGCATGCAAATTTGAGACTGTAAGGGTCCGGCGGGGGCGACGCCTGGACTCCCGGCAGGAACAGATACGCAAACACAAGGCACACTAAGGTCAATGCTGAGCGTTTATTACCTCTGAGTCTGAGCGGGGGTTCCCCAGCGATTTCCCGATCGAGGCAATAAAGGAGCGGGAGAGTCCCTGGCACCGCTGAGCGTCGGTCCATGGCGAGGAACGCCGGGGGGGCACTATACGTGGATTTTGTGTACTACACACATGAGCAGTGGGCACATTGAGCTCATCGCTAATCTCGAGTCAAAGCCCAGGTGCACACTACACTGGCATAGGCCCAGCTACGTGGCTGTGGGTCAACATGTCCTGTTGATGCTCCTTTTCCCACGGAACGGTCTGGCTAGCTTCCATCGCCTATCTCCTCGACATTCTTCCGCACTTTCCCATACACTCTACCCCCGCGATGGAAAGCTAGTTACAGGCCATTCCAGTCTTCAGAAGGGCGTGGGGTATGAGGGCAAGGGAATTTACAAAGTAATGAAATCAAAACATAACATAATATAATGCGAAAGATAAACAAGAGTTCTCCTTGTATGAGGTGGCCTGGCCATCCCCTTAGGGAGCCAAACCAATCAGCCAGCCAGGCATCTCCGCCATTCTGCCAGGTATGTTGGATAATGTTCTGTAAGTGGCTGATATCAGTCTCAGTAGATGCTGATTCTTCAGTGATGGTAAAGCAGCACATCCCAGCAAAGTCAGGACATCCATGGTTGTATCACAGTAGGAGACAGTCGATCGCTAGATGGTTTTGCAGTGTTTCTTGCCGTACTGCTACCGACTCTTTATTAAAAGAGGCAATGGCTCTAGATGTCCAATTTAAGCCTTGAGCTAAAGCACAGACAACATGCTCTAACCGTTTATAATCATGCGCTACCAGCCCCGGGATCCCAACTAGGCTTAGCAATAGGCCTAGGGCTTCTGCATGAGAAAATAAACTTACATGGAGGTTACAAATGGCATCTAGGATATGTCACGGGGTCCTTCGCCGCTCCATCATAAAGGGAAGGATGCTTAAAGTAACACAACCTACAGTGCATGGGCCACCTGTGGCATTGGCTGGCACATATGTTTATGCTGTAGTGACACACAGAAGGAACCAACCTAAGGGTAGTATAATGTGAGCAGATGCATAAGCAATATTCATAGTGTCATTACAAATTAACTGTGTATTGGTTACATACCGCAGAACAGAGGTAGCATTTACAAAGCGAAAGCAAATATATGCTTTAGATATGTTAGCTATACAAAAAGAGTAAGTCCAAGGTGTCATCTTTTGGGAAGCAATACCCAAATTGTATAAATGCATGGGAGTGACAGAAATACCTTTTTTTTTTTTTGTATATAATTCTGTAGTACCACGAGTGGAGCTGGTACACCTATGTAACACATAGTTAAGACATCATCCACTGATTGTCCTCCTGCAATACAGAAAGCAGAGAGGTTAGCTGATCTTTGTGTGAGCCAAATCCATGTATTTACATGGGAAGCTGGATGGTCTTGTAGATTAACAGCATGTGTTGTGGTCAACAAGAGGCAACATCTCAACAGTAGCTTACAGATGCCGGCGTGATAACCTGTTGATGGGAAGATAGAAAGGCATAATATCACCATCAGGAAGAACTAGAGCAGTGGCTCCTGGACCATCTGCTAGAACAGTGCCAGGCTGCTTTTCCTTTTGAGGAGTTAGTATCCACACACTGGCTAAAGAGTGTGTTGAGGGTGTTTGCTGAACTTGAGGCACTCCGGCACTGTGGATCAGAATTCCTCACAGTATCGGTGCTCCCTGTGCAATATTCACTGGCGTGGATACGGATACCTGGAAAGATAAATCTTGAGAAGAGGTCAATAAGAGTGGGGCTATTTGGACAGGTATCAAAGGTGTAAACAGCCATACACACTGTGAAGGGCAGTCAAGTCTTAAATGTAAGCTTATAACCCTTTGTTCAGTAATCGTGAGTTGCTCCGGTGTATAGAATTCTACCTCCCCGGAGGCGAGTATGCAGGGGGCAATCCCCCCTTCCATTACGGATATTCGAGCAGGAGTTGCTAGAGTCGGTTTGGCTTGTACTCGCTCATAGGGAGTAAGCATTCCAACACGCCTGTTGCTAAGCATAAACAGCGCTTGTGGGAGCATGCTCATCCACCCCCTTAAGGTTTGCGTGGTGGTAAGTTTTCGAATTTGTTCTTTTAGCAGGCCATTCATTCTCTCTATTAATCCACTAGCTTGAGGGTGGTATGGTATATGCAAGACCCAGGTGATCCCCAAGTCCTTTGCCCATTCTTGTACTACATGGCCTGCAAAGTGGGTACCTCGGTCACTCTGTATTTCTTTTGATATACCATAAGTATACATGTGCTGCTCTAAGCCCCGTACAGTAGAGGATTGATTTGCATGGGAGGTAGGATATGCATACATAAGGCCTGTGTAAGTGTCTGCAGCAGTCAATATATACTTTCGCCCCTGTGAGGGGGGTAACGGGCCTACATAATCTACCTGCCAGGTCGCAAAGGGTTGTTCGCCTCACTTGATGTGACCATATGTGCTGGTGAAAGGCACTTTTGTTACCTTCATACAAACGGGACAGTTAGCACGGGCTGTCTTACACCAGTGTAGGGCTAACATGGGATGGCCTCGTGATAGATCCCAAGCCTGAGCTGCGATGGGGCCACAATGCCCTGATCGTTCATGCGCTTGCCAAGCTTGCTTTAACTCTGAGGGAGTTGCCATCTGGTCGACTGCTGTATTATGCTGAGTTTCGAGGGTCTCCTGCTTCTGATGGGCATCGACATGTCGCACAGACACAGCTTTAGTTTGCACAGTGTCCCAAATCCTTTCCCACAAGGGGATCCCCCAGAGTTCCTTATCATGTATCTTCCACTGTGCGGCGGCCCATGTTGGTAACCAGGTTCACAGACCCTTGTATACTACTCAGCTATCCATGTAGAGGTAGCGTGCATCTCCCTCATCAAGCATGTTGGCCAACTCCTTGCTCACAGCAATCCATGCACTGCCATCAGCTCCTGCCTCCAGGCAAAACAGTCCTGGCTCTCTCAGCCTCTCCTTGGCTGAGAGATGCTTCAGACCCATAGTCATCTTTATAGCCCTTTACTGGACTCTCTCCAGCAGGTCCATGTCTTTCTTGTACAGGAGAGCCCAGATTTGGACACAGCATGCCAGATGTGGCCTCACCAATGCTGAATAGAAGGGAAGGACCACCTCCCTCGACCTGCTGGCAACGCTCTTCCTAATGCAGCCCAGGATACTGTTGGCCTTCTTTGCCACAAGGGCACATTGCTGGCTCATGACCAACTTGTCCACCAGGACCTCCGGGTCCTTCTCTGGAAAGCTGCTCCTCAGCTGGTCAGTCCCCAGCCTGTCCTGCTGCATGGGGATATTTCTTCACATGTGCAGGACTTGGCATTTCCCATTGCTGAACTTCATGAGGCTCCTCTCTGCCCATTTCTCCAAACTGTCAAGGTCCCTCTGAATGGCAGCACAACCATCTGCTGAATCAGCCACTCCTCCCAATTTTCTATCATCATCTGCAAACTTGTCTAGGATTCATTTGGTCCCATCACCTAGGTCATTACTGAAGATATTAAACAATGTTTGCTAAATTGCTATCAGGATTCCTTTTGGACTGCCTCCATTTGGCTGTGCTCCCACATAACCCCAAGAGGTACCCTAAGGCAGAATTAGTCCAGGTACTGCTCTAATGCATGGTGTGGCTGGGATTTTCTGTCATTGCCTTCCTCCAGTGTTCCCAGTCCTTCCAAATGATCCTTGCTCTTGCCCCCTCACGGACTCCCAAACTATATGTGTGGGCACACAACACGTCTTCAGGATGGTGTTCCAAATGCACAGCAGGCTCAGAGGAAACTGTCTTGCCATCTTGGGCACATTGGAAAGAACTATTAATGTTACCAAATACCGGAAATGTCTTGCAATGTCATAAACCTAGAAAGCCTACATGGGCTCAAGAAGCAAGCTAGGAATTTGTTCCACACAACCCTAATCCCAGAGAAACTAGAAATCTCCCTGGCCACCCCCAAGGAGGTTGCAGGCTGCTTCTTGCTGATGGATTTGAAGAGTGCCCCTCGGCAAACCCACACCTAACCCCAGAATGAGAGATACCAGCAATCCCCTGAGGAGCAGCAGTGTGGTCGTGCAGTAAATGTGGACCAGGCAGCACTCGTGTGTTATGGGTAACGGGCTGGAGAGGGCTGTGGGCAAGGAGATGCAAAGGCTGAAGGGGTAAATGCAGATCTGTGGGTTTATGCAAGTGCCGTATAGGGCTAGTGTGTCCCCATCGGCAGAGCTGCTCAGCTAAGAGCAATGTGGGCATGAACCCCATTTTGCTGGTTGCAGAGGGCAGAAGGGATTGCTTGTTGGAGCATATCACAAGGTAACCGCAGGCACCGCTTCTGTGCCCACGGCTCCTGCCGCCCCTTTTGGGGAAGGCAGGTACTGAGATGCCCAGCACAGATGCTCACTGCGAGCTCGCTGGGAAATGTCAGCATTTTCTCTCAAATTGTCACCAGAAGAGGAAGCCAGCTTTTCACTAGCAGCATGGTAGTGAGAGGACTCTGCATGCAACTTCGGAGACCTTAGTTAAATTTAAAAACTGAAGCTGACCCCCAAACCCTTGTCTGGTCTCCTGAACCCTGCCTGCTCCCTTTGGAGTTGCAATCAAGGTTCAAGCTAAAGGGCAGCCAGGAGAGTAAATACAACACAGGCAAACTAAGAGATGGTAAAGCCCACCATTTTCTCAGTGTATCTTATGATCACTTCAGTGAGCTCTAATTCTAGAGGTGTTTGATAAGGAGGCATTTTAAACTGCCCTGCTAACTTATGAAAATCTCGCCTTCTAAAAACCAAGAAGCTAACTTACTCTCATTTCTTTCTTCTTCCGATCATTATTTAGCTTCATTTAAAAGGGTACTTATTTTTTGGAGTTCTTATTTTTTATGCTCTTTTGGGGCCCCCTTTTATTTTTGAATCTCCTCACAGCTTAGATACTAGATTTGTTCACTGATGATGAACAATCATGGAAAAGTTTTCAATGCCCAATTGCCAAGTAAGGAGAGAGAGACAGAAGTTTTTGAGGACTTGCTTTTAAATCCAGCTATTAACCTTCTGGCATCCAAACAGAAAGCAGGTGAAGATATTCTCCAATTACAAGTTTGCTAACTGCATTTTTAAACCGAAACAAGTTCCTGGAAAACATAAACCCGTGAGAAATTTGTAACAGCCCCCCATCCCCGCATGGGGAACAGCCCAGGGCAGCATCTCCCACGGTGTGGGCTGTGACGGGGGTCGAGCAGGGCTGTGGCACCCGCTGCCACAGGGTCCCCAGCCCCCCTCACAGAGCCGTCCCGCGGGGACAGCGGCGGCAGGGCCGAGGCCGGACACCGTCGGGGAGGGGGCTCTGCCCATTCTCGAGGCTGGTCACCGCTGGGACGTCCTCAAGCTTTGACGCGCTGGGTCCCCCTTGGCCCCATGGTTCAGCCTGGCCCCGATTCCATCCCCATGGGGCAGTTATCGCCGTGGGAATGTGGATGCACTGGGCTCCAGTTGCAGTCCCAGGCACCGCACAGGGCAGCAGGAGGGTCCCGGCTCTCCCCGGAGCGGCACAGGGTCCCACCATCCCTCGGTGCCAGCCATGGGGAGGCGAGTCCGGGTGCAGAGGAGGGTGCTGCGGCCCCAGCCGGTAGGAGGCACCGGGTGTGCCAGGGTGGGATGGGAGACAGGCCAAAGCTGTGGGGCTGGGGGACAAGGTTGGTCTTCCTGGCTTCCCCAGACCCCCAGGGGGTGGCAGGTGTGGACCAAAGCGGTACCTTGGACACTTGCTGTGACAGTCATCCCATCCTGGTCCCCCAGAGCTCCTCAGACCTGACAGCTGCAGACATCCCCTCCTGGTCCCCATCCCCATCCTGGGAGAGCTCGGGGGGGGGGGGGTTATGTTCCTGCTGGTCCGAGTCCCTGGGACACACACACGGCTGTTGCTCTCCTTTCAAATCCAAACAATCTCTTTAGGTCCAGGCACATGGCAAGAGTACACTTAGGGCAGGGGCTCTCTGCATCAAAAGAGAAAGAGCTTTTCCTTCAGTCCTAAAATCCCTATAACTGCCCAGCCCCAGGCACACAAAGCCTCTGGGCGATGACGAGGCTGACACAAAGGTGAAAGGTGGCCACCGACCACTGCAAAGAGCCCTGGTGCAGGATGCAGCCCCCAGGGCTGGGACACCACGGGGGCTGGAGCCCCAGGGACATGGTCCCTCGCACCGTGCCAGCCCCATCATGGGGCTGGGAGCCGCAAGACAGGCTCCCCTCCCTGGCGGCCCCACACTCGGGGCTGACACCTCCATTCCCCAAGGGGCTCTGCCCTGCTCCCCTGGATAAGCATGTCCCCTGCCCCATCCTTGAGTGAGGCCATGGCAAGGGCACGGAGACACTCAGCTGTGCCCTGTCCCCTCTCCCAGCAGGGCATCGTGAGGCGGCTTCTCACCTTCCTGGGGACCGTCCTCTGGGACCTGTGGCTGCGGTGTCTCAGACAGCTGAAGGGCTGGGGGACAGGCAAGCGGACACCCAGCAGAGGAAGAGCGAAGCTCCAGCGCATCCAGCTGGGTAAGAGCCTCATGGCCAGAAGCACCTGGCACTGGAGACAATGGGGAAGGTGCCCCCCGAGTACCCGAGACAGGATCTGGGGTCAGACTGTGACACAGCCCTTGGGGACACAGGCCTGTTTCAGCAGCTCCAACATGGCCCCGCTCCTCCCACGAGGACAAACCTTGCTGGGGAACACCAGCTGTGGCAGCTGGGGACATGGCAGCTCCATCACGCACCACCCTTGTGTGTCTTGCAGGAGCCACATCCAACCGTTGTGTGCAACCCCATATCATCAGACCAAGACCTGCTCTCCAGTGGAAGAAATGACCCGCTCCTTTGTGGCTCAAATCATCTCTGCCTTGGTGAGTCCTGGCCTTGTGCGGGCTCTGGTGCCCCACCAGTGCCCCATCACTGATGCTGGTTCACTTGGTTTCCCTCAGACCTCAGCTCCTGCCTCTGCCCAGAGATGAAAGAAAACCCAAGCTTTTGGCATCCTGTGGCGTAGACCGCCAGATACACGTGTTCCCTGTGAGGTAGGAGAAAAGGCTATTTTGTGCCCTTGTTCCTCCATCTTTGTGCCTCACCAGCACCTCACTGCCTCGGTTTCCCCATCTTGGATGTAGCCCTGGTTCACCAGCAGCTTGCAGGCTAGGTCGGAGGAGAGCCAAGTTCAAGGCTCTCTAACAAGCAGGGTTTGAGATACAGGTGCTGGTCAAAGCCCAGGCCAGAGCAGGGCTCCTCAGGGTGTTTCCAGGGAGGACATTTCAACCCAGTGATGTTATCAGACAGGAATGAGACTCTGCGGAGTAACAAACAGTGTACAAACAGTCTGGGAAAAGAGGCTTGATCTGGAGCCATCATGGGCAGAAAAGAGCATGCTCTGCTCAGGCATGTGGGGATGAGGGCTGTGCTGCCAAACACAGCAGGATGGGGACTGGGAGTGCTGTGGGGACTGGTATCAAGATTGGGACCAGGATGGAGACTGGCATGGGGTGGTCAGGGCAGCCCAACAGCAGCAGTCAGAGGCAATTCCTTGCTGGTGCAGCCGGGGAGGCTGGAGTGAGGACAGCCCCCAGGGGCAGGACAGGCTGCTTGTCCGTGGAGTCAGGGGAGGAGAGCCCAGGCGCGCACAGCACCATGTGGGGTGTAAATGCAAAACTGGAAGCCCTGGAAATATGTTGCTCTTCATAAAAAGTCCTGAATCCCCACAAAGGAACCTGTGGGTGGCTCAACACCTCTGCATTTAAAGTGCAAATAATGTGGGTGCTACAACTGGAACAGAAAAAGGGACACAGGGAGCAGCTGCCTGGCTCTGTGGGAAGCACTGGGGCTGTTGTGGGGCAGCATGCAGGGTGACAGGGCCCCTTGTGAGGCACCTTGTGTGGTGACAGGGGTGCCATGGGGCAGCATGCAGCGCAATGGGGCTATTGTGGGGCAGTGAGCAGGGTGACAGGACTGCCATGGGGCAGCACATGGAGTGCAAGAGCTGCACGGTGCCGCATAGGGAATGACAGGGTTGCTGGCAGTGCCAGGGCCACCAGCTGCCCCTGGGGCAGCATCTCCTGCAACCCCCGGGTGTGGGGCCCTGCTCGGAGGGAGCCCCATCCCCCCAGCTCCCCACATCCCCCTTTGCTCAACGTGGGGAACCACGTGTCATTGCAGTCCCTGATGGTGAGCTGCCAGATGCCAAAGCTGACCAGGACGACAGGCCGATGGGGAAACCTGGGGGGCACTGCAATGTTGACCACAGAAACATTACCTCATCCTGTCTGCATAAGAGGAGCATGCTGGGGCCAGGCACAGTGCCAGTATGTCCCACTGTGCTGAGGAAGGGCTGGGGGAGTGGGGATATGGGTAGTTTTGGGGGCCTGGCAGACCCCTGAGGGGAGAGTCGGGAGCCCATGCTACCTAGCCAAATGGGGTGGGAGCCACAGTGCTGGACATGGCCAAAAAAGGGGGCAACTGGTGGGTCTCTACCCACTTCTGGAGCTAAGGGGAGGATGAAGTCAGGATGGCCTATGTCTGGAGCAAAGGAGTGGGCTAAATCAGGATGTTTTAGGGTAAATCCTGCCCAGTGCTTTGGGGCAGTGAGCAGGTTTATTTCCAGCCTTCCCCCATGTGTTGAGACTGTAATTCTCTTTCTCCTCTGAAAACACCATAAAAGGCTCCTTCTGACCCACTGACCTGACAATTTCTAATTTTGCAGGTCTGGAGCCATGCAGGATGTGGCTCCCAGTCCACAAACACAGCGTGAAGAATGTAAGCGCCACTCGCAGTCCCCCCATGTCCTCACCTCTGGGCTGCTCTCCTCCCAGGCAGAGCTTGGCCAGAGCTTGTCTCTGCAGTGATGGTGGCCCCAGGGGACACCTGTGGGGCACCAAACTGCTGCTCCCCGAAGCAACATCCTGTCTGAGTAAGAGGAGCGGGCTGGGGCAAGACATCGGGACAGCAGGTTCCCTGCTGTGACTGAGGAAGGGCTCAGGGAGTGGAGGGACACTGGGGGCCCCACAGCCTCTGGGGGGGAGGGGGGGGGGGTCCATGGACCTGTAAGCCCCAGCCATGTGGGGTGGGAGCTATGGTACTGGGTGTTGCTGGAAGACGGGCGGTCACTGATAGGTCTGGACCCACTCCTGGAGCAAAGGGTTGGGCTGGATCAGGGTGTTTTCGGAGTGGTTCTTGACCCCACTGCTTTGGTTGGTGAGCAGGTTTTAGTCCAGCCTTCCCTATGGGCAGAGGTCAATAGCTAATACAAAGGGAGGGTTTCACTCCATTCTCCCCCACGGGCAAGCAGCACATCAGCACCCCAAGGATGAATGTCCCCATGCAAGTCCTTAGGAAAGCCAGGAGTAGAGGAGCTTCCCCCAGATGCTGTTGTGAAGGAGGATGTTATTGCAGGGTGCCGGTCCCCTGCCTCGTTCCTGTGCAGTGCAGGGATAGGTAAAAGCCTTAATTTTGATGGGGCCTGCCAGAGAGACACCAGGAAGATGAGGGACATGACCACGCGCCCCAGGCCAGCTGCTGTGCCGAGTGCTGCCAGGAGCCCACAGCCCATGCTGGAGTGGGCAAGGAGCCCTGAGCCACAGGCCTGCTCGCCTCTACCTATCGCCATCAACGCCACACCAGTGACAGCCCCCACTTTGGACCTCATTGGCTGCTGGACCCAGGACATCACCCAGAGCCTGGGGAATCCTTCAACCTCACCGTGGGTAACGGGGGTTCCCTGTCTCCATCAGGCAGGTGGGCAGGCAGCAATGCATGGCGGGGACGTGGATACAGCGGAACAGCCAGGCCCCAGCACCCTGAACCAGTGGGGCAAGCGGGGAGGGGAATGGGAGCCATCTGTGGTGAGTCCTCACAGACTTGGGGGGTTCTTGGGGCTGTTTGCTTGTGATTATTCCCTTGGGGTTTTACTCCCTTGGGGTTATTCCCTTCATGGGGGATAGGCATGTTGCCCCGGGAGCTCACTGCCAATCTCCAAACGGGCCAAAGAAGGCTCCTTCTGATTCACTGTACCAAATATTTCTTCTTTTCTAGACCCTGCAGAGGATTACAATGTCGATTCCAGTCCCCAAAGCAAGCAGGAAGAACGTAAGTGCTGCTTATAGCCCCCCGTATCCTCACTCCTGTGCTGCTCTCTCTGCATGTGTAGCTTGGCCAGGTTCTGCAGATGAGTTTGTGCAGGTTTTCCAGTAGACCTGAAAAAAAGGACATATACAAAAGAGTGAGAAAAATACAGGCTCTGCACATGGTCTCCCTCCTGATAAGGGGGCTCACCCCTTTCCAGCATCCGGCTGGAAGGGTGCAGCTGGCAGTGGGGCCCTCTTGTGCTGGGTGCCCCCAACCTGGCCAGGAGCAATTCATGCTGCACACCTGAGTGTTTGAGCAGATAGAGAAAGAAGAGGTTTCCTGCCAGTTCCTCCCAAATCCGCTCTGTGCCCGGAGAGCTGGGCATCCTGCTGAGCATACCAGGGCTGCTCCGTTGGGTGGCCATGCTGGGAGCCCACAGCATGACTTGTATCAGCTGTTCCCAGGCTGGGAGGGGACACACATGCACCCTGAGCAGGACCTACATGTCCAGAATGTGCATCCCCTCTGCAGGGCTTGTCCTGTCCCCCCCAGTGCTGCTGGGGATGCACCAGCACCTTCCCCTCACTCCACTGGTGATGCTCCGTGACAATCTGCCTTACCTGGCCTTGCAGGCGGTGCACAGACGACCTATCACCATGGCCAGGGAGACCCCACAGAGACTCTCCACAAAGCAGTGATGTGGACTGCCTTCTGCACAGGAGACAACAGAGCTGGTGAGGGCTTTGGACAGGGCAGCACAGTGTGCTGGCAGCTCTGTCCTGCTCCTGGCCCAGGAAATGGGAACAGGGACCCTTTCCTGGTGTAGGTGAAAGAGGGGCCCCCAAGCTGGGCGCAGCCGGTCCCACCACACTGTCAGCCTCATGGGGCTCAGACCTAGTGTCTGCACTGACGTCTAGAAGCCCGTGTCAGTGTATTCGAGGCACAAAATGCTCTCTGGTGCCCACAGCACCTTGACAGCTGGCCCAGCCAGTGGGATGGGACAGGCAAGGATGGGGCAGTGCCTGTTCGAGTTTCCCTGGAGGAATCCTGTGCACTGCTAGGGGATCCTGGATGGGGACTGGGAGGTCTTTCAGGAAGGAGCATCCTTTGAGCATCTCTAGTGAAAATCTGGGCTGAGGCCCCTCAAGACCTTGATAACCAAGAGACAGTACAAGGCAGAGGGTGGCTCAGGATGTGGCAGGTGCCGCCGGATGACTGTGGTTCTGGAGGAAACAGGCTGGAAGATGAGAAAGGGGCTCCCTTCAGCACAACACCACCCACCCCGCCTTTGCCCCTAGATGCGTTTGATCCCCAGGTCTTGGATGGAGGAATAGGCCAGGTGGGATCCTAATGGCACTGTGGCACCTTTGGCTCCAGTGCCCAAGCAGCCCCTCCTGCAAATGCTGCTGGGTGCCAGGCACCAGCAGCAGCCTCTGGCAGTGCCCACAGGGAAATCGTTGCCATGCTGGAAGCAGGCAGGCAGGACACAGGCTCGTCTCTCCCTGTGTGCCGAGAGCAGGGAGACTGGGTTACGGGGAGCTGGGCCAGATCCGTCGGCCGGGGTGATGGTGGCAGTGCCGGGGACAGCTCTCTGCCACCTGTCAGGCCTCTCCCCACCCCAGGGAAGACACTGCTGTCAATGGGAAAGCTCCAGGGAAAACACCTTCCAACTTGGTCTTGAGCCAAGGGAAGAGACAGATGCTGTAGTTGAACTCCCAGCGGAGAGGTGGGATGCCTCTCGTCTGTCCTCCCTTCTCCCTCCTAGAAAAGAGACTGAGGACAGATGGGAGCCTGCTCAGCAGTGGGGCGATGCTGCCACTTGCCCACCCCTTCCCCAGGACAAGGGCTGGCTTCATCCCACTCCCTGCAAATGCCTCCTTTCTTTTTTCAGGCTCTGAAGGGGGCCAGGAGAGCCACATCGGATCGCCGCACAGAGAAGGACATGGTGAACAGCCGCATCGGTGCCAGGTATCAATTAAGCATGCAGCTGAGGCCAGAGACCTTGGCAGGAAGGGCTTTGGTGGGGTTCTGCCACTCCCTGCAGGTCCTGAGCTCTTGGAGGAGCATGGTGTCAGGTTCAGCTTCTGCATCAGAACATCTTAATCACAGCGGCCATGGCCCTGGCAGAGAAGGAGATCATCTTTCCTTCTCTCATGGACCCACCAACCAGATCCATCCTTTCCCCCTTTCCCCACTAACTCACCCAGACCTCACATTCGCACCAGGTTTGGGGCAGGTGCGTGGTGCATTCACACCTTCCCCGAAGGACAAGCTGACTTTGCAGCTGGGTCCCAGATGTGCAGCTCCCACATTACGCTCCTGGGAAAGATGCCACAGAGGCTGTGCTGGCAGCGTGGTATTCGGCCCTGCGTGCCAGCCATCCCACCTCTGGTGTGGGGAGCCCCACAGCCAAGGGGTCTGTTGTCCTCATAGGGTTTTGCAGCCTCCCTTCTCTGGGCTCCTGTCAGGACAATGGACTGCTGTCCTGAAGCAGGGGGAAAAAGGAGAAAAGTAAGAGGCCGCTGCCGGATCATGGAAGCCAAGAAGGTGAGAGCCTGCATACAGCAGCCATCAGGCATACGCGGGGCTGCGACAACCTTCCAGCCACTCCTGCCCTTTCCCCGAGCCCAGCCGACCCCCAACACTGCTCATGGGACAGTGACGGACCAGAGTTGGCAGTGAGGGGTGACGCAGGGCTCCTGCTCAGCGCCCACAGCCAGGGCAGGGACTTGTCACCATGCAACCTGTGGTTAGGGATTGCAAGACAGGCCTGGCGCTGGCGTGCTCCAGGCTGCTCCTTCTCCCAAGGGCCATGTCACACGGCAGCCTGGACCGTGCTCCACCAGGCCCTAGGGCCAAGCTTGTGCTGCCGCCTGCATGGTGGCAGTGGGCCTCGGAGGGATGTGCGGGGAGCACTCTGGGCTCCTTCCCCAATGCTGAGCCTAGCACATGTGACTGCAGGACACGGCAAACCCCGAGCCAGCCCACGTCAGGATCCCACATCACTGCACTGTTGACCTTCATCAGACCATGGCAAGGAGGTGCGCCAAAGCCTGCATGGCTCACGGGGGGGCCACCCTGCACCCCGCTCCCCACTGCTGCTGGGGAAGGGGTCCCCTCAGGAGGGAGCAGCGGGGGAGAGGAGCACTGGAGGGACGGCTCCTGTCAGCAGAGAGCTCAGCCATGGACACTCCCAGTCCATTGGGCTGGCATGCACTGGTAACACAGGCAGGAGAGTGCACCAGCCACCGCCAACTTCACCAGTCCCCTCCCCTAGCACAGAGCACTGAACACAGCCAGGGGGAGAAAACAGATTATTTGATTAAGGCAGCTGCAAAGGGACATTTATTTATACTTGGAAGTGCTGGGATGGCACCCAAAGACAGATTGCTGCACAGGACAGCACTGTCTTGTGTGTTCTGACACCTGGCAAAGCAGACGGGGCAGATGTTGAGCCCCAGCCCTTCCCGTGCGGCACCAGCTTCTACCTCTGCTGCAATTCAGCACAAATGCACTCCCATGAGGCTTGTTCTGAGGAGCACCCTGGTTGGAAATGCTCTCTTGGGAGAATAACCTCCCTGTAAAGACACTAACAGGGACCTAAGCTTTTTGCTGCCACCAAAACAATGGGCCTGCAGCCCTACTTGATCCTTCTTTTGGCAAACCCAGGAATTTAAGTCAGAAACAACTGTTGTAACCTCCAGTGTGTCATTGTCTTTAGGCTCAAAAGACGGGCGGTGTTGGATTTTGAGTCTTCAGGGACCACCAGGAAGACAGAGCACAGCCAGCAGCCATCCCCCACTGCAGTCCACAGTTGCCACTTGGGCCACTAGAGAGAAAAAGAAAACCTAGACTATGGCAGAGGGGAGAGCCAAGATGCAGGGCTATAAGGCAAAAGGCTCATAAGGCAATAGGGTCATAATCCTGTAATATACTAAATGCATATGTATAATAGATACAGTTCTGTGTAAATTGTACAGTAGTTATCTGACAGACTAAACTAGGCTGTAAGCTATATACTGTTAGCCTGCGTTAGCACAAGTATGTAATAATTAATAAATACATAAATAAAACTGTATGAGGTTCTCCATGGGGAGCTGAGTGATGCTGCTGGGGAGGCCCTGGGCAGGGAGCTCTGTGTAACCCGGGAACTCACCAAACCCTGCAGGGTCCCTCTTCCAACGTCGCCTGGGACCGGGGTGGGGAGGAGGCAGCAGGATCCCACGGCAGGGCCTGGTGCCTGCTGCCCCCTCCCTGTCCGGCCCCCATGGCCACCCGAGCTGCAGCGAGGCACCGCGAGGGCTTTGGGGGGATGTGGGAAGACTCCCCAGCCCCGAGTGCGGCTGGCTCTGTGCCCCCAGCAGGCAGGTGGGCGCATGGCCACTGGGGCTGGCAGCAGACGGGAAGCCGTCCCCGTGGGGCCAGGCGCCAGGGACCTTCATTGCACTGCTGTGCCCCATGGGTGGGCACTGGCACCCCGGGAGCTGGCACCTGGCTGGGCTGCGGGGGCCTCCTGTGCCCCCAGCCCTCCAGTCAGGGTCTGCTCCCTTCGGGGCCCCTCATCTGCCCTCCCATGCAGCCCAGGGCCCCCCATTTCCTTCTGGAGTTTCATCAGTATTTAGCAGAATTTGGGGCACAGTGACATTGTTAGGATTGATCTCAATATTCCTCTATGAATGTTAAGAAAATGCTATAACCATCAATTACATGATGTGAATACTCATCAGTTTAAATAAATACATGGAAATGTAAATGCTGTAATAGTTATTATTTTCAAAAAATCATTTCAAATCATTTGTTTGGAAGAGCTTCTTCTACCTTACCACCAAGCTTATACTTTCCAGCGGGCACTTCAGGAGGCTCCGATGATTATTTTGCTTTTTCTTGCTCCAGCAGAGGTTGGGCTCAGTGCTGATGGGAGGGAAGGACTTGGTAGCGGGCAAGAGCTTCCTCTGTGGCCCCTCGGGTAACACCCCACAGCCTCCGTCCCTCCCTCCCTCCCTCAGTGGCACGTCTGCAGGGGGAGGCAATGGGAAACCACTCTGTCACTGGGATGCTCCATCCCGATGTTCGGTGAGGTGATGTGGAGCTGCAGAGAGGCCACAGTACATGCAGACAGACTGGCTGTGAACCCGAGCTGAGCCCTCACAAAATTGGGACACAAATTAGGGCTGAAACTGGCACTGGGGAAGAGGGATGTGCTGGGAGACGAGCAACATGGCTGCGTCCGACTGTGGAAAGGCACTTAGTGCTCCATGCACCACTAAACATACACTGGGTGAGCCCTGGTCTCCCCCACAGCACCCTCAGTGTGTCTGTCGGTGCCCCCCAGCGCCCTCCCACTGCCTTTTGGAGAAACCCAGATCCCTACGTGTGCCACCAAAGGACATGCTAGGTGGCAAAATATCTCCCCTCAGATTGCTTTTTCCCCGTGCTTGGGACGGCGCTTTTGGACAAGGCTCAGCTGACGGTCAACGTCTACGACTGGGATTGGGAGAGAGAAAGCCTGGAGCTCCCAAAAGGCACATCCACGTGCCCCCAGGCCCCTGGGTGGCTGACAGCTTCTCCCCCGACCAGAGCACTCAAACTCCCCGGCTCCTGCTGCGCGGCCTCTGGGACAGCTGGGCCGTGTCACCGCTGCGGGGGGACGGGCCGTGCCACGGCCGAGCGCAGGCCACAGGCACAGCCGGGCCGCGCCGCGGCAGGACGGGGAGCACAGCAGGCCGCTCCCAGCGCGCCCGTGGGGCAGACGGCCACGCCGCACCCCACTCGCCCACGGGCCCAGCCCAGGCGAGCCCGGGCCCAGGCGCAGGAGGCGGTGGGCGGCAGGCACTGCGCCACGCCATGCTGGCCCCAGGCCTGGGCAGCAGGGACAGCCCCGCCGGGGCACGCCATTGGACGGCCTGCATGTCACTCATGGATCAGCCCGCCCCCCAGGCACCCATTGGCTCGCTGCCTCCCCTCGCTAGCTGATTGGCCAGCCAGCACAGAGGGGTGGGGCAGCAGGAGGTGCCGTTGCCAGGTGACGGTGGCGTGGGCGGGGCCGGCGCTTCTCTCTGTGACAGGAACCAGGAACCTCCCGGCTGGAGCCGCCCCCTTCCCGGGGCGCCCTAGGGCCCCCCGGCCGAGCGGCGGCCGGCACCGCCCGGGGAGCGGGGCGGGAGCCGTGTGCCTGGGGCTGGGGATGCTGCCCAGGGGGAGAGCTGCATTTCCTTCCCTGGCACTCGAGTGCTGTGAGCTCGAGGACAGAGTGGGCCAGGAGCGGGTGTCGGTCTCTCTCTCACAGAACACTATTTTTTCTTTACAACTTGTCAGAATTTCCCAGCTATTCCCATCTGCCCCGTTCCTTCCACCGGGCACCTCTGAGCAGAGTCAGGCTCCGTCTTCTCTGCCCTTCCCACCGGGTGGCTGTAGGCAGTGACAGGATCTCCCTGAGCCTTCCCTCCTCCAGGCTGCACGGAGACGCGCACGGAGGGCGGCCCTCGACCGGAGAGACCTGGGGATCCTTCCTGAGAGCTTGTCAGTGGCTTGTGTGACAACCGTCTGTCACGTACAGCAAAAATTGTAATTGCCTAGCCAGTGTACTGGTGCTAGAGCTCCTACAACACACTCAGAAATCAGCTGGTTTTGCTCTGCAACGTACCACAAAACTTGAAGGGGACATTTTTTAGAATGTGTCATGTTATCTCAAATTTCATTCTGTCACCGAAATCAGGAGAAAAACTCCTTAACACCAGTGTAGCAGTAAGAAGCAGGCATTCTCTTTATTACGGCGTTGGGTACACAGGGGATAGCTCCACCCAACTTGCACACCGTGTGTCGCATTATCTAAAGTTTATATTGCTCTATCATATACATATGCATTAAATTTCCAGGAATGATTGTACATATTCATTCTATTTCCTATAACTAATTATTACATTTACATAATCATTACGCATGCGGTCTGAGTCTCTGGGGGTCTTCTGTGGGGGTCTCTGGTGGTCTCTGGTGGTGTCAGAAGAGGTGTCACTCAGCATCTTGCCATGAACTTTGCTCTACTTTTCCATACATGGTCTGAACTTGGCCTGCTTCCTTGTTTGAGAAAAGCTGTCTTGGTCCTAATCTTGACTCCAGCTGACTTCTGCTGGTTTATCTGTACTTTCTCAGGATGTATGGGTCACAGCTGCACCTGTTTCCTTGGGTATGTTTGTCTGAGGCTCCTGTTGAGGCTTCTTCTTGTCCGAGCTGGTAACAGTTCCCGCAATTCCCCCCCCCCCTTTCGAGACTCTTTCCTGCCTGGGGCCTTTGGTAACAGTTCCCCCCTCTGAGCCTCCCAAAGTATGATTTCTTTGGGAGTCTCACCTAAATTTTATAATTGTGATAATACTTTCGATTTTTAGGGATACATAGTCAGGTACAACACAATGTAACTAAAGGTGAACATTGGATCATAATACAGCATAATACGCATATCGCAACTACAGCTACGATTATTACAAAGAATTCTTTTAACCAGGTAAAGTTTGGTAGCCATGAAGTTAACCAATTCCACCCTGAGGAAGAGGACTCCTTTTTTTTTCCCCACTCCTCTACTGCTTTTTTGATTGAGTTTAGTACAATATTCTGACCATCCTAGAGGGGTAGGTTTAAAAGGAAATCCTGTTCCCCCCAACATTACCTGTGAACATATCCGGCAGTCTGACATGTTCAACTTCTTTGCCAATCATATTTTTGCCTCTTCATAAAGATTCTCATGATTTGTTTCCTGATTGACTGAACAGTCTGTTAACATCATGGCTACCCCAATTAAAATACTAATAATCCGTTGATTAGTTCCCATGCTTGATTAATCAGTTAACTCTTAACATTCTAATTATAAAAGCATGTAAAAACTACAAATAATTCAGCAACACTTTCAGGTCTCAGGTTTCAAACTATTTTCTGCATTCTTATTTGAAGAAAATTTTTATCTAATGGAATGACCTTCCACTGAGGTCCTTTCAGCAATGATGCTGACTTAACTCAAGTGTAATGAACCCAAGGTTCGATCCCTTCTACCTTGAGTGCAGTGTAAGTAGTTAGGAATACCTGGAAAGGTCCTTTCCGCCTCTCTTGTAAAGGTTCGAATTCCACGTTTTTATGTATATGAAATCTCCGGGTTGATACTGATGGACAGGAGTGTCCAACGTGAGCGGTCCTGTCAAAACAAAATGCCATCGGAGAGCCACAAGGACTTTCCCTAAAGAAATCAGATATAACTTTAAATCTGTTTTTCCCTTTACATGCATCTCCCCTGGAATCAACGGGGCTTGGTATGGTTTTCCATATAACACCTCATAAGGACTAATCTTACTTTTAGATCTTGGCTGTATTCTGATTCTTAAAAGAGCCAGTGGAGCCATCTTAAAGAAGTTTCTTGACATATCTTACTGATTTGTTGCTTTAAAGTTTGATTCATTCTTTCTACCCTCCCGCTCGATTGTGGTCTCCACGGGGTATGCAAATCCCACTCAATACCAAGAATTTTGCTTAGCTGTTGGACTATATCTGCCACGAAATGGGGGCCCCGATCAGAGGACATTCCTATCGGTACCCCAAATCGTGGTATTATTTCTTTGAGCAATATTTTAGTTACTTCCCTAGCTTTATTGGTGCGACAGGGAAAAGCTTCCGGCCATCCTGAGAAGGTGTCAACTAATACCAGAAGGTATCTATAACCATCTTGTCATGGTAATTCAGAGAAATCTACTTGCCAATAATCTCCAGGGGAACTTCCTTGCTTAGTGGTCCCTGGGGGCGGTCTTCTCCTGTTCATAGGATTAGTTTTTAAACAAAGAGGGCACTTTGCCATTACAGATTTCACTATTCCAGTCATTCCCACACATATAATCAAATTTTGAAGACTAGAAATCATAGGTTTAGTACCCCAGTGTGTTTCTTCGTGTCTCTTTTGAAAATTTCCATCATTATCTGCTGTGCAGGGTGCAGCGGCACCTCGAGTTGCCGGCCGCCGAGCACTGCCTGGAGCCCCCAGGCTCCCCGGCATGGGCTGGGAGCCCGAAACGCCCGCCAGCACCCGCGACGCACCCCAGGGCCGGCCCCCGCAGCTGCCCCAGCCCTCCTGCCACCAGCTACCGGCACCCAGCGCCCTGCCACTGCCCGTAGCCACTTGGTATTTTACCGGGCTCTTTTCTCCCCTTTCAGACCCCATGGGGAGGAAACCTGCCCCCCCCCCCGGGGCACCACCACGCAGCCGCCGCCTGTGCCCGTCCCACCGCCAGGGATCCTGCGGGAAGGTGCCGGAGAGGAGGCGTGGTGACCAGGTATGGAGCTGCTGGCGGGCTCTTTCTCCAGCTAGCGCGGGGCTAAGCCGGCCTGTCTCCCCCTGCCCGGGCCCAGGCCCATGTCCAGCGGGGCGACCCCAGCGCCAGCCCCCCACGCATTGCGCCCAGCTGAGGCTGCGCGCGACCTGCTGCAGCCCGAAAGTGAGAGGCGGAAGCGGCAGCGGCTGAAGGTCGAGCGCCCTGAAGGGTGGTTTAAAGCAAGGGGGGGTCCTCGGTTGGGTGCAATGCCTTCGCCGCCCCCTCGCCTGGCCGGGATCCCCAGTCCCTGGCGGCGAATTTGTGCCTCGCAGGAGCTTGCTGAGGGCCTGGCTTTGCTGGCAGAGCAGGCGCAGGTCTGTGCGGTGCAGGTGAGGGGGCAGCGGAGCATCGTGGGGGGGCAGCGAGGCCCCTGGTCGTGCTGCCCTGCTTTGCGGCCAGGACAGGGAGGAGGGAAGGGCTTTGCCCGCTGCCACCCTGGCCGGGCACCCCGGCCCGGGCTTTGCTCTCTGCACCAGCCCCACGGCCCCCCCCAGCCCCGCTCCGACCCCCCTCTTGTCGGCTCTGCCCCCCAGGCCCTCGGCTGCCTTGGGAGCACAGAGGAGCCCATCCTGGCCGCTCTCCTGAGCACGTACATAGTGCTGGCGGCAGCACCCGTCCCTGATGTGCTTTAGGGGGGTTTCCGCCTGCTTGGTGCCGGTGGAGACCCCGGGGTGCGGGATCAGCCCACAGCTGGGTTACGGGGAGAAGGGGACAGCACGGGGGGCAGCAGCAGAGCCAACGGGTGCTGGGAGCTTGGGTGCCGCCAGACTCTGCCGGTTGCTTTTTGTTCCAGCTGCGCGGATGCAGCAGAGCGCCGGTGCGGTACAAAGTCACCCAGAGCCTCGTCCGCCTGGGTGAGCCCGTGCCGTCCCATCCCATCCCGTCCCGCATGGTCCCCATGCCGGGGGGCTCCGCCGGCCAAGGCGCGTTATCCCTCACGGTGCCCCTGGCCCCAGCGCAGGCTGCCTGGAGGCGGCGGTGGTGGAGGAGGTGCTCGGGCACCTGCGGGACGGAGGCCCCGCGCAGAGCGCGGACTTGCTGCTGGAGCTCGGCGGCACCCTGCACGCCCACGCCGATGCTGCCAACCTGCTGCGGCTGCTGGGGCGCGAGCCCCTCCACCGGGAGTGCCTGCAGGACAAGGTGCAGGTGGCGCTGCTGGAGCGGCTGCACGCCGAGCTGCTGCTGGTAAAGCTGGGGCCACGCCGCTGCTCACCCTGCCGAGCCCTGCCCCGCATCTCCCCACAATCTGTCCGGCAGAGTGTGGCTGTGGCTGTGGAGGCTCTGCAGATGCAGGCGCAGATCTGGGGCGTTTTGGAGAAGTAGGTGGCACGTGGCAGCGCAGGAGCCCCCGGGTGGGAGCCGTCGCCTCCTGCCTCTCCACTGCCGGGCGCCCGCTGGAGATGCGTGATACGTGCCCTCCCGCTGGGCTCGTTTGCCACTGTTCTTTTTTTGTGCCGAGTCCCGTCTCTCCTGGCGGGACGGGGTTTGGCTGGAAGGGGCTGCAAGGCAGGAGGCCAGGAGAGATGGAGACAACTCCAGTGGGATGACACCACCATCCCGGGGGACCTTTCCGTGCCCCCACAGATGAAGGGAGAGATCTCCAGGCTCTCTGGGAGCCAGGGAAACACTGAGCTGCCTTCAGTGCTTGGCTTTAATCCGCCCTCACACCATGCTGGAGGGGACCCCGGGGGGGAGCCAGGATGGCAGGATTGTGCCCTGTGCCTCTGGGAAAGAGGGATGCAAGTCTCCTGCTTGCCTTGCTCCTTGCTGATTTTCTCCCCCTCTCAACAGGCAACTGCAAGCGAAGCATCACTTGGTCCAAAAGCAGGCTGTGGTTTTGTTGGTAAGTCAATTTTCCCCCTCTAAACCCCCAGAAATCGCAGTGCTGTGTTCCCCCAGCTGTGCACAGGCGGTGGATCCTCCAGGATCCTGCTCTCGCGGGGCGAGCGTGAGCCGAGCCCCTGCCATCCCTCTGCTTCCCAAGGTAGATTGCCAGGATGCTGTCCAAGCTTGGAGCCAGTGGGAGGCACCTGCCGGAGGACCCGCAGCTCCCACGTCCGGCGGATGAGGCTCTCGGCAGGTAGGATGCTTTGCGATGCTTGGGGCCAGACGGCTTCATCCCCATGCAGCCACTCACCGCTCCGGTTTATCCTCCTCCCTGCAGGGAGCGTGCAAAAGCCCAGCGTGCAAAAGCCCAGCCGAGCCTGGAGAAACCCCCTGGAGCTGGGAGGCAACGGGGACCCCCGGCCTCCAGGATCCCGCCAGCAGCTCAGGGGGGCTCTCGGCAGCAGGGACTTGGTGTGGAGCGGTAGCAGAGGAATTAAAAGGTTTTCTGCTATGGATTTTGCATTTCTTCTTGGAAGAGTAGTAAAGTCAGCACATGGCATGCCGGGGAGAGCCGTATAGGCTGTGCATGCATTTCCATGAATAAAACTTTCAATAAGCTTTCAGCCTTGGCAGTGCCCATGGCTGTCTCCACCACAGGCTGTGCTGTGCTGTCCCATGCCTGTGTTTGTTTCCATGCAGACTGCAGACACCTAACCTGCTTTGCCACCTTGTTCTCACCTATAGATCTCCCTACCCCTACTCATGTCTCTGTGTCCTCCCTTGAAGCACAAAGCCAGGGGCTGATCACAGCCTCCCGTCTGGCTGACCTGTAGCACCACAGCACTACCCTTCAAGTGACATTCCCTTTTCCTAATGCTACATTTGAACCCCACAAGCTGCTGTTTGTGGCTTTTTTCCCTTCTCATGCTGTTTCCCACTACCAAGAAAAGCTCCGTCATCTCTGAAAGCACCTTTCAAACAGTCACAAGCTACTACTCTCTTGCCCTTCACCTCCACTTCACCAGGCTAAAGAAGCCCAGGTTCCCCAACCTCTCTTCATGGACGCGGTTATTCCTCCCTACTCACAGGACTTGACACTTCTCTTGTAAATCTTCATGAGGTGTCTGTTGTCCAAATCACCCAAGTTTCTCAAGGCCCTTCTGGACTGAAGTTCCTCTGTGTCAAAAAAACAAAACAAAACAAAAAACCCCCACAAAACAGCACCAATGGGGAAAGGGAAGCAGGTGAGGGCTGGTTTTATGGGAGAGCATCAGGATGTTAAAAGACACAAACTTAGAAGTTGGGGGGGGAGGGAAATTAAAAGTGAAGCAAAGGATTGATCAGGGCTGTTTGGGGATTCCTGCCAAGAAGCCTCGCATCTGAACCATTCTGACTGGAGGAGGAGAAGAAAGCTGACCTACTTCCACTGTCACGGGGAACCCATTTTCTTTCCCTGACATCGGCAAGCTAAGACACAGAGGGGGAAGAATCACAGACTCCATCAGGGTGGAATGGACCTCAAGAGGTCTCTAGCCCAATCTCCTTGCTCACAGCAGAATCAGCTCTGGGGTCAGCCATGTTGCTTGGGGCTTGATCCAGTCTGGTCTTGGAAACCTCCGAGGGAGAAGACTGCACAGCCTCTCTGGGCAACCAGTTCCAATGCTTGACCATTCTTTTAGTGGAAAAGCTTTTCCTTATCTCCTGCATGAACCTCTCTTCTTTCAACTCATGCCCATTGTCACTCATCCTCCTACCACGCACCACGGTGAAGATCCTGGCTCCATCTTCTTGGTGACCTCCTTGTAGCCTTTGGAAGGCTGTTATGAAGTCCCTCCAAAGCCATCTGTTCTTCAGGTTGAACAAGCCGCATATCTTCACAGACAAAGCGCTCCAGCTCCCCAACTATCTTGAAGGCCCTTTGCCAAACTCGCTCCCAGTTACCAACCTCTTTCTTTTCCTGGGGGCCCAAACTGGACGCAGTGCTCTATACATCGTCTAATGAATACTGTCTAGAGGGGGATCATCATTTCCCTCCACCTCCTGACTGTGCTCCTGGTCACACAGCTCACAGTGCTTTTTGGTCTTCTTTGCTGCCAGGGAATGATTCTGGCTCATATTTTGCCTTCTGTCCACCCAGACCCTCAGGTCCTTTTCCTGCTCTCCAGGCACTCAGGCCCCAGGCTGTAACACTGTGGGGTGTTGGTCTATCCCACGTGCAAGACCTGGCATTTGTCCTTGCTGAATTTAGTGAGGTTTTTGAAGCTCATTCCTCCTGACTGCCTAGGTCCCTCTGAATGGTAGCCCTCAAGCATATGACTGGTCTTCCCCTTCCATTTTGGGGCAATCTACAAGCATGATGAGTGTTGCTTCCTTCATGTCACTAATAAAGGTGATAAACTGGAAAGGTTTCTGGAGAGATCAGTGGTGCTCCACTTATCTCTGGCTGCCAGGAAGAGCACTACTCATTCGCCACTGCCCTCTGAGCCTGACTATCTAAGCAGCTTTTTACTCATCTGGTTGTCTAGCCATCTAGACAGTAATGTTCTAACTTGCATACAAGAATATTGTTGAGGATAGTGTCAAACACCTTGCTAAAGTCCAGAAAAAAGTCATTTACTCTTCTCCAGCCACAAATACAGTTATTTAATCATAGAAGTCAATCATGTTGGTGAGGCACAATTTACCCTGGGTAAATCCATGCTGACTGTTCTCTATCACCTTCTTCTCCTTCATGTGCCCAGAAATGTGATGTGAGAGGATTCACTCCATGAGACACTCCTCACCAAAGTGAGGCTAAATTGACTGCAGCTCCCCAGGTAGTTCTGTTGGCCTTTTTTGAAGATGGATGTAACATTTGCCTTTTTCCAGTCACTGGGACTTCGCCCAGTCTCCACAACCCTTCAAAGATGATGGCGAGTGGCCTTGCTATGACAGCAGCCAGCTCTCACAGCATCCTCATATGCAGCCCATCCAACCCCATTAAACTGCATAGTTTGAGTTCTCACAAGCAATCCCTCACTAAGCTCATCCACTGTTGGTCGTTTTTCTCCTCAGGAGTCCTGAAGTAAGGCACAACAGCCGGGGAGACCTTTTTGGTGAAAACGGAAGCTAACAAGGCATTGATTTCTTCAGACCTATCTGCATCTGCTGTTGCTAGAGTTCCTGCCCCATTCAGCAGGCAGCCCACCTTTTCCTTTTTATTCTTACTGAAGCAGTAGCAGCTCATCCTCATGCCCTTGACATCCCCTGCAAATGTCAATCCTAGGGGAGCTTTGTCTTCCCTAACACCATGCCTGCCTTGCCAGACAATATTTCTGAATTACTCTTTTGCAGTCTCTCTCCTCCCCCTTCCCATACGCTGCCTTATTGTCCTGGAGCTCAGGTGTGAGTTCCCTGTTTAGCCAAGCTTGTCCCCTGACATGTCTACTGGTTTTCCTGAGTATCATGATGGACCATTCTTGTGCTTGGTGGGTGCTGTCCTTAAAGACGTGTTGGCTTTCCTGAGCTCCTGTGCCCTTCAGAGCTGCCTCCCATGGAATCCCCCACCAGACCCCTGAAGAGGTCAAAGTCTGTTCCTCTGAGGGTCAGAGTCTGTACTCTGCTTCTGTCCTTCCTCACTCCCTTCAGGATCTGGGACTACATTATTGGTCACTGTAGGCAAGGCAGACACTGACTTTCCCATCCCTGATCAGTTCCTCCTTGTTTGCAATTTCCACATCCAGGAAAGCATCACCCTTATTGGCCCATCTAGTGGCTATGCTGAGAAGTTGTCCCTGACGTCTTCCAAAAACCTCCAGGATTCCTTAAGCACTCTGCTGTTTGTCCTTCCAGTGAATGTCAGGGACATTAAGGTCGCCCCATAAGAACCAGAGCCTGTGATGCACAGACTTCCTCAGGTTGCTTAAAGGAGATTGCATCCACCTCTTCACCCACATCAGATGGTCTGTAGCTCCCATCACAGTGTCATCCTTACTCTCATGCTTGCCCACAAGCTCTCATGCAGCTCCTTGTCCATCCCAGGGAAGAGCTCCATATATCTGAGCTGCCCCTTCACACAAAGGGCATTCCCCCCTCTTTGTCTTCCCTGACAGTTTATCCTGAAGAGCTTGTGCTGTGCTATCACAGCCCTCCAGTCATGTGAGTGATCCCACCACATCTCAGGTATTCCAACAATGTTTCAATACTGTGACAACTTGTGCATCTCCATCTACTATTGTCTGTGCCCCAGGCCACATTCACTTGCATATATTTGGGTTGCAGAGCCTCAGCTGTGGCACAGAGCATAGATTGTTCATGGTGAACCATGTTACCAAGAGTCAAGGACACTGTATGTGCAATGGCCCACTTCAGTGCAGGGACATGCCGGCATAGATAGCAGGTGTCAATGTAATGGTGAAAGGAGGTTCCCACTAAGGGGGCAAACACTGCAGTACCTGAGGCCAGAGGAAAACAGAGCTGGGCTGTGCAGAAATGGCAGGAGAGGGGTTGCTGCCTGAACTGACTTTACAGCACCTTGGGCCCTGTGACAGAAGTGAACCGATCTCCAGGAAGGACAAAGTGCCACTGAAGAAGTCCCTGGGCCTGGACAGCCGGTAATCCAGTCACCCTGTGGACATCATTAGCACAGTCCCTGTTCATACCATCTGTGGGTGAAAAGAGGTTCAGGAAGAGAAGAGCTAGAAGAGTTTGAGAGTGCAGAAACTACAATGTAGGCCTTGGTGTGATGTGCCTCCCATTTATGCAACATGCTTGGCTGTAGATGGGATGGACTTTGCCTAAAGACAGTGATGGAATTCAGGTTGGAAACCTGAGATGCCCTGGGGCACTTGCCCAGCAACCACTCAAGAAGGGAATGGTTTTCCTTTAGGTCCCATGCTGTATCTGTTAGAGACCTGTGGTTGTGCTGGACACCCCAGGCATCTGACATGGCCCTGAGGACCTATTTTTATGTCACTGAATCAAGTGCCTGCACTGAATTGCATAAGCTATTTGCACTGTAAGGGTCTGCCTGTGTTTTGGCTTTGTAGTGGAGCTGTAGTAGTAGCAGTAGACCTCTAGAATCATTTCAGATTGCCAATGAAATTCCTCACCAGGTCTCCACCTCATGCTCTAGAAGGATTCAGGTCTCATAGTTGCTCCATTAGAGCAAGCAGACACTGGCACATGTCTGGGACCACGTCTGTCTCTTCAAATGTCACCTGGTGTTTTTGTGTGGGCAACTGACTCCCATCCTTCATCTCCATTGATTACAATGGGAGCTTAGACAAGGAGCTTGCACGCAGACATCTCTGTCGAGCACACTTCAGCTTTGGCAAGGGCAATCCCACCTCCTGTGAGTTTGTGGAGTTCACAGGAGGGATCTGAATGCCACTCTACCCCAGGGGCTTCTAAACTGGCATGACATGCCCAGATTGACTCATCTGAATTAACACCAGAACCCTGGGTAAATGAATCACAGAATCACAGAATCACAGAATCGCTGAGGTTGGAAGGGACCTCTGGAGATCATCTAGTCCAACCCCCCTGCTCAAGCACTCCTTTCTTGTCCCTGTCCAGATGTCCTGCCTAGTTAAGGGATGGGAATTGAGGCTTCCAGAGTGGGACATTTCCACCTGTTGTAGATAAGCATCCTCTGATGAGACAAATTGCAATGCTGGAATCAGTCTCTCTCCACTGTTTAGAGAGACCATCAGTGGTTATTTTAGTCCACCTCAGTGAACATTTTGCAGGAGGAGGGAGTACAAAGGACAAATAAAGTCACACCTTCATCTGGGCCACTGTTGCCAAGTGGGGCCAGTCTACTGGGACAGAGGGAGCTCATGGCAACCTGGCAGCACTGCCAAGAGACAGCTGTGTTCAGGAGCAGCTCCTCTGCAAAGAGCAGCAGGCCTCTGCGCACTGCCTGCTCTTGCTGACATAAGATGACAGAAGACAGAGCCATGAAAGGCAGTCTGGAGTGGGAGGACAGAGGAGAACTCACTGGAGCAGAAATCTTCAAAGCCCCTGACATGGTAAGTCTCTGGCTGCAGGGCAATACTACTGAGGTTCCTGGAGGAATCTTCTAAACCCATCCCATCCCATGACTGCTAGGTTTTTTAAGGATGTCTTTCCTGGCTTCTCGAGGGCAGAGGAGGAGGAGGTGCTTCAGAGCAGGGATTCCCTGCCACACCATCAGAGGGACAGTGCAGCCTGCCGCCTTCTCCCAGTGACGCTGCAGGGGAGTGAAGCCAGGATGTGCACCCAGGTCTGCCCAGAACTGTAATTCAGATCAGTGTCCCTGCCCCCCCCCAGGGTGCTGTGTGCCTGGGGCAGTGACGCTGGCGCCTGTGAGGGTCAACACTCAGCCTGCCCAGGGAACTCCCCACGGTGCTGTGGGGAGGATCGACCCTGGTGCTGTGGGGAGGATCGACCCTGTCAGGGCAGGTTCATTCCCCCGTTGAGAGGGTTCTGTGTGGGTCAGGGCTGCTCACAGCTCCGGCTCATACACATGACATTTCAGAGGTGACTTTTCAAGAGGAAGGTGAAGGCAGGGATTTCCAGAAAGAGAAGCCAATTTCCTGAGATGGTGCTTTAACTTTCCTGCCACCTGGCAAGGGGAAAATGAAAACGGAGCTGTCGGGTTTGGACAAAGGACTGAGACTCATTAACAGTTTCCATGAGCAGTCAATGGGTCTTCTAGGAACTTCTGAAAGTCCCTGTACCCATCCCTTAGTCTATAGACAGCACCAACTTCCACTTTGCTGGCCTCATCAGGGTTTATCTGCCCTGCTCTTTAGCACCTGCAAAAATGGGAATGCCCCTGGACAGTGCCCTGCTGCTGGGAGGTTGCTGTAGGGCAGAACTGAGCACACTGGGGAAGGTGTGGGCTTTGCAGGGACTGACCATGACTTGCCCACATCCATCCTCCCATGATGTTTCTATAAGCAGTTTCCTCTCATTTACTGCCCAGCGCAGCTGCCTGGAGCTGTCCCTGCTGGGAGCTGTTTCTCTGCCCCAACATCTTTTCCCACTTGGTGCTTACAGACCCCATCCCACCCTCTGTGTGCTCAGTTCTGCCCTAAAGAAACCTCCTACAGGCAGGGCACTGTCCAGGGGCATCTCTGTGCTTGCAGGTCCTAAGGAGCATGTCAGACACATCCTGATGAGGCCAGAGAAGGTGATCTTGGTGCTATCTGTAGGCTGAGGTGGAGATGAAAGGACTTGCTGTGGTTTCTCTCAGCCTTTTTGATCTCTCAAAGTGATGGGAGTGCTCAACTTCAGTTAAGACACCAACCCTGCATGTCCTGCATGGTGTTGTCTTCATGGCAGTGAGCAGCCCCAATCCCCTTTGAACCCATGAGGCTCCTGGCAATGCATTTCATCAGGTTGGATAACCAGCTGACTCTCCTTTAAGGAGAGTCCATCTTTAGGTCCCTTGACTGTTTCTCTGGGGTGTTCTGCCAGCTTGGAAGCTGCCCTCCAGAAGAGCACAGCTTCCCAGTAGCATTTCTGTGATATATGAGTCTGGTCATGTGAGTCAGAAACACTGTCACACTCTTCATCACTCCCTCCGTCTCTGGGCTGAGAGAGAAGAATTTGGAAATCTTCACTGTGAAACTGAACTCCTCCACTCTCAGCTCAGTCCAGTTACTTTCTTAGAGGAACTTGCGAGTGTGATTGTCCTTTAGCTGAGGGAGGCGTAAATGCAGCACAGAGAGGGGAAAAACTTATTGACAGATCAGATCTCATGACTCTGCATAAAGTCATGGAGACCTTTATTTCCTCTTGGCATACACAAGTGCTCATGCTGAGAGCAATTGAAATGCCAAAGATTTCTACCCCATCAGAGAATGCTCCCGCAGTGAGATGGAGGCCCCTAAAAGCCAAATGAATATATAAACTAACTCCATCACTGGAGATCATTTTTCTGGAGAAAATGAGTTTCAAAATGTTGAACAGCCCTTTCACATAAGGAATGGATGTAACCTGCTCCAGGATGTGCACGTCAGAGCTAGCCACTTCCCATTCCCACTGCAGTGCCTGAAGGAAGGATGCGGACAGTATATTGACATGAGGACAGGGTCTATTGCATTGGAACAGAGATGTCTAGAAAGTGTGAGGTCACCCCCTGCCTTCACTTGACTGCTTCTCTCCCTTGCTAGAGTGGGAAATGGTGTGACTGGTTCAGAAACGGACACATCTGTTCAAGAGGGCAAGGCTGGAGGAGATGAATCTCTCACAAGGGTCTTCTCTTTCAAAGACAGCTAGTATGAGTGCTGTATTCATCTTTCAAAATGGTAAATAGAGAATATTCTCACTGGGTTACTGGACCAAGTCCCCTCCACCCAGTTCAGGGCACCCATCCCCAGGTATTACTCCAAATACTTGGCACTGTTTGACACCTCCGTTTACATCCCCAGCAGAGCAGAACAGACTCCTCTGGAGACCACGGGCAGGGGCCTCTGCTCAGTGTTGCACACACAGTCAGCACAAACAGAGCACAAGCAAGGGAGCTGAAAGAAGGTAAATGACAGAGGAAATGTGGGGGATACTATGAGAAA
Organism: Apteryx mantelli; assembly: GCF_036417845.1. Lineage (NCBI taxonomy): Eukaryota > Metazoa > Chordata > Aves > Apterygiformes > Apterygidae > Apteryx > Apteryx mantelli. The sequence goes on from NC_089999.1 coordinate 117,964, forward strand.
TGGAATGGATTTGGCTCTGGAAAGTCTGCTCTAACTTTTTACTGTCTTTTCCTCCTTGGAAAGACCTCCATGCCCAGGGGGAGCAAATGTCCAACAGCAGCTCCCTCAATGAGTTCCTCCTCCTGGCATTTGTGGACACACAGGAGATGCAGCTCTTGCGCTTCTCGCTCTTCCTGGGCATCTACCTGGCTGCCCTCCTGGGCAACAGCCTCATCATCACAGCTGTAGCCTGCGACCACCACCTCCATGCTCCCATGTACTTCTTTCTCATCAACCTCTCCCTCCTTGACCTTGGCTCCATGTCCACCTTTGTCCCCAAATCCATGGCCAGTTCCCTGTGGGTCACCAGGACCGCTTCATACTCAGGATGTGCTGCCCAGGTCTTTTTCCTTGTCTTTTTCATTTTGGCCGAGTACTTTCTTCTCACAGTCATGGCCTATGACCACTTTGTTGTCATCTGCAGACCCCTGCGCTATGGCACCCTCATGGACAGCAGAGCTTGTGTCAAAATGGCAGCTGCTGCCTGGGGCACTGATTTTCTCAATGTTGTGCTGCATACTGCTAACACATTTTCAATACTACTCTGCCAAGGCAATGCTGTGGAGCAGTTTTACTGTGCACTTCCCCAGCTCCTCAGGCTCTCCTGCTCAGGCTCCTGCCTCAGGGAATCTGGAGTTACTGTGGTTAGTGGCTGCTTAGTCTTTGGCTGTTTCATTTTCATTGTGCTGTCCTACGTGCAGATCTTCACTGCTGTGCTGAGGATCCCCTCTGAGCAGGGACAGCACAAAGTCTTTTCCACATGCCTCCCTAACCTGGTTATGGTCTCCCTGTTTGTCAGCACTATCATATTTGCCCACCTGAAACCCCCCTCCATCTCCTCCTCAGCTCTGGATATGGGGGTGGCAGTTCTATACATGGTGGTGCCTCCAGCAGTGAACCCCCTCATCTACAGTATGAGGAACAAGGAACGCAAAGATGCAGGGAGGAACTGATCCAATGGGTACAATGTCAGCACCAATAACTGTCCCATGTGCGTCTACTAACCATTCACAGGGTATTTGGCATTAAAGATATGTGTTGTTCATTTCTTTCTTTCTTACTTTTCTCAAATACATTCTTGTAAAAAAAAAAAAAAAAAAAGTGCTACCTGTCCTCAGGAATCTCTCATTTGAATCTGACACGGAGATCTTGTGAAAGCAGGAAGCCAGAAGAATCCCATCTTAGCCCTTTCCTGTGGAGTTTGCATTATTTGCATACACGACCAGCTCTGTGTAATGTCCTTCTCTGCACCCAACAGTATGAATTTGGGGTGTAAGGGACTGAGAAAGGAAGGTGGTGGTGACATTCTCTTCTTGCCTTTCATCACTTGAAAGCTGAACCCCAGCGTGAGCAGGAGGCACTTTTCTTAAAGGCACGTGCCTCCTACAGGCTGCTTATAGTACTGGGCCATTCCTCCTCTTTGGGCTACAGGGAGGCCCTGAGGGGGATCTGGCAAAGGCTCCGTCTCCACAGAAAAACCCTCATTCCACAAAGCCTTGAGTATAAGCTTCAGATTCATGCACGTCAGCACATGGCCAGAGAACAATCTTGGTGCTATAAGCGGGACAAATGCATGGGACAAGATCCTGGAAGAAGAGCAAGTACATGCTGTTTTGCTCTAAACTAGAGTCATGGCATTTAGTTATCTAAAGCCCCCCATAAGCCAGACAGTAAAAGTCTACAAGTTTTTAAAATAAGGACAGAGGCAGAGAGATTTTGTATGTTCTGCTACCTTCTGAGCTATTCAGAGTAGACTTGGATGAAGCTGTCAAGGTTTTTTCCCACAGCTGTGAAGATACAACTATGCCAGAACAGAAGCTCTTAGAATCCATAGTCTGCTCATTTCTGGAGGGTGGGGCTTGAAGCAAATCCCCTGGGAAAATCACACTCAAATTGCAAGAACTGGCAGCCCTGAACGTGTGGCTGAATGAAAGCTGCAATCTGGCTCTGACACTCATGATCCTGCCCTCAAGCCTGGGGAGGCACAAGTGCCACCTATGTCATGAGCTCAGCTGTGCTCACAGCACTGCCCAGCTCTCTGCAAGCGTTGGCAGAGCATGTGCTCAGCAGCATCCCGTGGTGTCCAAACCATGACACTGGGCTGCCTGACCTGGGCTACACCTTGGGGGCAAGATCTGAATTTGCCCAGTTAAAAAACTGGATTCCACTAGACCTGCCATTAAAACTCACTGAGGCTTGGACCTCAGACTAGGCTTTGGCCCCTCTTCGAACTAGAGATGGGATTTGCCTAGTTTAACCTTCCCTCACTGCATCTCTGTGCTTCACGGGCTTACTCTGGTAAGATCTTCATCCTCTTTCCTCTTCTTGCAGACCATTAATGAAAAGGCAGCTGATTTTCTGTCTCACAAGACCAAGATGAGAGCTGCACCAGGGGCTAGCAAAGAACGTGAAAAAGAAATCACAGCTGTCCTGAAAAAAGAACCCCCCCCGAAGCTTCTCAGGACCGTCATGGCCAGTTTCCCTCTGGCACTCCTCATTTCTTCAAAGAAAAGACAGCATTATTCTCAACCCTCCAAGATCTCACCAAGGAGATTGTTGTCCAAGTATTCAGGGCAGTAATGGAAGAAGGATCCCACCTCCCTGACAAGTCCTGGGGACATGGGGAGAGCAAACCAAAGCCATCTGCAGAGGAACCTCAGCCCAAACCTACATCTGTGCCACCTCCACTGACTAAAATCGCTCCAAGACCACCCCTGGAGAAACCTCCACCTAGGCTAAACAAGAAGCCACTTCCACTGCGGAAGCAGAAACTTCAAGCCAAGAAACTGGAGGTGATTGAAGAAAACCCTCCAATTTCCCAGGTAACTTTCTCTTTTTCCAGCTCAAGCAAAATGACATCCTTGGATCAATTGCATGTTGCAGGTGTTTTTCTTGGTATCCCATCCAACTCTGCATGATGTCTGCATGAATTGTAACTACAATGTCTGCCTGAGAATCAGATCTTGCTCCTTTACCTTTCACTAGAACAATGTAGTCTTCAAATTCAGGTGTTCTGAGGGCTGTCCCTGAAACACTGCTTTTGGAGTAGTCGCACGATAGCCAGTGTACTTTACGGGCACAGTGGAGACACATGTGCATGATGTCACTGCATCTCTTGCTTTTACAGTAGATGGTGCAAGTCTTGTGCTCTCTGTCTTGAAGGCAAATTCGCTTCTGGGGTGGGCAGTAATGTAAGATGAGCTCTACCAGGAAACAAAAATCGTCTCCAGCAAGACAGTCCAGGTAGGCAGGCCTGAGGACTTCAGAGAGGCTGTCTCAGGGCTCAGGCAGCTGCAGGAGTCACGTATCTTACAGCCGTAGCACTTCCATAAGCCTTCACATGAACCCCTGAGCCAACAACCATACACAGTCCCAAGGTGAGGCAAGAACAGCCTTCCTGTGCTGAGGGATCATAACTTCAGTGCTCACTGAGAGTGAATTTTAATCCCTTTTCTACTCCATCCTTCAGAGGGCAATTTTTTCTCTGCTACATTTCTTCCAGCGTCTCTCATGTGGACTGAAAATTAAGTCATAGCTGAGGCTGAGCTGAGCTGAGCTGAGCTGAGCTGTAGCATCCATGACTGGCGACAGATTGAAAGGCAGAGATGCCACTTTCTGTTACAAATGTCTCTGATGCCTCACTCTGCTGAGGTCCGCTCAATATCCAAAGATGCTGGTCATGAGAGAGTTGGGGGGCAGGGAGCCCTTCGACAAGCCAAAATGATGGTTCTCAAAATAGCGACTGTTTAGCTGTGTGGATTTAATCTGGACTCCCACAGCCCATCAGCTGGTCTATCACACCAAAACTCTGTCATGTCTTCAGCATAAGAGGCCATTTGCTCTTTTCCACTCCCACCTTGCTCCCTTGGCTTCAGTGTGCGTGGTCCAAACAAGAGCAGAGTTTAGCCTGGTTCTGGTTTTGACCAAAGTTAATCAGAAGCCACTACTACCAATAAAAAAACACCACAAAGGGGTCTTCATGTTTAGAAAATATTGGCTATCTTTCACATTCCAAATTGTAATGAAATATTTAATTTTTGATAGTTTTTTTCATGCTGATTCTCTCTTGGCACCTGGACATATGGATAGGTGGGACCTCATCTCTCTCCAAGGAGCCAGCTTGCTAAAAGGGTGGTGAAGAAGAATCAGCCCGGAGGAGGCAAGCGTTTCTGAAGTGAAGAGCAGAATCACAGAATCACAGAATCACTGAGGTTGGAAGGGACCTCTGGAGATCATCTAGTCCAACCCCCCTGCTCCACCAGGGTCACCTAGAGCACATTGCACAGGATTGCATCCAGGCGGCTTTTGAATATCTCCAGAGAAGGAGACTCCACCACCTCTCGGGGCAACCTGTTCCAGTGCTCTGTCACCCTCACAGTGAAAAAGTTTTTCCTCATGTTAAGATGGAACTGTCTGTGTTTCAGTTTGTGCCCATTGCCTCGCGTCCTGTCGCTCGGCACCACTGAAAAGAGTCTGGCCCCATCCTCTCGACACCCTCCCTTCAGATACTTATACACATTGATAAGATCTCCTCTCAGCCTTCTCTTCTCCAAGCTAAACAGGCCCAGCTCTCTCAGCCTTTCCTCATAAGAGAGATGCTCCAGTCCCCTAATCATCTTTGTGGCCCTTCGCTGCACTTGCTCCAGTAGTGCCACATCCCTCTTGTACTGGGGAGCCCAGAACTGGACGCAGTACTCCAGATGTGGCCTCACCAGGGCTGAGTAGAGGGGGAGAATCACTTCCCTCGACCTGCTGGCAACACTCTTTCTGATGCAGCCCAGGATACCATTGGCCTTCTTGGCCACAAGTGCACATTGCTGCCTCATACTTAACTTGGTGTCCACCAGCACTCCCAGGTCCTTCTCCGCAGAGCTGCTTTCCAGCAGGTCAACCCCCAACCTGTACTGCTGCATGGGGTTATTCCTCCCCAGGTGCAGGACCCTGCACTTCCCTTTGTTGAATTTCATGAGGTTCCTCTCTGCCCACCTCTCCAGCCTGTCCAAGTCTCTTTGAATGGCAGCACAGCTCTCTGGCGTATCGGCCACTCCTCCCAGTTTTGTATCATCAGCAAACTTGCTGAGTGTGCACTCTGTCCCTTCATCCAGGTCATTGATGAAGAAGTTGAACAAGACTGGACCCAGTACTGACCCCTGGGAGAATATCAAGTCTCTTGTGGAAAAGGAGGTCAGGCACATATTACACAAGTCTAAGGACAATTACTTTCAGAGAAACTCGGATTTACCTCTGTTCTGGTAACAAAGGTGCTCCTGGAGATGGTGTTGGGCTTTAAAAAGCTGAAGGGCAGTGGCATACAGTTAACGTTGCAAATTGACTGGGCTGAGGTGTATAAGCAAGGAAATCTGAAGACTCCTTCTCAACCTTGAAAGCCAACAGCAGAAGGGATGGGCAAGAAGATTTCTCCTCAACGAGAAATGATTCTCAGCAAAGCAGAATTGCCCAAGAAACACATTAGGCAGCATGCCGCTCCTCTGCCAGCACCCACAGAAACAGCACCTCCAAAATTCCCTCAGGTGCTAACACAAAAGGCAGAGGACTCACCACAGCTGGCCGCTGTGCAATTTCTCGGGCAAACATCATCTTCTACAAAACCAAGGATTGCAAATGAGAGCCAGAGAAAACGACCTGTTTTACCAAACACTCAAGTCAACACCTCTGCAAGGCCGCCCATACCTCCTCCAAAGCCTGGTAGCCAAAAGCCACTCTCCTTCTTCCCAGACATTGCAGGAAATCGGACGGAGCCTTCAAAACCCTGTGCCCACTCTGAAAGAGCTAGTGCTACCCCTGAGAGCCTCGGGACCCTGTCTGCCACCTTATTATTACACAGAAGAGTTAATTCCGCAGCTCCCTGGCAGCAATCAGCATCTTCTCCAAAGCCAGGTACCTCCAACATCTCAGATGATTTAGCAGACACAACAGCCCACTCCCCTCGAGCTCGAAGAGAGAGCTCATCCTCTTCCAGGACTGACACCAATGGCAAGAGCAGCCAAAACTCTCTGACTCTTTTACTGGCCACAGACCGCCACGACTCTCTAGGAGTGCTGAGGCACTCCTCTCTTTCCCAAAGACCACAAGGAGGGCACAGGCACCAAAAGCCCTCTGCTGTTCTCCCCCTGATTTGAAATTCTCTCTGTTTAAACATGAATAGCATTGTACAGATTTTTGGCCAGTGTGTTCTTTGTCTTTACCGATTCTACTTAGAGCCTTCTGAGATGTATTCAGTGTGAACAAGTGAAACATCAGGTTTTGGCTCTCTCATCCTTCAACAAATGTGCCAAGTGATGAGACGCTGAGCACTTCCACAGGTTCTTTGCAAACCATTGGGTTTTTTGTGGCTTCCGTCTCTCCTCGGGAAACAGCACTGCTGTTATTAACACTGTTGGTCATTTGTATCATGGTCATGCTTTGGGGTCACAGGGAAGAAAACTCTGCTTTTAGCCGTGGGAACGGATAGAAATGTTTGATGTAGGGTGAGGTTATGACCATCAGTTCATCAGGGTGGGGGAAAGAAGGACACAGAAGGGAAGAAGCAAAAGAAGGCACAGACTGTTTGCAGGCTTGATTCTCCACAGTATGTGTTCACGCACTGTCTTTCCAACCCCACCTTCTCCTGGCTACTCTCTGAACAACTTCCAAAAAAACCCTTCTCTCCCACCAGAGTCTTCACTAATTTCCCAGTTTCTCATATATTGCTGTTGGGTAGTTCTAAGAGCTAGGGCATATTGAACTGTATCGGCTCCTGTGGTGTTAGCCAGGCATCCAAATGGTTTTGTTAGTGATGATTTACACTGATCTATTTAGACAGAAATCCAGGACCTTTGCAGGTGAACACCATGCATCAGCATTTACCTTTTAGTATTTCTTTGAGTGACCTCTCTCTGTTAACCCAACATAGTATATTTAGCATACAGGTTCAGAGTGGCCTAAAGGAAGGACTGCCTCCTGGCTAGCAGATCCCACAAGTACTCTGGCATCCTGTTCCACTGTTTGACTATTGTCACAGTGAGAAATTACTCCTACTGTCTAACTGGAGTTTCCCTTGCTCCAGCTTCCACCCATTCCTGTTTCTGTGCACCTCCAAAACAGTTTGGCTCTCTCCTCCCTGCAGCCTGCCACGAGACAGCTGCAGACAGCAACAAGATCACCCCTCAGCCTTCCCTTCTCCACGCTGCCCCAGGGCTCTGACAGGTGTATTCTAGTTTTAGTTCTGTTCTAGTTCTAGTTCTTTATTACACGTTCTAGCTTTGTTATACTTGTAGATTGTCCGGTGTTAATTGTTTAGTGTTGTCCAGTGTCCGTCATATGTGTAGAACTGCTTAGCTCTAATAAAGCCGTATACTTGACAAATGATGATCTCTCGAGTTCAGTGCAACTAACCCTGGAATCCGAAAGAATCCCGGATGCCGCTCTAGTGGAATGTCACAGGACCTCAGGGCTGGCTGTGCTGCCCCAGCTCCCCCTCCCCACATCCTCACACTCTCTGTGTGGGTCCTGTCCCTGCTGCCAGCCTCTTCCTCCAGCCCCATCGCTCACCTCTCCACACTCCTGCACACCCAGGAGCCCGTCCTCAGGCTGGGAGCGAGCGTTCATCTCCCACTCCATAGCCATCTCCACGATCCTCCGCTGGAGACCTGCCGTTCTGGCACTGAGGGGAGCTGCCCCCTCCCACCTGAGCTGCTCTCCTCAGAGTGGGGACACAGGGGCCCTGGCGAGCACAGGCACACAGTCACCACAGGGACCCCAACCATCACGATGGCCTTGAGGGCTCCATGTCACCCCCATTACAAAGTCCTTGCGGTCACCATGGGCTTGCTCATGCCCATGTCCTCACAGTCCCCCATGGGGACACCCCCCCATCACAGTGCCTTGATGTCCCTGGGGGGATCCCCCTGGCTCTCTCTCTCTGCCTCTAGCCCTCTGCAGCCAGTTTTGGAGCCCAGCTGGCAGCTGGTTTCTGGGGAAAAGGAAGAACCTTCCTCTCCCCAGCTCTGTGCTCCCCCGTGCCTTGCCAAGGCAGCTGCTCTCCTTGGACCATGTGTCAGGCCCCGGGATGGCCAGCGAGGCTGTGCAGAGCCAGGATGTCCATGCACAGCTCTTGGTTTGGCCCTCTGCAGAAGCCTGGGAAATGTTGCTGCACATAATGCCACAGCAGATGAGTTGAGACTCATGTCATTGAGACTCATGTCATGTCATTGCCCTGGAGGTGCCTGGCAGGTAACCAGCCTAGGTGGAAACACCATGTGGGTGCAGGGCACTGTCAGAGGAAGCTCCCAGCAGTGGGTGGGAGTAGGACACTTTGGGGGGAAGCTCACAGAGGGAGGCAGGGCAGGGCACTCTCGAGGAAGTTGGTGTGCTGGCCCCACTGTCAGCACTGACTCCCCACGAGTGTGGGGATCAGGTATTGCTGAGCCATTGGGGCTGTGCTTTTGCCATGCTCTGTGGTCTCATCCCTCGCAGTGGGGAGAAGCAGTAAGACCAGCAGATATGGTGTCTGTGCTCTTCTAAAACTCCAGCTGGGCAGCATCTTCCTGTGCTCAATAAAGTGAGGGCTCAGGGCACTTCAAAGGGAAGCTCACAGCTATGGTGGGTCTCAGGGCACTGCTGGGGAAAGCTCACAGCTATGAGTTTTTAGGACACCCCCGGAGGAAGCTCATAGCTATGGGGGTCAGGGTACCAATGGGGAAAGCTCAGAGCTACGAGGGGCTCAGGGCACTTCTAAGGGAAGCTCACAGCTATGGTGGGTCTCAGGGCACTGCTGGGGGAAGCTCACATCGGTGGTGGGTCATGGTACTTCTGGGGGAAGCTCACAGCAGCAATGGGTCAGGGCAAAGCTGTGGGAAACTCACAGTAGTTGTGGGTCAGGGCACTTCTGGGGGAAGCTCACAGCTACGGGTGGTTAGGGTGACGCTGCGGGAAGCTCACAGCCTTTGTGGGTCAGGGAAGTGCTGGGGGAAGCTCACAGCTATGGGAAGGTGCAGGGCACTGCTGCAGCAAGCTCACAGAAGTTGTGGGTCAGAGCACTGCTGGGGGGGGCCCAAACCTATGGGGTGTCAGGGCACCCCTGTGGGAAGCTCACAGCTCTGGAGGATGTGAGGGCATGGCAGGAGTTACGGGGCTCAGGGCATCACTGGATGAAACTCACAGTTATGGGGGTCAGGGTACCAGGTGCCAGGGAGTTTAGCAGTGTCAGTGATTCTGGGGGGGTGCAGGGTGTCCCTGAGGCCACAGGGATCTGGGGTCCCTCGGAGGAGGCAGGTAGATGGGCAGGGTTTGTTAGCACCTGCAGTGAACGACAAAGCCCAGCCAGGAGCAATGAGGGCCTGCAGAAGTGAATGAGGGAGAGGGAGGTACAGGTGACTTGGCTGGGGTAATGATCGTGAAGTCATTGCTGTCGCAGTGGGGAGGCCCATGGTTGAAGACTGACGAGGCTTTTCTGCCCCTCAGTCTGTTATCCCCTGCTGTTCATCCACATGAGCACCAAAGGCACTGCAGAGGGACACCTGCGAACATCAAGCACAACTACCTGGCTCTGGGGGTGATGATCAGGGCACCTGGGAGCCCAGATCCTGCTGGTGAGGGGCAAGGGCTTGAGGAGGTTGGGCCAGATCCTGTGGATGAACAACTGGTTGCACAGCTGGTGTCAGGAACAGGCTTTTGGTTGTTATGACCATGAGACCCTCTCTGAGAATCGAGGGTTGCTGGGAAGCGCTGGGTCAGCCTGACCAAGTAGGGCAAAAGCATCTTTGCTGACAGGCTGGCAGACCTGGTAAGGAGAGCTTTAAACTGGGAACGACAGGAGGGAGAGGATGACCAACAACCAAGCGAGAAAGTGACGGACCAAGTTAGCAAGCAAAGTGTTCGGGGGGGATATGAACAGTCAGAACCTTGTAATCAACAAAACAGGGCTGAAGGCAGCCCACCCCAAGCATAGCCACATAAAGAAGGATGTGCCTACAGGAAAGCATTACAGCGAAAGCTCTCGTACACTTCCTGAGAAATCAGCACGGCTGGGCGCCTCTCTGAAGTGACCGTACGCTAATGCATGCAGCCTGGGGACCAAAAACAAAGCATGGGAGATCTGTGTGCTGTTGCAGAGACATGAGCTCATCGGGATCACAGAGACATAGTGGGATCACTCACAGGACTGGAGTGCTACAATTAGGAAGGACAGGCGGGCAGGAGTTGCCCTTCATGTGAGAGAGCAGCTCGAATGAAGGGAACTCTGCTTGGGACGGACGATGAGCCAGTTGAGAGCTTATGGCTCAGCATTAGCAGGCAGAGCAACATGGGGGACATTGTGCTGGGTGTCAGCTACAGACGCCTGATCAGGAAGAGACAGCAGATGAGGCCTTCTTCAGACAACTGGAAGAAGCTTCACATTTGCAAGGCCTGGTCCTCACGGGAGGCCTTTAACCACCCCAGTGTCTGCTGGAGGGACAACACAGCAGGCTACAAGCAATCCACGAGGTTTTTGGAGTCAATTGAGGACAACACCCTGACCAAGGTCAGCAAGAAGCTGAGAAGAGAGAGGCTGAGTTCAGCATTGCAGTTTGTCTCATCACAGGATGGTTATCCTGATGGAATTGGAGATGTCCCACTCTGGAAGCCCCTATTTATCTATTTTGCCCAAGTAACAATAAAAGTAGAAACATATTGGAGCCAGAGGTTGAAACCAGAGAGGAACAGGCTGGAGAGAGAGAAAAACATTTCCACTGAGAGGATGGTCAAACACTGGAACTCTCTATAAATTTCTGCGGGGGAATGGGAGGAAGAAAGTAGAAAGGAATCAAAAGAGGGGGAATGCAGGCCAGGAGTCCCGCCGGTAAATATTTCCAAATACAGGTGGATTTTACCTCCTCTCTGGCAAGGCCATTTCTTCCATGACCAGCAGCACATGGGGGAAGGAGTTTGTTTTTTTGTTTTGTTTTGTTTTCCTGACATCCCTCATGGGATGCAGGGCAGTGGGATTTGAGAGACCCCTTCCAGTCAAGGGGGAGTTGCTGGGCACTCAAGCAAAGATTTCAGTCTGGGACCTTAAAGTCCTAGGTGGCTGAAGACTATGAGATGTCTCCAGTGTTTGGCTCTCCCTTTTTAAACCGGAGAGTCTCTTTGCTCTCTCAGAGGATCAAAACCATGATGCCTTTCGCTGCAGTCAATGCCTACTCAGCCCAAGGTCTCAGCCCTGCCAGACTCAGCCCAGGGCTGGTTAGGTGTGAACAGGCCTGTGTAACTGGCTTTGTCACAAGTCACATCACAGCAACCACAGAAATGCCCCCAGAAGCCGATCTTGTGACATCTGGCCTGAACAGGACCTACAGAATTTCTCTGCCTTTTTTCCCCATACCTAAAACTTTCTTTTTAGCTCCTTAGCACTGGGATGAAGTCTCAGCTCCTGGGACAGCGGAGAAGGCACCAGCGACTGCCAGCCCTGCTGCTACACTCAGAATTTCATTCTGTTGAACTAAAGCAAGTCCCCAAAGTACTCCCTGCAGCTGTCTGGATGGGCAAAGGTGGGACCTGGCCCTTCCTGTTCCTCCCAAGCATGTCATTTGAGGAAGCGCTGGAAGAACAGGCCTGGAGGATCCTCATGGCACCGAATTGCCTGGGGCCTATCATAACGGATCGTGCCCTCCTGCAAATGCTTCCCAGGAAAGGCACTTGCGGACAAGAAGCTGGCAGTGCTTATGGGATCCATCAGGACCTCTGGGTGGGCAAGGAGACCTCAGGCTCTTTTCATCCTGTTGGAGAGCAGCTGGCCGCTCAGAGGACTGTGGGGAGGACGGACAGGTCCCATGGCTCGTGAGGTGAAGGTGCTGACACATGCCTGGGGCCAGCGCACATGCTATCTCCTAGACCCTCTCTCAGCTCCTGGGAGGCCACTGCAGGAGCAAGCAAATCCTGGAGAACAACCTTCCCCATGTTTCTGGGACCAATGACAGGGTCACTTCTGTGTGAGAACATGACATGCCAGCAGCAGGGACATGAGTGGCATTTGTACTCGTGAGGTCACTTCTGCCTGAGTACCTGATAGCCCAGAAGCAGGCACGTGGCTTAGATGCATATTGTGAGGTCACTTCTCTCTCTGAAGCTGATTGGCCTACAGCAGGCCAATCAGCCACTTCTTGGTTCATGTAGATTCTTTTACATTCTTGTAGATTCACTGAAATAGAGACTGCTGTTGCATTTAAAAAGAAAGATTTATCAGCTGGTACCAATGAACCACATATAACACAGAACTATGAAAACACAGTGCATGCAGTTGTGTGGTGAGTCTGTTGTTCCACACAAGTGCTCTGTCATGAAAAAAAAAAAAATATATATATATATATATACACATAAGCATATATGCATATCTACCTATCTATGTACATTGTTTGGGTGTCTAGGAACTACAGAAGGCCTTCCTGATGATCAGCTATCTTTATTCTTAGGAGAATAGGTGTTTTCACCACTGCAGAAACATACCTAGGCAAATCATGGTATTCAGGAGTGCTTTGCAGAGACTGGTACAGTCTCCTTAGATGAGTGGTAGGATGAAGTTTTAAGCAAATAGCGTGTTCCCATTAAATCAAGAAATGCAAGATCATGTGTTTCAGCACTAATTTAGAAGCTCTGCAAGCTTCTACATATGCAAGTGAGGCATATGGACTATTCAGAGAAGTGAACAAACATCTCTTGTCTTTCAGAGGCTATAAATCATATTATAAAAGAGGATGCCAGGGATAGTGATGAGGAATCACCTTCATGGTTTGAAGATGAGTTATCATCTCATCAAATGCCTAGCAGACAAAAGGAAACATTGCTTGACTACAACAGGTAAATGTCTGTGTCCTTTTGTATCAACCTCTTCATAGTGCTGGGTCTTTCTAAACAGTCTTGGTGGTTGTAAGTGTGAGGTGAGATAGAGGAGGGAGTAAAGGAAAGTTTTTCAGGGAGGGATGCTTATATCAATACATGCAAGAAGTAAGCACAAAGATGAAACTAGGTACTAAAGTTCCAATGAAGTACATTGTTATCACTGATCAAACTGAAGGAGCCAGCCTCCTTTTCCTGCACATAAAAGATCCACAGACTATTTGAGCACGCTGATTTAAAACACGGTGTTCCTTAAAAGATTAAGGACCAAACAATCTGTTGTCCATCCTTTTAGATATAAAACCTATATGGATTTGTGTAGCCATCTTTGCCCTTCCAGCTTCCAGGTTTGCTAAAACAGCAGTGAATTATGTAGTAGGAATAAAATTGAGCAAGGGTTTGTTAAAACAGTGTAAGAAAAAACTTGAAACAATGTCGGCATTTGTTATCTTTAAGCCACTAAGCTTATGTTAATCTTTTGATATTTCAATGTGAAAGTCATTTAAGCCCACAGGTGTAAAGTTAGGTTAGGTTGTTCCAGCTGGATCAATCACTCTTCTCAATTTCTATTACTGTGTTGGTCAGGAAATCTTCTGACCTACTAAACGCAGTTATGCCTCTAGGATCTTTGGCTTGAGCCAGTAGGAGGTACTGCAGCGGTGTGGTGGCAAAAAGAAATGGTGTCCGCAAATGTATTTCATAATACTAAAGTGAGATCACTATAAAGTTTATTTGCAATCTGGGTTAGTAAACAGCACACAAGGCAAGATGAAACCATTGGAATGGCTGAATAGAATAAGTATCTAACATGTACATATGGTAATGCCGTAACTTTATCCATCCAATTTGCAGTTCTTTAGATACAACTCATGTGTTTAAATTCCCTTTTTGTTTTTTTCTAAAAATGTTATTCTGCTCCCTTCTCCCTGCCCATCCTCTTCAAGAACTTTTGACCAATTTCAGCTAAACTTGACAAATGTAGAGATCTCAAGGTTGTTGAATTCCTGGCAACATGAAAATTAGCGTCTGGGTGGTGAAGAGATCCCTACAGGAGTGTGCTGGGAGAGAAAGCTGTAATTCTCCCCATACCAGCTAACTGACCCCTTGCCCTGCGTGCATTTGGCTGGCCACTGCCCATGTGTAATGTGAGAACCATCACTTGCCCAGCCAACACGGTGAGGACCAGCAGACATGGTGGGGATCAACACAATTGCTCAGGGCAGGTATAGTACGAGTTGTCAAGCAAATGGGCTTCGGTAGTCTTCTTGACCACAGAACAGCTTATTACTTGCTGGAGGATGGAGAGTATTAACAACAACAACAAATAGGGAGGGGGAGGGGGAAAAAAAAACATTAACATCTCTGTCTTCCTTGCTAACTTTATTTTCAAACTTCTTGCTTTTCAATTATTGTTCTAGAAATGCTTATTGCCAGCCAACACGGTACAGGCCAGGGCTCTAAACAGCTGGAGAGCCAGGATACAGGCAAAGGTCTCCTTGGAGCCTGCAGCAATACATGCTCGGGAAAGGTTTGCTGTTCATACCCTGGGCCTGTCAGGTCTAGTTGTTAGCACCACATCCCCTAAAGAAAGATATCTTTTCACTTCTTTAATCTCCTAGGATTAATTGACTCAAATGACCTGGGTGGAACTCATGGTAAGGAGGTGGCCTGGTTTTAATGTACTTCCTGTTATTTCTGCCTTAATATCCATGTTTCTTTTTGATTTAATGACATCAAATAAGGACATTGTGCATGACCATAACTTCCACTCCAAATTAAACAATCAGGATATTGCTAGCAGCTCAGGGAGCTGGAAGATGCTGCTCGCAAACCTCTCTCAATGGCAAGAACTCCAGCTGACCTCAGTGGGATTCAGACCACAGTTTCCATTGCCTAGTAAGACTCTGTAGCCCCTAGCAGATGGCTCTGCAGCAGCCTGATTGCTGATCATGCCCTTTCTCTAGCCTACTTTTTTTTCTTTTATATAATAGTGGAATGCAACAATTTTTTTTGCGGAAAGAAATGTGTTTTTTCTTTTATTTAACTTAGGAGGAACAGTTATAATACACTTGCCACACAATGCTGCATTGTAGGCACTAAAAGCATCTCAACTCTCAGAACACTTCTATTTCTACATCTGCATCTTTTTCTTAAGAAGAAAGATGAAGCACAAATAGACTTAGTGCTCTTCTGTTCCTTTTTACTTTTAGGCAGGAAATCCATTCTGTTTGGCATCCCTGTATTACAGCATCTGGACTTTTAGTATAAGCATCTGAGAGCTGTGTCAGTACAAACACACACGTTACATGGTTGGGTGCTCATCTGTCATGTAAGAGGCACATCTCCATTTGGGTTATGTGACGGTTGCCTCTGTCGTCATCTACCACTAACGTCTAATCAGTGCACACATATCCTGCTAGCACTTTCCACCTGGGGACCAGAACTGCGTGAGTGTTGATCATCTGATCAGACGCATAGAGATATGCATCCTGTGAAAGGATGCTTGCCACTTTGTTCATGAGGTAGAGGCTTGTCTGCTTACGTGCTTGAGGTACCACCTGCAGGCAATGGCTTGTGCTCTTCCCAAGCAAGTAAGCTGGTCTGAAGGAGCCTCTGGAAATGAGACAGCAGGCTGTGAGCTGGGGAGCTCTTCAGACAGGTTGAAAGCTGAAAGCTGTCACCTCTTAGAAAATGAACTTTGAAATTACGATTCATAACCAGGTGAATAGGATAGTGCCTGCCCTCAGCTTTTCTGTCTATGTCATGCTGCTTGTGCTCCAGACTGACTTGGGCACAAGCTCATCCTGACCTGAAAACTCGGCAGTTCCAGGGGTGCAGCAGTGCACCCAGGCTCATCTGCCTTGCTGAAGGGCTCGTCTTCTTTTCTCAAGCACACCCCCACATGAATTGAGCTGTCAGGCTTCTTAGGAGTGACCTTACATCTCAGTAGCTCTGAAGTCAGGCAGAGGTTAAGGTCCATTTCTGTCTGCGTAGCTAGGTCTGTAATTTAATCAGAGTAGAAATTATACCCTATTATTAAGTAATTGGTTTGTCTTGGTAGGTGTGTTCTGACACTTTGTCTCTAGGTACTATCTGGTTGATACAGTTTTCATCAGTTGACATTTTACATCCTGTTTCATGTGTTTACATGTGTTAGTTTGCACAGATACATAGTTATTAGTTCTGCAGCCGCCTATTCTACATGGCTCAATATTCTCATACAAACTTCCTTTTCACCAGCACACAGGAAGCCCAGAGGACAGCACCAACTATCATTTATGTTCCACATGTCCACGTAAGGTGGGAGGCTGTTGGAGTCTCACGGGAAGCTACATTACCACATTATTATAGAACAGTCCAGCATATGCACTAGGTTTTTTGCTTGCAACTTCAGATGGATGGATATGTACATTTTCAAGTTTCATTTAATTTTCCTTTTCCAGTTTCATTTTCATTTATGTGTCCTTGAAGCACCTGAATGCTGTGCTTTCCCAAGCAACTGGATACTGTTATCATGAGGGCACCCTACCTGAAGCTCTTGTAATTAGCTTAGGCAGAAAACAAGACTGGAAACATCTGCCTAAACTGTTTTCTGAGGCAAGAGATTCACTTGGACCCAGCCTTCCCCACGTTCTCACACACACAGGCTTATTAGACAGGTCTGTAAGTGTAAGTTTGCCTAGGAGAATCAATCCAGTGACTTTGAGATGGCTATTTATATCGTGAGTCCAGTGTATGCAATGAGTGCAATGTAAAAGGCAATCAAGATGTGTTCACTAAAAGCATACCTTCCCACAGTCTGCCACTGCAAAGTACAGTTGTTACATTGTTCAGCAGAGAAATCAGTTGAGCACTTCAGCGCCTTAACTACAGTGTCAGCTCTTGCTTCATGAAGGCCAAAGCTTGAAAAATTACAAAGCTAAATCCTATCTTGTGTTTCAGCGACTTTAGGAAGACAACTACCTCCATTTCAATCAGCAGACTTCAGGAGGAGTACAGCCTTCACTTTCCAGGCTTCTGAGAGTTGGCCTTAAAGGAAGGTGTTTAAAAGACGAAACAAGTTACTCTCCAGCTGATGATGTCTTCCTGAATATGGAAACACGAACCCTAACTGGATGGGTCTACCATCAAAGGCTTTGCAAGTGCTTAACTTGGATACTGTTGGTAAATTCCTTCTAAAACTGAATACTGAAATTCCAGCACGTCAAGAGTTTCTGGCATCAAAGCGGGTCCCTTTTCTCACAGAAGGTTCCAGTAGTTCAGGGCTAAGCCCCCAAGTCAGGGATCAGTGCTGGCCCTGGAAACAGTCCTCCATTTCCTCAGTCTGGGGGAAGCCATGTTGCTCTCTGATGTCCAGGAGCCAAGGTGCAAAGGTTCCACCTTATCCTTCCAAAGAGGATGAGAAAAAAATGGATTTAGGATATAACAATTAATGTAGGCCTCCTCAAAGAGTTCAAAGCCCTTCAGCCCAAGTAGCAGTACCTCAAATATTGACATCTTTGAGGCTCTACCTGAAGCCTGTCTTGCAGTTCCTTCAAATGATATCATAAAACATCATGACTAATGCTGTCCTGCTATCTAAAGCCTTGCAGCTTCTCCACACACTTTTTCTGCTCCCCCACAGCCCATCTGCCTCCTCCCATTTCCATTTCATATCTTTAGCAGTTCACTAAACTCAGTCCACTAGTCAGTCCTCATCCATGTAGCTGATCTATCTCCAGACGGACAGGCAGGACTTGATAGCAAAGCCTTTCATTCCTTCTTAAAGGATGTATGTTACTGGATTTGCTCTCCCCGAATTTTTCTCAATAGCTGAAGAGAAAGTCTGAAGCCGGCAGAAAGAAAAAGGTATTCTGCATTTCCAGATAATACTTAAATAGCAACTAGGAGAGCTAGCCTGCTGTTTTTCAGAAGAGAATTTCAATGAAGACAGCAGCAAAACATTTGAAGGTTTTTGTTTCATTATTTGCAGTACTTTTTACATTCTTGAAAGCAAAGTATTTAAAGACATATTTCATCCTACTGTGCACTGAGTTTTGCTGACCTAGAATGTATACAGCTAACCATTAAATCTACAGATAGTATGCCCATAAAGGAAACAGCTGGGTTTTCAAGCAACAAATTACAATGGACTTCCAACAGATAAACCTGTCCTGCTTATAAACCAGTCAAGCTAACATCTACATAAAACACACAGACAACAACATCCCCAAACCCACCTTTTTAAACCAGAAGCCTTTCTGAGTATACTCTCCTTTTTTATTACACCAGACACTAAGACTCCTACTATGACAACGCATTGCTTATATTTTGAAGCTACAT
This sequence comes from Apteryx mantelli, assembly GCF_036417845.1. Lineage (NCBI taxonomy): Eukaryota > Metazoa > Chordata > Aves > Apterygiformes > Apterygidae > Apteryx > Apteryx mantelli. The sequence continues at coordinate 136,198 of NC_089999.1, forward strand.
ATATTCGGCATTTTATCCACTCTTAAGAAACTACTTTTTTCTACTACTATAAGAGCTCAATACTAACAGAAGTTTTTTGAGCACACAAATGTATTGATTCCTCAGGTACATGCTCCTGCAAACAGCTGAGTTAGCATTTATAGTTCTAACACAGTCTCTGTTACCTTGGATGTCACACTTTGAATCTGTCACAGGACTTCTGGAAGAAGAAACGGAGCAATGACCATCTCTCTTCTTCAAGCTGAAATTTGGTCAGAGAGACCACCCACACCATCAAATCATACCTAAAGATGAATTCCACACAACACATGTCATAGGTTAAAGAAAGGTAAAGAAACGCAATCATTGTCTCCATACGTTTTCTGTTACGGGGTGTTTCTTTCTGAATAACCTACTGTAAAGCAGAGGTGCAGTAGGATTTTACATTAGAATATTTAGAGTTTACTCCTAAGCCCCCCAAAGAAACCTAATTGCTCTTTAAGAATCAATTCTAAAAGAGAGCCCACTTAAAGCCACCAATGCCAACAGATTAAATATTATGCCAATGGAGTAAATATTGCCACCCTTTAGACTCTGTGGCGGATTAAAGCACGGACTCAGGAGGGTTTGCGTCCTGAGACCCTTATTGTTTATTCTAACACACATTTATACTAAAAAGTTAGCTACTTCAGCGATTTCACAGATACACTTTGCTAAGCCAATCATTATGCAGATTATGTCACAGGTAGCCAATCATTGCACCGATCACGCATGCAGCGATCATGCCTTGTACTTTGCTGTTTGCTTCTTTGTTGGAGAAACGCTGTCTTGTTCTTAGCCTTGGTTCCCACTGGCTTCTGCTGGTTTATTTGTACTTTCTCAAGATGTATCATTCCCAGCTGCACCCGTGTCCTTGGGTATGTTTGTCTGAGGCTCCTGTTGAGACTCCTTCTTGTCCGAGCTGGTAACAGCTCCCCCATTCACCTTTTCCCACAGCTTCCTACTTGCAATTCCCCTCCAACTTAACCCTGTCATGACCCTCCACAAGACTCTGTAGGAGAGCAGGGAGGGGACCGCTTCACAGTCAGGCAGTTGCTCCTCCTCTTCAGTAGTTTCCTCCCTCCCCCGTTCTCTAATCACACTCACCTTCTGAAAGCTCTGTTAGGGCTGCGCTTCCTACGCCTCTGAAAATATTCCTCCTCATTAGAGGAGGAGGACGGGGGCGTACCATTGCAGAGTTCATGTTTCCACCTGAAAGCATTTCAAAGGCAACAAAAAGAAGATTAAGAACATGCTAAGTCATGTCAAGAATCAAGTGAAGTCTATCTCAGAATGTACTGTGAGATCTATGAATTTTCCAGTTCATTATATTTCTCATGCAAGGGATTTCAAAAAGCACTACATGTTTTCCCTTGCGAGAGCAAAATTCAGTCTTTGTTGGGAAGGTAAAATGTTTAACAATTTTACAAACAAAATTCAGCTACAAAGGACTCATTTCCTCTAATCAGTCTCACACAGAAAGCATCCAGTTTCACTGAGCATGAAGTATTCACTCCATGAAACATAAGTCCCTTGCACTTATTTAATAATCGGTCTTCTAAAACTGATGCACCCTCCTCTTTCCTAAACTGACTGCTTGAAAGAATGCCAAACAAAGTGCTCATATCATGCTATAGATAGCATTCTCCAAGCTCTAAGTGCTTACAGAATCCAAGCTACCTTTGTCACCACCATCACCATTGACACCTCTTTTTGGAATTCTTCTTGATTAACAGTATTTCCACAGAGAAACATTCCAAGAAAAAAGAAGAAGAAGAAGAAGAAGAAGAAGAAGAAGAAGAAGAAGAAGAAGAAGAAGAAGAAGAAGAAGAAACTTGCATTGGCATTTGAGTGATTACAGAAGTATATGGTGATACTATTCAGTTTGACTTTTGCATACAGTATACCAGAGCTGTGCAAAATAATTGTATTCTATTTTTCCCCCGATTTCCACTGAACTTTGTGTTCAAAGTGGTTACCAAAAACAGCAGGCAGGACAAGTAAAGAAGGGAGCTCCTGAGAGAGCTTCAGTTACTTACTCCCAAGGTCTCCAGGCTTTATGATTTCTCAGTGTCTCGGCCTTTGTTTTCCTCACAGTTTGTCTCTCCGACACAGGCACACCAGACAACGCCACACGGAGCTTGAAAAGCAAATGCAGATCTATCCAAAGGCAGCAACAGCTGGGTCAAGCAGCCTGCCAGTGGACAATCACATCTTGACATAAGTTCTCAGTCTTCTTTAAAATCATGGCAGGCTGCAAAGCAGATAGCATAAAAAACTAAGTGACAGTATAGATTATATGATGCCATACATAACACTGAAGTACTGACCGAGCTGCATACCCAGTTCTGTCTGTAAGCTAACAACTGGTCCCAGCTGCTGCTTTATTGACACTAATTACAGATGAGCTTCTCTGAATTTTGCATATAAACAAGAACTGAGTTCCACCTCTATGTCAAACTGAAAAGTTTTTATGAACCCATTCTGAATCATGGAGCAGAAGAGACTAAGAATACAGTAAAATTTCCAGACTCTTCTGTGGAGTCTAACTAAATTACCTACCCTTTTTCAGAAATTCTTTGCTATACTTGACGATTAAATAGTCTGATGAAGATTTTTAGAAGGGGCTTCTGGTTTCAAGTGCAGAACAAAAGGATTTCAGTTAAAGAATCTCAGCCAATACTTCCTAAATCAGGTCATCACTGACCCCAAAATGTATTTTTAGAAATCACTTGCTATTGAAATATCATTTCTCCCAAGAAAAAGATCTTGCTTCCTTTGTACCTTCAGACTGTCACAGTTACAATGCTACAATTACTCTGTAATTACCAGCCCTCTGAAAATACTTTAAAGCATTTTGGGCTGTTGTGACTGACACTACAACTGATAAATAAGAACCATCATTAGCCATACACTTTCCAATTAGTTCTTTTGCAGCAAAGGCTTTATGACAGGGCACTTCTAAATGTGTACATTTGCCTGACCGGAGAAGACCAGCCCACGGTGAATATCTTACTTTGTTTGTGTTCTACTGAAAGCAAAGAATTTAGAAGAGTGTTACAAGCTTCATTAAGATAAAGCAGGTTAGCGATGAAGCCGAACATGTGATGTGTTTCAACCATCTCTTTACAGAGCATAGGGAAGTTTCAAGTTTCTTTTATCAATGCACAGGACAAGTGGACCACACGCACACCCACTTTTTCAGGAGGACTGAAAGTCACCACAGAGACCAAGAAAGATAATTTTGGTGCTGTTCTTTTAGAGATACACGGGTCATTGCCTTAATTCTGTGTGGAGAGCTTTAATTGAAAATCAGGAAGTTTGATATGGAGATAGTAAAACTCCTCAGTAAAAATAGTGCAGTGGAATGGAAATGGTATTATAAACTGTAAACTACAAGTAGGAAAAGAAACTGAATTATAAAGAGCAGACATCCTGAAGTCACACTATAGTAGTTAGCATCACATTTGCAGTATAGTGCTGATACCCATTAGACACAGAGCAGTGCATAGAAAAAATGGAAAACAGCAAGGAGCATGCCAAGTGACAAAGAAATACAGTGTGCACTGATACCTGCATCTAGCAAAAACAGTGACATTTACTTGCAGAATGATGGTAAGAAATTTAAATAAAAGTAGTGTGGGTGGTGTTTATATTCCTTTCCTTCATGAAATTATATCCCGCTTATACACAAGAAATCAGCCCTTCAGAGCTATTGTGCAGATAACCTACTTTCCAGCAGAGCTTGACAGCATTCGACAGTTTTCCTAGGTCTAAGGTCATAGGGCATTCAAGAATCTTTGCCATCTTCAGCTTCTCAGGTTTAGCCTTCTTCTGATGACACAATAATTATACCCAATTCCCCAATGAGAAAAAAGGAACTCAGTGCCTGCAGGAAACATTTATGCCATTAGCTTCTGTAAAGTAACTTGAAATTCTTCCACAAAGATGACTAGAATGAAAAATACTGCACTTGCCTGCCTAGCCAGCTTTTAATAATATTCTTTTGCATTAATAGCTGGATGCCGTGAAAGGAACGTACATGCTCTGTTTACCTACTGGCCCAATAAGAATAATTTCATTTTATTCCTCAGTAAAAACAATCTTAAAAAAAAAAAAAGAAAGAGTGGTCCTGCTTTCCGAATGCAGAATAAATGATATGGGGTATAGAGACAGAGCACATGGAAAACTGAAAAATGAGTCTGTGAGCACAGGCAACCCCACTCCTCAGTCCTCCAACACTCTTCTCTTTGATCATAAAAAAATGAATTTCTCTGCTCTCCTATTCTTCGAATTCCAGTTGTTCCAATTCCACCTGTTCCAATGATCCCATCTAACCTCCCTTAAACCAGCATTCTCTGTAATCACTCATTCTCTTCTGGTATGCTTCCCACCATAAAAGCATGCTTCAGTTTTCTCCCCATTTCAAATTCCAGGGTTTTCACTTTGCTCCTGAATGAAATCCCACATACTCTTTTCTCCCATTCAGCAGACTATTTATACTGGCTTTCTGCAAGTTTCTCCTTGCCAACTCCCTGAAATCCACACACTTTATCCGCATTACACTACTCCACTCTCTAGATGGCCACGTATTGAAGCAGCTCTCCTTAAAATCTTCAGTTAACTTTCCTCAAGGAGACTTCCAAACCATTAGTCAGTTCTCATTCCCCCTTACTAGTCTGCTGCCTTTGGCACATTTGACCATATTTCTTCTTGTTCATCTCTTGCCCTACCTCGATTTCTCTTGGTCACCCTTCCCAGTTTCCTCCCGTCCGTCTAAATGGTCTCTCGTTGTTCTACAAGGGGTTCTAATGCCAAGGTGCTTCTTTGGGAGTCCCAGGCTATGTCTAGACTAATGCATAAAAACAGGCATGGACTGTTCCCTGGCCTGTTAAAGACTAATAACACGATTACCCCAGGGATAATTAATACTTCTTTCATGGACATTTGACTTGTACTTTTTTGTAGGTTTTCATTTCCAATGTTCAAGTCTTGCACAGGCTGCAGAACTTGTGCAAGATACTGCTTTCATGAGGTACTGCATAATTACATCTCTTAATCCAGGCCTGATAAACTCAACTACTGCAACATGCTTTTCTGTCCTCAAATACAGCCTTACCCCACTCAGATCTATTCAGAAAGTTGCTACAAAGATCATGCTCTGAACTTACTGCCTTAATCACAAAGAACGTTCTCCTGAAACCCTTCAAGATTCTTCTCTCGCAGCAAACATGAAGTCGCTAAGGCCCTTCATGACTTATTCTCCTTCCTGTATTATTTCCCACTGAGTACCCAGGCGACAGCTCTGAATTCCAAGCTGGCTCTGACAGCAGCTCCCACTGACTGCCTGCTCAACACAAAAATGCAGAAATACGTTCTCTCCTCCCCTGCTGTCTTCATGCTTGAGAGGAGCTTTTCATATGCATCATATTCATATTATCTCCTGAAAATTCTTGCTGGGCTGCTCAAAACCCATGAAAACTGTCAGGCTACTGCTACAGCGAGAGCAGTGCTTATCAGTCAGAGTAGGACTGTCCATTTCCTCATATTCCCACCTGTCAACAGCCATCTGTTGCCTTTTCTCTTCTGCTAGATTGTAAGCATTTTGGATAAGGACCGATTTCTTTTGCCAACACTCTGTCCTGAGCTTACTAGCAAGGCCCTGCAGTCCCTGACAATAGCTTGTCAGCTCTACGGCTATACACAAATGCGAACAGATGAAAAATATCCAGTAGTTCAGCTCATTTCCACCATTTAAGGTAAGACTTTTGGCCAGAATGCAGTCAAGAAAATTGAAAGCCGGAACTAACCTGCACTGCCATCTTCATTGTCAGCAATTTCATCATGAGTTCTTTAAGTTTCTTTCTTGTTCTTCCCTCCTCAGTGTCACGCTGTCATGCTATGAAGGTTCGATAGCAACGACTGAGACAGTAATGTAATAATAATAAAAAAAGATGTTTATTTCCTCACACAAGTTCTTGGATTAGTAACACCCATTAAAATAATGCGATTACTAATTTAGGAAGGATAACACAAAACCAGCAGTTACTAATTTAGAAAGGATAACCTGAAACCGTCGATTACTGCGTTATTAATTGGAAGGACTGCTTATCCCTACTTGAAAGCTTTCTTGTTCACTCTCCTAGTGAGAGGGCTCTCAACCTCGAGGAGTTACCTTAACCCAGCGTCCCAGGAAAAGGGGAGGGGGGGGAATACTCACGGTCCAGCCGGAGAGGATGATCAGGTCACGTTCCCGTCCCTGCTCAAACTCTCCTAGCTCCCAAGTCTCTTTTTATACGGCTGGGGCTCTGGGCAAACACTGCTTTTGCTGACTTTTGCGAGTTTCACAATCACAGGACTGTCTGTTTGTCTGCTTGGGAGGACCCTGCTAGCGAGGCAAGACCACAACACCTCCGTATTGCTTCTTCCCTCCCCGGGGGTCCGTGCAGATTCCAGGTGGCAGACCTCTTCAGTCTTGTTAATGCTGCCATTCCGCAGCCTTATACATATCAATCCTTGCGCATATCGGTTGGTAGACGACTTTAGTCCTGTTAAGTCCTCTGTTCAGCAGCTTTGTGAATGTCAGCTCTTGTGCTATCAGTTCTTCTGCATATCAATTGACAAACTTCAGTCCTGTTAACTCTTCACTCGCCCGTCACTCAGTAGCACCTATCAAGGTTTTCCTATTTAAAAGAGAGAAGAAGGATCAGACACAAACATGCAGCAAATCTGACATGCGCACACTTGGTGCCTACAGAGTAACTTTATCAAGGCTCTGCATGTACACAAAAGATTAGCATACAGCCCAACTATGCAGAAAGCAAATAAGGATCACTAGAATCCAACCACCTAGTTTTACTCATTTCCACAAGAGAAACATTCTACTTTCAGTTTATATCTTTCAATCTAAAAGAGATGAGAAATGGACACATACTTTAAGAGAAGAAGGAAACCTACACTTCTAAAGATAGGTCATGGCCTACTTTGCCTCTCTGTTAACATGTTGATTCATGGCCCAGGAAATGTTTAAAAAAAAAAAAAAGTGATTAGCAAAGCAAAAAGCAGGTCATCCCCAGAGATTCCTGAAGTCTATGAATCTATCTTTGCTTTTTATCCTAGAGTTCTCAAAGAACAGGACAGTGGTACTCGCAGGAGTGCTCATTCTGGCACCCAGGATTAACCAGAAGAATTTCTGCTCCAAACCAGGGTTCAGTAAATGTGGAAGTTGCTGCGAATTTCTCATCCAGATTCAAAACTGAGTGTATCAGCTAATCAGTCACAGACTACTAATCCACCAGGAGAATCATGAAAAAAGCAAGTTTCCCAGGAGCCACAGAAGTATTCATACTGGCACTTGAGGGATATCATATGAAATATTGTGGATAAATCTGGTCTCCTTTGGAAAAAAGGAGCTGAGATTCAAACAAAAAGCACAAAGGCAGCCTATGAAGATGCTCCAAAAATGAAGTGCTGATCATTCAAAAGCGCACTAGGAGCATTTAATTCAACAGAGAAAAACTAAGACTGAGAAAACATGATTGTTACTGACGAACGAGTGAAGAGTTAACAGGATTCAAGAAGTTTGCCAACTGATATGCACAAGGCTGTGGAATAGAAGTGTTAACAGGGTTAAAGAAGTCTGCCACCTGATAAGGCTGCGGAATCCAAACTGCACGGACACCCAGGGAGGGAAGAAGCGATACGGAGGTGCTGCGGTCTTGCCTCGCTAGCAGGGACTTCCAAGCAGAAGAACGAACAGTCCTGTGACTGTGAAACTCACAGAGGTCAGCAAGAGCAGTGTTTGCCCAGAGCCCCAGCCATATAAAAAGAAACCTGGAAGCTAAGACAGTTTGAGCAGGGACAGGAACGTGACCTGACCATCCTCTCTGCCTGGACCGTGAGTATTCCCCCCTTCCCCTTTTCCTGGGACGCTGGGTTAAGGTAACTCCTCGAGGTTGAGAGTCCTCTCACTAAGACAGTGAACAAGCTAGCTTTCAAGTTGGGATAAACAGTGCTTCCAAGTAACAGTGCAGTAGCCAACGGTTTGGGGTTATCCTTTCTAAATTAGTAATCGCATTATTTTAATGGGTGTTATTAATCCGAGAGCTTGCGTGAGGAAATAAACATATTTTTATTACGTTACTGTCTCAGAAGTGACTATCGATCCTTCATAGAGTGACAGTTACTTATAACAGAAATTCCTCTGGGGACAGAGAACCAGTTAAGCTCACAGGCAATGCTGGCACAAGAACAAATACGCATAGAGTTGCCATTAAAAAGTGCAGTTTGGATTTGTGAAGGATTCAGATCCCTGAAAGGGGGATTCTGGAAGTGGCTCTCAGTGAAAGGAGCAGTTCACAAGGGAGCTTAAGTCAATTTATGAAGAAGATTCTAGGATACATTTCCCTGTAACAGGCGACTAAACTACATGACACAGGAGATTCTTAGCGAGGTGACGAAATGTCAAAAAACCCAGGCAAACAGAAATACAAACCTGAGTCTGCTTTATCACCACACTTTTCAATCTGAAATGCAATGCACCAAGTTATTGGCTGATCCAAGTGGATCTTGTTGAACTAGTCAGCTCTTATTGTCCCTCCTGGTTTGTGTTAGGTTATGGCACTAAAGGCTAATCTCCACAAACACAGAGGAGCAGAGGAACAATGACAGGCCGAGGAACCCTCCGTAACCTCATCAGAACCAACAGGGCTCCCTAACATGGCTCCCCAACCCATGATCCTGGGGTGACACCCACCACATGAGTCAACGGTCTCCCTGGACCACCTTGCAGATCCCCTTGGAGGGGTTACTGCATGCGGGGGTATGGGAATCAATACGGGATGCCAGGAAGAACATCTTGCAATTGAGACTCACTAGGGGCTGTTTAGAGGAAAGACCAAAGGCAGTGAAAGAGAGGCATCAAGCTAGTTTTGGGGAGGAACCAGTGTGGAGAAACAGAGGAAAAAGGGGATAAAAGGTGCAGGCTGCTTGTGAAAAGGTGCCTGGTCAGGAAGCTTCTCTGGCGATGCCCTGCACCTGATAACTGCAGCCTGCTCTGTCTTCTTAACTCCCTTTTGAACTATTCGCCAGGGTGAGGGGACCCTCTCCCAGGAGTTAGGATCAGCATCAGGGCACTGGTTCTGTTTGTGTTTGTGCAAGTGCTGTGTCTTCTGTGTTGATCTGTGTGATTGGTGATAAACATAGGCAGTGTATGTAGGTGTGCTTGTCTGACTACTGGTGAGCCTACATGCTCAGCCTCGCTATTGCCTGCACCTGGGGACATGGAGCTGTGGCAGCCTCACTTCTGTTGGGCTATTGGATTCGGCATCTCCTACCTGAGCGCACATACAAGGCTGAGTGGAGGCAGGCTCATGTGGGAGCTCCCGCTGCTGCTGTCAGTGCTGGCCCCTCTGCACCACTGGCATTGTTAAAAAGCACGCATGTGCGGGCATACTTTGCAAGCTGCTCAAATCTGCCTACAAATGCAAAACAAAGATGGTTTCGTGCTGCTTCCCAGCAGAAGTGACCAGCCTGTGCCTTGCAATGCATTTCCCTACAGGAAAGGGGAGCTGCTCAACCCCATGGGCTATCCCACAGGCATTTGTACGGCCACTGCGACATAAAGAGCTTGCTCTGAATCGCCTCTCCTTTCAGCTAGGAAGCTCAGGAGCAAGCAGTGCAAGCCAGACCCTGGACTGGGGACTCAGGGTCTCTGGGTGCTGTAGGGGCCTTCCTCCAGGGACTCCCCCCCAAGGTAAGCGCTGCCCCAGGACTGACACTGGACAGCCCAGGGACTGGCTGAGGCACAGAGGAGAGAAATGGCATTCCCCAGACTTGGCTGCCAGCAGTGCACTGGAGCTGGGAGAGAACCCAGGCATCTGGGCTCCCAGTCAGCCTCTCCCCTGCTCTCCCCAACAGACCCCTGCCCTTCACCTTCCCACCCAAACCTGAGAGGAGGGGGGGAGTCTTTGTGCACCAGCCCTACACCACCCCCATGCCCAGCCCCGCTGCCCCAGGGCTGTGGGTGCAGCAGGTGCAGGTGGGCTGGACTCTGTGCTGTGGGGGGGGATGGGGGAGTGCACGCGGTGCTGTGTTTGGGCAGGTGTGTGGAAAAGGGGTGTGTGCAGCATCCACGGTGTGGACAGGTCTCTTATCCCCACTCAGAGCCACAGGTATTAAGGGGGATCTTTGGCCACAGCATCCTGCGTACATCTGCAATATGTCCATTTAACAGGAAATTCTCTTGCTCCAAACCAACTGCAGGAGATGTCTTGGGGACGAAGGCACTTGCACCAGCTCCATGAATTCGGAGTCCATCAAACCACATGAGTGTGTCAGAAGATGTGCAACTCGGACAGTGTGAAAGAACAAGAGAAGGGAAGAGAAGAAAGAGGGAAAAAGAACAATCAGAGACTGTAAATGCAACAACTTATGAAATTACTGTTGGTATCTCTTATCTACTGACCTAAAGAAGTGCAAAGTGCAATGGACATTAGCAGCATTATTACATTTTGGGAAGTCCAGATAAAGTGGTGCTGCTCACAAGATACACTGCGGAGGAAAATACAAGTTCTTGTACTTACCCTGAGATCTGCCGTGTGATAAGCTTGTATCACTGCTGCAACACCTTTGCTGGGGCAGCCTGGAAGATGCAAGAAGACAGAGTGTCCAGACCCTCTGTGAGAACAGGTTTGGCTTTCAGGAACAAAGTGCTCTGAAAGACAGCAAATAAACTCTCCTGCGTCATCTAGTAAAAACATTTCCACAGCCAATGGACAAGCTGTGTCACTCTCCTGGCGAACATCAACAAGCCATACAGTCTGTGATGGCTTGCATTTCCCCTAAATGCCTGGCCTGTTGTTTATTTTGGCTGCGCTGACAGCAGATCGGCCCCTCTCCGGCAACTCAGGCAACAGGAGGAGAAAGACAGGAGCACAGCTCCCATCACCTTGCTCAGTGTGCTCTTGAGAGGACCAGAAAGAGAAGGACCAGGGCAATGTTTTGCCCCGGTCTCCTGTGGGACCTTGCAATGAACTGCCAAAGGCTTTTGTTGCCTTCCACAAGGGGCACTAAACTCACCCACAGACAGCCTTGCTCATCAGGCCTTTTTCAAGGTACGCTGAGAAACCTTGAGGGCAGCTCAAAGAGATGGCTATTACCTCAGGTGCAGGTAAACGTGGAAAAGATCCTGTTTATTCTCGTACTAAGGGGAAAAGGGATCCTCACCACCAAAACTTTAAAGGACATCGCATTCAGGAATGTTTTAATGTGAGGATGGCAGAGGCATTTGTTTCTTCCCCAACTCTCAAATCAACTATTGATCAGCAAATTCAAACATTAACCAAGATTTGGTTTTTATCCCCCTCAGTTCTGCCAATCAGTGTAATACAGGCTAGGCCTTTTGTTTCAGCTGGTGCATCTTGACGGCATGGCAAAGTCAAGGCATTGCAGGTCACCTGCTTACACGTGTCCATAACTTTGTGGTAGTGGTCAAGATTCCCTGAGAATTGTCATTAGACACAATTCATTTACCCGAGAACGTAAAACACTAGCTCCTCTTTAATATTAGCTGGCAGGTTACGTTATAGCATCCTTTCCCGGAAGCAGTGGAGGAGAAGTCACAGTTCAGCAGATAATGGGTTATTTTCCAAAATTCCTGGAAAAGACAATACCAACTGTAATTTGGCTCCACAAATTATAGTACAGACACTGTTAATCACTGTGCAGAATGGCAAGAGGCCAGAAGGAGGCACAATTGAGTAAAATTTCATCTCAGCTGTAAAACAGGTCAGTTTGAATGCAGTCCAGAGGCTCCTTAACTTTACAGACATCCATACTACCAGCTCCAATTGAAACAAAATACTTCTGGATATTGCTGCTTCATAATTTCATCTGTTAGATGCAGTTTAAACTCTTAGTCCTTTGGGTGCTGAAAAACAACCACTTCCATTGCAAAAATGAATGGTATTGAGAAAAAGCCTACTAAAAATGGGGTGCGGGGGGGTGTACCTGAATTTCACCTTATATGGCATTTTTAGAGCAGCCCAAGTCACATATGGCAGCAACAGCTTCTGCAGCGAGGCCCAAAGCTGCCTTCTCCACAGAACTGAAACGAACAAAACCTTCATCCTGTTTGGCTGATCCCAAATATACAGACCCAGAGCATCCAGGCTGTTAACAAGACTGTTTCAGAGCACCAGTCTGAAAGATTCACCACCGCTTTGTCCTGTGGTCGCAATGCTGGAAAAACCCTGCCCAAACCTCAAAATCCACTCACTAGCAGACATGAGAGAAAAAAGCCCACAAAGTCCTTCAAAATCAAGATGTCAGGCAAGAAGTATCATTTCAATCCAATTCACCTTATCTGGCTATTCTGCAGATGAACGATGAGTTCACTGTCAACTTGCTGCTTTTCATGCTTTGGACACAGCAAACAGGAAGGAAGAAAAGGCTGGGGGGAGAAGGGGGAGAAAGGAAAGAAGACAGGGAGTAGAAACGGGCATTTTGGCCTGATATTGTTAGGCTACAAGGCACTTATGAATAAGAAAACAGGCCGGGCTGTCACATTAAGCATGGCTTTTGACAGCTGAGAAACAGCAGGGCCTGGATGCGGAATCAATTCCTGCCACACACTTTTCTGCTCAGGAAGTTCTTGTCCATTCCTGCTCAAAGCGAGACTTGGGCACCCCTCAGCCCATTCAAGGGGCTGTAAACTGGAGCTGAAAAGTGCCCGACTCACTTTATCGTACCAGTCTTGCTCAAACCCCTCCTAACACTTAGACGTGTGGCACTACAGTACATGATCATGACATTCAGATTCCCACAACACCTAGCTGGAGCAGGAGAGACTTCTAGTCTCTGCTCTAGCATTTCTCACTGCTGACGGCTTGCCTTTGCAACCTTGAGATTGTTTGTATTTCGAGAAATTTTATTTTAAACCGCCAAAATTCCTTCTAAGCAAACAATGCATAGCTCGGGAGCTTTCAGGACGTATCAGTTCATTAGTCCCACTGAGCTTCCTTTCACCTGCTTGAACGAAAGGAACTAACTGCAGCATCATGTTATTCTTTCTCAGGAAAACCTGCAGTGCAACCACCTCATGTATTTTCCCAATGTATTTCCCAGTACCTTAGAGGCAGCAGAGAGATGCTGAAGCTCGAGAACAAGGAGCTGGCTCCAGGTTTGCAGAGCGCTCTCTGGCAGTTCTCCCTCTCTCTGCCGCTGGACTCCTCAGCCCTTCTCTTTGCAGAAGCTCAACTTGGGCTGTCTGGTGTGTGGTAAATGCTTGCCCATCTCTAACAGACTTTTTGATGCTCTTGCAGTAAAAAGAAACTCACTAGAACAGCAGAAGATGGCACGTCCACGATAACAGCTCTACACCTCCCTACTTCCCAGCTGTTGGCTCTGACGCAGGAAAACATCAGAGTTCCTCTGCTTAACAGAGGCAAGGACAGCTCCCCCTGCCCCCACCAAATGGTTCCTCTCCCTTATCATCCAAAACAGCTGAATCCTTTAGACTGTCTCCTTCCCAGAGAAGATCTGCCCAAAATATAAGCAACTAAACCTTGTATCCAGTAACAGCTGAAGGTCAACTTCAGCTGTAGGCGCCTGGTACCACCAATAGATTAAAGAACACCATGATTGTAGGATGTTGCAGGAAGAGCCTCTTGAAAGGGATCTTAAACTCACGGCTGTAAATTCTCTTCCACTTTTTCTGAAGCTGTCTCATGGGTATATGTTACCACAGTCCAAAATAAGTTTCTCCTACAAAAGCCCTCCCTACTCTGCTTGCAAGTAGTTCAGAAAAGCTCAGATCTCCTCTTTCAGCCCAATTCATATGCTGTTAAGAGCATCAGCTTGTCAAAATTCTTATGTTAATGTCAAAAACTGTCAGCAGCCTTCTTATGCTAAGTACCTGCCCTCTTACCTGAGCTGCCCCAAACAATTACTAGCTTTCATCTGTAGCAGCGAAACATAACAGTGTCGTACCCAGCTGACGCCACACTCTTTCAGAAAATTTACAGTACTTAGTATTCCTTTGCTCTTTACTGCATGCTGTTGCCAATAATTCTGAACCCACATCCTCCAAAAATAGCTGTTAGCATACAGGATACCTTCCAGATGGTTGCCAACAGCCTTCAGCACAAATGAACGCCACAACACAGCCAGCCACACTCCCCAGAACAGCCTGTGATGCTCTCACACTCAGCCGAAACCTCGCCCGCATCCCCACACTCTTTCCTGCAACGCCTGCTACCCTGCCTGCACTGACACAGCTTTCCCAAACGCAACTGTCTCCTGCCTGCCACAGCCATTCACACGGCAAACTGCCACGGCCTGGGCAGCTCCTGTGCTTGGGGGATACAACTGACAGTGCCTGCTCCTCAAGCACCTCCACTGTCCCACCAGCACTATCCCATTTCTCTGCTCACAAAATCCAAATGGATAAAAAGGAAACACACCCGCGCCAAAGGAAATCACGGTCTACCCATCCCTCCCCAAGCAAAAAAAAAACACCTGGCGCAACCTACCTGCGAGCTGCTGCCTGAGCTCGACCGCTCCATCGCCTGGGCTGGCCTGGCTGATGCCAGCCCAGCTCTCTTCACCGCCTGCAAAACAAAACGAGGCATTTCTAGACAAAGGCAGACACAAAGACACACCAAGAGACACTGCCTCTTCTGTCCCGCCTCCTGACGCATGCCAAGGCCACCAAAGACATTCCCAGGTCGCCTCCAACAAAGTCTCTTCCAATCTGCCCCACCGTGTGCCCTACCAAAGGCACACAAAGCACACATATCTGCCCCATTCTGGGCCAAACCAAAAGGAACACAAGGCACGCAATTGTGCCCCATTGTGTGACCAACCAAAAGGCACAAAAAGCACACATTTGTGCCCCATTCTGTGCCCAAACAAAGGCACACAAGGCAAACATTTGTGGCACATTGTGTCCCGTACCAAAACGCACACCAGGCACACATTTGTGCCCCATTATGTGCACAACCAAAAGGCACAAAAAGCACTCTTTTGTGCCCCATTCTGTGCCCAACAAAATGCACACAGTTGTGCCCCATTATGTGCACAACCAAAGGCACACCTTTGTGCCCCCTTGTGGCCCTAAACAAAGACACACAACGGTGGACGCACAACATGCTTCCAAGATATCTCTTAGGCGGTCTTCTGTAGTGTTTTACTAATTGCCTCTTCTTTACTTCGCTCCCCAGCATCGGCAGCCCCTGCCTGCTCCCATCCCCTGGGGTCCAGTCGAGACTGCCCATGCCAGGCCCGCTCCTCCCTCACCTCCGCCACACACACCCTGGGCGCTGCTCCCCAAGGCCACGGGGAAAGTGGAACGCTTCATGGGTAAACAAGCGGCCCAGCCTCATCTCTTCCCCCTTGCCTCCGTCACACCCTGCCCCGCCGGCCCCATCTCGCGGCCCGCCTCCCCTCTCACCCACCACGCAGGCCTCCCCCGTGCCAGCACCAGGCGTACCTGCCTGAGCTGGCAGGCCCTGCTGCGCACCCGGCCTCTTCTCCCCAGGCCGACACCGGTGAGGCCACGGGTGACCTCCTTCCCTCCTGTGCGCATGGGCATCGTGAGCAGCAACACACCAGCAGCCACTGACCGCGGGGAGGACCGCTCTGGCACAGAAACCTCACGGCTGGAGCCCTGAGTGCATCCGTGTTCCCATGGCGATAACGGCCACTGGGGATGGAAGCGGAAGGGGAGGAGAAGGGGGCCGGAAGGGGGCTGGGGGAGACGGCCCTGTAGGACTCACCTCGGCACTGCCCGCCACGGCTGCAGAGACCAACCCTGGGGGCAGCCAGCACTTGCTGGGTTTGGACTGCGTCCCCCACTTGTTTCCCAGCTGCTCGCCCAGTCATGGTTTCTTCTGGGTGCAGAGGTTTGGGCCCGCCATGTGCAGGAGGACAAGAGTGCCCCAGGGCTGTGCTGACGCTCAGACAGGAGGATGTTACACTATGATGGGACCCATCGTTCTCTGTCCCCACCAAAGCCCTCAGGCTGAGACCCTGTCTGGGCATGGGCTGACACTCCCAAACCAGCCTGGATTACTGACACTGTGCACTGGACCCCAGAGGTTTAGGAGCACTGCGCAAGGGAGCTGGGCGCGTGGTGCTGCACATGCAGCATGGCCCCTCTGCGCTGCTCCCACTTTGCCTCCCGGGGAGCAGCGCCGAGTTCAAGCCCAGATGCCACAACACAAGACAGAGCCCCCAGCGCTGAGCCTGGGCAGAGCCCAGCCCCGGCGGGGCAGCGGCCGCACCCCGGGGCCCCGCACTGCCCGACCACACGGGCCGCGCTGCCCCCAGGCCCCGCCGTGCTCCGGTCCCGCGCTGCTGCCCACAAGATGGCGCCCAACCGCGGGGGGAGGGGGCAGAGCAGGCCGCCAGGGCAGGAGGGCCCAGCGTTGCCATGGCACCGCCCCAGTGCAGCCCTTCTATTGGCTGGCAGGAGGAGGGCAGGGCTCCCTTGGACTGACAACTCTGTCAGCCATTAGGAGTCCAGCATTCAGTGTCCTCAGGAGAGAGGAAGGGGTGGGGCCTGATCCGGAGGAGAGAAGAGAGAGGCGAGAAAGAGGGAGGGAGGGGGAGAGAGAGAGAAATAGAGAGAAGTGAAAAAGAAGGAGGAGAAAAGAAGGGGAGACGAGAGCAGAAGAGCGAGTGAGCAGGGGGAAAGTGAGAGAGCAGGGCAGAGCTGTGCAGGCAGTGACCACTGTTCCCTCGCCTCTCCCTGCCGCACTGGCGTTACCTCTGCCTTCCCCACGGCCTCCTGCCCTTCCCTGCGGAAATGCTTTCTCCCTGGCTTTGGCCAGCCAAAAGCCCTCCCAGCCTCACCAGGAAGCACGGGGCCCTGACAGCAAAACTGCCCCCAGCCCACGGGGGCTGCAGGGCCAGTGCGGACACCTGCTCTCACCAGCACCTTTGGCAAAGGGGGCCATTTGCCAAGCAGTCTGGGTGGGGGAATGGCCAGGACTAGACATTTCCCCCAGGGCCGGCCCACCCTGGAGCTGAGATTTAACTCTGCTCCTGCTTCTCTGAGCCTGGCACCCTTTCCCATGGCGAGAGCACGCTCCAGCTGCTGCCTCTGCAATGCAGCACCCGTGCCCATCGCATGGCCCCAGAAGCAGCCCCCCCCCACTGACCACCTTGGCCATGGGGGCCCTGCAGATGCTCCTGAGATCACTGTGCCTCCAGCAGGTTGCAAGGTGTCCCCTCTGGGCCCTCCCACCCGAACACACTGGGGAAAACCCACCCTTCGGGAACGGGGGCCACAAAGCCACCTCGGGGACTAGCTTTGGTCACTTGCTGCTTTGGGGTGCTTACCTGGCATCTCCTGTCACGCACGCATCCTCCCTCCCTCCCTGTATTGGCAGGACAGTGCTCCTTGCCAGGGGCTTCTGATGTTTCATTGCAAACAGCCTCGCCTGTGCTGAGACAAAAAAGCTCCTCGTGGGTAAATGAGAGCAGACCTGGGACAAGACCAACATGGCTCTCTCTGGCACCTCAGGTGCCAGGTCAGGCTCCTGCCCAGAAAGCTCCAGCCTAACAAACGCTGGCTAACAACTGGCTCCCTGCCGTGGAGAAGCCAGGGATCTCAGCAGCTCCCCAAAATGACCTGCCTGGCAGCATCCAGGAGGCAACAGCTGCAGATGCAGTCAATATTTAGCACTACCCCAAGAGTGCTAACAGAGCCACCGTTGTGCCCCAACACAGCGTTGCCCACCACCATCCCCCCCAAATCCCAGGGCAGCAGCTGGTAGTCAGAGAGCCCCAGTGACGGGCACAGCAGGCCCCAGGCCCAGACATATCTGCAAGTCCATGGACAAGCACTAAAAGCTCCTTCACAGCTTCTCTCACCACGGGAGGGGAAGGCAGATGAATGAACAGTGATCACAACCCGGTGTAGCAGAAGCCAAAATCTCCCTCCTCGTCACAGCAGAGCACGGCCCGACCCCAGCAGGACATGGGTCCCTGAGCCCTTCGTGACAGAGCCCTCGCTGTAGCCGTGCTGCCAACAGCAGCTCTGACCCATCGCAAACAGCGCTGCCAGCACTGGGGATTTATGGGCCACACGGAGCATCAGGGGGATGCTTGAGCCTGTTCCCAGGGAGGGAGCAGCAAGGGGCATATATAGATATATTTGTGCCCACAAAAAACAGACACAAATTGCCACACACCCTACAAATTGCCAAGAGATCTCTACCTTTCAGATGAGCCTTTGTTACTGGATCATTTCATTATTTCAGTTATCTTTTCACTTCAGGTAGCAAGTATCTTCGAGTATCTATCCACTGCAGCAAGTATCATTGTGGCAAGTGGCATTTCTCCCGCAGGAAAACCCACAGGCTGGGGCTGGGGAGGCCTGAGATTAGCCCCAGTCTCCCCAGCTCCATTAGCAGCCACTTCAAGGAGGGATTTCAACTCTGGCCCAAGAAAGAGGTCTGGACCCATCCTTCCAGAAGCTTCATCCCCAGTAACCCTTCCGGGGACGTGGAGACTCCTGCTCCAAACACCGACACATCCGCTGCTCGCCTCAGGGCCCCCAGCGAGGGTGCAGAGCACCCGAAGGGCCGAGGGCTTTCGCCAGACACTGCCAGCAACTCCTGCCCCATGAGAGGCTGTAACGCAAGGGCACAAAAAAGCTCTGCTTCCCTTAGTGCTTACTCAGCCCATGGTCGAAAGCACAATTTTAGCAGGTTTGCTTTCAAACTGCCTGGAAACCTCAACACACTTTCTTTCACCTTCGCTCCCCCTGAGCGGGCTGCCCTGTGCCTCCTTTCCTCTCTGTCAGCCCTGGCCGGGGGAAAGCACCCAGGGAGGCTCCAGATCACATCTCTGCCTGGAGTGCTGCTAGCTGGGCTCTTCTAATCGTTTGTCCAAAATGTGCCACAGTGCCTAGGATGGGGATTTTCCTGCTCTGAAGATGCACAACACACCTCTCCTGCATGGCAGGAGTGGGGGACAAATCCAAGTGAGGAATCAGAAGGGAGCTCCATGGGTGCTCCCAGCCGTCGCTGGCTCCCTCAGGAGACTCCTTTCCTCTGAGACACCAAGGCCTTGTGTAGTGAGAACACCTGCGGAAGATCTGGCGAGGAGTCAGTGACTGGCAGAGTACATGACGGCAGGCCCAGCATGTGAGACTACACGCTGACCTGGTTCCCATCAGAACCAGGCATGCATACTCCGTTTTGTCTACAGTGTCTAGCTGCTTCCCAGGCAGTAGTTTCTCACGGTTAGCACAGCTAAGATAAGGAAATAGTTCTAGTAGATTAAAGGGGGGGCCCTTGGGTTACATGGGGGGGAGTCCCACCTGGGCATCTGACCCGTGCCTCCGACCTGTGCCTCCAGCAGCCTCCTGCCGGCGACCCCTCCTCGCGATTCCCGGGGCTCCCCGTGCAGCTTGGAGTGTAGGTCCCTTATTAAATCTATCCTGTTTAACCCCTCACGAACTTTGAGTGTCTCTCTCTGCCGGTATCTGACCCTCTCTTGCCTGCCTTGCGGTCACATTTGGCATAGTCAGCAGGATACCGGTGTGGAGATGCCTCTTTGGGGATGAAAGAACAAGGGGCCCGTGACACCCACTGCCCTGCCGGCAGCATGCACAGAGGGGGATCTGCCAGCAGCACAAAAACAGGCCAGGCAGCGTTGCCCCTGCTGTACCTGCTTAGCTCCACGGCAGTTGCGGACCAAAAAGCATTATAGCTGCAGGGGGCAAAAGCCTGGGGAGGTGTGGCAAACTGATTATATTGGACCCCTACCAGAGAGCCAGGGGCACAGATACGTCCTGACCACTGTGGACACCCACTCTGGTCTATCATACACACACTTTTGTGCTGCAGCTACCCGGGCTCACACCATTAAGGCATTAGGAGACTTGATTGGGTTATATGGCTCCCCGGTGGAAGTCCAAAGTGATCACGGCACTCATTTTGCAGGGAATGACATTCAGAACTGGGCCGAAGAGCGGGGAATAGCCTGGACATATCACATACCCTACCACCTGTGAAGGGCAGGATTGATAGAGTGAATGAATGGGCTGCTCAAAGAGCAGCTGTGCCAGCTGCCCCTACTGGTACCCTCATGGGCTGGAGCAAAAGCATTTGTCAGGCAACTGCCTGCCTCAGTGACCGACCACTGTGTGGCTCTACCCTGTATGCTCGTTTCAAAGGGGAATCCATCGAGCGGCCGCGTGTGCTTAGAGTGCAACGGCTGCACCCCCAAGCCTGCCTCCCCATGCAAGCCATGCCTGGGAGTGCAGGGTTGGGTCTGCGACTGCCACACAAAGAAATAACCCTAGAATGGGAGAGCCATCATCTTGTGAGTATGGAGTTGGCCATCAGCATACCTCAAGGGTATTATGGTCGCGTGGTGCCCTATAATAGTTTAGCTCTCCAGGGGAGTGGACATGAAGGCAGGAGTCATTGACTCCAACTACCTTGAGGGGGTGAAAGTTGCAATCCATTATGCTGGATCCCAGTCCCTGCGATGTGCAGAGGGAGACCAAATGGCCCAACTGATATGCGAGCGGATAAGGGTCCCCACTATCCAGGAAACAGATTCCTTGCGGCCCAGCCAGCAACCAGGAGGTTTCGGGTCTCCAGGGCATGCTGTGTGGGAGCCTGATCTGGCTAAACCTGAACAGTCGGAAGGGGAAATCATTGTTGATGGGCCAGGAGACACCCACCTGGTACTAATCAAAGGGGAAAGTGTCCCAGTCTATGTCCCCTCTAGGAGACTCTCCCAGAGAATTGTGTGTGACCTGATGAATATGCTGAGCGGAGCCGTGACATCGCTGCCCTCCATCCTAACCCTGTACCCTAACAGTAGTTGGGGCACCGACGGAACTGTGGTGAGCACATCGAACACAACATCCACAAGATAAAGAGCCTACTTCAAGTACTACATGATGTAAAGTCCGAAGAATCAGTGCAGGACAACCCCTGGCAGTGACTGTCATCATGGCTGTCGAATTTCGGACTATGGGGAAAATGCATTATGCTCCTGGTCTTCTGGGCTGATCGGTTTTGTGTGCATACATGTTATAATTTACTGTATATATGTATATAAATATATATCTATATGTACATTCACCATGGTTTAGTTGCTTGTACATCTTAGCTGTTTAGGATAATACCTGAAAGGCATGTCTGAAACTTGTCCACACACTGGTGGCACTGATAGCACGTCTCTGTCAGTCAAGGGGTGGAGTGCGGTGAGAACACCTGTGGAAGATCTGGCGAGGAGCCAGTGACTGGCAGAGTAGGTGGTAGCAGGCCCAGCGTGTGAAACTACACACTGACCAAATCCCCATCAGGGCCAGGCACGCATATTCCGTTTTGTCAACAATGTCTAGCTGCTTCCTGGGCAGTAGCTGCTCAAGGTTAGCGCAGCTGAGATAAGGAAATAGTTCTAGTAGATTTAAGGGGCCCTTAGGAACAACGAGTCCTGCCCATGCCTCTGACCCATGTGTTCTGCCTGTGTGTCCGACCCGTACCTCCAGCAGCCTCCCATCGGCAACCCCTTCTCGCAGTTCCTGGGGCTCCCCGTGCAGTCTGTAGAGCAATTCCTTCATGAAATCTATCCTGTTTAACCCCTTATGAACCTTGAGTGTCTCCCTCCACCGGTATCTGACCCTCTCTTGCCCACCTTGTGGTCACAGGGATGTTCTAACACCTTCACTCTCCTCAGCATTTGTCATGGCAACCAGCTGCATTGCACTGGTCTTTATGTAAACCTGGCCCTGCAGTGTCCTGCAAAAGGTGCTTTTAGACAGCCAGCTCCTAGAATAACTGCCGTGGGGACAGACAGACTTCCTCATCCATGTGGGCCCTGCATCTGCCAGTGTCTAGTCCAACTCCTGCTCCAAGCTCGCCCCTAGAGCCCTTCATCCCCTCATGCAGCTCATTAAGAAAGACCTTAAGCAGTCTTTGCCCTAGCATTGCAACCCCCCCTCCACCCAGGATGACACTACTCACCAGCTTACTGTCAGACCTCGTACTGCTGAGGACAGCCCTCGGAGCCCAGCACTGCAGCCCTTTCTCCATTTCCTTTGGTCTTCTTTTCTAGTCCTCATCTCCCCTGGCTTCTCTGGCTGCTCTTGTCTCTGCTTCCTGACCATCTCCTGGGCAGTCCCATTCTCCCTCCTAATGCTGAGACCATGCTGGCCTCTTGCTGGGCTGGGTACAAGCCTCAGGGCTGCCTGCCCTCCTCTTGCTGGACAGCTGAGGACTCCCAGGTGAGCACTGCCTGCCCCTGCCAGGAGCAAAGGGGATCTGGCTGCAGCTCTGCGCACAACAGCCAGCCATATCCTCCATCCGCCCCTCCTGGGGCTCTCTCTCCTCCCTGGGGGCAGCGGGACAGCAGCTGGGGTGGCTCCAGCTAGTTCCCTCCAGCATGGCAGAGCCTGGTGAGCAGCCCCCGCTGGCATTGCTGTGGCTCCAGCTGGATACGTAGAGTGACTGCTCTTTCTGCCCAGCCTCCCTTTCCTCTGCTGGGGCCGAGTGCTCCGAGTCTGAGGAGAGCACAATGCATTCGGGGCTTCTCTCTGCCAAGGGCTTCCAGTACCCCACAAGGACACAGCTGTCTGACGAGGAGTCACTGTCCTGAGGGTTGGCAGGAGCTGGCAACTGTCTCCAGGCTTCTCCTCCTGCTCGAGCGGCCCCATCATCAGAGATTCTCTGCGGCTGCTGGGGAGACCGTGTGGCTGCGGCAACCTCGTGGGGGATGGCATATGAGGTGCCAGGAAGCTCCGTGTGCCCAGGGCTACCAGTCCAGGATGGACTCTGGGCTGACACTGGTGTCACAGCCATACCTGCAGCAGCTGCCGGGCTCAGAGAGGCTGAGGGGCTTCCTTTGTGCTGGCTGGGAGCATGGTAGCCGTACATGGCCTGCTGGTCATAGGTCTCCATGCTGCATGAGCACCGGGCAAAACTGATGAGCTCATGGAGGAAGTGCTCGGTGCGACTCAGCAGAAGCAGCCCTAAGTCCTCAGCAAAGGCCTGACTGTCCAGGTCATACCTCCTCAGGTTTGTCAGGACAATGAGCTCCGTGACAGTCACCAATGTCTGATGGACTCCAAAGAGGACTCTCAGTTCCCGCTGCAGCCAGGGCAGCAGTCTCTGAATGCTGGCTGGGTTGCGGCAGAAGAACTCTGCTGAGATGTCTTGGGGCTGGCCGCCATCAGGAGCCCTTTGCACGCACATCCCTCTGCGGTACAGAGAGCGGCGGAAGTTTAGCATCTCCTCCTCCCTCACTGGCACATGCCCCTGAGGTCTCCTCTCAGCACTAGCCTGCCTCTGTGGGGACAGCCTCTGGCTTGGCTCCAGCAGCCCTCTGGCTCTCTGCCTCTGCATGCTGTGGCTCGGGCTCTCCTCCAGCGTGCTGCTGTTCTGGGCAGAGGACCGCATCTGAGGAGAAGGGGAATGCTGCTGCGGGTGAGCTGCAGGGTGGCGGCGCCTCCTGATGGCAGGGCGCTGAGGAGCTCTCCGTTGCTGACGGCCGGCAACAAAACCATCTTTGGGAGGCCTGATGACATACTCCTGGTAGTCATCTTCTGCCACCACTGTGTGCAGAATTGATTGGAAAACCTGCTTGCACAGGGGGCATTCAGCCTTTGTTTTTGACCACCGGTACACACAACCAAAGCAAAACTTATGGAAGCAGGGTTTCACGTAGGCAGCGTTGTCCAAGGTGTCCAGACAGATGGGACATGTAGCGTCTGGAGCTGCAGGCCGTGGTGTTGTTGGCTGCAGAGGGCTGGGGAGAGCTGAGGGTAAGGAACTGCCATCCATCGCAGGTGCCTCAGCTGTTGATGCTGTGCTCTGCTGAAGAAAGAGAGGCCAAAATCATTGCCTTTCTGGAGCAGACTGTGGGGGTCATGTGGGGGCTGGACTATGGTGCAGGAAGGGTGCAGAAGAGCCATTGGTACCGAAAC
The DNA here is from genome assembly GCF_036417845.1 of Apteryx mantelli. Classification (NCBI taxonomy): domain Eukaryota; kingdom Metazoa; phylum Chordata; class Aves; order Apterygiformes; family Apterygidae; genus Apteryx; species Apteryx mantelli. The sequence goes on from NC_089999.1 coordinate 160,169, forward strand.
CCACAGGAGGCTTCTTTTGGGATGAGAAGAAAGAACATGGGCACTGGTGGCCTATCACCCCAGAAGGCCTGGGTGCCCTCAAAAAAGGCAGGTGTCATGGGTCAGTCCCCTCCCAACTCAGCAAGAGAGCAAGGAAAGGCGTTGAAAAATGTCCAGGCTCAGGAACTGCCTAGGAAGCACAGAAGCTGACTCCTTCCTTCCTCCGGAAGGGGAGAGGTCCCCATTTGCACCAGTACCACCTGCATCAGCTGAACACAGGAGGCTGCGGGAGCATGCATTCAGTCAGCTGTGAGAGCAACTCTTCCTTGATGAACTGGCGCTTGCTGGAAACCTCAGGAACCAACATGCTGCCCCCGGGGAACACGGGCAGCCTTGCCACTCTTGGGCACCCAGCCTCAGCCCTGCCCTTTCTCCTTCCCCTCTTCAAAAGCACTCCTTTGCTGCTTGGGACTCGGCACTTCCCAAAACCCCACTCACCACCACTGCTTCCTTGCACACCCCAGCCTGCAGGACATTTCCAAGTGCAGCTCACCTCAGCTGCAGGTGGACACTCAGGAAGAGGCAGCGAGGTGTCTCAGCATTCCTAGAGACCCCTGCAGCCTCTTGGTACACAGAGCGCACTGGCCACAGACACACAGCATCCCTGTCAGCCGAGGGAGCCCAGCAGGAGTACGGAAAAGACAGAAAGCACTTCTGCGATTCAGCACCCAGAGCTGCTGCTAGCCCCCAAACTTCCCAATCCCCACGCCAACAGCATGCCTGAGCGGAGCTCCTGCCGTGCCTTGCACACACGCTTGGCAGCAACCTGGGGGTGAGCTAAGCTGGGCGAGACTCTGCCACTGGGGAACTGCAGCGAGAACAGAGCAGCCACAGTAGCTCAGAGGTGACATCCCAAGGGTGCCCTGAGCCGCACACAGAGGACACCCTGACCACAGGACCAGCATTCCCTTGGGAAAGGACATCCTGCCAGGGCTTAGACATCTTTGGCAGGGCCTTTCGGGATCTTCCCGCTTTTCCGCAGAGTTCAGGGTGCTTCTTGAGCCGCCCGGTTCAAGGTTCAGGCACAAACCCCTGACTTCTCTGGCAGGGAGCAATGTTATTTCTTTGGGCACAGATAGGGACCCTCAACCCTGCCACTCAGCCAGATTATAGCAGAATTCAACAACACCCCTGTCCCTGGCAGCTCTGACCACCACCCTTTAAAAGGCTCGTTGGAGAGAAGATGAACCCAAAGAGAGGACAGGAGCATCTCCCGACATTGCAGCTTCTACAAGCTGACACTCCCTTCACAGTGGGCAGGGCAGGGGGGTTTTGTGGCAGGCGGCAGTGCAATGGCCTCTCTCACTGCAATAAGAGCATGCCCCGTCCCTCTGCCTGTCTTGTCACTCGTGGGCTGAGCAGTGAGGGCGGATGGCACCTACCTCCATGGGCTCCACTGCTGGAGGCAGTGCAGGTGGGGGAGCCAAATGCGGCTCAGCTCCTCCAAGGGTTCAGGCGTGCTCTCTCCAGGGTGCTGTCAGGCTTGAGGGCCCTTAGAGCACACGACTGTATGTGGCTGTAAAGGGAAGAGGCTGCAGTTAGGGGAAAATCCTACACATGGCTTGGTAACTCAAACTGTGTAAATAAGGCCCCAAATCATCCAGAACTTCAGAGAAGTCATCATAGGTCACATGAGGAGAGGCAGCAATGAGGGATGAATGCGTGGAATTACCCAGCATTTCCGAAGAAGGAGGAGAAGTATTCACCAGACTTAGCTACCTATGTGGGGGGGGGGGGAAGGGGGGTGGCAGGGTGAGGTAATGAACAGCTGAGGCATGAATGTGGGCTGGGATGCCCAGGACTACCAAGTCCTGGGTTGTCTAAGGGCAACCAGATGTGCTTCCCGCAGACCAGAGGGAGGTCGCAAGGGCCTCCCCTTGATCTCAGTGAATTCTGAGTGGTTCTGCCTTTTAAAGGAAGATTTACCTGTTTGCTCACTCTTAATACACTGTCTGTACACCGCCCAGGACCAGGAAGCTTTCTAGCTTGAAGCGCAGCGTCCCCTCCGTCTGGTAGAACTCAGGCTTCTTCTGAGATTTGAATATCAACAGCTGCTGGGTCACGGAACCACGGAATGGTGGGGGGGTGGAAGGGACCTCTGGAGATGGTCAGGATCAGCTAGAGCAGGTTGCTTAGGGCTGTGTTCAATTGGATTTTGAATACCTCCAATGACGGAGACCCCACAGCCCCTCTGGGCAACCTGGACAGTGTTTGACCACCCTTTCAGTGAAAAGCCTTTCCCTTGTGTTTCAGTGGAATTTCCTAGATGTCAGTTTATGCCCATTGCCTCTTGTCCTGTCACTGGGCACCACTAAGAAGAGTCTGCCATCACCTGCTGTATTCCTTCCCATCAGCTATTCATACACATTGATAAGATCCCCCCAGAGACTTCTCTTCTCCACACGGACACTCCCAGCTCTCTCAGCCTCTCCACATATGATGCTCCAATCCCTTAATCATCTTCAGGGCCCTTTGCTGGACTTGCTCCAGTATGCCCATGTCTCTCTTGTACTGGGGAGGCCAGAACCGCACACAGTATTCCAGGTGTGGCCTCACTAGGGCTGAGGAGGGAATAGGGAATTAGGGAAATAGGGAGGAAAATAGGGAAACTCCACTGTCCCCAATGACCTATGGGGACTCACGCGAGTGGCACATATCCAGTAAGGAACAGACACAGCGGGCCACTGCTGCAGGGCGGAGAAGGCACAGGCACCTGGAACTACAGCTCCAGGCCTGCCACAGCACACAATGCGGCCGGCTGGTGGGAACCTCGCTGACAGAGAACTGAACCTCCTGCCACCTCGAAAGGCACAACATGGTCTCCCAGAAGCCCCCTATGGGAAGACTACATCTCCAGGCATGCCCTGCAGACTAAAATGGCCACTGGGAAAACCACTGCCGGAAAACTATACCCACCCCCCCCCCCGCATGCTGTGCAGACTAACATGGCCGCCTGGAAGCCCAGTGCCGGAAGACTACTGCTCCCAGCATGCCATGCAACAACATGGCCGCCCGGAAGCCCAGTGACGGAAGACAACTGCTCCCAGCATGCCCGGGGAGGTGGTGGGACGCTGCAGTGTTTGATCCTGCGGCGACTGCGTTCCGTCTCGCCCCTCTTCCCGCCGCACGCCCGCCCTCGGGACCCGGATGCCGCCGCAGAGCCCGGAGCGCCGCCTCGCGATCCCCAACACCGGCCCGGGGCTCCCCCGACACTGTCCACGGAGAGACTGATATTTTCGGAACGCGACGGCAGCTGTGAGCACGGCAGGAAGCAGTGCGCGTGTTGCGGGTGCAGTACTACTTTTTCGACACGCGAGGGCAGCAGTAAGCACGGTGGGGCACAGTGCGCATGCGCCCCCCCCCCCCCCCGGGTGCCGTTCTGCAAAAGACTAAGGGCTTGATCACCTGTGTACCACTTACCTGGCTTGATTACCACAGGTATTAGTAATGAAAGTGCATAGCCTTCTCTAAAAGGTAAATACGGTCTTTTCAAAACTTCCAGGGACTCCACAGAATTGTCATTACTTTTGATTGGTAGCCAGCTTCTTCTAACCCAGCTGCAAGAAACAATTTGCCCTCAAGTCACAACTTTCTGCTCCCCAGGGGTTAAAAGGAGACCTGTCATTCACTACTATCTCTCAAGATGTACAGCAAGCCCTAAAGTACAGGACAAGACACCTTCTCTAAGGAAACTGGCTACTATGTCTCCTTCACTGCAGGTCTCTCTTAGTATCGTGGTCCATTCAACAAACAAAAGAGTACGATAAATGTTTTAATCTGCTCTAAGTGCTTTCATGTAAGAGAACAACATCAAAATGCGTTATTATGGGATTTAGTCTTCACTACACATGCTACCCCAGTGACATGGACTTGCTTTAGAGGATCGGTAACGTACGCGTTTTTGCACTAATATTCATGGAATGAATAGGCACCTGATCAAGTATGATTGTTCATAAAAAACTTTGACAATGTGTTGCTAGGTAACAAACCTAGACAAGCAGTTATTTACTCTGATCCTTACGTTTCTTCAGCTGGATGTAGTCAAAGGTGTCTTTTTCACGTCCCGCTGTCAGGGCCTCCCCAGCTAAAGGGGCTGCAGGGCCAAAGGATGGCTGCAGGGCATAAAGAAAGGCTGAAGGAGTAGTCCCAAGTGCACTGGAGGGGTGCTAAGGGGTTTACATGGCCAAAAAAAAAAGACTCTGGGGAGCAAGGAATAAATCTGGAAGGGCTCTGAGGAGCTAGGTCCTAGCCTTTATACATGGGAGGAATTACAATCCATCTTAAGCATATTATTTACAGTGGAAGAAAGGGAAATGATCCGTAGGGCTGGGATGCGGATTTGGGATCAACAACACCAACAAGGTCCCGCAGCAGATATTAAATGGCCCACCCAACGGCCGGACTGGGACAATCAGAATGCTGAGCATCGGACACATATGTCCGATCTGAGAACCATAATAGTTCAGGGAATCAGGGAATCTGTTCCCAGGGGGCAAAATATTAATAAGGCCTTCATGGAACAACAGAGGAAGGATGAAACACCAACAGAATGGCTCGAGAGACTTAGGAAAAATCTGCAACTTTATTCCGGGGTAGACCCCAGTACCCCTGTGGGACAGGCTCTATTGAAAACACAGTTTGTAGCAAAGGCCTTTCCAGATATCAGAAGAAAGCTAGAGAAGTTATATAATTGGCAGGATAGGGGGCTGGACGAATTGCTGAGGGAAGCTCAGAAAGTGCATGTGCGGAGGGAAGAGGAAACCCATCGGCAGCAGGCAAAGATTCTGGTGGCAGCAGTCCGAGAAGGGCAGAGAGGAATCCAGGCACAACCCCCTAGGTCGTATAACAGACCTAAAAGAAAGCCACTTCACCAAGAAGGACAACCCAGAGAAGTTGTGACGAGGGACTTGAGGCAGGTTGAGTGTTTTTATTGCCAGAAAAAAGGGCGTCTGAAGAAGAATTGTAGGAAGCGAATGCAGGATGAGCAAATGTTCCAAGAAGAGTAGGGGGGGTCAGGGGCTCTATCTGCTGGGGACTCATAAAGGAACCGAGCCCTTGATAAAATTGAAATTAGGTCCCCAGCGACAAGAAGTAGAATTCCTTGTGGATTCTGGGGCAGAAAGATCTACTGTCCAAACGGTACCCTGGGGGTGTAAACCATCCCCAGAGAAATTACAAGTGATAGGAGCTAAGGGAAAACCCTTTAAGGTCCCAGTAATTAAAAATGTGGAAATGGAATCAGACTCTTGATTAAGTGTTGGATCCTTTTTATTAGTTCCCGAAGCTGAATATAATTTACTGGGCCGAGATATGATGGTTGAATTAGGAGTCAATTTAGAAGTAGAGAATCAAGAATTAGTCATAAAATTACACACCCTTATATTGAGGATGAGGCCAAAATCAACCCTGAAGTTTGGTATACCCCAGAATCAGTAGGGAAACTAGATATTGCTCCCTTTGAAGTGAGTATACGGAATCCAGAAATCCCTGTTAGAGTCAAGCAATATCCAATGTCACAGGAAGGGAGGCAAGGACTCCGACCAGTAATCCAGAGGCTAATAAATCAAAGGTTACTGGAGCCTTGTATGTCTCCCCATAATACCCCCATACTACCCGTAAAGAAATCAGACAGTACTTATAGATTGGTACAAGATTTAAGATCAAGTGTTTACCCTTAGCCTTGTTGGATATACGAACTCGGCCCAGAACTGACACAGGAGTCTCCCCTTTTGAAATGTTATATGGGATGCCATATGATTTAGAAATACCAAAAGAACATCCTAAAGTAGAAGAGAGATTATCACAGAAATATATTACAGAGCTTATGAAGAGAAGACAAGAACTGATAAAGAAAGGACTAATAGTACAGAGACCTCCACTAGATGTAGCCATTCACCGAGTTAACCCTGGAGACAAGGTTTTAATTAAAACCTGGAAAGACTTGTCCTTGACTCCCCACTGGGAGGGACCTTTTCTTGTCTTGCTTACCACAGACACTGCTATTTGCACCGCAGAGCGAGGATGGACACATGCCAGCAGAATTAAAGGGCCGATCTCAGAATTATCGTGGGAAGCCTTTGGAAACCCGGACAATTTAAAAGTAACCTTTAAGAAGAAACCTGGAAACCTCAATAAGTGAGACCACCTTTTGTAAAACCTAACATAGTATTTGTTATAACCCCACATTGTATTTGTTATCCCTTTGTGTGTTATGCATGTAGGGTTTGTAAAGGGAAGTAGTGGACTCATTGTTAGTATGGGTATCTCCCTAGCGGCATTTGCTGCCCTTGTTACGACAAAATTGACTTATTGGACATTAAAAGATCTTAAGAAAAGATCGGTAGAATGGTGGGAAGCCTTTGTTAAAAGGCCAACATTAAAAACACCAATTGTAGGTGGACCGTGCCGTATGTTGGGTGTCTCTCTCGAAAAACTGGGAAGCCTTTCAAATCAGAAAGGCACATAAAGGAGGTTCCCCTGAAGAATACGGCTGCTGTCGAGAAGACGGTACACCCTGCTGCTCTGAGCAAAAGAGTAGGCAGAGGAGACAGAGACGTATAGAAACTGTGGGGATCGAGGCCGACAAGCCACCTCCTAAGCAGGAATACCTAAAGTTATAAGACCCAGACTCTTTAAAGTCCCAGAGACACTTGGCATCATGGGTCGTCCTTCCAAGGTATTAGGAGTTCGTAAATATCCGTTAACCAAACCATGGGTCCACTACTCCTCTGGAAGATGATTGTGCTAGGCTTATTAGGAAGACGAATCAAAGGGGAACATAATGTACACCAACCCTTTAAATGGTCATTAATAAGATGGGAGGATCAAACAGCGATCCAAGTACGAAGTGTACCCGGGAGTCCTACATTCACAGCTACCTTGTGTGAGTTGGCAGCTATTGAACCATGTTTAGATCACATGGGGTTTTACTTTTGTCCTAGTTCTAATCCTGGGCGGGGGTATTGTAACTATCCAAACTCCTATTATTGTGCTTATTGGGGATGTGAAACTATAGCCTCGGATTGGGCCCCAGGAGCAGGGTCGGATAAGTTTATTAAGGTCTAGTGGGGACCTTATGGCTGTACACCTTCCAATAGGAGGTCCAGTACAGGTTCGCGCCCTTATTCGGCTTTTGGCAATCAGGGTAACTGTAAGCACCTGATGATAAACATTACCCGCCCGGAGGACCCAGGATGGTTTTTGGGAAAGACCTGGGGGGTCCGGTACTGGGAACCTGGGACCGATAGGGGAGGATTATTTACCATAAAGAAAGAAAGTGTGCGACCTACTCCTCAAGCGATAGGGCCGAATCTAGTTGTTAAAAGGGTGGAATCAAGAATCAAACCAACGGGGGCGATCATGAATCCGACAAGTATTCCTATGAATCACCCCACCCCGAAAGATACTGTTGTAATCTCAGAAAGTAAAGCCACAGAGAGGGTAGACAATCCTCTGTGGAAGGTTGTGCAAGCAACCTACAAAGTATTAAATGCTACAACCCCTAGTATAACTACCCATTGCTGATTATGCTACGACATAAGACCCCCTTTTTATGAAGCAATAGGAGTAAATATGACATATACCTTAAGCAATGATTTCGACTCACATTGTCAATGGGAAGATAAGAAGAAGGGGTTGACCATGGAACAAGTTATGGGAATGGGAATGTGTATTGGCAAAGTACCAAAATCAAAAAGAAAGCTGTGTGGGTCTATAACATTGCAAACCCACACCTCCGAAAATGGATGGATTATTCCCACCAAAGGAACTAGATGGATATGCTCAAAAACGGGCCTAACTCCCTGTGTCTCCCTAAAGGTACTCAGTGGGTCCCCAGAATATTGTATACAAGTGGAAGTATTTCCAAGGATCTTGTACCATCCAGAAAATGTGATGTACGATCATTGGGACACCCCTCATCCGGTCCGAGTAAAGAGGGAACCAATCACTGCAATTACTATAGCCACCTTACTGGGCCTCGGGGCAGTGGGAGCGGGAACCGGAATTTCCTCCTTAGTGATGCAACAGCAGAGCCTTAGCACCCTACAGGCGGCTGTGGATGAGGACTTAGAACGAATAGAAAAATCCATTACAGCTTTAGAAAAGTCATTGACATCGCTATCAGAAGTAGTGTTTCAGAACAGAAGAGGGATGGACCTCTTATTTTTGCGACAGGGAGGATTGTGTGCAGCACTAGGAGAAGAATGTTGTTTTTATGCAGATCATACGGGAGTTGTCAGGGATACTATGGCGAAACTGAGAGAAGGCCTTGAAAGGCGTAAAAAGGAAAGAGAAGCCCAGCAAGGGTGGTATGAATCATGGTTCAGTCGTTCTCCCTGGCTAACTACCTTATTGTCTACAATAGCGGGTCCATTAGCTTTACTAGTACTTGTGTTGACCTTTGGGCCATGTATAGTAAATAAAATAATTAACTTAGCAAAAAGCAGACTCGAAGCTGCCCACCTACTGTTGATAAAAAGTCCATATGAACAACTAAATGAAGATGAGAGTAAGCATAACCCTATGCTCTCCCTGGCACAGGAGGCTGTTGCTCGATTTGATGAACAAATTAAAAGGGACCAAAACAAAAAGGGGGGATTGTGATATGTGCTAATTTGTTGCATCAAAGTGAGAAACAGCCTTGGGAACATCTTGTATTGTGGTATGTGCTAATTTGTTACATCAGCGAGAAACAGCCTTGGGAACATCTGTGGGAACATCCTACATCCTGTGGTGGGGGGCATGTACCCCGCCTGAGATAACTGAGTTGAGCTAGCGAAGCAGCAATGTTAGTTTAGATAGCCTAATATGGCACACAATGCAGAGGAAGACTCCAGCCTTCATCCCCACGACCACCAGAGGGCTGAAGAAGACCCCCTAGCAACAGCCGGCGCAACCGCAGAAGTTACAGGAGGTGCCCTGTATACCCGGAACTGGAATTGCATATAAGAAGACTGTGAGGGGGGGATTGCGCGCGCCGTTGGTGGAGCAGGAGACTCCCCGGCCGCCCAGCGCTGTTTTGCTTACTTGTGACTTGCTCAATTATTCTATTAAATTGGGATTTATGCAACCCGGCCCGAGTGGTTGTCAATTTGTCACATTTACCTATAACATAAGGGTTCTAGAGGGCCAAGATAGAGCTCTGGGGCAGAAGGAAGACTGAAAGAGTAGTCCAGAGTGCACTAGGAGGGTGCTAAGGGGTCTAGAGGGCCAACAAATGGTCCTAACCCAAACCCAAACCCTAATCCTCTAACTTAACCCTAACCCTAAATGGCTGCAACGCTAAACCCTAACCCTAACCCTGTACCAGGGAAAAACAGGGAAATTCTACTGTCCCCGATGACCCACGGGGACTCTGGTGTGAACAGCACATGTCCAGTAAAGGACAAACACACCGGGCCACTGCTGCAGGGCTGAGAAGGCACAGGAACTGCAGCTCCTGGCCTGCCACAGAGAACAACGTAGCCAGCTAGTGAGAACCCCGCCTGCAGAGGAGTAACCTGCCCCCACCTCGAGAGGCGCAACATGGTCCTCCAGACGCCTGAAATGGAAAGACTACATCTCCCAGAATGCCCGGCATACTAAAATGGCCGCCCGGCGGCTCAGCGCCGGAACACTACACCTCCCGGGATGCTCTGCAGATCAAAATGGCCACCCGGAAGCCCGGTGCCGGAAGACTAGAATTCCCTGCATGCCGCAGCGCTCAGTGAGGTTTGATCCTGTGGCGATTGCGTTCCGTTCCATCCCGCCCTGCCCCCCGCCCGGGACCTGGAAGCGGCCGCAGAGCCCGGAGCGGGGCCCCGCGATCCCCGACACCGGCCCAGGGCTTCCCCGACACCGCTGCGACCGGCCCCGGGTCAGCTCCAACACTGCCCCTGCCCCCCCCGCGACCCTCCCCAGCGCTGCCCCTGGGATCCCCCCGCCTGACACGGTCCCGATCTGACCCAGGACCCCACCCCCCCATCCCCGCACTACTCCAACCGCGCAATAAACCGCCCAAAACCACAGGACTTAGTCTCCATTTTCAGCCACAGAAACAGCCAGCTGAGCTTCCATTTTTGGCCCCCAAAATGTAGGATGTAGCCTCTGCTTTTTGTCCCCAAAACAGTCAACCTTGCCTCCGTTTTCAAGTCCCCAAAACATGTCTCAGTCTCCATTTCTGGACCTGAAAAGAGAGGACTTAGTCTCCATTTTGAGTAGTAAAAACAGCCAACTAAACCTCCACTTCAGGCCCCCAAAACACAGGTTCTGGTCACTGTTTGCAACCACAAAGGCAGCCAACTAAAAGCCCCTCTGTGATATGTGCTAATTTGTTACATCAAAGTGAGAAACAGCCTTGAAACATCCTGGACTGTGATGTGTGCTAATTGGTTACATCAAAGTAAGAAACAGCCTTGGGAACATCTGTGGGAACATCCTACATCCTGTGGTGGGGGCATGTACCCCGCCTGAGATAAGGGAGTTGAGATAGCGAAGCGGCAATGTTAGTTTAGATAGCCTAATATGGTAATGGCGATGTCACACAACTGTGAAATATAGCACGACCTCGAAAGTTGTAAAATATACGCGTGACCTGAGGGTCACCACTCACAATGCAGAGGGCTGAAGAAGACCCCCTAGCAACAGCCGGCGCAACCGCAGAAGTTACAGGAGGTGCTCCGTATACCCGGAGCTGGAATTGCATATAAGGAGACTGTGAGGGGGGGATTGCGCGCGCCGTTGGTGGAGCAGGAGACTCCCCGGCCGCCCAGCGCTGTTTTGCTTACTTGTGACTTGCTCAATTATTTTATTAAATTGGAATTTATGCAACCCGGCCCGAGTGGTTGTCAATTTCACGTTTACCTGTAACACCTCTTTCTGGCCCCCAAAATGCAGGACTTCTTAGCCTGTTTTCAGACACAAAGGCAGCCAACTAAGGCTCCATTTATGGTCCTCGAAGTGGCCGAGCTAGCCTGTGTTTGCGGCCCCAGAAGTGCAGGATTTAGTCCCCATTTCTGACTCAAAAACGGGGAGCTTAGTCTCTGTTCTCAACCAGAAAAACAGATGGCTAAGCCCCCGTTTCTGAGCTCAAAAACGCATCCCCAAGTCTCCATTTTTGGCCCCAGGACCTCACAACTTCCCTTCCTGCCTGCCCTGTGACGTGGCCCCCAAAATCCCTGTTTTGGGGATGCAACCTCCCGCTCGCCCCTGCCGCTGTCCTGTGGGGGGGGCTTGGGGAAGCAGCCTCATCCCAAGCTGGCCCTGGGTGGCTCTGGGCCATGCTTGGGAACTTGGCTGGGGCTGCCCCGTGGGGAGGGCCCGCTCCCAGGTGCGGGGCAGCCTGGGTGGCGCTGGGGGAGCAGGGGGCGCTGGGCTCCGGCCCTTCGGGCTTTATTCCCTGGCCCAGCCTGGCCTGGCCCGCTGCAGCCAGGCAGCCCAGCACCCCACGCCATGGCCACGCTCACAGCCCCAGCCCCAGTTCCCCTAGCCTGGCGTGGCCCCACAGCCAAGCCCCACCGTTCCTCGCCTGAGGCTGCCCACACTCTCCCAGCCCCCAGCGCCCAGGTCGCTATGGGGGGGCAGACAGCTGCCACGAGGGGCCAAATCAAGCTCCCCACCCATGGCAGCCCACACTCACCCCTGGGGCTCGCCCTGCCCTGGCCCCATTCCCAGCTCCACCCCATGCTCCCAGACCCGCCCCACACTCCTGGCCCCACCCTGGAGAGCAGCTCCACCCCCTGCCCCACCCCCAGGTGCCTCCCAGTGACTCCTGGCACCCCCTGGCCTCCTGTAGCCCCCACGGTCCCTCCACGCCCCCCAGGATCCCCAGGGCCCCTCTCATCCCCAGTCCCACCCCAGCGCCCCCCAGTGTCCTCAGTGCCCTCCAGTGTCCCCAGAGCCCCCAAGCACCTCCCAGTGCCCCCCAGTGTCCCCAGTGTCTTCAGGCACCTCCCGGTGCCACCATCATCCCCAGTGCCCCCCACTCACCCCTGGTCTCTCCACTCCCCAGGGTCCCTACTTCCCCCAGGCTGTGTCCCCGGCAGGGCACAGCTGGGGGGGCACCAGGGCCATTTTCTAGGGGCAGCAGGGCCGGGGTCAGCGCAAGACCTCCAGAGAGCTCAGACACAGCTGGCACCTTCCCTGTGTGGACGGAGCTTTATTGCCCTCCTGCCCCGGGGTGCTGGGGTCCCCCAGCACAGGGCACTGGGGCTGCCACCTGCCACGCACAGGAGGCCTCGGCATGCTGCCGCCTCCGCTGAGCTGCAAAGACAATGCAGGGAGGCACCATGGGTGCTTGGTAGCCGTTTCCCCCATGGCCCTGAGTGCCCCGTGGCGCCCAGCCAGGGGTGGCTTCCCTGGCTAGGAGCCTGGGGGATATGCAAGTCACTTCTCCCCACGCCCCACTGTCTTTCAGCACCAGCGTCCCTGGCCCAGCACCCACGGGGCCTCCAGATGCCTCCCTGTCCCTCGAGGCGGGAGCTCGGCTGCCATCACCTACCTCCCAACAGGAATGCCAGGTCCCACTGCTGGAGCCAGTTGGCTGGTGTGGTATCCAGGAGGATGCCTGGCACATGGGTAAACGCAGCCATCGGGACATGGCCCTAGCCCTAAACCCCAACCCCAGCCCTGGACCCTGACCCCAACCCAGGGGACGCAGCCAGGAGGAGCGCAAGAGCCCGGTGTTGCCTCTAACCCAGGACGATGACAGCTGCCACCTGCGATGCCTGGTAGCTCCCTGTGCAGCAGCTCTGGGCCGTGCTGAAGAGCCTCTCCAGCAGCGTGGGGCAGTCTTGGGCCTAGGGCAAAGCAGGGACGTGGGAGCTCGCCTCGGGCTGCAAATGCCCCTCTGCCCACCCATGGCCGGGCAGCCCTGCAGTGCAGGAGCCACGAGGCATCCGGCTGCAGGGATGCAGGCCCCAGGAGGTGGGGGTGAATGAGGGGCTGCCCTGCAGCCCCAGGAGACCTGAAGTCTGGTGCCCGCCAAGGCAGAGCTCGCTGTGTGGGGGGTCATTGCTCACCCTGTGCTCGCATCCCTCTTCATAAGTGCCCAGCAGCTGGACGCACACCTGCAGGGCCCTCTCCCGCTTGCATGCGTGGGTCGAGGCAAGCCAGTGCTGCAGGACCTGGGCACAGACAGACCTGTCTCACCATGGGCATTTTTCTGCCCAACGCCCCTTGCCAGCCCCTGCCCTTGCCAGCCCTGCCACCCCCACAGCCCCAGTCTCTCCAGGAGCCCCAGCCCCAGACGAGGAGTCCTTCCCCATGGGGACCTCCCCTCTCCGGCCTCAGCCCAGGCTGCTCTCACCACAAGCAGCACTGGCTTGTGCTGCACCCCTCGCTCACAGCTGCAGCTGGGGAGAAGCTCTGGCTGATCTAGGGGGCTGCAGGACACTGCGAGCTGCCTGCAAGGAAGCTGCTGCCAATGGGAAAAGCTTGGATGTGAAATTAGGGCAAGGGGGCCTGAAGCTAGGACCATTTCACTGTCCACCAATCTGGGTGTTGCACCTAGTACAGGGAAGCTCCCCTCCTTGGACAGCCCTGCAGGTGGGATCCCCATGGCTCTGCCCACTCTGGCAGCAGTGACACTTTCCCCGCTGCCCTGGGGACACTCACTTGCACCATGTCCTTGAGGCAGAGGGGGGCCAGCTCTGCACAGAGAAGGGCTGCCATGAGCTGGCCCAGCGCTCACAGAGAGGGCGCCTGCACACCCTGACACCAGAAAGGGGGACTGAGGCCGGGCACCCCACGGAGATGCCAGTGCAGCCAGCAGCTGCCAGAGTGCAGGGCGCCCGGAGCTGGGCCCCCACCGAGGGGCGGCCCAGAAGGGCTGGCGGGTACCAGTGCGTGTGGAGCAGCTGCCGCTGTTTCCCCTCTCATGTCAATCTGCTCCGGGTGACGAAGGCACACAATGCCCTGGCAGCACTGAGCCAGGAGGCTGTGGTTTTCCTCCCTGCTCAGATTGGCTGCAGCTTGCTGCCAGGAGAAAAAAGGGAGAGAAGTCAGAGAGGGGGCTTACTAGCACTTTCCAGAGCGAGTCAGAGGACGACTGGCTTTGTCCCAATCGACAGCCCCAAATCCAACGCCCACAGCCCCAGCCAGACCAGCCAGCTGGGCTGGGACACGCAGCGACTCCCACAGCCCGGGGACAGACCCCACCTCAACTGCTCAATGGCCACGATGGCCCAGGGGTGCACCGGGGACTCCTGGCACTCCTCCTGAATCACCTCCTGCAAGTCACAGGGAGACACGTGCAAAGTGGGTAGCGGGCAGGGGCATGGGAGAGTCCTCCCACCCACCCTGGCCATAGGCTCTTCTGCCAGACCCCACAGGCACCAGCCCCGCCACCCCCACGACTCCCACAAGGGTCCCACAGGACGAGGTGGCAGCTCCCTGGTGCCTGGATGCACCACGCTCCCCCGCCACAGCCCCGAGCGCCAGCACCCAAGCGCCCTGCCGGTTGGGGACGTGCCTCAGGGCCCTTCGGAGTTCGCGCAGTGCCCCAGGAGACCATCGCACCTTTGCACAAATGCAGAGCCCAAAGCTCCCCTGCTTAATGGCCCCGGCTCCGGGCACTCACCGGCAGGGTCTGCAGCAGCTCCTGCTTGCAGCAGAGCTCAAACCTGGGGCTGGCAACCGCAGCCTGGATGGCAAGGCTGATCTCAGTGACACTCTGCACCAGGGAAAGCTTCAGCTGTGCATCCTGATCCCAGAGGAGAAAAACACACTTTGAGCTCTTCGAAGGTCTGAGGGCGGAAAGAGCAGTGGGGCTGGGGGGAATCTGTCTCCAAGCACAGCACGGGGAGGAGACTGCACCCTCCGGGAGCTCCACGGACTCCAGTTCGGCACCTGCAGCCCAGGAAGGAAACCTCCTCTCCCCTCCTGGGAAGGAGCCTGCCACGAGGAGGGAAGCAGCTGCCTTGGCTGCCGGCCAGAAAGACCCCGCGGACCTTGGCCCAGGGGAGCAGGGTGAGCAGCGCTGGCACAGCTGCGACAGGAGAGGTGCACACGGGAAGGGTGAGGAGAGGCCGGAGCTGGCAGCACCCGGCCAGCTCTGCCCCATGCCCTGAGCACCTACCTGGCAGCCCTCTCGGTAGAGCTGCAGGATGTTCCCCACAATGTATCTCTCAACGTGGGCGAGCAGCTGCTCCCTGGGGGCGCGCAGCACCATCCTGCCGTATGTCACCAACAGTGCAGCACAAGCAGCACAAGTCCTCACCATGTCACTCTGCTGGGGGTTGGCCAGAGAAGCACCGAGACATCAGCCCACGGCCCGCTCTGCCCAGGACTCTGCGTGCTCCCGAGGCAAGGGCTGCCCCGTGCCCGACCGGTGGCGCAGCTCCCTGCACACCTCCTGGCAGCTCCCCACAACAACACCACAGGCTCTTTACCTTCTGGTGTTTCAAAGTCCCCGTGAACTCCTTCACTGAGGACAAGACCAGCTGGAAGTGGCTCTCAGCACAGCAGGACACAACTGAAACCATTTCCTGCAACGCAGCAGAAACGGGGAGTCGCTCTGGCCCCAACGCCCAGCTCTGGCCAGCTCCACCGGCCAGGCAGGACCTTTCCCCAGGGAAACAGACGTGAACAGAATGCCAGCAAGGGCTGGAGCAGGGCATGCAGGGCCCCTCTGCCCCGGGGACATGCAGGGGACACTTGGGAAAGCAGGGTGACACGAGGAAACCTCACCTGTGCCTCCCACAGCTCCAGGAAGCTGGCTGCTTTCAGATGTTTCAGGGTCTGCTCTCGCACGTGGCATAGACACCCACAAGCTGCCAGGGCCGTGCTGAGAGCCTTGTATAGGAACCGCTGCAAGAGAAGAGGCCGAGCCCCAGCTGCAGTGACAGCCCAGCCTGGCAGGAGAGGGCCAGGCCATGGTGGCCCCACCGTGCAGGCACCCACTGAGGCGCCCATAGTGCCAGCCCCAACAGCAGCTGGCAGCCAGCCTGGCCCTGCTGCCAGCTCAGCACAGAGGGGAGCGCGAGTGCCTTCTTGGGGAAAGAGAGTGGGCAGCAGGGAAACCAGTCTGTGGGGCAGAGCGCCGCCATCAGCCCTCACCCTGGCCCGAGCCTCCCGTGGCTCCACCGCCACAGCCCTCGGGGTGTGCAAGCGGCAGCGACGCCACGCAGGGAACAAACCTTCTCCCAGGACAGGCGGGGAGAGCTGCCCAGCTGCCGGCTCAGCTCCCAGCTCAGGCCCACGGTCCAGGCCTCGCTCTTGATGACCTTCAGCGACATTCGCAGGAACTAGGGCGAAGCGGGAGATGAAACAAACGCTCCCCTGCCCTTGGCCAGGGCCTTTTGCACATCCAAGTGGCCCCGGAGACTGTCGGGGCAGAGCTCCCCCTCACCACAGTCCGTCTCCCCACCCGCCCCTCTTGCAACCTGCCTCTCGCTCTTCCCCTAACGCACCACTTGAGCCCCCTGGGCTCTGCACACGTCAGAAGCAGGCGGTGCCACGGCATGGGGCTGCGCCAGAGGTCTCTGCCCCGACCTTTGGCTGACTTTGTGCTCAGCCGTGCCCCACGTGCCGAGAGTGGATCCTCTGAGCGGGCAGCACCCACGGCTGGGGCAGGTGCCGGGGCTCAGGAAGCGCCCGTGCCGCTCGGTGCCCAAACAGGGAGCCCCCAGCTTCCTCCCACCGCTTTTCCGAGCGGCAAGCGAGGTGGGGGCACGGAGCCAATCGGGGTGCGGGAGGGGCGGGGAGCGCCATGAGCGCCATGCGGCACGCCCAGTGACATTGCCGCACGGGCCGAGGCTGGCCCTGCTCCCCCTGGCGCCTGCAGCGCCCCCCGCCTGCCGTCGCCGCCACCGCCACCGCCGCCGCCTCCTGCGCCTCGGCCGGGGCTGCCCCCGCCCCCGCCCCCGCCCCCGCCCGGGGCGAGCGGGCACCGGCAGGGCTGCCTGCTCCAGGGCCGCACAGGGTGCCGCCCGGCTGCGCTGCCCCGGTGCCGGCCCTGGCACGGCCTCCCTGCCACCGTGCCCCTGTGCGAGGCCGTGGCACGGCCCCTCTGTCCCCGCGGGGCCCCGCTTTGCTGCATCCCTTCCCCAGTTTGGTGCGTCTGGCACCTCTGCCTTGGCTGCGATGGTGGCTGTGCTGTCAGGACCACCTGCGTGGGAGTGGTCCTGCACCCCAAAACGCCCCGTCATTCTCCAGCTGCGCCTCCTTGGACTTCCCTTTACCTTACGCAGTTGCTCGACATCATTAGTTCCCTTCAGCCTCGCTTCCGCCACCCAGTCCCAGGGAAGCGCTAGCAGCTTCCGATCAGGCGTGCTGACACTTCACCTGCCTGAGCAGCAGAGCCACTCGCTTCTCGCACTCCTGCCGGGCGCTCCCACGGCGCCCCATTCGGGCCTCGGCTACTGCCAGGCCCTGTGTGCCAGCGGGGGAGCTCTGCCACCCGTTGGCATTACTGGCACCTTTTAAAAAAGGACGCCAGAAGGAAAAAAAGCGGGGGAAAAAACCTTCCTTCTTTTCATGCTGAAATTCCGTACAGAAATCTGAAGCGCCACCAAGGACGGGTTTTGTTTTGACGGCAATTTTATTGTCCTGAGAACACTTTTCAAGCTTGGATTGGTCAGTACTGTTTTGAGAACGGCTATCAGTTGCGTTCGATGGTAAGTTGTGGTGTTGATGGTAAGGTTAGTCAGAGTCTTCAAGGCTCCTGTCCGCAAGCTCTGCATCTGAATGACAAAAGGAAGCAGGGTCACTCCCTGTCATGACAGTCAGCACAAACCCATCTGCTCAGCGGTTTGCTTTCTAAAAAGCAAAGACCTGAGGCTGCCCACAGCTTGACGTGCGCTGTGACTCCGGGACCGAACTGACCTCAAGAGGGAGGCTTCCAAAAGCCTTCTAGGAAAAGCCACTGCATTTCCGTTGCGTGCTAAGACGGGTGCACTGTGCAGAAGAGCAGGACATGGCTACCTGCTTTCCTGGCACATGGTAGGCCTTAGGGACGTGAAATTTGGTGGCAGTTTTGCCTTCTTTCCTACTAGCCATTCAAAACTGGAAACAAACAAACACATCAGGAAAACCTGAGTCTTTTTTTTAATTAAGGCAGAACATTTGGAAGCCAGGGCAGGCTGCACAGCTTTCCTCATGCAAGCGTTTCAAAAGTATTTGAAAGACTATTCTCTGCTGGAATAAAAAGGAACCCCACAAACCTCCCCTGCCCCCTTACCTTCCATCTCCCAACAGCATGGGATGGAGCTCTATTTCTTGCTTCCCACTGCACGGGAAGGCTGCCCGTCCCCATGGAGTTGTTTACTGCCACACTTTCTCTATTGCTCCCCTAGAGAGCCGTCTGGAGGATGGGCTTCTTCCTTCTCCTCCCATGTGTACTTCTGGAAACGAGGAGCTGAGCATTCCAAGAAGCTTTCCAGCTCCTTGATGGGTCTCCTCTTTTTCTTCTTTTTCTAACGCTTGCAACTGCCAGTGTGGAGCGCAGAAAAATCCAAATTTCTGTCGGAAGGAAACACGTGCGAATGAAAACAATCATTCCGGTAGCCTTATTAAGAACCGTGTGCAGATGTGACTCTAACTATATGGTCCCTTTAGTGGGTAAACAGCAGAATATTGGCGAGGAGACAGGAGCGTGCTGATGCTGACCGACCAATTATTCCGGCTGCCAAAACACTTGGTGCTCAGAATCCAAGAGGAACAGCCGGTCGCGACCCTTCGGCGCACCACACAGGCATCACTCTGGACTTGCGTATTCCTAAAGAATTATTGCTTCCCTTGTTATCTGTACATCTAAAGAATGATTGCTGCCCTTGTTATCTGTAGTGCATGCGCAGTACCCCATACTGTAACCTATTAATTCGCCTTAAACCCACACCCCCCTGAACCTCGCCATGGGCCAATGCTCTACGGTGCCTGGGACAGCCCAGTCGCCTGCCCACAAGGTTCCTGGGGTTCCCCTTGCAGTTCAGGGATTTCAAGGTAATAAACATCTAATAACTTTATTCCAGAGTGGTGTCTTCTACCTCTGCGTATTCCAAGTGTCAGTTAGTTAGCACCGTTAACAGTCCCGTTCTGAAGTTCTAACACAACTCAGCAGTATCTTTCCTATCTTCACTTGATCAACCTACCCACGTGCTCTCCAGACAGACTGCGCACCACTGAGAGCTCTTTAAAGCCAACCGGGCGGACAAGAGGAACAGCCAGAGAAGCACGAGGAGCAAACTGCTGAAATCTCTTTCTCCATCTTTCTCCATTTCCCTTCTATTTTGTTGTCGCTCCCTTCTGCAGGGGGATGTCCTCTTTTTCTGTTTCTTTGCTTTCCAGTCTTCCGGGAAGAGCCCTCAAAACCGGAAGGAGCTGACACAGCTGAAGGTGCTCGTCTTCGATGAGAATATTTTTCAGACTGCTGCTCCGGTACTGAACGGCGGCGCGAGTCTGCTCGGTGGCTGCTGAAGTGATGCCCTTCTTCCCCTCTGGAGAGTGGCGACAGGTGGAGCCACCTGCTTTTGCAAGAATGCTCACGTGACCTGTCTTGCTCTGTTCGTCCTCTGCTTCGGGATCGGTAACGAGGACATTTTCCGGCACTTCTGCCCTTATCCGGGCAGTTTCTGTCACTACAGGAAGATGGGCACCTGCTTCCATTGCAATACTGCTGCTGACGGCAGTTTTGCTTGTTTCTTCCCAGCCTGCGACAGCACCTCCTCTTGTGAGAATGACCACCCATTTCTGTGATACCAATGGCCTTTGGATCCTCTTTCAGGGCTCCATTTCTCTTTAAATGACTTGAGCTCTGTATTTCAAAAGAAGAGATTCTAAGGTGGCTATATGCAAACACACAGCTTTGAAAATCCCCAAGCACAAACCCCTCCCACCAGGTAGTCCTACAAATTGCACGCAATTTAGCATTAGCCACTGTTTGAAGGATTCTGTCTGCAGCAGGAGAGCTGTGAAGAAAGCTGCAGTGTGGGAGGGAAAATACAATGCAGACACTACACCCTCCCCCCCCCCCCAAAAAAAAAGGAAGAAAAAGAAGAATCCCGCTCTCAGTTTGGTGCCTTTATCCTTCCCTCTCTTCCCCTCCCCTCCCCTCCCCCACCCCCCATTACCTTCATCATATGAGGAGGATGCTGCGGTCCCAGAAATCCAGCCTGCTTATTATCAGCCCCCTGCTGACCAAGGAACGAAGGGGGATAAGATGGCAAGGGTGCATAAGAAGCGCGTTCTCCAAGTGTCTCATCATAGCACCTTGGGAAACAACAGCGATCTCAGTTGAGACATGTTCTCTCAGCCTCCTCTTGGGCTGAATCCCATCCTACCATTTTCTAGGAGCAGCTGATAGGCCGTACTGAAAATGTAACCAAGGCTACAAGCTGAAAATCAGATACTGGTCTCCCTACCACAGCTGTCCCTTTCAGAGCAAGAACTCATCCTTACGCCACCTCTGGCCTAAATTTCTCCTCTTTTCCGCGTTCGCCAGCTACAGAGAGCACGCACGTAACAAGTTACGCAAGTGCAGCAGGTGAAGGCCAAGCAATGAAAGACAATACACGACATGGGGAATTCCAGATTGGACAGAACTGAATTCTACCAATAGCCCTTTCCTCCCAGCACAGAAAGAAAAACACGTCAGAGGAGAAGAAGAGAAGTTTCAGTAGCGCAAAAAGGAAATGTAGCCTGAACCCATCTCAATACTTGCTCTTACCTGACATAGAAAAGTAAATACGCCTGCTGGCTGAGAACGGTTTTGATGTCGCAAAGGGCTACCGAGGCATCGTTCATCTTATACCACAGTCCATTACTGGCCTGCAAATAAAGGCAACGAGGTCTTTAGAGCAGCTGCATGCTTTCCACAGGAAAACCCAGACAGAGCACTGCCAGACGAAGGATACACCGAGACTAGGCAAAGGAGACACGCAATGAGTCCTCTCCCCTTAAAAACAGTGGTTGCCAGTAACGTGCTGGGGCAAGCTTCTCTTCACCAGCGCAGATTTTACCCTGCAAGAAATGAAGCTGATGCTTACCTTGGTGAAGCAGAAATAGTGTCCTGCATGACCGCTGGCACCTCTGTGCACCAGCACCGCATATAAGGCGTAGAGGACTGGTTCTCCGACTGACTGAGACATGTATGCTCGAAGGTCCAAATACTCTGGATATTTCACACCCTGAAGACAGAGCAAGAGGATTCAAAACTCAACTGGGAGCACTTTATGAAAGAGCCGCAGAAAAGCACTTCTAAGAACATGGGCTGGAAGTTTAGACAGGCATTTTTTGCTTCCTCAGAAATCGGTCTTCCCAGAGACAACATTTAATCATTTCAGTTGCAGAGAACTGCTCAGTGCAAAATCAGCTCTTTAAGAGCAGAGCATACGCTTAGCGTCACACGGGAACTTGGCTGTTACCGGAAGAGAAAGAGTAAGACCTACTTCTTGTGCTGATTTTTCCCAGACATCTTCCGTTGCTACGGTTACAGTCAGCGGACATTAACAACTTTTAAAAGAGCGTTCTTTCTGCCTTGGGAAATCTCCCTTCCCAGGAAGGCATTGCAGTTGCATAGATACCTTGCTAATCTTTCCACCAGTGAAATCGGCAAATCTTTTCAGGGCTATGGTGAGAACGTTGGAAGAGCGATGTATTGTAAACCTCTTGGATGCAGCAACCATCTTTTCACACCTTCAAAGCAAGCACAGGCAATTGTTTCAAGGCATCTTTCCCCCTCCCCCCTCACGCCAAAAGTCAAACGAGTTTCCATGTCTCTCACACGCTCATCCTAGCTGAACGCGATTTCCTTGCCTAAGACGGTGCTTCTTTTCTTAAAGCCGCACACCGCATTTCAGCCTTGCTCGTGCAGAGAACGTAGCAGGATGCATGAGGGCAGCTCGATACGGACTGGGAACGTTGTCTTTTGGTAGCCAAACAAATGCCCGAGCTGTGCCCAAAAGTAAGGCTTGCCAACAACTCGTAAGGCAGCCGGAATGTGACTCTCTCACTAGAGCGCGGTTCCAGAATGCAACGCAAGGCTGATGTCTCCCGGTACGCAGAAGTGGCTATTTCCAACTCATGGCCTGGCTACCCGCTTTCTGCTGGAGTGCCAACAGCGAAAGAGAGCTGGAAAAAGGGAGCCTCAGTCCTCAGGACTAGGAACGGCAAAGAACTTCACAAACGGATCGGTTATCAGCATCAAAAATACAAGACGGCATCAGTCACCTGGAAAGAGACTGAACCACCTGAAATCCTTGGAAATGAACTGGTTCACTGTAAACTTGCTCCACGGCCCGCTCAAAGGCAGGACATACAGGGTAGCCAGTGACATTCAACTGCTATCACAAAGGATATGTGACAGATGCACCCTGAAAGGTGTCAGCTTAGCTCATCAGGAAAAATACTGTTGATAGCTACTAAGTGGAAAGAGCTATTTGAAATAGCCTCCTCCCCGGTTCCGAGGTCAAAATACAAGGCAGAGAGATCCAAACCCGTCGACAGAATGCCTAGCTGCAGTTTTTACAATTCAAGAACTGCGCAAGATGTTCTGCTAGTGAGCCAGCAGAGCTTGCTAATGTTCATTACCAGCGAGCCAGCTGAGAGTCACCTAGGCCCACAGGTGCGCTCCACAGGGAACACGAGGGCCTTCCGGAAGCTGTTGTGGCCTCCCACCCCAAATCCTTGCGCACAGCTCCTTCCTGCTTGAGCTCACTGCTCAAGCACAGAGGACACGGCTTTTAACTTCTGCCCGTAGGAACAGGTCGGTGCGCAGCTTCACAGTTAGCAAGGCTGACCACCCCCAGGGAAGACAACACTAGGAATAAAATTTGCCTGCGAGCTAGCGTCTGCGCTTCTTATCAAAGATTTCCAACTAGTTGAACAGAATGACAAAGATCCCGCTCGTAGAAGCACACGCGCTCTACTCCAGGCTTTGGGTGACTTCAGGCTATCATCAGCTGCACAACAAAAGGCTGCGTCTCGTTGTCTCGTTTGTCTTTCTGAATTTAGTCAAAGGATAACTTCTGCTCTGAGACAGACAATAGGCTCAGCCAGTAGCTCCTATTCAGATGGCATTAGGAAGAATCTTACTTACTTGCTACATTTGTAGCAATTTTCACCATCCAGCAGCTCAGGTCTCACAAATCCTTCTAGCGCTCCAGGGACAGAGGAGGCGGCCTGGATGAGGAAGAAAGGAGGA
Organism: Apteryx mantelli; assembly: GCF_036417845.1. Classification (NCBI taxonomy): domain Eukaryota; kingdom Metazoa; phylum Chordata; class Aves; order Apterygiformes; family Apterygidae; genus Apteryx; species Apteryx mantelli. The sequence goes on from NC_089999.1 coordinate 183,324, forward strand.
CACTGAGTTCCTGGAAACGCAAATCCCGACTCGCGACTACTCTTTCGCCGCAGGGCCTCCCTCGTTCACACGTGGGAGACATACTGCGAAGCCGCAAACACCGTGAAGAAAGAGGCAGAAGCTGAGCAGGCTGAGCACCGACCTTGTTTGAAAATGATTGGACTCTGATACAAAGAGCTACCTGTCTGCGGTAGCGCACAATTAAGTTATCTGTGGTACGCCGTCTCATCAATAACAAAAGCAAAAAGAGCCATCGTATCCCGATCAGAAGTGTATCGAGGTAGTCCAAAACTGGGAAGCATCATAGGCTGAACATGCGTGTGGAGATATGCTAATTGCCCTCTCTCCAGCTTAAACCCCATGCATACATGGAGACCATTCACAGGGCTTCCAGAGGAGGACCGAGTCCAATGCACTTCCCAGCCACCACCAAGTGTTTTTGCCGTGAACAGCATTCGTTCCTAGGCGAACTCCGTCGAGCTTAGGAAGCCACAAGAAGAAAAAACAAACCCCAAAAGCTCAGCGCCTTCAACCGCATCTTTGGCCACAGTTCCAAAACGTCTTACCTCTATCTCCAAAGGGATATCGAGGAACGCCTCATAGGACTCTGAAACTGCTTGGCAGCTCAAGCACGTTACTGGAATCCAAACAGAAGCACGTCACAAAATGCGAAGGAGACTCACTTCGCCCCTTGGCATTACTGAGACCCACTACTTCAGTCACACTGCAAGCTCTTTGCGACAAATGGACGCAAAGGCACAGATCAGTTCTAAGGACAGTAATAGTTTTAAAAAGTACCTCTGGATCTTAGAAATCCTCCAAATATTTGGTGAATGACCGTGGTGGCTTGCGACGATGCGTCCAAGCTGGAAACAAATGATCATCAGCGCTCAGAAGAGCTGAGGCAGAGAGTTAGCTCTTTGAACAAAGAGCTTTTCTTTTCTACGAAAACCCTGGACAAAGGTTTTCACGTAGGGTAGGAAACGAAGGCGTCAAACGTGCTAGAGAACACTTAGAGGTTAACGTGGTTCTGCTTACTCGGAGCTTCCATTCAAACAAGCCGTCTGCATAGCGGCCACGGTGTAACGTAAGAATTCATGAGCATCTTCCTGTCTGCCGAAACAGAAATGCTCCCCTATTCCTAGGAAATACAAAGGGTACAACGCTTAACTCATAAGAAGGGACAGAAAGCGTACTTCTCTGAAAGCTCTCTTCTTTAAAAAATTAAACTCTCCAAACCCTTTGCACCCATGAAATAACCCTCTGAAAATTCAGACATTTCTGCAAAAAACGCCACCTGAAATGACTTACGTCTAAGGTTACTGAAGACAGCCGTAGGCTCAACGGCACTGGCAGAGCAGAACAGGACCTGCTTAACGTGAGTTTCCATCGTACACAGCATGCAGAAGCCTTGCTCGCAACCTGTCAAGAGTCAAGGAAGAAACCACCTCAGCCCAGTGAAAAACACCTACGTACCTGTGGAAACCTGAAGCAACAGCAGTCTTGAAGTTGTAAGTGCAGTCTCTGCTCTCCATTCCACGCTCTCTTCTCCAAAGGTGCCAACAGCCCAGCCCGTGTGCATAAGCATTAACCACTCAGTCCGTACTGGCACGCAATTTCTGATGAAACACCTGAAGGACTACTGCCAAGCCCTCTTTTGCAGGGAGGTGCACAGAAGTAGCCAGACCAGCTCATACTGCTTTCACGGTGCTCTTCGGGACTTTTACTCTTCTCACGGTTCAGCAGTGACCATATCAGTTCTCACAGCGGTCGTGCATTAGGGAAACCCGGCTGTGAAGGAACACTGAGAACCTGTGATGCCCTCCTCCAAAATTTTATCATCTTCCTACCAGCCGGAAAGCCACGGGCCAAATTTTCATGAAGTGCCTTACTTCCCAATGCATTGATCATTCACACGAGGGAAGAAAGAACCCTTCTTTGACATCTGAGCGCAAGGCATTAAATGAAAGCAAGCACTCCACCAGCTATCCTGAGCCTGCCGTGAATGCGCGTTTAAAAGCCAGCCCCTACAGGGAAAATAGGAAAACTCAGAGTTTGCTTCGCAGAGCCATTCTTGTTCTTTCACCTGCAGAGCTGTCCAGGAGGTTGCAAGCAACATGTTCACAAGTACTCACACGACTGGCTGTGCTCCCCGGAAAGCAGGTAATCGGCCAGAGGGGGAGTGTAGGTCAAACACTGTAGAACAGAGTTGAGGAAACACGTATTGCCCAGGTTGCAGAGTCCAGCTCCGACACCTTGCCCTTGCCGCCAAGCCACAGAAATCTTCTCGGGTGGGAAAAGAATCCTTTGTGGCGGAGCAATTCCATCGGCAATGACTGCAAGGAAATCAGATCGTAAAAGAGACTGCCTGCCTTTGTTTTGGGAACGCAGGTTTCAGAGGCAGCGTTCTGGAGAGCAGCCCCCACAAGAACCAGCTGCCCTGGAGAACACAAGCACATAGTAGAGACGGCCCACGAAGGCTGCCGCTCATGTCGGCTGGCCAGCGCACAGTTGGGGAAGAAGAGTTTATTCCTCTGCTTTGCTTTTTCTCATGGGCAACAATTACTACTCGGCCTTCAGGAACTGCTGCTGAGTCCCTTCCATCTCGAGGCACTCATCCGGCAGTGCAATTATTCTGTTCTTTCTCCTCATCCTAACCTTAACCCTTACCCTTAGACTGCAATTACACGGTAATAAAGGGAAGAACAAAGACCCCCAAAGAAGCCAGCAGCCCTCCCAGGATCAGGTCTTTCTCTAGGCAACGTAGTCTTCAAGTGTCGTGCACACCTGCAGAAGTCTCTGTATTACCAGAAAACTCCCCAGCATCCACCGGAGCCTGTCAACCTATCGAAAGTCAGCCTTGCAACAAACACTAGCCACTTCCGCTGCCTTCGGGGAGTCGCAAAGTTGCCCTTTACTCTTGAAGTCTTTACTCACAGGAGGAGCTCCTTTCTCGGCCAGCTCCTGCAGGTGGTACCCGACCCCAGCTTGCAGAGCGTGACTCCATTTTTGGCACATACAATTCCAAGTGGAAAAGGAATGAGCCCAGCTATCCAGAAGGCTCGCTCAGCCCACGCTCGCTCCCGCCAGCGCGTCCGCGAGCGCCCGGGCAGAGAGCGCGCGAGCAGCTGCTGCGCCGCCGCCCTCTCTGCCGCAGAGTGACCCCAGCCCTGCGGGCCATTGTGATGGTGGGCAGCTCGGCCAATGAGGAGGCTCGTAGCAGCCGAGTGGGCCGGTCCTGATGTGGCGCAGCCAATCGGATCGCAGAGTGTCTGTGACGGGCGGCTGCCAGGGGCAGCGTGGCCCTGCCCCCTTTATGACCTGAGGCCACAGCGGAGACGCGCTCCCCTGGCGCCAGGGACCGCCGGGCACCCTCCGCAGCCTGCGGCCGCTGCGCTGCCCCGCTCGCGGCAGGGGCGGGGGCTGTGCTTCCGCCGGCACAGCTCACGCCTCCTTCCCAGGCAGAAGCAGCCTACTAAGAAAAAAAGGCATGCTGCTGACACCGTACCTGTTGGGCAGTTTGCGCTGGCATGTTCACGTTGGCGCGGGGTGTCTTCTGCCCTCTTCTGGTGTCCGCCACTCTGTCCCAAAGACTTGTGGAGCGCACACCACCTGCTGTCCTACAGGGCCCTTCTCAAGGAATTCTGTCGAGGACAGGAGGGAAAGCAATCGGCTGGTTTTGCAATACTGGCACCAGAGAAACACAGCCCTTCAACAGCCCTTACGAGCAAGCCTGCGTGAAGACCTTGGAACTCCAGAAAACTTTTAAGTCATTCTGGGAGCCTCGGCACGCGCTCACCTGTCTCCAGGAATTAGCAGAAAAGCCTGATGCTACTACGCTTTAGTACTAGCGTGCGTCCTCATCATGGCGCGCATGCTTTGACTTTCTCCCTCCAGAAGGCTTTCCCAAGAACGGGGCTGCTCTCTCCTTTTGCCCTCTGTGACGAACTTAGTGCTGGAGAATTGACGCATGATAGAGTCTTCACTGAACTAACAAAAGCAGCCGATCGACAAATACTTAGTGGGGTACGCTTTGCTAAATTTCTTTGGCAACTTCTGTGCTATGCAATTAGCACATCAGTGTGTCCAAAGCAGCTCGGGTTGGGGGGGCTCTTGCCATACTGCATTGGGGGTTTTCCGTCATTACCCCAAACGGTACTCCAGTTCGACCTTGGCTCTCTGAGCTGCTCTGAGGGAAGGGGCTGGATCTGGAAGTGCAAAGCAATGCTTTGGAAGACAACCAGCATTTCATTCCTAACAGAAGAAGAAGAAGAAGAAGAAGAAGAGGAGGAAGAGGCAGAAAAGAGGAAGGAGGTCGTTTAAAGCAAAGGCGCATTGTGTGAAGTCTTACTGCGAGCGTCTCAGACTACGGACAGATGTCCAACTCTGACTCTGCCAGCTGAACATATTAGCCCCCTCGTATTCGTAGCAGTGGGGCGCATAATCTGTAATCTCTCCAGGAGAGAGATGTTAACAGATTACTGCCGGGATGACGCTGCTTTAATTTGGTGGAGCTCTGTGCAGAGTGAACGGCTCTCTGAGACACCCCTCTTCTTCTAAGCACGTGGTGGTAGCTTCTGTTTGGAGGAAGCTGGTCATGCTAACGCTCACAGTTCTGGCATGGCCCAGCTGATACTGGGTGGGGCACGCTTTGAGGGTGGATCTGGTGTTTCCTAGGAGCTTGCTAATGGACATCCTCATTCGGCTGGGGATGTACTCCAAGTGCTTAGCGGATATGAAAGGTAACTCCCTCCCTCAAGTCCTGGCCTCCATAAACAATCCCTTCTACCTGCTCAGACTTTAAGGAAGACTGCATTTTATAGTTTGGCTGTGAAATAGAGGAAAAAAGTCACCGTGCCTCTGAACTCTGTCAGTAGGATGTGGGGAAAAGGCCTTCTCAAACACAAGTCTCATGGTTAGTGTGACCGTACAGGAAAGCAGGCTTTATCAGGCATAACCTGAAAGAAATCGCCTTTCCTCGAACATTGCCATTAACTCGGGACACGGAGTGGTATAGCACGTGTGTGCATTACTCCGTCAGGGGGTTACCGGGAGAGGGTTAGCTTTTAGGGTTGGCCTTCGGGTTTCCGGTCAGGGCCTAGTGTTTTGGCCGTGGGCCATGGGTTGGCGCTTGCCTTTTGGGGGTAGGGATCGGGGGAGGCTTGGGGGAGGGTTCGGAGCTCTGCTCAGGGTTGCTGGTAAGCGGTTAGGGCACGGGCTAGCTTCTTGGGTTCGGGCTAGGGCTCAGGGCGAGCACTGCATGGCTGGGAATTGGGGTGAGGGATCAGCGCGAAGGCTGGGGTGAGAGGGAGGCTAAGGGGCGGCCGATTTGGGCTTCGGCTGGGCGGTGAGGGCGTGCGGCTAGGCATTAGAGCAGGGGCTTGGGGTGCGGGTCAGGGGAAGGGTTTGGGCTCGCAGTAGGGCTTCAGGGCAGTGGCTGGAGTCGGGGCGGGGGCCGAAGCGAAGGGGTCTCACCGGCCCTGTGCCAGCCGCATCGCCCTCGCCCGAGGGCCCCTCACGGCCCCCAGCTCTGTCGTCTCCGTGGGCACGGCTCTCCGGAGGGGAGGATGCCCGTCGTGCCCTGGCGCGCCTGCCTCCAGCACTGGCGGGCCGCGCGGGGGGTTGGCGTGTGGAGCCCGGCGCTGGCGCCAGGCTCCGGCCTCGCGGCCGGTACCGAGAGGGCGGCGGCGAGCGAGCCCCGCGCCGGCCCCGCCAGGCTGCCCGGCCCGCAGGCTGCCTGCCGGGCCCCGCCCATCTCCGCGCTGGCTGGCCGAGCGGCAAGCGAGGTGGGGGCACGGAGCCAATCGGGGTGCGGGAGGGGCGGGGAGCGCCATGAGCGCCATGCGGCACGCCCAGTGACATTGCCGCACGGGCCGAGGCTGGCCCTGCTCCCCCTGGCGCCTGCAGCGCCCCCCGCCTGCCGTCGCCGCCGCCGCCACCGCCGCCGCCTCCTGCGCCTCGGCCGGGGCTGCCCCCGCCCCCGCCCCCGCCCCCGCCCCCGCCCGGGGCGAGCGGGCACCGGCAGGGCTGCCTGCTCCAGGGCCGCACAGGGTGCCGCCCGGCTGCGCTGCCCCGGTGCCGGCCCTGGCACGGCCTCCCTGCCACCGTGCCCCTGCGCGAGGCCGTGGCACGGCCCCTCTGTCCCCGCGGGGCCCCGCTTTGCTGCATCCCTTCCCCAGTTTGGTGCGTCTGGCACCTCTGCCTTGGCTGCGATGGTGGCTGTGCTGTCAGGACCACCTGCGTGGGAGTGGTCCTGCACCCCAAAACGCCCCGTCATTCTCCAGCTGCGCCTCCTTGGACTTCCCTTTACCTTACGCAGTTGCTCGACATCATTAGTTCCCTTCAGCCTCGCTTCCGCCACCCAGTCCCAGGGAAGCGCTAGCAGCTTCCGATCAGGCGTGCTGACACTTCACCTGCCTGAGCAGCAGAGCCACTCGCTTCTCGCACTCCTGCCGGGCGCTCCCACGGCGCCCCATTCGGGCCTCGGCTACTGCCAGGCCCTGTGTGCCAGCGGGGGAGCTCTGCCACCCGTTGGCATTACTGGCACCTTTTAAAAAAGGACGCCAGAAGGAAAAAAAGCGGGGGAAAAAACCTTCCTTCTTTTCATGCTGAAATTCCGTACAGAAATCTGAAGCGCCACCAAGGACGGGTTTTGTTTTGACGGCAATTTTATTGTCCTGAGAACACTTTTCAAGCTTGGATTGGTCAGTACTGTTTTGAGAACGGCTATCAGTTGCGTTCGATGGTAAGTTGTGGTGTTGATGGTAAGGTTAGTCAGAGTCTTCAAGGCTCCTGTCCGCAAGCTCTGCATCTGAATGACAAAAGGAAGCAGGGTCACTCCCTGTCATGACAGTCAGCACAAACCCATCTGCTCAGCGGTTTGCTTTCTAAAAAGCAAAGACCTGAGGCTGCCCACAGCTTGACGTGCGCTGTGACTCCGGGACCGAACTGACCTCAAGAGGGAGGCTTCCAAAAGCCTTCTAGGAAAAGCCACTGCATTTCCGTTGCGTGCTAAGACGGGTGCACTGTGCAGAAGAGCAGGACATGGCTACCTGCTTTCCTGGCACATGGTAGGCCTTAGGGACGTGAAATTTGGTGGCAGTTTTGCCTTCTTTCCTACTAGCCATTCAAAACTGGAAACAAACAAACACATCAGGAAAACCTGAGTCTTTTTTTTAATTAAGGCAGAACATTTGGAAGCCAGGGCAGGCTGCACAGCTTTCCTCATGCAAGCGTTTCAAAAGTATTTGAAAGACTATTCTCTGCTGGAATAAAAAGGAACCCCACAAACCTCCCCTGCCCCCTTACCTTCCATCTCCCAACAGCATGGGATGGAGCTCTATTTCTTGCTTCCCACTGCACGGGAAGGCTGCCCGTCCCCATGGAGTTGTTTACTGCCACACTTTCTCTATTGCTCCCCTAGAGAGCCGTCTGGAGGATGGGCTTCTTCCTTCTCCTCCCATGTGTACTTCTGGAAACGAGGAGCTGAGCATTCCAAGAAGCTTTCCAGCTCCTTGATGGGTCTCCTCTTTTTCTTCTTTTTCTAACGCTTGCAACTGCCAGTGTGGAGCGCAGAAAAATCCAAATTTCTGTCGGAAGGAAACACGTGCGAATGAAAACAATCATTCCGGTAGCCTTATTAAGAACCGTGTGCAGATGTGACTCTAACTATATGGTCCCTTTAGTGGGTAAACAGCAGAATATTGGCGAGGAGACAGGAGCGTGCTGATGCTGACCGACCAATTATTCCGGCTGCCAAAACACTTGGTGCTCAGAATCCAAGAGGAACAGCCGGTCGCGACCCTTCGGCGCACCACACAGGCATCACTCTGGACTTGCGTATTCCTAAAGAATTATTGCTTCCCTTGTTATCTGTACATCTAAAGAATGATTGCTGCCCTTGTTATCTGTAGTGCATGCGCAGTACCCCATACTGTAACCTATTAATTCGCCTTAAACCCACACCCCCCTGAACCTCGCCATGGGCCAATGCTCTACGGTGCCTGGGACAGCCCAGTCGCCTGCCCACAAGGTTCCTGGGGTTCCCCTTGCAGTTCAGGGATTTCAAGGTAATAAACATCTAATAACTTTATTCCAGAGTGGTGTCTTCTACCTCTGCGTATTCCAAGTGTCAGTTAGTTAGCACCGTTAACAGTCCCGTTCTGAAGTTCTAACACAACTCAGCAGTATCTTTCCTATCTTCACTTGATCAACCTACCCACGTGCTCTCCAGACAGACTGCGCACCACTGAGAGCTCTTTAAAGCCAACCGGGCGGACAAGAGGAACAGCCAGAGAAGCACGAGGAGCAAACTGCTGAAATCTCTTTCTCCATCTTTCTCCATTTCCCTTCTATTTTGTTGTCGCTCCCTTCTGCAGGGGGATGTCCTCTTTTTCTGTTTCTTTGCTTTCCAGTCTTCCGGGAAGAGCCCTCAAAACCGGAAGGAGCTGACACAGCTGAAGGTGCTCGTCTTCGATGAGAATATTTTTCAGACTGCTGCTCCGGTACTGAACGGCGGCGCGAGTCTGCTCGGTGGCTGCTGAAGTGATGCCCTTCTTCCCCTCTGGAGAGTGGCGACAGGTGGAGCCACCTGCTTTTGCAAGAATGCTCACGTGACCTGTCTTGCTCTGTTCGTCCTCTGCTTCGGGATCGGTAACGAGGACATTTTCCGGCACTTCTGCCCTTATCCGGGCAGTTTCTGTCACTACAGGAAGATGGGCACCTGCTTCCATTGCAATACTGCTGCTGACGGCAGTTTTGCTTGTTTCTTCCCAGCCTGCGACAGCACCTCCTCTTGTGAGAATGACCACCCATTTCTGTGATACCAATGGCCTTTGGATCCTCTTTCAGGGCTCCATTTCTCTTTAAATGACTTGAGCTCTGTATTTCAAAAGAAGAGATTCTAAGGTGGCTATATGCAAACACACAGCTTTGAAAATCCCCAAGCACAAACCCCTCCCACCAGGTAGTCCTACAAATTGCACGCAATTTAGCATTAGCCACTGTTTGAAGGATTCTGTCTGCAGCAGGAGAGCTGTGAAGAAAGCTGCAGTGTGGGAGGGAAAATACAATGCAGACACTACACCCTCCCCCCCCCCCAAAAAAAAAGGAAGAAAAAGAAGAATCCCGCTCTCAGTTTGGTGCCTTTATCCTTCCCTCTCTTCCCCTCCCCTCCCCTCCCCCACCCCCCATTACCTTCATCATATGAGGAGGATGCTGCGGTCCCAGAAATCCAGCCTGCTTATTATCAGCCCCCTGCTGACCAAGGAACGAAGGGGGATAAGATGGCAAGGGTGCATAAGAAGCGCGTTCTCCAAGTGTCTCATCATAGCACCTTGGGAAACAACAGCGATCTCAGTTGAGACATGTTCTCTCAGCCTCCTCTTGGGCTGAATCCCATCCTACCATTTTCTAGGAGCAGCTGATAGGCCGTACTGAAAATGTAACCAAGGCTACAAGCTGAAAATCAGATACTGGTCTCCCTACCACAGCTGTCCCTTTCAGAGCAAGAACTCATCCTTACGCCACCTCTGGCCTAAATTTCTCCTCTTTTCCGCGTTCGCCAGCTACAGAGAGCACGCACGTAACAAGTTACGCAAGTGCAGCAGGTGAAGGCCAAGCAATGAAAGACAATACACGACATGGGGAATTCCAGATTGGACAGAACTGAATTCTACCAATAGCCCTTTCCTCCCAGCACAGAAAGAAAAACACGTCAGAGGAGAAGAAGAGAAGTTTCAGTAGCGCAAAAAGGAAATGTAGCCTGAACCCATCTCAATACTTGCTCTTACCTGACATAGAAAAGTAAATACGCCTGCTGGCTGAGAACGGTTTTGATGTCGCAAAGGGCTACCGAGGCATCGTTCATCTTATACCACAGTCCATTACTGGCCTGCAAATAAAGGCAACGAGGTCTTTAGAGCAGCTGCATGCTTTCCACAGGAAAACCCAGACAGAGCACTGCCAGACGAAGGATACACCGAGACTAGGCAAAGGAGACACGCAATGAGTCCTCTCCCCTTAAAAACAGTGGTTGCCAGTAACGTGCTGGGGCAAGCTTCTCTTCACCAGCGCAGATTTTACCCTGCAAGAAATGAAGCTGATGCTTACCTTGGTGAAGCAGAAATAGTGTCCTGCATGACCGCTGGCACCTCTGTGCACCAGCACCGCATATAAGGCGTAGAGGACTGGTTCTCCGACTGACTGAGACATGTATGCTCGAAGGTCCAAATACTCTGGATATTTCACACCCTGAAGACAGAGCAAGAGGATTCAAAACTCAACTGGGAGCACTTTATGAAAGAGCCGCAGAAAAGCACTTCTAAGAACATGGGCTGGAAGTTTAGACAGGCATTTTTTGCTTCCTCAGAAATCGGTCTTCCCAGAGACAACATTTAATCATTTCAGTTGCAGAGAACTGCTCAGTGCAAAATCAGCTCTTTAAGAGCAGAGCATACGCTTAGCGTCACACGGGAACTTGGCTGTTACCGGAAGAGAAAGAGTAAGACCTACTTCTTGTGCTGATTTTTCCCAGACATCTTCCGTTGCTACGGTTACAGTCAGCGGACATTAACAACTTTTAAAAGAGCGTTCTTTCTGCCTTGGGAAATCTCCCTTCCCAGGAAGGCATTGCAGTTGCATAGATACCTTGCTAATCTTTCCACCAGTGAAATCGGCAAATCTTTTCAGGGCTATGGTGAGAACGTTGGAAGAGCGATGTATTGTAAACCTCTTGGATGCAGCAACCATCTTTTCACACCTTCAAAGCAAGCACAGGCAATTGTTTCAAGGCATCTTTCCCCCTCCCCCCTCACGCCAAAAGTCAAACGAGTTTCCATGTCTCTCACACGCTCATCCTAGCTGAACGCGATTTCCTTGCCTAAGACGGTGCTTCTTTTCTTAAAGCCGCACACCGCATTTCAGCCTTGCTCGTGCAGAGAACGTAGCAGGATGCATGAGGGCAGCTCGATACGGACTGGGAACGTTGTCTTTTGGTAGCCAAACAAATGCCCGAGCTGTGCCCAAAAGTAAGGCTTGCCAACAACTCGTAAGGCAGCCGGAATGTGACTCTCTCACTAGAGCGCGGTTCCAGAATGCAACGCAAGGCTGATGTCTCCCGGTACGCAGAAGTGGCTATTTCCAACTCATGGCCTGGCTACCCGCTTTCTGCTGGAGTGCCAACAGCGAAAGAGAGCTGGAAAAAGGGAGCCTCAGTCCTCAGGACTAGGAACGGCAAAGAACTTCACAAACGGATCGGTTATCAGCATCAAAAATACAAGACGGCATCAGTCACCTGGAAAGAGACTGAACCACCTGAAATCCTTGGAAATGAACTGGTTCACTGTAAACTTGCTCCACGGCCCGCTCAAAGGCAGGACATACAGGGTAGCCAGTGACATTCAACTGCTATCACAAAGGATATGTGACAGATGCACCCTGAAAGGTGTCAGCTTAGCTCATCAGGAAAAATACTGTTGATAGCTACTAAGTGGAAAGAGCTATTTGAAATAGCCTCCTCCCCGGTTCCGAGGTCAAAATACAAGGCAGAGAGATCCAAACCCGTCGACAGAATGCCTAGCTGCAGTTTTTACAATTCAAGAACTGCGCAAGATGTTCTGCTAGTGAGCCAGCAGAGCTTGCTAATGTTCATTACCAGCGAGCCAGCTGAGAGTCACCTAGGCCCACAGGTGCGCTCCACAGGGAACACGAGGGCCTTCCGGAAGCTGTTGTGGCCTCCCACCCCAAATCCTTGCGCACAGCTCCTTCCTGCTTGAGCTCACTGCTCAAGCACAGAGGACACGGCTTTTAACTTCTGCCCGTAGGAACAGGTCGGTGCGCAGCTTCACAGTTAGCAAGGCTGACCACCCCCAGGGAAGACAACACTAGGAATAAAATTTGCCTGCGAGCTAGCGTCTGCGCTTCTTATCAAAGATTTCCAACTAGTTGAACAGAATGACAAAGATCCCGCTCGTAGAAGCACACGCGCTCTACTCCAGGCTTTGGGTGACTTCAGGCTATCATCAGCTGCACAACAAAAGGCTGCGTCTCGTTGTCTCGTTTGTCTTTCTGAATTTAGTCAAAGGATAACTTCTGCTCTGAGACAGACAATAGGCTCAGCCAGTAGCTCCTATTCAGATGGCATTAGGAAGAATCTTACTTACTTGCTACATTTGTAGCAATTTTCACCATCCAGCAGCTCAGGTCTCACAAATCCTTCTAGCGCTCCAGGGACAGAGGAGGCGGCCTGGATGAGGAAGAAAGGAGGACACTGAGTTCCTGGAAACGCAAATCCCGACTCGCGACTACTCTTTCGCCGCAGGGCCTCCCTCGTTCACACGTGGGAGACATACTGCGAAGCCGCAAACACCGTGAAGAAAGAGGCAGAAGCTGAGCAGGCTGAGCACCGACCTTGTTTGAAAATGATTGGACTCTGATACAAAGAGCTACCTGTCTGCGGTAGCGCACAATTAAGTTATCTGTGGTACGCCGTCTCATCAATAACAAAAGCAAAAAGAGCCATCGTATCCCGATCAGAAGTGTATCGAGGTAGTCCAAAACTGGGAAGCATCATAGGCTGAACATGCGTGTGGAGATATGCTAATTGCCCTCTCTCCAGCTTAAACCCCATGCATACATGGAGACCATTCACAGGGCTTCCAGAGGAGGACCGAGTCCAATGCACTTCCCAGCCACCACCAAGTGTTTTTGCCGTGAACAGCATTCGTTCCTAGGCGAACTCCGTCGAGCTTAGGAAGCCACAAGAAGAAAAAACAAACCCCAAAAGCTCAGCGCCTTCAACCGCATCTTTGGCCACAGTTCCAAAACGTCTTACCTCTATCTCCAAAGGGATATCGAGGAACGCCTCATAGGACTCTGAAACTGCTTGGCAGCTCAAGCACGTTACTGGAATCCAAACAGAAGCACGTCACAAAATGCGAAGGAGACTCACTTCGCCCCTTGGCATTACTGAGACCCACTACTTCAGTCACACTGCAAGCTCTTTGCGACAAATGGACGCAAAGGCACAGATCAGTTCTAAGGACAGTAATAGTTTTAAAAAGTACCTCTGGATCTTAGAAATCCTCCAAATATTTGGTGAATGACCGTGGTGGCTTGCGACGATGCGTCCAAGCTGGAAACAAATGATCATCAGCGCTCAGAAGAGCTGAGGCAGAGAGTTAGCTCTTTGAACAAAGAGCTTTTCTTTTCTACGAAAACCCTGGACAAAGGTTTTCACGTAGGGTAGGAAACGAAGGCGTCAAACGTGCTAGAGAACACTTAGAGGTTAACGTGGTTCTGCTTACTCGGAGCTTCCATTCAAACAAGCCGTCTGCATAGCGGCCACGGTGTAACGTAAGAATTCATGAGCATCTTCCTGTCTGCCGAAACAGAAATGCTCCCCTATTCCTAGGAAATACAAAGGGTACAACGCTTAACTCATAAGAAGGGACAGAAAGCGTACTTCTCTGAAAGCTCTCTTCTTTAAAAAATTAAACTCTCCAAACCCTTTGCACCCATGAAATAACCCTCTGAAAATTCAGACATTTCTGCAAAAAACGCCACCTGAAATGACTTACGTCTAAGGTTACTGAAGACAGCCGTAGGCTCAACGGCACTGGCAGAGCAGAACAGGACCTGCTTAACGTGAGTTTCCATCGTACACAGCATGCAGAAGCCTTGCTCGCAACCTGTCAAGAGTCAAGGAAGAAACCACCTCAGCCCAGTGAAAAACACCTACGTACCTGTGGAAACCTGAAGCAACAGCAGTCTTGAAGTTGTAAGTGCAGTCTCTGCTCTCCATTCCACGCTCTCTTCTCCAAAGGTGCCAACAGCCCAGCCCGTGTGCATAAGCATTAACCACTCAGTCCGTACTGGCACGCAATTTCTGATGAAACACCTGAAGGACTACTGCCAAGCCCTCTTTTGCAGGGAGGTGCACAGAAGTAGCCAGACCAGCTCATACTGCTTTCACGGTGCTCTTCGGGACTTTTACTCTTCTCACGGTTCAGCAGTGACCATATCAGTTCTCACAGCGGTCGTGCATTAGGGAAACCCGGCTGTGAAGGAACACTGAGAACCTGTGATGCCCTCCTCCAAAATTTTATCATCTTCCTACCAGCCGGAAAGCCACGGGCCAAATTTTCATGAAGTGCCTTACTTCCCAATGCATTGATCATTCACACGAGGGAAGAAAGAACCCTTCTTTGACATCTGAGCGCAAGGCATTAAATGAAAGCAAGCACTCCACCAGCTATCCTGAGCCTGCCGTGAATGCGCGTTTAAAAGCCAGCCCCTACAGGGAAAATAGGAAAACTCAGAGTTTGCTTCGCAGAGCCATTCTTGTTCTTTCACCTGCAGAGCTGTCCAGGAGGTTGCAAGCAACATGTTCACAAGTACTCACACGACTGGCTGTGCTCCCCGGAAAGCAGGTAATCGGCCAGAGGGGGAGTGTAGGTCAAACACTGTAGAACAGAGTTGAGGAAACACGTATTGCCCAGGTTGCAGAGTCCAGCTCCGACACCTTGCCCTTGCCGCCAAGCCACAGAAATCTTCTCGGGTGGGAAAAGAATCCTTTGTGGCGGAGCAATTCCATCGGCAATGACTGCAAGGAAATCAGATCGTAAAAGAGACTGCCTGCCTTTGTTTTGGGAACGCAGGTTTCAGAGGCAGCGTTCTGGAGAGCAGCCCCCACAAGAACCAGCTGCCCTGGAGAACACAAGCACATAGTAGAGACGGCCCACGAAGGCTGCCGCTCATGTCGGCTGGCCAGCGCACAGTTGGGGAAGAAGAGTTTATTCCTCTGCTTTGCTTTTTCTCATGGGCAACAATTACTACTCGGCCTTCAGGAACTGCTGCTGAGTCCCTTCCATCTCGAGGCGCTCATCCGGCAGTGCAATTATTCTGTTCTTTCTCCTCATCCTAACCTTAACCCTTACCCTTAGACTGCAATTACACGGTAATAAAGGGAAGAACAAAGACCCCCAAAGAAGCCAGCAGCCCTCCCAGGATCAGGTCTTTCTCTAGGCAACGTAGTCTTCAAGTGTCGTGCACACCTGCAGAAGTCTCTGTATTACCAGAAAACTCCCCAGCATCCACCGGAGCCTGTCAACCTATCGAAAGTCAGCCTTGCAACAAACACTAGCCACTTCCGCTGCCTTCGGGGAGTCGCAAAGTTGCCCTTTACTCTTGAAGTCTTTACTCACAGGAGGAGCTCCTTTCTCGGCCAGCTCCTGCAGGTGGTACCCGACCCCAGCTTGCAGAGCGTGACTCCATTTTTGGCACATACAATTCCAAGTGGAAAAGGAATGAGCCCAGCTATCCAGAAGGCTCGCTCAGCCCACGCTCGCTCCCGCCAGCGCGTCCGCGAGCGCCCGGGCAGAGAGCGCGCGAGCAGCTGCTGCGCCGCCGCCCTCTCTGCCGCAGAGTGACCCCAGCCCTGCGGGCCATTGTGATGGTGGGCAGCTCGGCCAATGAGGAGGCTCGTAGCAGCCGAGTGGGCCGGTCCTGATGTGGCGCAGCCAATCGGATCGCAGAGTGTCTGTGACGGGCGGCTGCCAGGGGCAGCGTGGCCCTGCCCCCTTTATGACCTGAGGCCACAGCGGAGACGCGCTCCCCTGGCGCCAGGGACCGCCGGGCACCCTCCGCAGCCTGCGGCCGCTGCGCTGCCCCGCTCGCGGCAGGGGCGGGGGCTGTGCTTCCGCCGGCACAGCTCACGCCTCCTTCCCAGGCAGAAGCAGCCTACTAAGAAAAAAAGGCATGCTGCTGACACCGTACCTGTTGGGCAGTTTGCGCTGGCATGTTCACGTTGGCGCGGGGTGTCTTCTGCCCTCTTCTGGTGTCCGCCACTCTGTCCCAAAGACTTGTGGAGCGCACACCACCTGCTGTCCTACAGGGCCCTTCTCAAGGAATTCTGTCGAGGACAGGAGGGAAAGCAATCGGCTGGTTTTGCAATACTGGCACCAGAGAAACACAGCCCTTCAACAGCCCTTACGAGCAAGCCTGCGTGAAGACCTTGGAACTCCAGAAAACTTTTAAGTCATTCTGGGAGCCTCGGCACGCGCTCACCTGTCTCCAGGAATTAGCAGAAAAGCCTGACGCTACTACGCTTTAGTACTAGCGTGCGTCCTCATCATGGCGCGCATGCTTTGACTTTCTCCCTCCAGAAGGCTTTCCCAAGAACGGGGCTGCTCTCTCCTTTTGCCCTCTGTGACGAACTTAGTGCTGGAGAATTGACGCATGATAGAGTCTTCACTGAACTAACAAAAGCAGCCGATCGACAAATACTTAGTGGGGTACGCTTTGCTAAATTTCTTTGGCAACTTCTGTGCTATGCAATTAGCACTTATTCTGTAGCTGAATAATGTTAATAATATTAATAATAATACCCTTTAAAAGCAAAAATACCTGTATATTATTGAAGTCTCCATCTTTCAGCTACGCTCTCCAAACCTCTCCAATTAGCCATGCAAGACTTGAAGAAAATTATAGGTAGGACATGGTTTGTCAGGGCTTTTTGCATTTTAATGAGCCCCATGGTGTATTTGGTGCTGAGTCCATGAACCTCAGCTACTGAGAGGAAAGTGAACAAAACATCAAAGAAGTCAAAGTCAGAAGTAAACCCCAAAGGTTCATAGAGCATTACCGGGTCCCACTGAGGGCCATTAGCAACAAAGGCTCCACAGGGCCCAATTGGAGCAGAAAATTGTAATCACTGATTACAGGTAGGCAAAGGAAATACTCAGGTTGCTTTGACGCCACATAAACCTTTGATGTGTTTTATCAAGGAAAACAGGCCAGCATGGATAGCAAACCCCTGGAAAGGGAGATCCTTTCCTTTGCGCATTGCCCAGGGCCCAGTGTGGCTGGGGGTGCACAATGCCAAGTGTAGAACAAATACATGACACCTCTCAGGGTCCCCTGAACAGTAAGGGGGAGAAAGGCCCTGGTGTCTCCTGGTAGGCCTTGGTGGCAGAGAAAACAGCCATTAGCCAAAGGGACAAAGACCTCAGTTCTGTCTGGGCCCTTCAGCCTTGCCAGCGCCCTCGGCCATCTCCACCACAGGCTGGCCTGTGCTGTCCCAAACCTGCTCCTGTGTCCCCGCAGCCTGCAGACCCCCAACCTGCTTTGGCACCTTGCTCTCACCCTGGGATCTCCCTCCCTTCATTGATGTCCCTCCATCCTCACTGGCTGTTTCTTGAAACACAAAGCCGAGGGCTGATCACAGACTACCTCTGGGTGGCCTGCTCCACCACAGCACTATCCTTCAAGTAATATTTCTTCATCCTAATGGCCAGTATGAACTTCCCAAGCTACATTTTGGGGCTGTTTCCTCTTTTTCAGCTGCTTCCCGCTACCAAGGAAAGCTCCTGGCAGCCCCAAGATGGGACACACTAGTGCTGAGTCAAGGAGGATAATAACTCCCCTTCTCTGGGTAGCCATGCTACTACTAATGCAGTCCCATAGGCATGTGGCCTTATTCCCAGTGAGCATGCACCACTGGCTCATATGGCAGCCATTGCAATACCCAGGCCCTTCTCCTCAGGCCACTGCTTAGATGTTCTGATCTCAATCTGTCCTGATGCACAGGGTTATTCTTCCCCATGTGCAGGACTTGCCACTTCTCTTTGTAAAACTTCATGAGGTTTCTGTTGGCTGAATCCCCAAGTTTCTCAAGGTCCCCCATACTGAAGCTCATTGTGTCAGCTGTTAACGTGTGCATGTAGATGGCTCACTCTGACTTGTGGTGCTTCTAACAAGACAACAGCATGAGCCATTGCAAGTCACTTCAAGGACTAAAAGGAGGTACTAGTTGAATGGAATTGCTGACTTAGGTAGGAATTACCACGGCAACCATCAGAAATGCCAAGTGAGGGTACAAAGCAAGCAAAACCAGGTCCTATGGGGAAAAGGTAAAGAGAGGTGGGCTGTTTGTATGGAAGGGTATGAGGATAGTAAGAAAGTAGAACTTGGAAGAAGTAAAGGGGAGAAAAAGAGAATAAAAGGTGAAGCAAAGGAGTGATCAGGGCTGTTCAGGGGTACCTGCCAAGCAGCCCTGCATCTGCACATCTCTGACTGGAGCAGGACAGGAAAGCTAGTTGATCTGATCATACATGTGTGTCTGACTTACTTCCATGGTCAGGAGAACTGAGTGCTTTCCCTAACATTGACAGGAGAAGGAATCCAATAATCTTTGAGGCTGGATGGGACTTCATGTGGCCTCTAGCCCAACCTTGTGCTCACTGCAGGGTCAGCTTTGGGGTGAGACCAGGTTGCTGAGGGCTTGATCCAGTCTTGAAAAGCTCTGGGAATGGAGATGGCACAGCTTCTCTGGGCAACAGAGACCCTGCAGTATCCAAGGCCAGAGAGAAACAGAGCTGGGCTGTGCAGTCATGTCAGGAGAGGTGTTTGGTGCCTGAGCTGACTCTGCAGCTCCTTAGGGCCTGTGACGGAAGTGACCGGATCTCCAGGAAGGACAAGGTGCCACTCAGAAAGTCCCTGGGCCTGAACTGCCTGAGATTCAGCCACTCTGTGGCTGCATCATTAGTACAGTCTCTGTTCATATCATCAGGGAGTGAGAAAAGATTTAGGGAGAGGAGAGCTAGTGGGGTTTGAGAGTGTTGGCATATGCGTGGAGACTTTGGTGTCATGTGCCTTCCATCTTTGCAGCATGCTCAGATGTAGATGGGATGGACTTTGCCTAAAGGCAGTGGTAGTAATCCACTGTTTGGGAACAGGTGGGAAATCCAAGATGCCCTGGGGTGTTTGCCCAGGAACCACTCCAAAAGGGCGTGGTTTTCTTGTTTGTCCCATGCTGTATCTACTAGAAACATGATGGTTGTGTTGGACACCCCATGCATCTGAGATGGCCCTGCACTCCTATTGTCATTGCATGAAATCAAGTGTCTGCACTAAATTACACAAATTATTTGCAGTGTCTGGATTTGCATAGGTCTCAGCTTCTTAGTGAGTGGAGCTCTGGGGGTAGTAGGCATCAAGGGTCATTTCAGATGGCCAAGGAGATTTTCCACCTGGTCCCTACCTGATGCTCTAGAAAGATGTGTAAGCTCCGGGCGGTGGAGATACGATCAGCAAATGAGAGGAAAATAGAAACATAAATGCTGTGGGAGGGGGGATTTGGAACACTGCCAGTCAGTCTCTGCAACGTATACATCTTCCTCTAAGCAAAGCCCTATGTCTCCTCTCTCACCCAGCAGAGCCTCTGCCCTCAAGGCCATGGGGTCCAGGCCATGAGCCCCCTCCTCCTGAAGGAAGAGGATGACATCTCCTCATCTTTGGGCTCAGAGGCAACCTGCATGGGCAGAGCAAGAGCACATACCCGTGTGCTATCAGCTGGCAATGTTCAGCATACTGGTGCCCCAGGATGTACGGGGGGAAAGGGTTTGGGGTCAAAAGATGCTGCCAATGGCTGCAAGTCCCAAGGGAAGGGACCTGTGACTGGCACAGCAATGGGACAAGGTTTGTCATGGGACCATAGCAGCAGGGCTGGGCTGGGGGCCATGACGGGCAAGGGGGAGTGGAGGCAGCCAGGTGCGTAGCAGAAGGGGGCTCGCTCACTGGGTGTGGGAGGGGGCTGTTGCTGGGGCTGCCCCTTCCCTCCTCACTCTGCATCCATGCCCCAGGGCTGAACGCAGCACAGGGGGTGGAAAGGAAGTCAGCCCTGTACCTTTGGCACTTTGAAATGGAGAGGACCAGGTGTCTCCCCCATGGGAGATATTGCAGGGGGCAAATGACTGGGGGTGACAGCTTGGCACCACGGGCAGGGGGGTCTCGCGGGGTGGGGCAGCTCTCCATACCCACCCTGCACACCCCAGACACAGCTCACACAGGGCTTCCTTTGATGGTGGGGAACGATGACATGATCCTTGCTCACCTGGTGAGGAGGGCCTCCAGCCAAGGGAGAAGCCACTGGTGTTGTTTCCTTGGGCAATGGTGCATTAAGAGGTGGGCTGTTGCTCTCATCCCAAGGGTCTCCGGCCAAGGGAGAGGCCTGTGGTGCAGCTTCTGCAGGAACTGATGGAGAGGGAGGCACATTTTCCCCTGCATCCTTAGGGTCTCTGGCTGCAGGGGAGGCCTTTGGCTTTGTTCCTGTGCTCGCTGATGGGGCGAGAGACACGCCGTCCCCTGCATCCTGAAAGCCATCGGACAAAGGAGATGCTGTTGGCTCGGCTCCTCTGGGCACTGCTGGGTCAAGAGGCGTGCTCTCCAGGTCACCAGCTGCCTCCCTGGCAGCATCTCTGGCCTTGCTGCTGGGCGAGCAAGGGGGCGTGTTTCCATGTCTGTGAATAGGCTCCTGAGGCTAGGTCTGACCCAGGTGATGCACAAGGAGGTGTTTTCCTCCAGCTTCCTGCCTTGCAGAAGCTCTTCATCAGGGTCCTCTTCCTCATCAGCCCAGTCTGCTTGCTCATCCTGCGGTGCTCCCAGGACTCTCTTCCCTGTTTTCACCTCCTGCTCCCTCTTGGGGGCATGGGCATACAGCTGCTCCAGCACCTCCCACTTGCACCTCATGTCCTTGAGGAGCTCCACTCGCATGACCTCAGGTTTCCACAAGTTGTGGAAGGAGTTTCTGGCGAGGAGCTGGGACGTTGCAGGTCCCCACCTTGGGACACCAAGGACTTGCTTAGCACCAAGTCCTGGCTCTGCACCATTGCATCCAAGCATTGTGCCTTGACCTCCGGGGCACAAGCACCTCTGGGAGCTGGGGGCAGCTTGCTGACTAGCTCCTGGTGCATTTCTTGGCCAGTTCTGGCAAAACCCACTCCTGATGGGGACTGTGGCAGCCTTGGCACTGTCAGAAAGCTTGGCCAGGGCTTGTTCTGCTCCGTGTGTGCTGGCATGCCTTGCATCTCCCTTTCAGGAATGGTCTGTGCTCCTGGGACAAAGGAGGAGCTTACAGAGTGCTGCTGGCTTTTCAGGGCAAGAGTGGTTCTGGTACCATTGTCCTGCAACATCCTTGCTTTTCCTAGTGCTGATCCGGAAGACGCAGGCCTGGACTCAGGCAAGGAGTGGACGTGCTCTTGGATTGCCCGGGTGAAAGCATCAGCTTCCTGCTTGGGGTTTTGAAGGGGAGGCAAGGGAAGATGGGATGCCTTTAGTTGCTCCACTTCTCATCTCTTCCCTGAGTCCAGAGCCATCCCAGCACCACTAACAGGCGGAAAGTGTTCCCTGGTGTTACGAAAATATTGTATACTCACTGGGTCTCCGAGAGTCTTAACACACTGAGTTGAGAATTCTCTGTTTAACTCCTTATTTCAATAAAGTGAACAGCTCGAGCTGGGTGCCTCAGAAGAGGGACCCCCAAATGGAAAATTCCCTGGGCATTTATACCCCTACAGTCTCAGTTACCCATCCTTCACGCAACTGTCCAATCCAATAGAAATATCAGGTCTGGGGTCTTCTCACTCTCCACTGGGTATCTTCACTGTCTCTGGGCGGGGTTAGCTTTCTTCTTACTTTGCGGTTATAGATAAACAAGCCATGTGGCGATAGCCCAATGGTTTCCAGAACTTTCCAGCACAAACATGCTTAACCATTTTCTAATCAGCTAGGCCTTAACACTACTATTAAATTTCTTAACTCCTGGCAGCAGCTGCGCTGGAATTCGTAGCCAGCCTCTCTAATCCCTTGGTCACTCTCTCCAGGATTCTCCTGGCCACACCTTCAGTATCCATGGCATTGGCCCTGCCTCTGGGAGAAGATCTGCAGGATGTTTCCAGAGCAGGCAGCTTCGTTCGACTTGCAGATCCTGCTGTTTTACCTGCAGAGGCCTCCAGGCCTCCATGTGCCTGCCTAGCTGCCTTGGTTGGCAGAGGTGGTAAGCTGGGCAGATGTGGTGTCTCTGCTCTTGCACAAGTCCTGCTGGGCAGTGTCTCCCTGTGCCCCAAAGGAGCCTTCTTTAGAAGGCCAGTGGAGGCATGCAGAACTTGCACCGTGACGGGGACATCCCTGGCAGTGTCCTTCACCATCTGCAATCAAAGCCCACAAGAAAGGCCAAGTTACTGCCATCCTTTACCCCTGCCCTCCAGCCTTCCCAGATGGAAAATTCCTGTGGCCCCTGACACCCTTGGCGATGGCAGCACTCTCCCACACAGGCGGCTGCTGCCCTGCTCCCAAAGGCTGGGTGGGGACAGGCTTTGTCACCATGGGGCAAGACATGGGCAAAGGCAGCTCCCTTGTGTTACCAGGGGCCTCAGACAAGGAGTCTCAAAAGGGGGTGGGAAAGGGGGGAACTGTTACCAGGATCTTCAGACAAGAGTGCACCCAAAGATACAATTCTCGCAACTGTAACTGATACATCCTACAGGAGTACAGCTAAACCAGCAGAAACCAGTTGATACCAAGGTTAGGAACAAGACAGCTTTCTCAAGCAAAGAAATGAGCCAAGCTGAGAACATATATGGAAAAGGAGCTCAGAGTTCATGGAAAAGGCACCTCTTCAGCAACCACCAGGGACCACCAGAGACCCCCATAGAAGCCCCCCCCCCCCCGGAGTCTCAGACTCACCCCATGCGTAATGACAATGCATAATGACTATGTAAATATGATAATTAGTTCCAGGAAATAGAATGAATATGCATAACCATTCCAGGAAATTTAATGTGTATGTATGTAACAAAGCAATATAAACTTTGGCTAATGCAACATACGGTATGCACGTTGGGCAGAGCGATCCCCCGTGCATCCGGCACCATAACAAAGAGGATGCCTGCTTCTTAATACTACATTCGTGTTAAGGAGTTTTACTCCCGATTTCGGTGACAGCATCACTGAAGATCAGCCCTGGGCCTTCAGTCCCTGCCTGAGCTATGGTGTAGGAGGACTGCTCTCCAGTGCAGCCACAGCTGCAGCTGCAGCTGCAGCCATGTCCATGCCAGGCCATGGAGACAGGCTGCCCCAAGACCTCGGGACACCCCACACTCTGTGCTGCCGCCCCTAAGATGGGACCTCCCCCCCACAGGGGGAAACTCCCTGCCAGGTCAGGTGGCCATAATGTCGCTGTGATATCACCTCAGTGCGGCCCTCCTTTTGGCTGGCAAGAGGAGGAGGGCGGGGCTCCATTGGACTGACGGCTCTGTCAGCCAATCAGAGTCCAGTTTGCAGGGTCCTCAGGGAGGGGAAAAAGTGGTGGGGAACCTGCGGGAGAGAAGGGAGAGAAGAGGGAGCGAGAGAAAGGAAAAGAGGGAGACATGAAAGAGAAGAGGGAAGAAAGGGGGGAGGAAAGTGGAGGAGCAGGAGCGCAGGGCAGCGCAGAGAGCAGGGTAGAGCTGCGCAACAGCGTCACCCTGCAGCCCCACAGGATGGTCGCTCAGGGCAGGGTGTAAACAGCCCCCTCAGGCAGCAGTGTCAGGAGTGAGGCACCTCCCCACACTGAGAGCCCAGCGGGGCAGCTTCCTCCGCGGCCAGGCCTCCCACGTTATTATCTGTATGGGAGCATGAGTGGATTGCTGTGGCAAAATCAGAGGGGGAGCTTGCAGAGTTCTTAGCCAGGACCAAACTGCCCACATCTCTGATACCGACATACACTTTTTGGCAGCAGGACAAATGCTATTTTCTGTATTACAAAGCAGCCCCCGATGAAAAGCTACATTACTATGATTTTACTAGCATCTATCCCTTCATCAACCCAAAGTTATTTTTGATAATTTTGACACCCTGTCGGCCTACTTTGGGATGGTGAAAGTAAAGATGTCCCCACCTCATAGGCTCTTTCTCCCCCGTGCTTCCCATGAGGGTAAATGGCAAGCTATTGTTTCCCTTGTGCTGCACTTGTGCTGAAACCTGCCAGGCCTTCTGCACCCACAGTGTTGAGCAAAGAGCCTTTGGGGGTACCTGGTTTTCACCAGAACTGAGCAAGGCTCTGGAGAAGGGCTACAGGGTTTGTGAAATCTATGAAGTTTGGCATTTTGAACAGAGTGATAACAGTCTTTTCTCAGATTATATAACACTACACCTCCACCAGAAGCAGGAAGCTTCAGGCCACCCAGCCTTTTGCACAGATGATGATTAAAAAAGCTAAATATGTTGAAGATCGCAGGCAGAAAAAAGACGCTGTTTTGCAGCCTGAACATATAAAGAAAAACCCTGCCAAATGCCAAATTGTGAAATGGTTCTTAAATTCTCTGTGGGGAAGATTTGGACAGAGATCCAACCTACCCAACACCACCATTATAAGAGAACCATATGAGCTGTATGGTTACCTCTTTTCTCTGGCTTATGATGCGTCCTCCTGTTATTTTATTGATCTGGATGAGGCCACTGTCTCACACCAAAGGGTGTGTGACCCTGGAGCACAACACTAACTTTTTTATAGCTTGCTTCACTGTGGCATATGCATGTTTAGAGCTTTATGATCTCTTAGATGCCCTACAAGACCTTTGCCTTTATTATGACACAGACTCTGTGATATTCGTGAGTCATCCAGGGGACTGGAAGCCCTCACTCAGTGACTATTTAAGCAAGTTGATGAGCGAGTTGCTACCAGAGAGCACATTACTGAGTTTGTGTTATCAGGCTCCAAATCCTAGGGCTATCTGCAGTCTCAAGGAAAGTGTTGTTTAAATGTTAGAGTCATCGCTCTAAATGCAACAGAGACAAGATCAATTTTGAGGCATTGAGGGCTCTCATGTTGGATGATAGCGTAAATCCAGACAGTGATGACCCTAAAAAGACTGTGATAAGGCAGCACTCTATTGTCAGGAACAGGCAGGGGTGGGCAATAGAAACCAGGCCCCTCCGAAGATGCAGAAGGTGGTCTATGACAAAAGAGTACTGACTAAAAATTTTTAAAGTCTCCCCTACAGTTTTTGATCATGGGCATACACTGGAAGCACCCCTTTTCTGCTATTCTGGCAGGACCTAGCAACTGTGGGAAAAGTTATTTTGGGAAAAGTTATTTTGCAAAAAGTCTTTTGGAGAATGCTGACCACTTGCTTTCTGTTATGCCTGAGAATATTGTGTGGTGTTACAGTTGTTGGCAACCACTATATCAGGAACTGCTCTGTAAATATCCTTTTATCAAATTTGTGAAGGACTTGCCTGACAGTTTTAATTATAACCATTTATTTCCCCCTAATAAAGTAAATCAGGTTGTGATTGATGATTTAATGAACTCTTTGTGAGAGTGATGAAATTGAGAAAGGTTTTGTGAAGTATGTGCATCATAGGAATCTTAGCATCCTGTACATAGTCCAGAATGGTTTTTTTGCCAGAGTAAAAAGAGCTGCACCATCACTGTCAACACAAAATATATGGTGTTATTTAAGAAACCCTGAAATAAGATCCAGGTTGCATCCCTAGCCAGGCAGATGTATCCTGGTAAGGCCCGGTTCTTTTTAGAAGTATTTGAAGCTGCTACAAAGGCACCATATGGGTACCTTGTTGTGAATTTAAATGCTTCTACCCCTGAGGCTTTTAGACTAAGAACTGGTCTTTTGCCACCAGAGTGGCCAACCATTTACATATGGGGGAAAAAAAAAAAAAAAAGACTGATGCTCAGCAATAAATAGAGAAGAGCCGGACTGACACCCTGCATTGCTATTGGTGCAGACTTGGGAGTGTGTTGTCCCAGTGTCTGAAGAGTAACCTGTCCCTCCTGGAGCTGTTGATCCAGTCCTCCCCCCGGCAGATGAAAGCAATACTCTGCATTGCTTCTGATGACCTGATAAAGGCCCTTTCTGATATTGCCCTGAACACCTTGAAGGGAAACATTCCATTAACATCCCACAGATATGCGTGCTGAAAAAGGGCTGCAAATTCATGAAAAGCATGAGTAGCAAAAGTGTGTCCTTCAAAAGAAAGAAGCTATTCGTGAAGCAAGCTGGTGGGTTTATCGGTCCTCTTCTAAGTTTTGCACTTCTGCTCATCACTGGGCTTTTGGTAAAGCAGTAAGGGAGTATGCGGAAAAAATGTATCTGGTGCCTGCAAATCAGCTGGAGCAGCTAAGGATGCTGCCATAACCCATGGAAGACATTAGGGCTGATGCCGTGTCCTCTCCGGATGCTAAAATGAGGGATAGTCTCCAGAAACCAGGCTTGATGGTGTATGAGAAAGCTAAGATGTATACAGCCACTCTTCAAAAGTATTTGGCACATGTGAAGCAGAGTGATCAGGAAAGGGGGAATATAACTCGTTTTTCCAGAAGAAAATGAGACAGAAGCAGAAAAGCCCCTTGAGTTTCCTGAGGACCCTGATGCTGTTGTTCAGGAAGTGTTGGATAATGTACATCCACAGTATTGGAAGAATACACAAGTGCTTCTAAGGGCAACACAAACATATTTCTTCTTGCGACAGCCAGGGAAGTTTTTTTATACAAAGGAGATGTCATCAAGCGATCCAGCCAGCTTGATTTTGTCCAGTGCGTTCTTCAGGCTTGTGCCCTTATAGCCTGAGAACACCTAAAGGCTGGAATGTTTTTTTATGTAAGTCATGGCTGTGGTGAACGTCCTGTCTTCTGTCATGGGTAATATTGTGAACTGGGATCTCTTGGAACAACTAAAAGTGACTGAGGAGGACCAAGAAGCACCACGCACCCCACACAGGAAAAGTAAGATAGCTAAAGCCCAGTGGCTCACCCTATGAAGTTTACTGTTGAAAATAAATATTCATAAAACCTTTAAACTTTGTTGTCCATTTAAAAAACATGTTGGGGGGGGGTAGTTAAAGACCACACACACACACACACACACACACAGAGCCCTTCAGTTGGCTTGTAAGTTTTATTTATATAATACATTTATGAAAATCATTACAAGAGATGCAGGTCTGGGTCTTTTGAAACATATTTTGAGGAGCTCTGGTCTTGGGGAAAACTATATTCATTTTTTACAAAATGCATGACCATCTGGTCATTTTGTACTAGATCATTAGACTACAGTTTTAAAAGCTGTTCAAAAGGTAGTTCCTTGTTACAGTGATGTATGAAAAAGACACAGTGATATCCACAGGCTATGGAGAGGGGATGCTACAGTTGCTTCCTCTGGAAAGCAATATCTATAGTGTTGTGCTTTAAAAAGGACATGAGGCTTTCATGAAAAAGCACGCTGTCTGAGGGACAGCCATATGGGTCAAAACAGTCTGCGCTGTTCTAATCATCCAGGAAAATTGCTACCAGTGCTCTCCACGTTGGTTCTGTGGATGCATATTCCAACCATGCTCGTTGGTCTTCAAGAAACGTGCCATAGGGAGCACATTCACTCAGGTACACACCTGGAAATGTTTCTCTGGCCTAGGGGTCTGCTGAAAAGAAAAAAGAGCTTTTCGGTGTCCATCCTCAATTGTACTTGAAGAGCACGTCTCCTCTGGTTTATTTCTATCATAGTGTCAAATACACTGTACATGATCATATTAACAGTGGTAGTCAAGCCTCTGCAAAGCACACTTCTGCTCTCAGGTCTTGTGATCAGCACATTCTTAGTCTGGAGAAAGGTCAAGGGTGAACAGGGTATAACCACAGGCAGACTCTTCCCTGTCAATAAGCAAGGAATGATCTTCCATTTGGCTGCTGTGTGTCTGAACAAACTGCATGTATTCTCTCAAACAAAAGCAATTCTCAGATTCAGTCTGCAGTGGTTTTCACTAGCATTTATTCAACATGCATGTATAGCACCAAAATTTTTTTATCATAAAGTTTAAATTTCAAAGGACAAATCAACACCACAACTTACCATCGAACGCAACTGATAGCAATTCTCCAAACAGTCCTAACCAATCCAAGCTTGAAAAGTGTTCTCAGAACAATAAAATTGCCGTCAAAACAAAACCCGTCCTTGGTGGTGCTTCAGATTTCTGTACGGAATTTCAGCATGAAAAGAAGGAAGGTTTTTTCCCCACTTCTTTTCCCTCAGGCATCCTTTTTTAAAAGGTGCCAGTAATGCCGACGGGCGGCAGAGCTCCTGCTGGCACACAGAGCCTGGCAGTAGCCGAGGCCCAAATGCGGCGCCGTGGGAGCGCCCGGCAGGAGTGCGAGAAGCGAGTGGCTCTGCTGCTCAGGCAGGTGAAGTGTCAGCACACCTGATCGGAAGCTGCTAGCGCTTCCCTGGGACTGGGTGGCGGAAGCGAGGCTGAAGGGAACTAATGATGTCGAGCAACTGCGTAAGGTAAAGGGAAATCCAAGGAGGCGCAGCTGGAGAATGACGGGGCGTTTTGGGGTGCAGGGCCACTCCCACGCAGGTGGTCCTGACAGCACAGCCACCATCGCAGCCAAGGCAGAGGTGCCAGACGCACCAAACTGGGGAAGGGATGCAGCAAAGCGGGGCCCCGCGGGGACAGAGGGGCCGTGCCACGGCCTCGCGCAGGGGCACGGTGGCAGGGAGGCCGTGCCAGGGCCGGCACCGGGGCAGCGCAGCCGGGCAGCACCCTGTGCGGCCCTGGAGCAGGCAGCCCTGCCGGTGCCCGCTCGCCCCGGGCGGGGGCGGGGGCGGGGGCGGGGGCGGGGGCAGCCCCGGCCGAGGCGCAGGAGGCGGCGGCGGTGGCGGTGGCGGCGACGGCAGGCGGGGGGCGCTGCAGGCGCCAGGGGGAGCAGGGCCAGCCTCGGCCCGTGCGGCAATGTCACTGGGCGTGCCGCAGGGCGCTCATGGCGCTCCCCGCCCCTCCCGCACTCCGATTGGCTCCGTGCCCCCACCTCGCTTGCCGCTCGGCCAGCCAGCGCGGAGATGGGCGGGGCCCGGCAGGCAGCCTGCGGGCCGGGCAGCCTGGCGGGGCCGGCGCGGGGCTCGCTCGCCGCCGCCCTCTCGGTACCGGCCGCGAGGCCGGAGCCTGGCGCCAGCGCCGGGCTCCACACGCCAACCCCCCGCGCGGCCCGCCAGTGCTGGAGGCAGGCGCGCCAGGGTACGACGGGCATCCTCCCCTCCGGAGAGCCGTGCCCACGGAGACGACAGAGCTGGGGGCCGTGAGGGGCCCTCGGGCGAGGGCGATGCGGCTGGCACAGGGCCGGTGAGACCCCTTCGCTTCGGCCCCCGCCACGACTCCAGCCACTGCCCTGAAGCCCTACTGCGAGCCCAAACCCTTCCCCTGACCCGCACCCCAAGCCCCTGCTCTAATGCCTAGCCGCACGCCCTCACCGCCCAGCCGAAGCCCAAATCAGCCGCCCCTTAGCCTCCCTCTCACCCCAGCCCTCACGCTGATCCCTCACCCCAATTCCCAGCCATGCAGTGCTCGCCCTGAGCCCTAGCCCGAACCCAAGAAGCTAGCCCGTGCCCTAACCGCTTACCAGCAACCCTGAGCAGAGCTCCGAACCCTCCCCCAAGCCTCCCCCGATCCCTACCCCCAAAAGGCAAGCGCCAACCCATGGCCCACGGCCAAAACACTAGGCCCTGACCGGAAACCCGAAGGCCAACCCTAAAAGCTAACCCATCCTGGTAACCCCCTGACGGAGTAACGCACACGCGCGCTATACCACTCCATGTCCCGAGGTAATGGCAAAGTTCGAGGGAAGGCGATTTCATTCAGGTTATGCCTGATAAAGCCTGCTTTCCTGTACGGTCACACTAACCATGAGACTTGTGCTTGAGAAGGCCTTTTCCCCACATCCTACTGACAGAGTTCAGAGGCACGGTGACTTTTTTCCTCTATTTCACAGCCAAACTATGAAATGCAGTCTTCCTTAAAGTCTGAGCAGGTAGAAGGGATTGTTTATGGAGGCCAGGACTTGAGGGAGGGAGTTACCTTTCATATCCGCTAAGCACTTGGAGTACATCCCCAGCCGAATGAGGATGTCCATTAGCAAGCTCCTAGGAAACACCAAATCCACCCTCAAAGTGTGCCCCACCCAGTAACTGCTCGGCCATGCCAGAACTGTGAGCGTTAGCATGACCAGCTTCCTCCAAACAGAAGCTACCACCACGTGCTTAGAAGAAGAGGGGTGTCTCAGAGAGCCGTTCACTCTGCACAGAGCTCCACCAAATTAAAGCAGTGTCATCCCAGCAGTAGTCTGTTAACATCTCTCTCCTGGAGAGATTACAGATTATGCGCCCCACTGCTACGAATACGAGGGGGCTAATATGTTCAGCTGGCAGAGTCAGAGTTGGACATCTGTCCATAGTCTGAGAAGCTCACAGTAAGACTTCACACAATGCGCCTTTGCTTTAAACGATGGCAATATAACACTTGGTTTCACAGATGGGGCAGTGTTAATCATTGTGGACTGGCGTTATATCCTTCTTACCCAGCTATGGGATCTCTCCTTGGGACCACCACTGCAAGAGTAAAGCAGTCAGTCGCAGTCACTGAAACTCGAATACGACATGGGAGTGACGTGGGTGATTCGAATGTGACGTCAGTGTGACATGGGTGATTTGAACGTGAAGTGGGAGGGATGTGGGTGACTCAAACGTGACATGGGTGATTCGAATGTGATGTGGGAGTGACCTGGGTTATTCGAATGTGACGTGGGTGTGATGTGTGTGTGATGTGGGTGATTTGAATGTGACGTGGGTGATTTGAACGTGACGTGGGTGTGACGTGGGAGTGATGTGGGTGATTTGAACGTGATGTGGGTGATTTGAACATGACATGGGTGATTTGAACGTGACGTGTGTGTGACGTGATTGGAGCGTGACATGGGTGTGACCTGTGTGTGACGTGGGTGATTCGAATTTGACGTGGGTGATTCGAATGTGATGTGGGTGCGAGAGGGTGTGACATGGGTGATTCAAACGTGATGTGCATAATTCGAACGTGACATGGGAGTGACATGGATGTGACGTGTATGATTTGAACATGACGTGGGTGTGATGTGGGTGTGATGTGGGAGATTCAAACATGACATGGGTGATTCGAACGTGAGGTGTGTGATTCGAACGTGACGTGGTTGTGACATGGGTGTGACATGGGTGATTCGAATGTGAAGTGGGAGTGATGTGGGTGATTTGAACGTGACATCAGTGATTCGAATGTGATGTGGGAGTGATATGGGTGATTCAAACGTGACATGGGAGTGGCATGGGTGATTCGACCGTGACGTGGGTGTGATGTGGGTGTGACGTGGGAGATTTGAACGTGATGTGGGTGTGGTGGGGGTATGACATGGGTGATTCAAACATGACATGGGTGTGACATGGGAGATTCAAACGTGACATGTGATTTGAATGTGATGTGGGCGTGACGTGGGAGTGACGTAGGTGATTTGAACGTGACATGGTTGTGACATGAGTGTGACATGGGTGATTCGAACATGATGTGGGAGTGACATGGGTGACTCAAACATGATGTGGGTGATTCAAACAGACACAGCGGTTAGTTAGTTTGTAAGGCAGCGAAGAGACTCAGCGCTTAGTTTGTTTGCGAGGCTGTGAACAGGCGCAGTGGTTTGCTAGTTTGCAAGGCAGCAAACAGATGCAATAGTTTGCTAGTTTGTGATGCAGCAAAGACACTCAGCCGTTAGTTGTCTGTGAGGCAGCAAAGAGCTGTGCCAAGGCGAAGCAGCTGCCGCCGCTCGGCCCCAGAGCTGCCCTGTGCAGGGGGTGTCCCTTTCCCCTTGGGCCCCCTCACCGCTCCC
This sequence comes from Apteryx mantelli, assembly GCF_036417845.1. Taxonomy (NCBI): domain Eukaryota; kingdom Metazoa; phylum Chordata; class Aves; order Apterygiformes; family Apterygidae; genus Apteryx; species Apteryx mantelli. The sequence continues at coordinate 214,834 of NC_089999.1, forward strand.
CGGGCCCAGGCCCAGCACCCCCGGTGCAGCCCCCGGTGTACCTCAGCCAGGCCCTCCTCGTCGAGGCCAGCGGAGCTCCGGAGCACAAGCCCCTGCAGCAGCAGCATGGTGAGGGCCATGGCCACGGCCAGCCAGTACTGCCGTGCCAGCTTCTGCACCCGCACGCTTGCCACCATCGTCATGGCCGCAGCTCCGCTGGGTGGGGGGGGCGCGCATGGTGGCGGCAGCGCGGGGCGGGGCGGGGGTGCGTGTGCACACGCGGGGTGGGGCGAGGCGGGACGGAGCCGAGACCCACTGGGGGGGGAGGCACGCGTGCGTGTGTGTGTGTGTGTGTGTGTGTGTGTGTGCGCGCTGGGCTACGTGTGTGCAAGTGCATGTGCATGTGTGCCCTGGGGGTGTGCGTATGTGTGCAGTGGGGTGTGTGTGTGCATGTGCATGAAGGGGTGTGTGTGTGTGTGTGCATGTGTGCACTGGGGGTGTGCATGTGTGTGCTGGTGTGTGTGTGTGTGCTGGGATGTGTGTGCTGTGTTATATGCAGGCATGTGCATGTGTGCACTAGAGTGTGTGTCTGCAAGTGCATGATGGTGTGTGTGTGTGTGTGTGCATGTGCATGTGTGCACTGGGGTGTCTGTGCATGCCTGCATGTGTATATGTGCACTGGGGTGGGAGCGTGCATGCGTGTGCTGTGTTTCGTATGTACCTGTGTCCACTGGGGTGTGTGAGTTCGTGTGCATGTGCGCACTGGCATGTGCGTTTGCTGCATGCGTGTGCTGGGCTGTGCATGTGCTTGTGCATACTGGGGTGTGAGCCTGCATGTGCACATGTGTGCTGCGGTGCACGTGTGCGCAGGGGTGTGCACATGCATAAGTATGTGGATGTGTGCACTGGGGTGTTACCGCCGTCTCTTCTATCCACCTTTCTCAATCCCTTCCTTGTGCAGCCCCCTCATTCTGTGCTAGTCCTCACCTAATTCCCCATGTCCCTTCCTAAAACTGAACTGGGCAGCTGACAGGTTTGGCTGTGAAATGTCCCCCCTCATGTGGAGGTGGGGATGTTTCACCACCTGCAGTATTGCCTGCTTCTCTCTGGGGCTTGGGAATGAACTAGCCTCATCAAAGAAGGCAAGAATCATCCTGAGCTTTAACTGACAGCCCAGACACATTAGCAAGCTGGGAAAAGTCCAGTTAAATTTTCCTTCTTAAAACACAGCAAAACTTCATTTCCATGCCCTTCTGCAGTTCCTGATTTTGCCCAGACCTGGAGAAGCCACCATTCCCCAGGGTATTTGTGGTAAAGCTGAGGGCAGGAGAACTTTCCCAGGAGAAGCTGACCTTGCAGGCTTGGAATAATTTGGGAAATCTTGGAATCTCCTAATTGCTTGAGTAAATGGCTCCTTCCTGCTAATGGACACTGTTCTAACCAGGCTTGTCCCCACCACAAACCAGCTGTGACTTGCTATAGAGAGCACAAAGGAAACGTGAGTCCTCCAAATGCCTTGGAGCATCCAGAGTTGGGTGAGCCCTCCAGATCAGCCTGTTGGGCTGTGGCATCTGCAGAGCTCAGAGGTTGCTCTGCAGCTGCAGGTCAGAGCTGCGAGCCCCAGCAGCCCGGGTCGCCCAGCACTCGCCTGGCTTTGGGCCCTGGGCTGGCAGCTGCAGCTGCCTGTGCTGCTTAGGTGCTCCCAGAAGAGCTGCTCTGATCTCTGTTGATGCTGGTCTCCCTTTCCTTGCTGGTCAGTTCTTGAAATTCTGCTGGTTTTCTTTTCTTTCCTTGTCTTCGTAGGAAGCGGCCCAGAGAACAGAGCAGGCCAGACACTGAGGCGATGGGGTGTCCAGCCAGGGAGCGCACACCCAGGCTGAGCTGGGCCGGGGTGCTGGCAGAGGGAGGCAGTTGCAGCTGTGCAGGAGCAAGGGAAGGAGGGTAGTACTGACCTCAGCAGGGTCTGTACGAGAGAGAAGAGGCCCGTGTAGCCTTCTCGTGAGGCGCATCACATCTATCTCCAGGAGTGACAGGTTGGGAACGGCTCTGTGGTGCATACGTCTTGCTGGCTGATAGGACAACCGGCTCCGTTTTTAACATATCACTGTGCTTGGCAGGCTCCATCCCGGTGGCTTCCCGCTCTGAGCCTAGCAGAGGCTGAGTGAGGATTTGCTGAACTTTGGGCTTCGCCCTTCATGTGAGCACATTATAAAATCATCTCACACCAGCTGCACCTGCTCTCTGCACCCGCATCTCCGAGCGTCTCCTGCCACTCTCTGCTGATGCTGTCACGCCGCTGCGTCCCAGCTCACACACAGCGTGACTATGCCATCCTTCCTTTTCTTTCCAGCCAAGCCTGCCTGCCGCTGCGCTGGGAACGTGTCCTGTCTCGGCCGACGAAGATCCCCCGGTTCCCCCGCAGCCACTGCCTGGCTGATCCCAGCGCCGCGGTTTCACTGTTCCTGTGCAGATTCAGCCACCGTGCCAGGAGCAAGCGAGCTTTTCTGACCCCAGCCGAGCCCCGTGGCCGCTCTGCATGCATTTTCTCTGCTGTTCCATAGCACGGGGCCATTTCTTTATCCTGACAACTCATTTCTCTGCCAAACAGATCGTGGGGGATACACGGTTCTTTGTGAGTTTGAGTTGAGCATGTTTAAAAGTTTCATTTGGGGAGAAAAAAGGGGAGACTTTGTTAACTGTTGGAAATTTTTCGTTTTGGTGTTTTTGTAATCACTATTTTATTCAAGAAGCCAAGTGAAACATTTCTACTTTCTTGAAACAAAAGGCCGTTGGAGGGACGTGTCTACGGTGCAATGCTTGCGGCTGTTCCTGGCAGTTGTTCAAGAGTTGATATTCTTCCTGTTTTTGCTCAGAAGCTATAAACACCCCAAAATGGCCCCAGGATCAGGCTTTCCCCCCCCCACCAAGGGAAAGGCTGTCCTGAGCCTCATCCCACATAGCCCTGCTCCCTTCTCCGCCTTCCCTCTCTCTCTCTTTCATCCATATTTTATGCACTAACCCCCTTGCAACTTGTTCAAGTGCAAGGAAGATGACTGCTGGGCCGCTGTAGCCTGCTGCCCCCAATTAGCTCTCCGGAGCATTTAAGAAGCAGTGAACAGCTGGGAAGACAGAAGCAGATGGGGAGCTGCTCCTTTACGAGCGGCACAGTGGGATTTCTAGCAAGGAGGGAGCGTTCAGGCAGCCTAAAGGCCCCTTGGCGGGAGGCAACTCCTTTTCATCAGCTGCTGGGGTTTTCGCTTGCTCTAGGCTTAGTTTAACTACGAGGTTAAACTAGGGGGAGGGCGGCGGAGTTTCGTGCGGGTCGGGCAGGAACCTGGCTAAGTGTCGATTTGACTCTGTCGTTATGTGCATTCTATATTAAGATGTGCTACTGCTTATATTTATTGTTCCAAACCTTTTTTCACACTTGCTTTTCTTTGCCCTTGAAGGTGCAACTTTGTACAAGTCCCACAGAAGCAGTATTATAAACCAGTGGATGACATGAAGATGATGGAAGTTCCTGGGGTATTCAATGATGCAGAAGAAGTAAATATTCATTTAACATACTCTTTTTGTTTAAGTAATGAATTTCACACAGCAAAATGATGTAATTGTATTTCTAATTTAGCTGAAATAACTTCTTACAAAGAGTATCACAGTCTGAGAGAACTTCTAGTTCTTCTGGCCTATCAGGTGCTCATGCAGCAGTGAGGTCAAAATCAAAATCCAAGCCAGGTGCCTGCTGCTGCCCTACCAGGCACTCAGGCAGCAGTGACCTCACAACCACATATCTCTCCCAAGTGCCTGTTACTGGCCTATCAGGCCATGAGGTAAAAGAGATCTCATAAGCATACACCCAGCCATGTGCCTGCTTCAGACTTATCAGGAACTGAGAAAGTGACCTCACAATTAACATCCAAACCATTTGCTTGCTGCTGGCCTATAAGGTACTCAGGTAGCGGTGACCTCACAACCACATATCCCACCTATGTGCCTGCAGCTGGCCTATCAGGCACTGAAGCAGACCTGACCTCACAAACATCATCCAAGGCATGGGCCTGCTGCTGACCTAGCAGTACTCAGAAAGCAGTGACCTTACAATCAACATCCAAGCCATGTGCCTTCTGCTGGTCTATCAGGTACAAAGGCAGGAGTGACGTCACAATCAACCTCCAAATCATTAGCCTTCTGCTGGACTATCAGACGCTCAGGCAGAAGCGACCTCACAAAACCAACATCCAAGCACTGTGCCTGCTGCTGGCCGACTAGTACTCATGCAGGAGTGACCTCAAAACCATGCATCTGGCCCAAGTGCCTGCTAATGGCCTATCAGGTACTTAGGCAGAAGTGATCTCATAAACCCGTACTCAAGTCTCACAATCAACATCCAAGCCATGTGCCTTCTTGCGGCCTATAAATACTCAGGCAGCAGTGACCTCACAATCAACATCCGAGCTGTGTGCTTCCTGCTGGCCTGTCAGGAACTCAGGCAGAAATGCTGCACATTCAACACATGCCTGCTTATGGCTGTGGAAGTAAAAGGGAGTAGATAGCATCAAGACTGATTCCATTTTACTAGTCACAGCCATATTAAGGTAAAACAAAGAATGCACTCCTGAACTTTGTATGAATTCTTTAACTCCTGACTGGCTCCCCAGGAATTCAAACTGGATAGAACTGGCTACAAGTTGTAGAATTTTCTAGCAGAAAGTTCCATTCTCTTTGTTCTTTACCTCATACGTGCAGCCAATCAGAGTGTGTCAGATAGCAACTAAACCAACCTAAAGAAATGCATGCAATTCATTGACTTATGCTAACTGGGGAAGCCTCTGCCTGATCCCCCTGCAGCTGCCAGTGTGTGTGTGAGAATAAAGGCACTCTCTGAACTAAACTACTACAAGTAGAGTTTTTCTATGACAAAGGTACCCATGCCCTCTTTTCAGTTTTCAGGCTCTGTGCAATGCCGTCAGCATGCCTGGGAAATGGGACAAGGTTCCCCTTCGGAGACATCACCTTAAGACACCTGACTGTCTCTGTGAAGGTGTCCCAAGGGGCTGAGAGCATCCCTCCAGAAGGGCACAGCTCTCCTATAGGCTCTTTGTTGTGATACCCGAGAGCCCTGGGTCTGGCCATGGCAATCAGGAGCCTCTGCATGTCCTCATCATGGTCCCCGCAGCCGGGCTGAACACTGAGAGGAGTTGGAGAGCAGCCCGTTTAAAAAGGAGGGCTGTCAGCAGGAGGCACAGGGAAGCTGGCTTGCCTCCTGCATCCAGCCTGCAGTCACGACAAGCTAAGCTGGAGCCACGCTCTCCCCTAGCAGCTGGGATGGTGCTGAAAAATGGCCGCTGCAGCCAGCACAGAGCCGAGGGGCCGCCAGGAGAAGGGGTGCAAAAGCTGGGGGCTCCTGCAGGGCCAGAGGCAGCACAGGCTGGGCTGGGCCTTCCCCAGCGGCTGCTCGCAGATGCTGGGCTGTGGTGGCTCTGGCTGCCCCTGCGCACACAGCCACTTGCTCTCCCCAGTCTGCAGCCCTAGGCCTGGCGCGGCACCTCCCAGTGCTCTGGCTAAAGGCTCCAGGTGTCCCAGGCCAGGAGATGCTGTCCCACACGGGAGGAGCAGCCTCTCGCCCCCTCCCTTCCCACAGGCTCAGGCAGCTCCAGCCCATTGTCCCACATGGTCCCACAGTGCCGGGTGCCGCTGCCTCCCCCACCAGGGCTGGCCCCCGCAGCCCTGCCAGTGGCAGCGACGCCTCCACATGCAGCCGTGCGGGTGCTGCCAGCCCTTGTCCAGGCAACTGGGCCCAGAGCCCCACGGTCCAGCGCAGTGCAGCCCAGCACAGCAGAGCAGGCAGACCAACAGCGCCTCAGCATGACTCCTGCGGCTCCTCTGCTGCCTCCCGCCTCCCTGCCCGGCCACAAGGCCCGAGCCCAGCAGCGAGGAGGCGGCAGCCGTGGCCACACAGGCCCCACCCCTCCCCCGGCAGGCGAGAGAGCAGGGCAGCGCGCATGCGCATAGGGAGCCCTGCACCTCTCCTGCTCCCCCGCCCACCCCCCCTTGCCCAGTGCCAGCGCAGGCGCACTGCAGCCCCGCCCCTGCTACGTGCCCAGCCCCAGGAGGCCCCGCGCCACGGGAGCCAATGGGAAAGCGTGGGGCGGGTGGCACGGAGGAGTCACTTCCTGTGCAGGAGGTGGGGCCTGCGTGGCAATGGCGGCCACCTGCTCCCGCTGGGCTGCTGCCCACCTGCCCTGTCGCGCTGCCCCTCTCACAGCTCGGAAGAAGCTGCCGTGGTGCCACTCGCTGTGTCCAGCTGCTGCACAGTCAACCCAGTGCGACACTGCTGGCTCTGCCGTGCTGGCATGCCCAGGAGGTGCCAGCTGCCTGCTGCCAGCTGGGAAAGGCGGTGGCGAGCACGTGGGGGGAGGCGCAGGGCTGCGTGGGGCTGCGGGAGTTGTCCTGTGGGCAAGCGCCCGTCCGCGGGGAAGCATTCCTCCCCGGGAGCTGCTGCCTGAGGGCAGAGCTCTGCTCAGCACCAGTGCGGGCCTCTGGAAGGGAATGTCGAATGGGAAGCTCCGCTGTGGCTGTGGCTGGGGGGGGTGGGGTGGGGGGGACAGGTGTTTTTTGTGACCATCCAAGTGAAGCAAAGTGGTGTTTTCAGCCAGTGCTGCAGCCTGACAGCTGCAGAAAAGCCTTGAGTGATGGGAACTGCCATTCACTAGTCCAGACGATGGCAGCAGGTGAAGAGTGAAAGGCACAGAGAAGCTGCTCTCTTTGCCGCTTCAGCCACTTGATGCTCTCCCTAACGGAAAGATGAAGTGCTCTGGACATGGGTGGTAAAACTTGTGGGGAAAGAAGATGGGCATTTGCTGCTGTTGTACTGTCCTGCGGAAGTGCAGCATTCAGTTCTTTGGATTAACCTGTGAAAATTGTTGTTTTTTTTTTTTTAGCTTAAAATGCTGAACCCTGGCAAGCTGTCACCTCCAGTAATGGGGAGAAAAGAGGGCTGTGAGAAGACCCAGGCCTGAGCTTACATAAGTGTATGTAGAATTGTAGCACTTTTTGGATAGCTTGCTTTTTTTCCTGCAGGTGCCAAGGAGGAAAGGAAAAGGATGGCCCCAAATGGGCACGGTCTTTGCTAGTCCAAGGAGAAGGATGTGACCACAGCCTTATGTGGAGAGCGTTTGCAAAGCTTTACAGGTTAGGGCCTGTTTTTCTCTGTTTGTTTCCAGTATTCCTTGACAGCAGTGTCCTTATTCCTTTCTTCTAGGCCCTTGGTTAAACCAAAATTGTAAAGACAGAGCGTAACCCTCTCATCACGGTTTGCACTGCTGTATAGGGAGGCTTTGCTGAGCTTCTTACTGCTTGCTGACAGCAAAGTGCCTTTGTGGCTCTCTTACCTCTATTTAACTGTGGATGCACTAGCACGTGGGTTCACAGCTGGAAAGCGTCCATCCCTAGAAGGGAACTTGGAAGCCTGGAAAGGGAGGAATTTGCTGGTTGGTTGGTTGTGTGTACTAAATATCCTTCTTGCACTTTTATGCGTGAGCAAGACTTTTGACATTGTGTGCTAGTCCAACAGTCTGTCCTTGCTTGCTAGCACTTGGCTAGGGAAGGGCTAGCAAAAGAAGGGTTTCCTAAAGCCTGCAGAGTAATGCTATAGGATGAGGAAAAAGGGAGGTTTTTTGTATTTTGTTAGCCCAGCCTCAACCAAGAAGGAGCTGCTCTTGCAGATGGGAGTATTTGATTGTAGCAGGCCTGTGGTTTATTTGCCTTCCTTAGTAGACTTGGATGCCACCATCCCTATTGCAACCAGTCAGATGCACAGCGTGGACTTCTGATTGCCTGCCTGCAGCGTGGTCATCTCCATTTCCCCTTTTGCTGCCCGCTCAGTTGCCTTTGAAGCTCCCCACCTTCAAGACTTTTCAGGCTCCTGTTGTAGGTGCCTTGGTGTGGAGAATGCCTGCTGCAGCTGGCTTAAACCTCAGTGTTGCAAGAGCTGCAGCCTGATGTGGGAGAAGAGGGGTATGCTAGTCCTCATGGTTTCTGTCAGCTTCCTCTCTTGCAGCTGTTACCGCTGATGTGGAAACAGATTGAAAGGACCATGCACCTTCCAAGTTAGGACTCTGAAAGGAAAAAAATGGGCTGCTGTTGCTAACAGAGCAGCAAACTGAGGAAGCCAGTGGTCCTGTGCTCTGAAACACTCCTGTGGTTCCCAAGCTCTAACTTAACCTTTAGGCTTTAAGAGGCCTTGTTTCAGCTGACTTCTGTGCAGAGGTTAGTGTGCTCAGGACTTTGCCTCATGAGCCGTTTCCCCTGTAACTGTTTTTTCAAGCCATGACGAGAGGGGTCCTGGCTGCATTTGAGGAAGGCAAGCCGGAGGAGACCATGAGCAGTGCTTTCCAACTCCATGTCACCCGTGAGGATGTCCACGCACAAAGGAAGCTTGGCTGGTTCAAGGATGAGGTACAGCCTGCTGCGGTGCAGGGGTGTTCTCATGCAGTGTATGTTGATAAATACTACTTGAGCGTGTATGTGAGTTTTCTTTTCCATATTCTTTGCTGACACCCACTGCAGCTCTCAGAAGGATCCTAGTTTGGTCTCTGATTTTTCAGCCTTGCAGGGTGCAGTATTTCTGAAGGCACCTGTACTTCTGGTCTGGTGCTGCTTCCTGGAGTTAGTCACCCTCAAGTCGAGATTAGTTGGAGTGGACGACAAGTGTTTCTAGCAAGCTCTGTAGAGGTAACCAAGCACAAAAGCTGTGCCTGGAGTTCTCTCAGGCAGCTGCCTGCTCCAGGGTGGCCAGCAGGTAAGTGTTGCTGTACTTTTCATTTGGTAAACGCGTGTCCTATTCTTCATCTGAAGCTTGCTCTTTATTATTCAGGTCACAAATTCCTACCTGAATCCTGTGGTGTGAAGAAGGAAGAAGGAAGGCTCTGCAGTGGTTTGTGCTTTCCATACTTTCTTCTATCCAAAACTGATTTCTGGGGTCTACACAGCAGTCAACAGATGGCCTGGAGGTGTGGATCTCTTCCCATAGGACCGTGTCTTAGTGCCTATTCACTTGCAAGTGCAGTGGGCACTGGTGATGAGTCAAATGGGCTTTTCTTTCCACTGGCTTGAGGAAGACAAACAGCAGGACGAGTCCTGAGTCCTTGTGGTTCTGTTCTGATTGCAGCCAGAGATTGTTCTGTGTCTAATGTATCAACTGTGTTTTACTAACAGGTTGTAGATGTCAGAAAGAAGACCATCAAATGCTTTGCTGCAATGGGGCAAAAAGGCAACAGGCTATGTGAACCTTTGTGGTAAGCAACTGCTCAGCCACTGCTTTTCTGCTTTGCCCCACAAGGAGTATTTCTCAGGTTTTCTTGCTTTAAGACATGATTAGTTGTTCTTGCCTTTCTGTTAGCTACAAGCCAGCAGTCTTTCAGGTAGACTTGCTGCAACTGGAAGGTGAATCGTGACATCATTTACTTATCTGGTCCCACATGTTGCCAGCATATTCACAGCCCAAGCTTCGCTGTCAAATCCGTGGTAGGCCTTTGGCCCAAACATACTAACTTTATGAGGAATCAGTAAAACTCGGCTTCTGACTAGGGAGAAGAATGTGAGGGAAGTGTTTCCCAGTACCAGCTTGACTGTAAGAGGAAGGCTTATGTCCATGGGAGGCGTTGCGTTCTTCCAAGAGCTTTGTAACTCCTCCTGGTGCCCAGCTCTTTAAGATCTTGCAAGTGATTGCAGCTCGTTAGCGTTAGCAAACATTTCTGCATGTATTAGCTGTTGGAACATATCTCTCAAACTAAGCCAGCATCCTTTGATGTCCTTGTGACTGATGCAGAAGTAGTCAAGACAATTACAGCACCAGCTTTAGAGAGCAGAGGGGCCACTGGGTTGAAGAAATTGTTGTTTCAGCCCAATACTCTCTTGGACAGTGTTGAAGAGAGCTGCCTAGGAAGGAGCATGAGAACAGGGCAGCGTGTACTGTGTAGCTGTTAAGTATGAAGAGTAGTCTGGGGCAGGGGCTGGGGTTTTGTAGCTTCTCCATGTTTGGTGCATAGGACCAGGGCTGGAAGTTCCAAGAGGCCTCCACGGGGCAGAGCTGTCTTGTCTGTCTTGATTTCTGGTACCTGCTTCCCAGTAGAAGCTGTGCAGTTGGTCTTGGGCAAGGAACTGCAGGCATTGGCTTTGTAATGTGTTTGTTCTTTGTGTCTTTTGGGGAGAAGTGTGTTTAGCATTTGACCCGTTAAAACACTCATTGTTTTCAGGAGCAGCTTTTGCTAAGGGGCTTGCAAGTTGTTGTTAATGAAGTAAATGTGGTTTTGCTGGGTTTACGTGTCTTGTAGGCATTGAGAAGGGGCGTGGGCCGTGCAGGCCCCAAAGTGGCAGGTGCTGAGAGTTTTCTTCTGTTTCTGGAATATTGATGCTCTACTTGATTCCTGAAACTGGATTGGTGATAACCATAGCCAGACAGCATTTACAGTCATTGATCTCTAGCAAATCCCTAGTGAAGCACATGTAGCTGGGGTTTCTTGCTGTTTGTGCATCTCTCTGTTAGAGGCAGCTCCTTCTTTGAGCAGGAGGAAGGTTTGCTGCCCTTGTGAGCAAGGAGATCATCTTGTTCTTACCATGTCAGGTGTCTGGAGAGCTCTTGTGGGCTACAGAGAGGAAGCGAGGCAAAATGTTGCCTGAAGTTCCTGCTGCTGCTTTTTTCTTTCAGGTGAGCAACAGATGTCCATTTGTGGCTCTTTTGTGGGTGTGAAGTTTACATGGTAAGCCTCTTGTAGAGGAGGAGCAAAGAGCAGATGCATGCAGGTGCTATGCCTGTGCCATCACCATGACTTTTGTGAAGCTCAAGGGACTAAAGTGTGTCCTGAATGCCTTTGTGTGGTGTTGGAGGAGTGCTGGAGGAGGGATTTCTTGGGAGACTGGCAGGCTCTGTGTGGGGCCAGCAGTGCTGAGTAGCTCTGCTGATGGCTGCAGGGTTGGACCTGAGTGTCCTCAGATGCAGTACCAATGAATGGGCAAGTAGCTGCAGGTGAGCTGGAGGGCAGGGCAGGAATTTGCGATGGTCTTGGACAAAGGGAGAAAGAGTGGCCTGTCTGTTCTCCCCGGAAGGAACGTGAAGAGGAGATGAGAGCTGGTCTCCAAGGGCCGGAAGAAGGATTTGTGTTCGAAGGAACTTCCCCCCAGGAAGGACAGCAAATTGCTGGCACCAACTGATGGAGGGGACACTTGTGCCCCTGCAGGCACTGCCGGTCTTTGCCAGTGTCTCCTGCCTAATGTAGTGTGACAACCCCAAGCCTAGAGCCCTCCCCGCGGGCCCGGCTTCAGGATGTCCTTCAGCTGCTGTAGGTCCAGGCAAGCCCTGGAAGCAGCAGTTCTCCTGCCCTGTGACCCTCTTCATCCTCTCAGGGCTCTTTTTCAGCCAGAAATCCTTCTCAGCACAGACCTGCCCATCCTGTGACAGTCAGGAGTGCGGGACTGTAGAGGAAGGGCCATGTGCTGTGGCATGTGGTTTTCCATCCCCCTCAGCTGATTGTGACACCACCTGCTGATCTCCCCTCCCAACCATCCTAAAAGGGGAAAAAGAGCTTAGCTCCGGTGCTGACCTTTGGCAGGTGGGCTTGTTTCTAATCATGTTCATTTACATGCCCCAAGACCCCTGCCCTGCGGTGTACTGCAGAGCCGGGCTGTAGCCTCTTCCTGCTGCCCTCTCCCATTGTACTTATTGAAGTCCAAGTGAAATTATGCCCCTGAGTTGCATGTCTGTGTGTGGGAGGCTAATACCATGAATTAATTACAATCAATATGCAAATTATTGCCTGATGACTTTTAAGAGAAGGGAAAAGTCTTTTCTCTGTTCTTGCTCTCCATTTCCTGCTTTTCCTATAGCAGGAGAGCAGCAACAGCAGCAAAAGCTCCCTTTCTTCAGTTCTCTGTTTTCTGCACCTTTGCAATTCCCACCCCCTGCCCCCAGCCCCACCACCCCACTTAGAGCCCTTCAGAGAAAGAAACGGCTCTCCTAGGGGTAGCAGAGGCTGGAGGGAGTGCGTCTAGAGGGGGTCTGTCACTTAGTTGTGGAGACTTGCTGCACTCTGAATGACTGATTTATTCCAGTGTTGTACTTGGAGCCATAGCCTACCTCTGAGGAACAGCAAGTGTCAGATTCCTGACGTGCACACCCATGCGAAAGAGCAGAAGGCATTGGCAAGGAAGGACTTAAGTCAGGAAGTAACAACCACAGAAAGTGCCTGTGCCCCTCTGTATACTGCAGGGGGTGGTGACCCTGATCATATTCTGGTTGCAAAACTGCCCGGCCACTGCACGAGGCTCCTACAGTTTGCACTGTCATTTCTGTAGGACGCCGATGTTGTTTGGGGAGCAGCTGGAGCCTGAGGAGGGCGTTCAGAGGTGTCAGCATTCAGTCCGTTTCAGTGCACCGTGGTGGTGGTGCTGCTCAGTACTCCAGCTTTCCACCAGGTTCTTGAAAGGCCAAGGTGTTTCTCTGATCCTGAGCCTTTTCTTCACTTCATTGCTAGCTCCAGTTACACCTTGAATTCTTCTTCTGACTGGTCCCCTTGTTTCTTCCCCAGCAGGTCCCCAGTGCTCCTTTCAGTTCCCTTTGGAGTCTGGGCAGCTTTTACCTAATGCCCCTCCGGGCCCCAGGAAACCTGGTCACCCCTCATGGCATTCTCCGCAACTTGCCTTTTGCTCCTCCCTCTGTGCTTTGTCCTATTGAGCAGTTTCCTCTGTCGTGCGCAGGAGTCTGTCATGGTCTGTTCAGGTAGTTGAAGCTGAGGGCAGGGCCTAGTCTTCTGCCTGCATCCTTTGAGAAATGCCACATCTCGATGGACCAAGAATTTCTCTTCCAAGAAGGCAAGCCCCAAAGTGAAGTGCCTCTGTCCGGGGTGATACAGTCAGTCTTTATTACAGATTGTGGCTGGGTGTTAACTATAACATTGAAATACTACAAGTCTTTTCTATAGAATTCCGGGCAGGATGGGAACTGCATGACAAAGGTCCTGCAGCAGCTCATCCAGGCGGGTCATTGGAACGTTGTCAGGCCTTTTAAACAAGGCTACTGCTCTTAATGTCTCATGGAACTGCTTGAAGGCTGTTACGCTCCTGTACTAAGTGCAGCTGGTTTCTGCTAGCTTTCCTGCTTAGAAAGATGTTGACTAGAATATCATGCTTTTCAGAAAAGAAATACCCCAGACCAAAACATCTCCCCCCCACACACACACATATCACGTGCACACACACACACACTTGGTGTAACCTGAAGTCACTTTGGCAGTGTTTTATCCTCCACACAAACATCAGACATGAGGCTCTTAATTCAGCGCTTCTTTTATAGATATCAGCAATTACTTCTCCCCACCTATCCATAGGTTGTGTTCTGTCGTAAAGCATATCACGGACACTTTCTGCTAATATGATAGTTCCTGACGTTTGTTACATCTCTTATTCACTGCTTGCACTTGTAGTTTAAACATGGCAAACCTTTTTTTGGTAAGCACAAACAACAGTGAGCAATGACAGAAGATGTACTTCCTTTAAGAAAGGCTCAGCAGTAGCTAAGCAAGGCCAGCCCACTTTGACTCCTTAAAATACACAGCATAAAGCAGGCACTTTCAGGTGGAAATTCATCATTCAAAGGCCATTTCTCCAGAGACTGATTCAACCTATTTCATGACAATTGTTCCTCTGGAGTCCCTGCTTTGTGACAGCACCTATTCCAAAGCAGGGAGCTCCTCAGGGCATTTCTGTTTGTTCCAGTATTTTTTATTCACCTAACACTGTGATTTGTTCCTCTACAACTTTTTCCAGTTGCTTGAATGTACATAAACCTATTGCCTAACATTTGCATTTTTGAATGTAATCACGTGCTTCCTAGGTGCAATATTGTTTGTTTGTTTTTGAGACTTTGTGTGAATATGGTGGATGGAGGAAGAAAGTGAGGGTCTTCTTGTTTGGTTTAAATATTCCTGTAGATGAGTTTCCATGGAAGAAAGAGTGTCTTGACAGGACAAGGTGTGTGTGTGTGTGTGTGGCACGGTGGGGGGGGGAGTTTGGGGGGGTGTATACCTATATATACACCTATATGTACCTCTCTCTCTCTCTCAGGGGGGAGGGGAGTTTGGGTGTGTGTGTATACCTATATATATACCTATATATACTTCTCTCTCCCTCTCCCCCCACTAGAGAAGGCTAAACCAGCTCTTCCCTCCTCTCCCCAGAGTCCCCTCACCACCAGGGCATGTGCTGGCCATGGCAGGGCCCTCTCCACAGCTCTGTTAGGGACCAACAAGAAGCAGGAGATCCCTAGGCCACATCCACCACAGCTGCAGCCAAACAGTTATGGCATGACCTTGGCAGAGAGCTGTCCTGGCAGCAGGGACTGGCACCAAGCCCTGACTCCTGAGGTGCTGCCTTCAGGCCTCTCCAATGCTCACATGCTGCAAATGTCAGAGTTCACACTGCATCCAGGAAGGATCCACACCAGTGGGGGACTTGATTTACTTCAACAGAGCAAAGATGCCTGTGTGCTGGCACGGCTGACAGGCAGTGATTCTTCTCCTTCTGTCTCTGGACACTGCTCTTCTTCGCAGGGCTAAGGAGTGAGAAAGGAAGAGGCTGTGTTATGCACAGGGAGAAAGGCAGAGACATACTGCAGACTAGTTCAGGCCATGTATCTTTGGATGTGCTTCTGATGGTGTTTCCATGCTCACCGCCCCTGTGTCCAAACAGGGTCCCATAAGCAGCTCATCAGCCTGGGCCTGAGTCCGTTGGGGCCAAGACTGGGGGTGAACCTGTGCCTCAGCTTCAGCATTCAGGGAGAGGTTTAAAACAGGGTGGACAAACACTGGCGGGATCCCTTTGTGCTCAGCTGCTCAGGACTTCTAGGTCCTGCACTGAAATCCTCCACTGAGCAGCCAGCAGCTATGCCTGGGATGGAAGGGAGGTCTGGCGCAAGGCCAGCGTGGCTTGCTGCTGCTGAAACGTGCCTGCAGCAGCACTGACACCTTCTCTCTCTCACTCTGGCTGAGAGCCCTCCTGCTTCTCTCCTTCCCCAGCCCCCAAAGGAGTGCTGGGCATTTGCTTGTGGCTACAGAGAGGCGCTTGGTGTCAGGGCTGAACCCAGGTCAATCCCATGTCAGGAAAATCCACAGGATGCTCCATGCATGTGGAGGAAAAAGGATGAGCAGGGAGGCACTGCGGGGCGGAACATGGGAAGGTTGTAACGGGCGGAGCACTGCTGCCGGAGAAGAAGGCGGGGCTTTACAGCATTATAAAAGAGCAGGACACGCTTCATTAAACGCCATTTTGCCACTCCTCATATTGGTGTCTGTGTGGTGATGGTCCGGGGCCTGGGGAGAAGGCCCCGTGCCTCCTCGGTAAGAACGAGAACGGTAACAAGTGGTGACCCCGACGTGATACCGAGGAGGCGGCTCGGCCGGCGTAGGCACCGGGAGCGTGAGGAAGGGATCCGGATCCGGAACTATGGAGGCCATATGTAAGGTAGTAATGGCCTGCGCCAAGGAATGGCGGGCGCCGCTGAAGGCGAGCGCGATACGAGCGTGTGTAGAGAGGCTCGTGAAGGAGGGAGTGATTACTTCTCCTATGGAGATTCTGCGGGAGGAACTGTGGCTGCAATGCACAGCAGCGCTGGCGGAGTTCCCGATGAACGGGGGATCCGCGAGGGAGTTAAAGGTGTGGGGGCTGATAAGAATGCTCCTGCGGAGAGCGAGGGAGGAACGGGAGACGTGGAAGGCGGCTAGAGAGGCACTTAGAGGGAGTGGGATACGCGTGGGGTCAACGGAGATAGAGGGAGCGGCGGAGGAGACGGCGCCAGAGGGGGGAGAGGAGCGGGTCGAAGAGCAAGGGGAGGAACAACGGGACGGAGGTTTGGTGATGCCAGCCGGGCTGGGAGAAGAGGCTTCGCGTGCCCCTCCACCACACTACCCCTGGGACGAGTTGCGACAGGCAGACAGAGCAGGACAACCTTGCCCCGTCGCGCCCAGTGAGCCCGAGGGGGAAGGAGAAAGGGGGGAGAATGAGCGAGAGAATGAGCGAGAGAATGAGCGAGAGAATGAGCGAGGGAGAATACGAACACCGAATGAGTGGCTCCCCGGGGCACTCATGGTACCTGATAAGAGCTGGAATCAGGGCGAGTCAGCGGCCAAAGATGGCGCCGGGGACAGAGAAAGAGGGCGGAGGAGAGTCACCTTCGATAGTACGAGACGAGCCAGTGGGAGGGAACGGGTGAGCGAGGATGAGATGGACAGCCTTACAAGGCGGTTTCAAGAAGTCTATTGGGGGGGGGAGCGCGAGGGAGGCGTGAGAGCGGAGGAGGTGGAGGAGGATGTGGAGATAGGACTAGAGCAGGCGCTGCGGCTCCTGCGGAGGCTGGAGAGAGAAGTACAAAAACAACAGCGGATGCTGCAGCGACTGGCCGACACACGATCCCAGGACGATTCCAGTGGCGAAAAGCCCCGAGCCGAGTTATACCTGCCAGATTGGCAACTATCAGCGGGGGCGGTGACGTTACGAGGTCTTAAACTCACGGCACCCCCTGAAACGCCGTCGGCGCTGCCGGTATGCCTGGCGCCCGGAGGGCTCATAGAATGGACGCCCATCGACCCGAAGGCAGTGAACCATCTATCGAAGTGTATTGCGGAGCAGGGCCTGAGACACCGGGACACACAAGCGGCACTAGACACGGTGTTCTCAGCATCCCTGACCCCCTCCGACTGCCGAATGCTAGCACGCGCAGTACTGGCTCCCTCCCAAGTTCTCCTATACAAGGACATGTGGGTTGGCCGATTGCATCAGGAATTGACACTGGGAACTCGCGATCCGAACCATCCACTTTACGGGTCGACCCTGAACCGCCTGAAGGGGAGTGATAATGCCATGACCACTTCGCAACAGCAGGCCGCCTTACTGACGGCCGGTGAAATACGAGCCATCACAACGGCAGCGCGCGCGGCGTATGAAGACTTAGCGCGCGTGGTGACAAAGACGGACCCATGGGTGGCAGTAAAGCAGAGGCTGACAGAATCGTTCTCTGCCTTCTGCGATCGACTCTATGCCGCCATTGAGAGCGCTGAAGTCCCTGAAGCGGTGAAGGCGTCACTGATGCTCGAGTGCCTGAAGAATCAGGCCAATGACGACATAAAAGAGATCATTCGCCGAGCCCCGAGGGACCTGGGGCCTACCCAGTTAATGAAGTACGTGCTGGAAGAACAGAACCGGTTGCCCGTGAGAGAGATCCGAACCGTTGTCGCCACAGCCATGGCGGCGCAGGCCGCGGTCGTACGATCAAAGACATGCTTCGGATGCGGCCAGCTTGGCCACATCAAGGTGGCCTGTCCGAAGGCGCGTCAGGGTCCGAGCACCACCCATGCCCCGCAGATAACATGCTGGGCCTGCGGCAGGCCGGGGCACCGGGCACGGGAGTGTCGCCGCATGGCGCCGGGAAACGGGAGGTGGGGAGGCCAGTCGGGGACCCCTCCCCGCCCCCGAAGAAAAGCCCCGGCCACCATGTATACCCAAGAGGAGAGGGGGAGCTCGACCGGCGAGAACCCGGAACAGTGGCCCTGGTACTAGACTGCAACCACCGGCCTGGGGCCATGGTCACCCTGGAGAACCCCTGGGCCTATCCCCAGAACACACAGCTAAAGATGTTGGTGGATACTGGGGCTGATGTCACGTGCATCCCTCTCCGCATGTGGCCGAAAAACTGGCCGACGGACCAGGGAGGAAGTCTCACCGGGGTGGGAGGCAACGCGAAGGCGTACCGCTCGCGGTTCGCATTGAAACTCACCCTGCATGATCCTGACGCAAAACAGCATGGCGCGCCAACACAAGCGACAATCACACCTTATGTCACCAAAATTGCTGACCCGGTACTGGGCCGGGATGCGCTCAGCCAACTCAACATCAAGATCAGAAATTTTTGATGGGGGCCACTGGGACCGCCGCTAGTGAGATCAGGGCTATACCCTTAAAATGGAAAAGTGACGACCCGATATGGACTGACCAGTGGCCCCTGACTTCAGAAAAATTGGAAGCGGCGCAGAAGATAGTGGCTCGCGAACTGGAGCAAGGGCACCTAGAGCCCAGCAATAGCCCTTGGAACTCTCCGATTTTCGTGATCCTAAAAAAGACTAAGGACAGCTACCGGCTATTACATGACCTGAGACGGATCAATCAACAGATGTGTGACTTTGGACAGTTACAACCGGGACTGCCGGTGCTGACGGCACTTCCTGAGAATTGGCCGACTATGGCAGTAGACATCAAAGATTGCTTCTTTTCTATCCCGCTGCACTCACGGGATAGGGAGAGATTCGCATTCACAGTCCCATCGGTGAATAAGCAGGAGCCGGCGCGGCGCTACCAATGGACGGTGCTCCCACAGGGCATGAAGAACTCACCTGCAATTTGCCAACGCGTTGTAGCCGACGCAATAGCCCCGGTACGAACACAACATGCGGCGGGGGTCATGATCCACTACGTGGATGATATCTTGATGGCAGCACCCAGCGCAGAAGGGCTGCAGGAAATGGCAGCCGACCTGAGGCGGTGCTTGGCTGCAGCCTCGCTGGCGATAAACGAAGCAAAGGTCCAGAAGGGACCAGGCATTAAGTTCCTAGGGGCGGAGATTGGACACTCGCAGATAAAGCCGCTGCCTATAACTTTGAACCCAGACGTCCGCACCCTACATGACGGTCAGGCGCTAGTGGGGAGCCTCCAGTGGCTCCAGAATATGGTGCCCATAACACCGAGCCAGATGCAACCGCTGTACGAAATGCTGAAGGGCAGGAACCCATGGGAGGAGAAGCGACTGACCGCAGAGGCCAAGGAGACTCTGAAGAACATCTCTGAGATGCTGAGCCACCCATCGGTGCAGCGCTGGGACCCTGCTGATAAGATCACGCTCTACCCAGTGCTGAACCGGCAAGGTGGCATGGCTGTGCTTGGACAAGGACAACCAGAGCGGATGCGAGTGATCTGGTGGGTCACGCCCACGCGGCCGGCTGGAGCGTTTGTGCCGCATTCCAGCCTCTTAGCACGAATGATCACTAAGGGGCGGAAGACATGTATCTCTGCATTCGCACGTGAACCGGACGTGATTGCCCTGCCTTTCAAGAAGGGCACCGATGCACAGACAGAGACCTTCGCCGCGGCGATGGCAATGGCCATGGAAGGATTTCCAGGAGAAATCCAGCACCTCCCACGCCTCCAGCCGTTGAGGCACCTGGACATCATAGAGGTTGGCGGGCCTGCTCGAGTGCTTCCTACTCCGAAACCGGGAAACACTGTTTTCACGGATGCCTCCTCAAAGACCCAGACAGCGGCCGTCGCCTGGCAGGAGAATGGAGAATGGAAGGAGGCCACCTTTCGAGCGGCAGACGTCAGTGTTCAGTACCTTGAAGCCAAGGCCGTAGAGATGGCCTTGAGAATGTTCCCTGATGACCACCTGAATATCACCACAGATTCCATCTTCACGTACAACCTGGTGAGGCAAATGGCCATGCAGGGTTGGGCGGGCACGCCGATCGCCACAATGCTAGAAGACGCCTTGCAGGCGCGGACTGGCACGGTTTGTATTACGCATGTCCGGAGCCACAGCAAAATACCGGGCTACTATCAAGAAGGCAACGCGGAAGCCGATAAGGCGGCCAGCAGAGTGATGACCCTGCGGGAGGCCAGGGACCTCCATGAGTGGCTGCACGTTGGAGCCAAAGCCCTGGCCAAGACTTGCCACATCCCCATCTCTGAAGCCAGAGGCGTGGTCGCCACATGCCCGTACTGCTGCAGGCAGCCTTTGCAGGAGGGAGGGACGAACGTCCGAGGCCTGATGGCGAACCAAGTCTGGCAGACCGATTTTACCTTATGTCAGAGGCTCCGACCAGATCCCTGGCTGGCAGTCACGGTGGACACATACAGCGGCATGATCGTAGCCACGCAGCACAGGAAAACCACGAGCCGAGCGGCCCAAAAGCACTGGGCGTACGCTATAGCTGTGCTGGGGCTACCTCAGACCATCAAAACCGATAATGGATCCGCATTCACATCGGCGAGCACCGAAGGGTGGGCGCAGCGATGGGGAATCAAAATAATCCACGGCATACCGTACAATAGCACGGGGCAGGCCATAGTCGAGAGAGCCAACAGAACTCTTAAACAGAAAATTGACGTGTTGGGAGAGGGGGAGGGCATCCCCGAGCACTCAGCCATCCCCAGAGAGAAACAAACTGAAATTTTACAAAAAGCACTGCACGCCCTAAACCATCACCTCCGAGGGGAGAATAGTCATGAACCGGTAGCAAAGCATTGGGGAGGGACGAGCCCAACGGAGGGTCCCGAGGTGCAGGTCAAGAATCCCGCGACGGGGGAATGGGAGACCGGGTGGAGACTACTAACGCAGGGCAGAGGTTATGCTGCGGTTGCAAGCGCGGAAGGGGGCCCGGAGGCCGCGAGGTGGGTCCCCACACGCTGGGTAAAGCCGCTTTTACGCAAAATAGAAGCTCATCGAAACAGCTCTGACACCTGAACTATAGGCTGTGCTACCAGCGGACTGCCCCCGTCTTCGGAAGGTGCATTGGGCCCGCCCCTATTGCTTTTAATGGTCGAGGTTATATATGTGTCTCTGCAGATCGTGGTCCAGTGAAGGTACCCAGCAAGAACGTGAAGCCTGTCTTGACTCGCTATGACTCATCTACTGAACAAGACGGCGAAGATCCTGATTCTGGGGATACTGTTCCCAGTGGTAATGGCTCTCTACCAGATTGAGCCCAGGCAAAAAGTGTGAGTTACCTGGGCGAACAGGACAGGGCAACACGCTTTCTGTTTGTCTCTAGCTTCCGCTACCCAACCTTTTAGAACCTGTTTAATAGGGGTCCCCAGCTATAATGTCAACAGCTTCCAGGAGTACAGCACGGGAGGCTGCAGTGGCAGTCTGTCGACTGCTAGCTGCAGTGCCACCCTCATTGCAGGCCTAAACAGAACGCTGCCATGGGACCCACAGGAGTTAAACCTGTTGGGGTCTATGAGAATTGGAAACACATCAGGCAATTGGACTCAAACATGTATATATTTTGGGGGACGCATGCACCCTTACCGGTTATTTAACTGGACAGGGTGGACGAACGTCACTCCAACAGCAGTCTATTATGATTATCAAAACCGTGGTTCCTTCTGTGGCACCAATGGCACCAGCCGCCAGGGGCTGGGAGCCTTTGGGGCTGAGGCCACAAAGGGGCACTTAATTTGGAACAATGGTACCCCAAAGGCCTTGCCACCAGACGTCTTTTTTGATATGTGGTGACCGGGCCTGGCAGGGAATTCCAAAAAGGGTAATGGGTGGTCCATGTTATCTTGGTAAGCTGACATTACTAGCACCCGATCAAAATTGGTGGAAACATATCACGGAGAATGAGACCGCCGTCCGCAGTAAACGAGCAGCCATAGGGCTCTCACCTGAGTGTAATGATCAAGTTTCCCTCCGCAGTCCCACTGAAAGAGTGTTTTTGGCCTTCTTCGTGCCTGGAGCAGCGGCAGGCAACGCTCTGAACCAGATCGGCCGGTTAGCTTGCTGGGCTGAGAAGCAGGCTAACGTCACCACTGAGATAATAGCGAGCCTATTAGAGGATCAAGGTAGTTTGCGACATGCTATTCTGCAGAATAGAGCTGCAATTGATTATTTGCTACTAGCCCAAGGCCATGGTTGTGAGGATTTTGAAGGTATGTGTTGCATGAATTTGTCTAATCATGGTGAATCAATTCACAAACAATTGCAGTGGTTGAAGGAACATGCCAGCAAAATCCGTCAGAACCATGGGTTTTTAGACGAATGGCTAACTAACCTGGTTGGCAATCTACCACCGTGGCTAACAGGACTGCTCGCTGAAGGCTTGCGCATTTTGTTAATCCTCATAGTTATAGCCTTATGCCTGTGTATAGTACTGAGCTGTGTTAAGACAGCCTTGCTGAAAGTAGCGGGCCGCGTCTGGATTGCTCGACAACAAGAAGGAGAAATTCTGGAGGAATGGCTGGGCTTTGGAGGGGGGGGAATATAGTCTGTTGGAAATGAGCAATCCCGCCTATGCCTTTAAGGTTTTCCCTGAACCGACGAAGACAAGGACACCGCCTGCGTTAAGAAGCGGAAGAAGGGGAGGCAGCACACAGCTCCGCTCACGAAGCTACTAATGCAAGGAACCACCCGATGGCGGTCCCGTCGAGACACACTGCACTTCCGCGTGTTTTGTTGCGTCCCGCTCGATATAACGAAACAACGTTGATGGGAGAGGGGGAGATGTGGAGGAAAAAGGATGAGCAGGGAGGCACTGCGGGGCGGAACATGGGAAGGTTGTAACGGGCGGAGCACTGCTGCCGGAGAAGAAGGCGGGGCTTTACAGCATTATAAAAGAGCAGGACACGCTTCATTAAACGCCATTTTGCCACTCCTCATATTGGTGTCTGTGTGGTGATGGTCCGGGGCCTGGGGAGAAGGCCCCGTGCCTCCTCGGTAAGAACGAGAACGGTAACACATGCAACTCAGTGGCTCTGGGATTGGGAGTCTGACCCCGTGGTGGGTCGCTGCCACTCAGATGTCCCAGGCTTTTCCTGGAGTTGGCACACACATACCATGTCTGCTGTGTCCCCCCGTTCTGCGGCCAGCCTTTTTGCCTGCTCCTCTATGCAGGAGTAGTAAACGTTCATGGTCACTTCCTCCCCTGATCTGATGCGGTACTTGACAGCTTCCTGAATGCTTGACATTTCCACGGGCAGCTTCTCACTAGTTGTGCTTGATTTCCTCCTTTGCGACAGGATTGAGCTGCCCTGAACCGTTTCCTGGCTTTCCGTACTCTGCTTGACCTGCACGACAGTTCCACACAGGTTTGTGCCCCACTTCCAAGGCCACTCAGCTGCTCTCAACATGCACTTCTAAAGCAGCTGGGAACTGCAGGACCTGTGCAGTCACCAGCCCCCTTAGCCTGGTCTGCCTGGGGCACCCCAAATGACAACTGCTGCCCCAGGCAGCGATGCTGCAGCCCCAGCTGGAGATCAGCGAGAGGCACCACAACATGCCCCAGGCTAGGTCACAGCTTGACCAGGGCGCATGGTCTTTCCCGCTGGCTCTTCTCGCTCAGGCTCTGATCTCTCCTGGCATCATAAGTGAGCTGAGGGAATTGCCACTTGCAGAGCAGAAAATCTGCAGTGCAGTCCGGCTAGGGAGGGAGGGGGCAGCACGGGTACAGTACGTCTGTTTTTCCCTGAAGGGAAGGTTATTTCTCGCCCTCTCCTCTGACCTCTGTCTGTCTTGAGCCTTCCCCTCCGCACTGTTTTGCCCTGAAGTGAATCTGAGCAAGACTGAACACCCCTTTTTTGTTTCTGCCTAGTCATCTACATGAGCATGGTGCTGAGCAGAAACTCTCCAGCCTCTACCCCAGAAAGGCCCAGCAGTTACATTCCCATCAGAAACAGGGCTCAGGTGGGTCTTCTGGTGTGTTCATGGAGAACGCAGTGGCAGCAGATGTGTTGCAAAAGCAGAGCACAGTTGGCATCTTCAAAAGCAAGCCCCGGACCAAGTCAGTCGAGGTCAAAGGAACACACAGGAAGGGGTCTTGTACAGCCACTGCCCATAGGACGATAGTTTTCCATAATTCAGGCTGGCACAAGAAGGACCTCAATCAGGAGCACCTACCAGTTCTGTGCTCTGAGGGTCTTCAATCATCTCCCACATAGGTGGCGATCTGGCTTTAGGAGGTTGCTTCTTTCTGGCTAGCACTGCCTCCAATTTGCAAAGGAGGGCCTGAAGCACTCTGCAAATAACAGCCGGGGGGAGGTGGTGTGAGCACAGGGGGAGTGGGGCCTCCACCCTGCACTCCCAAGCCAGTCACCTGCTTCTGCAGCAGGAGGCAGTTCTGCAGGAGAAGCATGTGGTTTTGACTGACTCTAGCCACATCGAGGAGACAGAGACCACCTGATCAAAGCTCAGGGTGCCCACACTGAGACTTTCTCTCCATGCAGCAAGGAGAGCAGCAGGGTCATCTACAAGGACAGGCTCCAAGACACACCGTTGCCCCCTCTCCTGCCAATTCCATCAGCCATTGCTCAGTGGTCCCAAACACTGCGTGTTTAGGGATGGAAAATGGATGATAGCTGGGCACCCAGGGTCAAAGAAGAAGAAAGGCATCAAGGGAGTAAAGCATTCCTGCCATTTTCCCATCCTTGGCACTCTTTTGTGCCAGCCACAAAGACAGGCTGTCATACAAAAGAGGATGTTTCTTAGAAAGTCCATAAAACCAAAACAGTATAACAGACAGTGCTTTGTCCCTTGGACTTCTCCATTCTTCAGTCATCCATGTCCCACACTGAAATCTTCCTCTGAGCACCCAACAGCTATGCCTGGGATGGAAGGGAGGTCTGGCGCAAGGCCAGCGTGGCTTGCTGCTGCTGAAACGTGCCTGCAGCAGCACTGACACCTTCTCTCTCTCACTCTGGCTGAGAGCCCTCCTGCTTCTCTCCTCCCCCAGCGCCCCCCACCCCTGGTCCCATTGGCAGCCACAGCCCTCCCCCTCCCCCAAAGGAGTGCTGGGCATTTGCTTGGGGCTACAGAGAGGCGCTTGGTGTCAGGGCTGAACCCAGGTCAATCCCATGTCAGGAAAATCCACAGGACGCTCCATGCAACTCAGTGGCTCTGGGATTGGGAGTCTGACCCCGTGGTGGGTCACTGCCACTCAGATGTCCCAGGCTTTTCCTGGAGCTAGCACACACGTACTCTCTCTCTTCTCTCCCCTTTTGCTTGGCCAGCCTTCTTGCCTCCTCCTCTCTGTGGGAGAAGTAATCTTTCACGGTCACTGCCTTATTGGCTGAGATGTGGTATGTGACGATTTCATTCAGCTTTCACCTTTCCACAGTTTCCATGACCTTCTCAAGATCTGTCTTTGCCTTCCTGCTTCGTGGCAGGATAGAGCCGGCCTGGACCCTTGGCCGGGTTTCTGTTCTGTGCTGAATCTGCAAGACAATTTCACACAAGTTTATGCCTCCCTTCCAAGGCCACTCAGCTGCTCTCAACATGCACTTCTAAAGCAGCTGGGAACTGCAGGACCTGTGCAGTCACCAGCCCCCTTGGCCTGGTCTGGCCTGGGGCACCCCAAATGACAACTGCTGCCCCAGGCAGCGATGCTGCAGCCCAAGCTGGAGATCAGCGAGAGGCACCACAACATGCCCCAGGCTAGGTCACAGCTTGACCAGGGCACACGGTCTTTCCCACTGGCTCTTCTCGCTCAGGCTCTGATCTCTCCTGGCATCATAAGTGAGCTGAGGGAATTGCCACTTGCAGAGCAGAAAATCTGCAGTGCAGTCCGGCTAGGGAGGGAGGGGGCAGCATGGGTACAGTACGTCTGTTTTTCCCTGAAGGGAAGGTTATTTCTCGCCCTCTCCTCTGACCTCCGTCTGTCTTGAGCCTTCCCCTCCGCACTGTTTTGCCCTGAAGTGAATCTGAGCAAGACTGAACACCCCTTTTTTCTTCTTCCCAGTCTGCCCATAATGCAGGCTGGCACAAGAAGGACCTCAATCAGGAGCACCTACCTGCCCTGCCCTCTGAGGGCCTGCATTCACTGGCCGTGCAGCTGGCCGTCTGGCTTCAGGAGGTTGCTTCCTCCCGGCTTGCACTGCCCTCCATGCAGAGCACCCTGGGATGGCCTGAAGCACACTGCAAATAACAGCCGGGGGGAGGTGGTGTGAGCATGGGGGGAGTGAGGCCTCCACCCCACGCTCCCAAGCTGGGCAGCTGCTTCTGCAGCAGGAGGCAGTTCTGCAGGAGAAGCATGTGGTTTTGACTGACTGTGGCCACATCAAGGAGACAGAGACCACCTGATCAAAGCTCAGGGTGCCCACATCGAGGAGACAGAGATCACCTGATCAAAGCTCAGGGTGCCCACACTGAGACTTTCTCTCCATGCAGCAAGGAGAGCAGCAGGGTCATCTACAAGGACAGGCTCCAAGACACACCATTGCCCCCTCTCCCAGACAAACACCTCCCTCTTTCAAAGGCTTTACATGAGCATGCAGACTTTTCCTCAGCCTCAGAAAATGTCCTTAGACTCCTAGCCCTGCTGTCAGCAGATGGAAATGATCCTGTTTACTTTCATCTAGGGGGAATGAGAAAAGGCCCTCCTCTTCCGGAAGGAGGATTCGCATTGATTTTCCCAAGGGTCTGTAACCGGGATGCAGAGTCAGGAGAAACAGGAAGCCAACAGGAGGCTCTCCCAAGGGCTTGCTCGGTGCTGCCCATCCAGCAAGAGATCACTAGTCATTGTGGCACAGGATGAAAGGCATTCAGAGTTACTAGGGGCATTGTGTCCAAGGGAAACATCTCCCTCCAAGACCAACAAGGCTACAGGCTCACCCTCACACATAGCTCCAAGCGTCTCACCTGCCATCAGGCTCTTTCCCCTTGGCTTTCTCCCCCTTTCCTTCCTCCATACCAGTAGCCGCTAGTCTGGCGGGAGGCTGCTTCTCTCGCAGGAGGAGGCGCAGGGTAGGAACATTCCCTGTAAGCAGGAGACAAGAAAACCCTTCAGAACAGCATTGGGGGTGACCATCTGTACAGGAGTGACATGCAGCTCTGCTCCAGCCAGTGACAGAACTGTGAGGCCTCAATGGGATTCCTTTGAAGCCCCGTTTCCAAGGCACTCTTAGGCCCTTCTTCACGCTGGCTCCTGTCCAACTCTTCATTTTTAGCCTGCAACATCCTTTCTTGTGAGAGTGCTTTTCTACTGCTCTATCCCATCCACACCAGGAACAGCAGGGCTCGCGGGGGCGTGTTGGCAACCTAACAGAGACTCTTTGGGGCAATAACTTCACACGAGGGGAACAAAGCCTGGGATCCTTCGACGGACCTCACAGGCCAGGAATCAGCTCCTCCATTACCTTTCTCCACACTGCGATCATCTTTTCCCTTCTCCTCTTCCTGGAGCGGCTTCACGGCTCTCAGGGGTGGTTTTCTGGGGGAAGTCTCCAGCTTGTGCCTGGAAACAGAAAAAGACTCCACTTTGAAGGAAGGGCATCACATTTCCACGCAGCATGCCCTTTGCAGCTTATGTTCATTATGGGCACACACACACATGTCAGAGCTGCTATGAAGCCCATCCTTTCCCAAAGTCAAGTGTGCAGCATGTGCCAGATCCTGGAGGACTGTTGTAGGAAATGAAGTGACCTAGTGAAGACCTCCAGTGCCTGGAGGGGCAGAAGCTTCCTTCTCAGGCTGTTCCAGGGCTTCCCTGGCTTTCCCGTGAGAAAGCTTCTTCGCAGCTTTCCAAGACAAATCCTCCAGGCTGCCACTGGAGACCACCTCCCAGCTCCTGGCCATGCTCATGTCCAGGCAGAACACACTAGTCTCCTTTCCTCCAGCTTTCCACCACCGTTTGAAATTCCAGTCTAGCCCTCCACATCCCTTGCAGTCCCTCCCATGCTCGTGTCAGTGCCTCTGCAAACAACAGCCTCCATCACCCAAACTGTTAAGGGAACCATCCCCTTAGCTAGGGGGGAGCCAGGACAGAGCTGTGCAGAACCCCCCACACAGAGCTCAGACTAAGCCAGAGCAAGCCTGGAGTTCCCTGGGAACCAGCTGTAGGAAAGTGTTAGTCCCAAATCACTTCCTCAGCAGCCTTCACTAACCCTCGCAGCACAACACTCCCACACATGCAGTGAGAAGCTACTGGCTTGGTCAGCTGGGGGCTAAGAAGGAAACAAAGATACTCACTTTGGAAAGACAACGTCAGGACCAGCAAGGGCCTGAGCAGCAGCTGTTTTGACGCCTGAGAGGACTGAATCGCTCATCTCTGGCATCTGCAAAGGTGAGAGACACATGTGAGATGTTGCCAAGAAAAGGATCTCGTTGCTCACAAGGGCAGCAAACATTTCCACTGTTCAGAGAAGAAGCTGCCTCTCAGAAACCCTGAAAGAAACCTCTCTGTTCCTCAGGGCCGCCCTCCAATTCTACAGAATAGCAGCTGCAGCGGAATACAGGAGAAGGGGAAATAACACTGCCAGGCTTTTGACAAGGGTAAGAATCAAGAGCCTCACACAGGAGACGAGTTCCTTCCTAACGGAGAAGTCAATGGAGGCAAGCACAGGTGAAGGCATTCCAATGAAATCTAGGAAATCTGCAGTGCAGTCCGGCTAGGGAGGGAGGGGGCAGCACGAGTACAGTACATCTGTTTTTCCCTGAAGGGAAGGTTATTTCTCACCCTCTCCTCTGACTTCTGTCTGTCTTGAGCCTTCCCCTCTGCACCATTTTGCCCTGAAGTGAATCTGAGCAAGACTGAACACCCCTTTTTTGTTTCTGCCTAGTCATCTACATGAGCATGGTGCTGAGCAGAAACTCTCCAGCTTCCAACCCAGAAAGGCCCAGCAGTTACATTCCCACCAGAAACAGGGCCCAGGTGGGTCTTCTGGTGCGTTCATGGAGAACGCAGTAGCAGCAGATGTGTTGCAAAAGCAGAGCACAATTGGCATCTTCGAAAGCAAGCCCCGGACCAAGTCAGTTGAGGTCAAAGGAACACACAGCCATTGCCCATAGGACGATGCTTTTTCATAATATCGGGCTGGCACAAGAAGGACCTCAATCAGGAGCACCTACCTGCCCTGCCCTCTGAGGGCCTGCATTCACTGGCCGTGCAGCTGGCCGTCTGGCTTCAGGAGGTTGCTTCCTCCCGGCTTGCGCTGCCCTCCATGCAGAGCACCCTGGGATGGCCTGAAGCACACTGCAAATACACACCGGGGGGAGGTGGTATGAGCACAGGGGGAGTGGGGCCTCCACCCTGCACTCCCAAGCCAGTCACCTGCTTCTGCAGCAGGAGGCAGTTTTGCAGGAGAAGCATGTGGTTTTGACTGACTGTGGCCACATCAAGGAGACAGAGATCACCTGATCAAAGCTCAGGGTGCCCACACTGAGACTTTCTCTCCATGCAGCAAGGAGAGCAGCAGGGTCATCTACAAGCACATGCTCCAACACATACCGTTGCCCCCTCTCCTGCCAATTCCATCAGCCATTGCTCAGTGGTCCCAAACACTGTGTGTTTAGGGATGGAAAATGGATGATAGCTGGGCACCCAGGGTCAAAGAAGGAGAAAGGCATCAAGGGAGTAAAGCATTCCTACCTCCTCAACTAGGCTGCTCACTGCAGCTCGACTGGCCCAGACACATTGCTGGGAAAGGATTACGTGACAGCAGGGACAGAGGCTCTCCCTCACTCTGGCTAGAGCCCTCCTGCCTCTCCCAGCCCCTGCTCACACACACTCCCCTTCGGACTCACAGCCTCCAACTCGGGTCGAGTTTTCAGGACTCCTTTGGGGACACAGAGAGGTGCCTGACAGCAGGGTGTACACTCGGCTTGCGCCAGCCCCAAGATGAGATTTCATGTGAAGGAAAGGGCTTCAAGGTCACTAAATTAATCTGGAAGTGTGAGAACAGCCCCTGCTCCTTGGCCTTGGTGGCAGGAGGAGGGGAATTGCACTTCTCCGCGCAAGGCAGCATCCTTTCCAGTCAAAGAAAGAGCTCCTCTGTGTTTAATCCTCTCTCACTACATACTCACTGGCCTCTGGAAACAGCTCACACTGTGGGCCAAAGCTCAGACAAACACCCTCCTCTTTCAAAGGCTTTACATGAGCATGCAGACTTTTCCTCAGCCTCAGAAAATGTCCTTAGACTCCTAGCCCTGCTGTCAGCAGATGGAAATGATCCTGTTTACTTTCATCTAGGGGGAATGAGAAAAGGCCCTCCTCTTCCGGAAGGAGGATTCGCATTGATTTTCCCAAGGGTCTGTAACCGGGATGCAGAGTCAGGAGAAACAGGAAGCCAACAGGAGGCTCTCCCAAGGGCTTGCTCGGTGCTGCCCATCCAGCAAGAGATCACTAGTCACTGTGGCACAGGATGAAAGGCATTCAGAGTTACTAGGGGCATTGTGTCCAAGGGAAACATCTCCCTCCAAGACCAACAAGGCTACAGGCTCACCCTCACACATAGCTCCAAGCGTCTCACCTGCCATCAGGCTCTTTCCCCTTGGCTTTCTCCCCCTTTCCTTCCTCCATACCAGTAGCCGCTAGTCTGGCGGGAGGCTGCTTCTCTCGCAGGAGGAGGCGCAGGGTAGGAACATTCCCTGTAAGCAGGAGACAAGAAAACCCTTCAGAACAGCATTGGGGGTGACCATCTGTACAGGAGTGACATGCAGCTCTGCTCCAGCCAGTGACAGAACTGTGAGGCCTCAATGGGATTCCTTTGAAGCCCCGTTTCCAAGGCACTCTTAGGCCCTTCTTCACGCTGGCTCCTGTCCAACTCTTCATTTTTAGCCTGCAACATCCTTTCTTGTGAGAGTGCTTTTCTACTGCTCTATCCCATCCACACCAGGAACAGCAGGGCTCGCGGGGGCGTGTTGGCAACCTAACAGAGACTCTTTGGGGCAATAACTTCACACGAGGGGAACAAAGCCTGGGATCCTTCGACGGACCTCACAGGCCAGGAATCAGCTCCTCCATTACCTTTCTCCACACTGCGATCATCTTTTCCCTTCTCCTCTTCCTGGAGCGGCTTCACGGCTCTCAGGGGTGGTTTTCTGGGGGAAGTCTCCAGCTTGTGCCTGGAAACAGAAAAAGACTCCACTTTGAAGGAAGGGCATCACATTTCCACGCAGCATGCCCTTTGCAGCTTATGTTCATTATGGGCACACACGCGCATGTCAGAGCTGCTATGAAGCCCATCCTTGCGGTGAGCCTTTCTCACATGCGGTGAAAAGCTGCTTGCTTGGTCAGCCAGGAAGCAAACAAACATACTCACATTGGAAAGACAATGACACAGCCAGAATGGGTCTGGGAAGCTGCTGTTTCGGTGCCTGAGAGGACGGAATCACTCATCTCTGGCATCTGCAAAGGTGAGAGACACATGTGAGATGTTGCCAAGAAAAGGATCTCGTTGCTCACAAGGGCAGCAAACATTTCCACTGTTCAGAGAAGAAGCTGCCTCTCAGAAACCCTGAAAGAAACCTCTCTGTTCCTCAGGGCCACCCTCCAATTCTACAGAATAGCAGCTGCAGTGGAATACAGGAGAAGGGGAAATAACACTGCCAGGCTTTTGGCAAGGGCAAAAATCAAGAGCCTCACACAGGAGTGGAGTTCTTTCCTAATGGAGAAGTCAATGGAGGCAAGCACAGGTGAAGGCCTTTCACTAGCCTGCGTTCCTGGCCCCTGCATTTTGTCTGCCCGCTTGTGCTGCCTGCTCCTGAGCTGAGGACAAAGCATTCCCATGTAGGCTTCACCCCAAAGTCTCTCCAGAGATTCAGATGTCTGCATCTGCAGCATGGAGGAATAGAGACACACAGCCCGTCCTTTCCCCTGCACAGTGGGTAACAACTGTGAGTGCCAAACTTGTGGTGTGTGTTCAAGGAGCAGTTGAGGGTCCTGGTCTGGGACCCACTGCAACAAAGGCTCGAGAAAAGGTCCTGGCCCAGAGAATGGACTGAAAAGACACCACGGACTAGGGCAGGAGGAAAAGACAGAGCTGGCAACCAGGGCGAGGCTACAGCCTGCTCGCATCTCTGGCTTAGCCCTTGAGGGGCTCGGCTCAGCCTGCTTTCACAGCTCCACTTTCCAGCTGCACCTGAAAGCCCAGGCTGAAGGACAGGCCTGCACTAGAGCCCTGGGGAAGGGCACGGGGCTGGAACAACTATCTCGGTGACACACAGCAACAGTGTTCTACAGCTTCAGGTGAAACTGCTGAACTCAGTGCTCCACAATCTCAAACACAGCCAAAGAAGGCATGGAGTCAAATGTAATCCTAACACCAAGGGGTGCTAAATCCTGGCTTTCTGGAAGACTTCTGGAGGAAGTCTCACGGGAAAAACTACACAAGACCTGCCCTTTTCTTGGACTTTTTTTCTGAGCATTCAGGGACGGGATCCTGGGCTGGATGGCTCTTTGGTTGGACCCAGGACAGCTATTCCCAGGGTCTTCTCTGTCGCTGAGTCCTCTGAATGCCCCAGAAGAACTGGGCAGGGAGCTGGCATTACTCTAGACTAGGACTGCCCACATGTCCAGACAGGTTGTGGCAGGCCAAGAGAAATCCATTCACTTTGACTTTGCTAGGGTTTCAAAAGAGCAAGAAGTAGCGCTGGAAACGTGGAAAACTTACCCCAAGAAGAGCTTCTACCAGCTGTTCAGGCCCATTCAGCCTTCGCAGAAGGCCTTTGTAAAATCTCATTTTCACCTCTTTGCCTTGAATGACAAGCATCCCAGTGCCCTTCAAAACAAGGGCAACATTCTTGCCACTTGCAAGGCAGCAAGAGAGAAGGTACATGGTCTCTTCTATGCAAGCCTCCACTGTCTTCCGAGCAATGGAGACGGCCGAGGCTACGCGAGCATACTTCAGAGGCTCCGCTTGCTTATGACCTAGGCAGCAACAACAGAGCAACACAGTCACCAACAGAGCACTTCAGCAGGCTTCAGCAGGTCTTCCCACAAGACAGTGCTACAGAGCTGTCTTCCCCAGCCCTCTGGAAAAGCCCATACAGGAGGCTCATGGCATCCCTCCCTGGCAGAAGTTCAAAACTCTCTGCAACCTCATGGGCCAAGAGTACAGCAATGCTTCCTTCCCTGCCGAAACAGAAAGAAAGAATCCTAGCCATCTCCGATGACCAGGAGGCAGGACAGCAGGACAAGTAGAGGAGAAAGGGGGCCAGTTCCTGGGAGAAGGGAGTGGTCACATTAATTGTGCCCACACACTCTGGGCACACCAGGTTTAAAGAGACTTAGCTGTGCCACGTCACAGTGGGTGCAATGAAGAAGGAAAACACACGGACTGCCCAACAGCCCTTAATCTTACAGGGTCAGTCTTCATTCATCTTCATTAGAAATGAATATTAATTAATTGTAATCTTCACCTTAAACTTTCTGGCCACCCCCAGGCCCTCAGAATTGCACGGCGCACCTCCCCCCCCCGCCCCCCTGCTTTTGGGACCAGAGGCCTGTCCCCAAGGGATGCCAGACTGATGTTCACAGCACAGAGAAGACGGAGTCATTTGCAAGGAAAGCCCACCCCTAACACAGCTTGGAGCTCCTGCTGCCCCACAGCCATCACTGACATCACACACACACACACACAGCTGCACAGCTCCCAGCACTGACCAGTCATCACAGCACAGCCGGCATCAGAGGGGTTTTCCTACACACTAGTGTTCCCATCTCTGTTGCAAGGCTCTCTACAGCTGGCTTTGACCTGCTTCTCAGCAGAAGCAGCTTCTAAGAGCCAGCAGCAATGCTGCTGTTTGCCCTTACAAGGTCTGTGGTGGCATAAACATGGAACAACCGTTCTTACTACATCAGATTAGAAGCAGCAGCCTCAAAACACCTGGCATGGAGCCAGCTGTTAAGGCAAGTCCGAGAGAGAGAGAGAGAGAGAGAGTGAGTTTCATTTGATTCTGCATGATGATGTCATGATAATAAGAAAAAAATAGAAGCTGGTCTCAGGACCTGGTGAAGGAATTCTAGATTTCTAACAGGCCCGGCGAAACAGCAATTATCCACAACCCAAGATGTTACCAGGAGAAGCAAACGTTTCAATCTGTCGTCTTACCAGGAACATAAGCCTTATCATCGGTGAGGCCGTGAAGCTCTGCAAGATTTTTTGAAAGGCGAAACGTGGGTCTGCGAACAGTTAGAAGACCATTCTTTCGATCAACAACCTGTTCTGTAACAACGCTGAAGGTCCCAAGTCGAATAATTCTCACATCCTGCAAACAGAAGCGAAGAGAAGAATTAGAAGCACGTGAGATGGACAAATGGACTGAGCACTTGTCAGAGCATGGCCATGGTGCTATGGGCCCTGCCCACTCCTGGCATACAAAGGGGCAAGATGGAGCCCTCTGGAAAGCTTGGGAGAAGCCTTGGAAAAGTTCTTTGGAAGAACATTTCAGATGTTTTCCTCCCCCTCCTCCTGCCCCTCTCCAAAGGGCAAGTAAACCATCCCTCGCATCCGGAAGATCCATCAAAGCGTTTCCAAGAGCGGAGATAACCTCAGAAAAACGTGCCAGGCTCCCTCTTTGGCCTTTCACTCTGCCAGAGGGGGCTAGAGAAGGCCCAGAAAGCCTCTGACACTTCCTGCAACTGAAACTGGACTGCGGAGTTGGCATCTCACATCAGGGGTGGAAGGGAGGAGCAGGATGTCAGACCCACCTTGTTCAGCACCAGATGCTCTATAATGTAGGCTGACACACCTCCCCAGATATGCATGGCCACTGGAAAGCAAGGGAAACACACGTCATGCTCTGGGTTGGCTAGCTCACAGTCGTTCAGCACATGCCTAACCACGGAGATGACAAGAGCAGGCTCAATCAAACAGCACCCCCTCCCCAAACTAACCCCATGCCTGACAGGGGCTGCAGAGCTGAGGTGGGCACTGCCTTCAGGCTAGAACCTGCCATCTGACCCCAGCAGAGGTCTGCACCTGAAACAGAGGCATGGAGCGGCACGGATGGAGAGCCTGCCATCCAACATCCACAGTGCGCCTCCCAGCTCAAGGCCTGCTCTGCCAGTCTGGAGGCACAAAGAGATCTAGCAGGAAGGACTAGAGGCAGTGGCTGGGCTCCCACACAGAAAGACAAGCTGAGCTGAGGAAAAGCCCGAGGACTAGTTGCAAGCACATGCGTTCCTGCAGTCTCGCCAGAGCCCAGCAGGAGCTACAGGACACTGCAGCCTTGCTCAGACGGGTCTCCTTGCCTTCCAGATGCAGGTCTCACAGGGTGGCCCCCTCCCTGTGGATATTGGCAATGGATTTCCACCCCACAGAGGTCAGTGCTGTGCCTGCGGGAGTCCGGGGGGGCTCCCCTGCAGGGCCATGTTCCCCTGTACCAGATCCCTGCACACACAGGCTCTGCATGGCCACCAGAGCAGCTCCAGCTCCTTCCCCCAGCCAGCAGCAGGGGCAGAGGCAGGGCCAGGACCCAGCAGCCCTATTGCCCCCTGCGCCAGAAGGGACCATCAGTTGGGGCTCTTGGGGCACCCAACAGCCCGTCCGTTAGAGTTCAGACTCTTGACAACAACACTTGTGAAGGAGCTCCCGAAGGCCTTACCCTGGGGGGGGAGTGTTGGCATCCCTGGCCCACGCCGCGTCCCGTGGCCAGCGTCCCAGAGCTCCATCTTTGTCCTCCTTGCTCTGGCTTCACCCTGCAGCGGGAGGGTGCCTTCACAAACGGCTCCTCTCTGCTCTCCTCCTCCTCCTCCGCCCTTCACCACAGCCCCGCGCTGCCCTGCAGCCTCCCGTCGGCGGCTCCCACTCGGGGCTGGCGGTCCTGGCAGCAGAGTGGTGCCAAGAGCAGCCCCAGCACATGGGCTCCCCCGGCCTCGCCGGGACATGTGGGGAGAGGCTGGGGCCACGCGGGAGAGGGCAGCTGTCACTGTGACACGGGATGTCCCCTGTGACCACAGCCCGTGTCACAGAGGGGGCACGGCCCCCCTCCACCCCAGGGCCCGTGCCCAGGGCTGGCCTGCAGCGGGCAGGGGCTGCATGGGGCAGTCGGGGGGCTGCCCCTGCCCCCACGCAGGTTGTGCCGCAAGGATAACCCCGCTGGGGGTCCCGGCTGGGCTGGGCACTGCAGCTGCGCTCACCCTCACCATGGCCCCCACGCAGGAAACCTGGCTGCGAGGGAGGGCAGTGGGGCACTGCGCTGCGCTCGCCCCACGGGGACACAGTGGAGGCGGCTGCTGCTGCGGTGGCGGCAAGGAAGCTCTGCCAACTGACTGCATTCAAACCTCTGGCACTTACTTGGCATGGATCAAAACGTTGCTCTCGGGGCTTGAACAAATGGTTCCTTCTCTTGCCACTCAGCCTCAGGGCTCCAGAGGAACAGCCTGCCTTGGCGATGGATGGGAAACTTGTCGCAGCCCCGCAGAGGTCTGTGATGTCTCCCCAGCTCCCTGGCCCCACTGCAGAGCTTTGCCTGCTCCCGGCGGGGAGAGGGAGCCAAAATCCTCTGCCAACTCATGGGTCTCTGGGCACCGGCAGCTGCACCCTCTGCCTGTGGCTGCCTCAGCCATGGGAAGGCACTCAGCACAGGACCCGCTGAGAGCCGTGCTCCAGGCAGGCAGCTCCCAAAGCGTTTCAGTGGGGGACGTGGTCACGGCTCAACAGGGGCTGCGTGCTGGCAATTAAACCGGGGTGCCGGCCCTTTTTTTCCCCCTCACGCTGCACCTCAGCCAGGACAGAGGGGAGCTGCTGCTCTGCCAAGGGAGGCCCTGAAGAGAGCCTGCATCTGCGCCGTCTGTTGTGCAGCCGGGGTGCTGCAGCTCCCCGAGTTCTGAGCGCAGCAGTGTCCCTGGTTCCCAGATACGTACAGTGGCTGGAGCATGCTGGTCTGCGCCATCTCCCTGGCATGGAAGGGTGGCTCTGTGTCAGCCGGGGAGATCAGCCGGGACTTGCTGCCCCCCGCACACAGTTGGGGGGGGCTTCAGTTTTCCACCTCACTGGAGAAGAAAGAAAGAAAGAAAGAAAACCAGTGTGTCTTTGCTTAATATCCCAGGCGAGTTTGGTTGCTTTGCTGTCCTAAGAGGAGGGCAAACTACACAGTCTGGCAGCTGCAAACTTGGTGCACAGTAATTTCGGTTGTACTTTATTGAGACTCCTCCCAGAAATGGTCTGGACGTTCATTTTGCCTAAACTTCCGTGACGAGGGTCCCAGGGCTGGCAGATGGACTGGGAGACCTGCAGGAGAAAAATGCCTTTCTGCTGCTGGGTGAGACAGAAACGGATGATATGCATTTCTGCTTTGTGGCTGCAAGACTTGCCTTGTGGAACAGGAATTATCACATCTCCCCACGCCATAGACTGTAAAGGGAACATTAATATAAAGTGTGACCAAGGCATCCTTTTTCCACCGACTCCCTGGTAACTGGATGCGATAGGTATCTGGATGCTATAGCTAGTATAGAGCAGGCAGTTCCTGGTGGAGGTCTAATGGGATTATTCAGCTGACATCTTCAGCAGGGGACATATTTCCCTGCGTTCCAGGCAGGCTGCTCTCGTCGCTGAGCCTTTGGGGCCGTCAGCTCTGCCAGGCAGGCAAGAGCCAAAGGCTGAGTGCTGCCAGCCCTGAGCGTGTTGTGTCTGACAATAATCAGGGTGTAGGAGAGGATTAAATGGGAGTTAGGTGCGTCTGTGTCGCATCCAGGCAGTGGAGGATGGAACTGCATTCGCTGTGTTGCCGAAGCCCTAAGTGTGGAGAGCCCCTGAAATGTGGAGCCCACAAGATAATTGCAGGAGCTGCTCACTTCACGTTGCTTAGGATGATTTCAGAGCTGTGGCTTGCTGGAGAGCTTGCGGTGCTCCTTCACCCCCACCCCTCTGTCAGGGTTTGGTTTTAGTGACGCCCATTTCTGCTGAATGTGAAAGGGTTGTTACGGTTTACGCTAATTAACACAACCTCCCCCCCCCCCCCAGTACTATTTTGTTTTGGACAAATGCACAGCATTTCTTGTGATTTGCTTGTTCCTGGTGCATCATTTCATATTTTGAATAATGTTAAATTTAGTACAAACTAAAGCCTGGCAGTAGGTTTCCTGTTGTGCCCGCTGATGCGCTGAGAGTCAAAGGAGTAGGGCTGCAGCTCGCTGCGCTTTTCTAGGTGCTTTAACAAAATGATCCTGGGGAGTGACATTTGTGCTGTGGCATTGGCACAGGTGATCTCCGGCTGCATGAGTCTAACTGTGTGTGTGCATGTGTCGTGATGGGCTTTGCTTAATTCAGTTTGCATTTCATCCCCTGCGAAGGCTCTCTGGTTCGATCCGAGCTACCCGCTTCTGGTGCTGTCCGGCTGTTACCTGGAGCCTTTTCTGATTCCTGTATGCTGAATGTAGGGTTATTGTTACACAGGTAGTGATCTGCTTCCATTCAATACAACGGGCAATTCCATATGTGCTTACTAATAAAAAGATACTAGATGCATTCTTATGTAGTTTTCATTTCTCTTTAGCTTCTCACAAAACACCCTGTATATGCAGGCTTATTTGAAGAAGGACTTCTGAGCACTCTGTTGTCTGTGTGCCTAATGCTCCAGGTGATTCAAAGCAGTAGCACTAACTTGTTATGTTGCCAGTGATCACATAGCACTCCATTTTCCCTTCCTGCCACAGCAGCAGTTTGCGTTTCTCTGGGGTAAGGCATTGGCGGCACTTTCCTCCTCTCCTGCTTGTATGACAGTGTGTGCAGGCAAGGACAGGAGACTGTGCCATGGGATGGGAAGGTCCTTTGGGAGCCGTTCTCGGTGGCCCCAGGGGCTGGTCCTGTCCTTCCCTACCATCACCCCATTTTTATTCTTGTTTCCTCTTTCATCAGCTTTGCAGCGGCGCCTCTGCAGTGTGACTTGAACCCCGTGAAGGGTTTTTTAAGGGCTGTTTGGGTTTAAACTGCTCCAGTTCCTGTTCATTTGCAGCCGTGGATTAAGCAGGGCAGCAGTGCTTCCTGAAGTGCTCTGTGGTCTTCATCTCCTTGGAGGTGGTCAGAAATCAGCAGTGACCAACTGCTGCCTGCAGGGATTGATCTGTCCTGCTATGTGCAGTGCCGGAGAGACACAGTGTGTTGCCTCGGGGCGGCTGATGTGGGAGCGGTCCCTGATCCCGTGCAGAGCCGGCACCTGCACTTTTACCAGCAGCTTAGAAAAGCGATGTGCTGTGAGGGTGAAGAGATGCACTCGCCTGCTACAGGACTGCCACTGCTTCTCTTGCGCTCGTGAGTTGTACACCGCCACCTTTGCTGTGAATGAGAAGCCATCAGTGCAGGCTGAGCTGCCGCTTGCATCCCTGTCGTAGTGGTCGGGAGGACAGAGTGGGCAGAGAGCTGCCCATCTCTTGTCCCGTTGTTCAGAAATGGTGAGCTGGGGCTCTGATTTCTGTTTTATAAAGGCAGTGTTGCCCTCGCTGCCCAGCACCTCTCTAGTGTGCCAGGACGGTTGCTTCTCTGGAGGCATGTGTTAGAGACAACTGCATGGGAAGCCCTGGGCACGGTAAGGCTGACTCCAGGTGTGTGGAGCAGTACTGAAGCAAGGGGACCTGAAGGTTGGCTCATCCACTCCAGATTTTGGATCGTCGGTGTTTGTGGCCCAGTGGCAGTTTAACTCCGCACCAGCTTAGTGGAAACTGTTGATCGGTGCCTGTTGTTGTATGAGTCCATGGTGTGTATGTACCTCGGAGAGTTCAGTAGCGATGTGAGGTGTGCACCAAGCTGAACTCTGCTGGGAGCCAGGGAGATGCTCTGTCCCTTCTCCTTTTACGTGCGGGGTAACTTTTCATTTGTTTGGCTGGTTGATTTCTTGTGTGATTGTATTTCCATTGCGGCAGTTGTGTCACTATATCAAAGCTTTTCAACCTGGGAAGATTTCCCAGACAGAATTATTGCAGCCTTTGGGGTTAGGTTTGCCTCTTCACGTGCCCTTTGTGCCCCTTCTTCCCGTGCTCAAGGGAGGTCTTTTGCTCCATAGTTTATGAGTGAAGGCTTGTGCCTGACAGTATTTGCTGTCTTTGCAAGTAGCATTGCAATCACAAAAAGGTCCCCTTTCTCCTCTCTGAGAGCTTTTGAAGAGCAAAGGGCCAGCATTGCTCTTGCTGACTTGTTCTCCAAGCTCCAGGCTGAGGTGCACAGGTACATTGCTCCTGAGTACATTAGTCTTTGCTGGCCATTGAAAGCCTTGTTCTGTGGCTGCCAGTGCACTTTGGGGGCTTTCTGAAAAATGCAGTTAGCTGTGTGTTAGCCTGTGTCTGGCAGCTCCTAGCAGGCATCTTGGCTCCTGGTCATTATTACTGGACCTTGATGGAGCCCAGGGTTGCAGAGGGATTTATCTCCTTCAGCAGCAACAGAGAGCACTGAGGCACTGGTGAAAATGGAGGTGCTGATCGTGTGCCAGCTCGTGAGGATCGCTGCCGTTGCTTGGTTAGAGAAAAACTGCTTGCGGGGTACATCAGCAGTTTAGTTAATCGCCAGGCAAATGAGTCCAAGTATCCCATTTTTCAAGATTCTGAAGAATGCCCTAAGTGACTTAGCAAATCTGTGTTATGGCAGGGTAGCTCCCAGTGTATTCAGGGCCGGGGAAAAATCTAAGCGTGATGGTAGTAAGTGGAGAGGAACTGGGGCTCTGAATGTGTCCTGGGATTGCTCTTCTGGATGTTAACTTCTATTAAAAACTCTTTTAGTAAAAACTCTGAGAACAAGAGAGAGCGGAGGTGGTGTGGTCCAGAGGGAGCTCTTAGGAAGACAGGGTGATAGGTGTGTTTGGCCAGAACTCGGAGCTGAGACACTGATCCTAAAAGCATTTGAAAGACACGGCAGTGCCTGGCTGGGTAGAGCCAGAGTGACAGGAGGGCCGCAAAGCCTAGCTGCGTGTTTCACCTAAACTGGAATCCTTTTCCTCCGCTGCAGAAGTCTCCGAGCAGAGGTGCCGGTTGTCTGGAGTCCCCCAAGGAAAATGCGGGCAATGCTCCCCATGAGCTGGGCTGCTGCTGCAGCCTGACAGACAGTGCTGTGGCCACGGCCCCGTCTGCTGCCCCTTCCTGGGAAGCTGCTGCTCGCCTGCGAGCTCCTGCGGGTGGTTTTGTTTCTTCAAGGTCAGACTTGGGGAGCTGCTTCACTTCCTTTTCCTTCTTGTTCCTCTCTTTCTCTCTTTCTCTTTCTCTGTCACTCTCTTTCTCCCTTTCTCCTTTTTCTCCTCTCTCCCTCCCTCTCTTTCTCCCCTTTTCCCTTTCTCTCCCTTTCTCATTCCCCATTTTTTCCTTCCCTCTATCCCTTTCTCTCCCTTCTTTCTGTCTCCCATGTTCTTCCTCTGTTGTTCTCTCTTCCTCTCTCCTCCCTCTTTCCCCCTTTCTCCCTTGCTCTTTCTCTGTCCTCTTTTTCCCTCTCTTGCTCTCTCTCCCTCTCCTCACTCTTTCCCTTTCTCCCTCCTTCTCCTTCTCTTTCTCATTCCTTCTGTCTTCCTTACATCTTTTTCTCTCTTGATCTGTTTCTCTGCCTCCTTCTTTCTCTCTCTACACCTATGTCCCACTCTTCTTACTTGCTTTTTCTCTCTCCCTTTCTTCCTTTCTCTTCCCTTTTCTTCCTTTCCCTCCCTTCTTCTCCCTCTTTCTCTTGTTTCCCTCTCTCGTTCTTTCTCCCTCTTTCCTTCCCTCTCTTTCTCATTGTCTTTCTCTCTTCCTCTTTATCCTCCCTCTTTCTTTCTGCCCCACTCTCTTCTTCCTCTCCCTTTTTTCTCTCTCCTTCTCCCTCTCTCCCTCGTTTGCTCTTTTCTTTCTCTCTTTCTCTCTTGCTTTTCTCTTCTCTCTCACCTTCTCTTCCCATCTTTTTCCGTCTTTGCTTCTTTCCCTCTCTCTCTTTCTCCTTCTTTCTCTTATTCACTCTTCCTCTTTTTCTTTCCCTCCCTCCCTCCACCTTCCTCTCTTTCTTTTCTCTCCTTTTCAGTTCTTCTTTCCCTCTCTTTCTCTCTCTCCATCTTTCTCTTTCTCCCTCTCTCTCTTGTTCTCACTCATTCTTTCTCTTTCTCCCTTTCTCTTTCTCTCCCTCTTTATCCCACTTTCTCTCTTTCTCTCTGTTTGTTTCCCACTTTGTCTCATTCTTTCTTTCTTCCCTCTCTTTCCCTTTCTCTCTCCCTCTTTCTCTCCCTCTCTCCCTTTCTCCTTCTTTCTCTCTCTGTCTCCCTGCAAAGCGGCAACAGGCATCGCCTGCGCCCCACGAGCTCCCTGTGCTGGTAAGGGCTGGGGACAGGGCAGCACAGGCCCTGCACGGTGCGAGAGGTCTCTGGGGAACCAAGTGCCATGTGCCCTGGGGAGGGGGATTTCTGTCAGGGGTGAACAGAAGCCAGGCAGCAGGGCCACCCGTGCCCATGCCAGCACCAAGCATCGCAGCAATGTGCCGGCAGCACTGCCTGCTCTGGGCCAGGAACGGCCCCTTGTCCCCTTTCCTGGGGTCCCTGAGTGAGGGCCTGAGTCGGGCGCAGCAGGTCCCACTGCACTGCCAGGCACACGGGGGGGCACACCTGAGCTCTGCAGTGACTGCCTCAGGTGCTGCTTGCAACTACAAAACCAGCCAACTAAAAGCCCCTGTTTCTGGCCCCCAAAATGCAGGACTTCTTAGCCTGTTTTCAGACACAAAGGCAGCCAACTAAGGCTCCATTTATGGTCCTCAAAGTGCTCGAACTAGGCTGTTTTTGCGGCCCCAGAAATGCAGGATTTTAGTCCCCATTTTTGGCTCCAAAACGGGGAGCTTAGTCTCTGTTCTCAACCAGAAAAACAGATGGCTAAGCTCCTGTTTCTGAGCTCAGAAACACATCCCCAAGTCTCCGTTTTTGGCCCCAGGACCTCACAACTTCCCTTCCTGCCTGCCCTGTGACGTGGCCCCCAAAATCCCTGTTTTGGGGATGCAACCTCCCGCTCGCCCCTGCCGCTGTCCTGTGGGGGGGGCTTGGGGAAGCAGCCTCATCCCAAGCTGGCCCTGGGTGGCTCTGGGCCATGCTTGGGAACTTGGCTGGGGCTGCCCCGTGGGGAGGGCCCGCTCCCAGGTGCGGGGCAGCCTGGGTGGCGCTGGGGGAGCAGGGGGCGCTGGGCTCCGGCCCTTCGGGCTTTATTCCCTGGCCCAGCCTGGCCTGGCCCGCTGCAGCCAGGCAGCCCAGCACCCCACGCCATGGCCACGCTCACAGCCCCAGCCCCAGTTCCCCTAGCCTGGCGTGGCCCCACAGCCAAGCCCCACCGTTCCTCGCCTGAGGCTGCCCACACTCTCCCAGCCCCCAGCGCCCAGGTCGCTATGGGGGGGCAGACAGCTGCCACGAGGGGCCAAATCAAACTCCCCACCCATGGCAGCCCACACTCACCCCTGGGGCTCGCCCTGCCCTGGCCCCATTCCCAGCTCCACCCCATGCTCCCAGACCCGCCCCACACTCCTGGCCCCACCCTGGAGAGCAGCTCCACCCCCTGCCCCACCCCCAGGTGCCTCCCAGTGACTCCTGGCACCCCCTGGCCCCCTGTAGCCCCCATGGTCCCTCCACGCCCCCCAGGATCCCCAGGGCCCCTCTCATCGCCAGTCCCACCCCAGTGCCCCCCAGTGTCCTCAGTGCCCTCCAGTGTCCCCAGAGCCCCCAAGCACCTCCCAGTGCCCCCCAGTGTCCCCAGTGTCTTCAGGCACCTCCCGGTGCCACCATCATCCCCAGTGCCCCCCACTCACCCCTGGTCTCTCCACTCCCCAGGGTCCCTACTTCCCCCAGGCTGTGTCCCCGGCAGGGCACAGCTGGGGGGGCACCAGGGCCATTTTCTAGGGGCAGCAGGGCCGGGGTCAGCGCAAGACCTCCAGAGAGCTCAGACACAGCCGACACCTTCCCTGTGTGGACGGAGCTTTATTGCCCTCCTGCCCCGGGGTGCTGGGGTCCCCCAGCACAGGGCACTGGGGCTGCCACCTGCCACGCACAGGAGGCCTCGGCATGCTGCCGCCTCCGCTGAGCTGCAAAG
The DNA here is from genome assembly GCF_036417845.1 of Apteryx mantelli. NCBI lineage: Eukaryota > Metazoa > Chordata > Aves > Apterygiformes > Apterygidae > Apteryx > Apteryx mantelli. The sequence continues at coordinate 258,345 of NC_089999.1, forward strand.
ACAATGCAGGGAGGCACCATGGGTGCTTGGTAGCCGTTTCCCCCATGGCCCTGAGTGCCCCGTGGCGCCCAGCCAGGGGTGGCTTCCCTGGCCAGGAGCCTGGGGGATATGCAAGTCACTTCTCCCCACGCCCCACTGTCTTTCAGCACCAGCGTCCCTGGCCCAGCACCCACGGGGCCTCCAGATGCCTCCCTGTCCCTCGAGGCGGGAGCTCGGCTGCCATCACCTACCTCCCAACAGGAATGCCAGGTCCCACTGCTGGAGCCAGTTGGCTGGCGTGGTATCCAGGAGGATGCCTGGCACATGGGTAAACACAGCCATCAGGACATGGCCCTAGCCCTAAACCCCAACCCCAGCCCTGGACCCTGACCCCAACCCAGGGGACGCAGCCAGGAGGAGCGCAAGAGCCCGGTGTTGCCTCTAACCCAGGACGATGACAGCTGCCACCTGCGATGCCTGGTAGCTCCCTGTGCAGCAGCTCTGGGCCGTGCTGAAGAGCCTCTCCAGCAGCGTGGGGCAGTCTTGGGCCTAGGGCAAAGCAGGGACATGGGAGCTCACCCCGGGCTGCAAATGCCCCTCCGCCCACCCATGGCCGGGCAGCCCTGCAGTGCAGGAGCCACGAGGCATCCGGCTGCAGGGATGCAGGCCCCAGGAGGTGGGGGTGAATGAGGGGCTGCCCTGCAGCCCCAGGAGACCTGAAGTCTGGTGCCTGCCAAGGCAGAGCTCGCTGTGTGGGGGGTCATTGCTCACCCTGTGCTCGCGTCCCTCTTCATAAGTGCCCAGCAGCTGGACGCACACCTGCAGGGCCCTCTGCCGCTTGCACGCGTGAGCAAGGTGAGCCAGCGCTGCAGGACCTGGCACAGGTGGACCTGTCTCACCATGGGCGTCCTTCCGCCTGACATCCCTTGCCGGCCCCTTCCCTTTCTGGCCCTGCCACCTCTGTGGCCCCGGTCTCTCTGGATGCCCCAGCCCTGGGCGAGGAACCCTTCCCCATGGGGACCTCCTTGCTCCGGCCTCAGCCCAGGCTGCTCTCACCACAGGCAGCATTGGCTTGTGCTGTGCCCCTCGCTCACAGCTGCAGCTGGGGAGAAGCTCTGGCTGATCTAGGGGGCTGCAGGACACTGCAAGCTGCCTTCAAGGAAGCTGCTGCCAAAGGGAAAAGCTTGGATGCAAACTTAGGGCAAAGGGGCCTGAAACTAGGACCCTTTCATTCTCCGCCGATGTGGGGCATTGCACCTAGTTACAGGGAAGCTCCCCTCCTCAGACCAGCCCTGCGGGCATGATCCCCACGGCTCTGCCCTGCTCTGGCAGCGACGATGCTTTCCCTGCTGCCCCGAGGACACTCACCTGCACCACGTCCTCAAAGCAGACGGGGGGTGGCTCTGCCCAGAGAAGGGCTGCCATGAGCTGGCCCAGCGCTTGCAGGGACAGCGCGTGCACACCCTGACACCAGAAAGGGGGACTGAGGCTGGGCACCCCGTGGAAACACCAGTGCAGCCAGTGGCTGCCAGAACGTGGGGTGCCTGGAGCTGGGCCCCTGCCCAGGGGCGGCCCAGAAGGACCGGTGCGTACCAGTGTGTGTGGAGCAGCTGCCACTGTCTCCCCTCTCACGTCCATCTGCTCTGGGTGACAAAGGCACACGACGCCCTGGCAGCACTGAGCCAGAAGGCTGCAGTTTTCCTCCCTCCTCAGACAGGGCTTCAGCTTGCTGCCAGGAGAAAAAAGGGAGAGAAGTCAGAGAGGGGGCTTACTAGCACTCTCCAGAGCGAGTCAGAGGACGACTGCCTTTGTCCCGATCAACAGCCCCAAATCCAACGCCCGCAGCCCCAGCCAGACCAGCCAGCTGCGCTGGGACACGCAGCGACTCCCACAGCCCCGGGGACAGACCCTACCTCAGCTACTCCATGGCCATGAGGGCCCAGGGGTGCACCGGGGACTCCTGGGGTTCCTTGTGAATCACCTCCTGCAAGTCACAGGGAGACACGTGCAAAGTGGGCAGTGGGCAGGGGTGTGGGAGAGCCCTCCCACCCATCCTGGTCATGGGCTCTGCTGCCAGACCCCGCAGGCACCGGCCCCACCACCCCTACGGCTCCCACAAAGGCCCTGCAGGACGAGGCAGCAGCTCCCTGGCACCCGGACACACCGTGCTCCCCTGCCACAGCCCTGAGCGTCAGCACCCATGTGCCCTGCCGACAGGACGTGGCTCGGGGCCCTCAGGAGCTCACACACCGCCCCAGGAGACCATCACACCTCTGTGCAAACCCGCCCCACGGCAGAGCCCAAAGCTCCCCTGGGCAGTGGCCCCGGCTCCAGGCACTCACCAGCAGGGTCTGCAGCAGCTCCTGCTTGAGGCAGAGCTCAAACCTGAGGCCGGCGCCCGCAGCCTGGATGGCAAGGCTGATCTCAGTGATGCTCTGCACCAGGGAAAGCTTCAGCTGTGCATCCTGATCCCAGAGGAGAAAAACACCCTTTAAGCTCTTTGAAGGGCCAAGGGCAGAAAGAGCAGCGGGACTGGGGGGAATCTGCCTCCAAGCACAGCGTGGGGACACTGCGCCTTCCGGGAGCCCCGTTGACCCCAGCTCAGCACCTGCACCCAAGCAAGAAAACCTCTCTCCCCTCCTGGGAAGGAGCATCCCAAGGGGAGGGAAGCAGCTGCCCTGGCTGCCGGCCAGAAAGATCCCGCAGACCCTGGCCCAGGGCAGCAGGGCGAGCAGTGCTGGCGCAGCTGCGACGGGAGAGGTGCACACGGGAAGGGCGAGGAGATGCTGGAGCTGGCAGCACCCGGCCGGCTCTGCCCTGCTCCCGAGCACCCACCTGGCAGCCCTCTCAGCAGAGCCGCAGGACGTTCTCCATGATGTCTCTCCTGACATGGGCGAGCAGCTGCTCCCTGGGGGGCATGCAGCGCCATCCTGCCCTACGTCACCATCAGCACAGTGCGAGCAGTGCAGGTCTTCACTGTGTCACTCTGCCGGGGGTTGGCCGGAGAAGCACCGAGACGTCAGCCCGTGGCCCCGCTGTGCCCGGGACTCCGCATGCTCCCGAGGCGAGAGCTGCCCTGCGCCCGACCAGCGGCACAGCTCCCTGCACAACTCCCGGCAGCTCCCCACAACAACACCACAGGCTCTTTACCTTCTGGTGTTTCAAAGTCCCTGTGAACTCCTTCACTGAGGACAAGGCCAGCTGGAAGTGGCTCTCGGCACAGCGGGACACAACTGAAACCATTCCCTGCAATGCAGCAGAAACGGGGAGTCGCTCTGGCCCCAACGCCCAGCCCTGGCCAGCTCCACCGGCCAGGCAGGACCTTTCCCCAGGGAAACAGACGTGAACAGAACGCCAGCAAGGGCTGGAGCAGGGCATGCAGGGCCCCTTTGCCCCGGGGACACGCAGGGGACACTTGGGAAAGCAGGGTGACACGAGGAAACCTCACCTGTGCCTCCCACAGCTCCAGGAAGCTGGCTGCTTTCAGATGTTTCAGGGTCTGCTCTCGCACGTGGCATAGACACCCACAAGCTGCCAGGGCCGTGCTGAGAGCCTTGTACAGGAACCGCTGCAAGAGAAGAGGCCGAGCCCCAGCTGCAGTGACAGCCCAGCCTGGCAGGAGAGGGCCAGGCCATGGTGGCCCCACCGTGCAGGCACCCACCAAGGCGCCCATGGTGCCAGCCCCAACAGCAGCTGGCAGCCAGCCTGGCCCTGCTGCCAGCTCAGCACAGAGGGGAGCGCGAGCGCCTTCTTGGGGAAAGAGAGTGGGCAGCAGGGAAACCAGTCTGTGGGGCAGAGCGCCGCCATCAGCCCTCACCCTGGCCCGAGCCTCCCGTGGCTCCACCGCCACAGCCCTCGGGGTGTGCAAGCGGCAGCGACGCCACGCAGGGAACAAACCTTCTCCCAGGACAGGCGGGGAGAGCTGCCCAGCTGCCGGCTCAGCTCCCGGCTCAGGACCACGGTCCAGGCCTCGCTCCTGACGACCTCCAGCGACGTTCGCAGGAACCAGGGCGAAGCGGGAGATGAAACAAACGCTCCCCTGCCCTTGGCCAGGGCCTTTTGCACATCCAAGTGGCCCCGGAGACTGTCGGGGCAGAGCTCCCCCTCACGACAGTCCGTCTCCCCACCCGCCCCTCTCACAACCTGCCTCTCGCTCTTCCCCTAATGCTCCACTTGAGCCCCCTGGGCTCTGCACACGCCAGAAGCAGGTGGTGCCACAGCATGGGGCGGCTCCGGAGGCCTCTGCCCTGGCCTTCAGCTGCCTTTGTGCTCAGCTGTGCCCCACGTGCCGAGAGCGGCTCCTCCGAGCATGCAGCACCCACAGCCGGGGCAGGTGCTGGGGGCTCGGGAAGTGCCCGTGCCGCTCGGTGCCCAAACAGGGAGCCCCCGGGTTCCTCCCACCATTTTTCCTGCCTCCTCATTGCCCCATCCAGCTGGGGCCTCCAACAGGGATGCTGTACCTTCAGCAGAAGGCTCTCCCACTCGGCCATGTCCAGGGAGCTGGTGGTTGTTCCTGCAAAGCCCGAGGAAGCAAAGCCCTTGCTGTTATCCCAGTGAGCAGCACGGGAGAGCCCGGGTGTCTCCTTTGGAGTCCATCACCCCAAAGGCTCAGGCCACCGGGCTGACAAGCGCTGGCAAACCTGGGACCATTGCCCTCCGCCAGGCTGGGGACCTGAAGGCATTTTGCTGCCCCCTCCGCCCCCAGCCTCTCCCTCCCACTGGCACTTTACCTGCCAGGTGCTGCAGCAGCAGGGGGATCTCCGCGGATGGGGTGTCCTGAAGAGAGATTTGGCTCATTCCCAGCCAGCCCCCTCACCCCCCCACTGCACTACCCAGAGCCCCACAGGTCAGAGGGGGACTTGGGCACCTCATTGTCAAAGACACGTCTGCATGGCAGGTCCCACGGGTTCATTGTCTGAACTGCATCCGAAACCCCCTTGTCCAGAGAGTCCAAGCGGAAGGACAAGAGCAGCACGGACAGGTAGGGACACATGGAGCAATACCATGATATTTCTGCCAAGGGAGGCAGGGACACGGAGAGACACGAAGGCACTCAGGAGTTTCTCCTCTTCTGGATATCCGGCTGCCAAAGAAACGACTCATGCCCTAGACCCCACAGCCTTGAGGGCAGAGGGCTGAGCTGGGTGGGAGAGGAGAGGAGGTGCTGAAGTTTCTAGTTTCCTCTCACACTTTGAGCATGACTCTGCTGCCTGGAGCTGTCCCTGCAGGGAGCTGCTTCTCTGTACCCACATCTCTCCCTGGTCAGTGCTCACAGACCCCATCCCACCGACTGGGCACTCAGCTCTGCCCTGCAGAAACTTCCCAGGTGCAGGGCACTGCACAGGGGCACCTCCATGTTTGCTGGTGCTAAGGAGCAGCTGAGACAAACCTTGATGAGGCTGGAAAGGTGATGCCAGTTCTGTCTGTAGGCTGAGGGGTGGATGAAGGGATTTCCTGAGTTCCTCCCAGAACTGTTCCTCTCTCGCTGTCACTATTTTGGAGTCTCAATCCCCTCTTTAAACTTGACAGATACAATAACATTTCATCCCACCCAAAAAGAATAAAACTGAAAGCACAGACTCATGAAAGCTCCTTCCCTTTCAAGCATTCCTGCCTTGATCTTCCTTTTGGAAAGGCCCCTCCAGAAATGTTCTCAGGGTGAGCTGGAGCTGTGAGCAGTCCTGACCCACACAGCAGCCTCTCAATGGGAGAATGAACCTGCCTTGACAGGGGTCGATCCTCCCACCCAGAGTTTCTCCCTGCAGTGCCATGGGGAGCTCCCCGGTCAGGCTGAGCGCTGACCCTCGCAGGCGGCAGAGTCAGTGCCCCAGGCACACAGCACCCCGGGGGGCAGGGACACTGCTCTGGATCACAGCTCTGGGCAGACCTGTGTGCATACACTAGATTCATCCCCCTGCAGTGTCCCTGGGAGAAGGTAGCAGGACGCCCTGTCCCTCTGACGATGTGGCAGTGAATTCCTGCTCTGAAGCATCTCCTCCTCCTCCTCCTTTGCACTCGAGAAGCTGGGACAGTGATCCTTAAAAAACAGTCATGGAATGGGATGAGTTTAGAAGACTCCTCCAGGAACCTCAGTAGCATTGCTCTACAACCAGAGACTTACCGTGCAAAGGGCTGTGAAGATTTCTCCCACAATGAGCTCTCCTCTGTCCTCCCACTCCAGACTGCCTTTCACGTCTCTCTGTCTTCTGTCATCTTAAGTCAGCAAGAGCAGGCAGTGCGCAGAGGCCTGCTGCTCTTTGCAGAGGAGCTGCTCCTGGACAGAGCTGTCTCTTGGCAGTGCTGCCAGGTTGCCATGAGCTCCCTCCATCCTAGGAGCCTGGCGGAGGCCCTGCTGAAGGCATAAATTTCTCTCTCCCTTGTGCTCCCTCCTCCTGGGAAATGTTCACTGAAGTAGACCTATGGTGGAGAGAGACTGATTCCAACATTGCAATTTGTCACATCAGCGGATGGTTATCTACAGGAGGTGGAAATGTCCCACTCTGGAATCCCTGATTCCCATCTCTTAGCTACTACACAGGACACCTAGACAGGGACAGAGAGGGAGTTCATTTTCCCAGGGTTCAGGTGTTAATTCAGAGAAGTCAATCTGGGCATGTCATGCCAGTTTAGAAGCTCCTGGGGTGGAGTGGGATTCAGCTCCCTCCCATGAACTCCACAAACAAACAGGAGGTGGGATTGCCCTTGCCAAAGCTGAAGTGTGCTCAACAGAGATGTCTGCATGCAAGCTCCTTGTCTAAGCTCCTATTATAATCAGTGGAGATGGAAGTTGGGAGTCAGTTGCCCACACACAAACACCTGGTTACCTTTGAAGAGACAGACGTGGTCCCAGACATGTGCCAGTGTCTGCTTGCTCTGATGGAGCAACTATGAGACCTGCATGCTTCTAGAGCATGAGGTGGGGGCCTGGTGGGGAATTTCCTTGGCAATCTGAAACGATTCTAGAGGACTACTGCTACTACTACAGCTCCACTCGCTACAAAGCCGAGACGCGGGCAGACCCCTACAGTGCAAATAGCTTATGCAGTTCAGTGCAGGCACTTGATTCAGTGACATAAAAATAGGTCCTCAGGGCCATGTCAGATGCCTGGGGTGTCCAGCACAACCACAGGTCTCTAGCAGATACAGCATGGGACCTAAAGGAAAACCATTCCCTTCTTGGGTGGTTGCTGGGCAAGTGCCCCAGGGCATCTCAGGTTTCCAACCTGTGCCCAAACTGAATTCCACCACTGTCTTTAGGCAAAGTCCATCCCATCTACAGCCAAGCATGCTGCATAAATGGGAGGCGCATCACACCAAGGCCTACATTGTAGTTTCTACACTCTCAAACTCTTCTAGCTCTCCTCCTCCTGAACCTCTTTTCACCCACAGATGGTACAAACAGGGACTGTGCTAATGATGTCCACAAGGTGACTGGATTACAGGCTGTCCAGGCCCAGGGACTTCTTCAGTGGCACCTTGTCCTCCCTGGAGATCGGTTCACCTCTGTCGCAGGGCCCAAGGTGCTGTAAAGTCACTTCAGGCAGCAACCCCTCTCCTGCCATTTCTGCACAGCCCAGCTCTGTTTCTCCCCGGCCACAGGTACTGCAGTGTTTGCTCTGTTAGTGGGAATCTCATTTCACTATTACATTGCCACGTGCTATCTATGCCAGTATGTCACCGCTCTGAAGCGGGGGCATTGCCCGCAGGGCGTCCTTGGCCCTTGGTAACAGGTTTCACCATGACCGGTCCACACTCTGTGCCACAGCAGAAGCTCTACAGCCCATATGTTCATAAGTGAATGCAGCTGGGGCACAAACAGTAGCAGATGGAGATGCACAAGCTCTCACAGGACTGAAACGTTCTTAGAATAACTGAGATGTGGTGGGATCACTCAAACAACTGGAGGGCTGTGATAGCACAGCACAAGCTCTTCAGGAGTGATTGTCAGGGAAGATGATGAGGAGGGATGCCCTTTGTGTGAAGGGGAAGCCTCAATGTGTGGAGTTCTTCGCTGGGACGGACAAGGGGCTGGGTGAGAGCATATGTACATACACTCTCCTTTTCCCAGACTGGTTTCTTCTTGCCATCATTTCCAAGGATGACATATTTAAAGTGAGTGCACTGATGTAAAAGGGAGATACTTATTCCTCCGTTCTGAGATGTCTGGGTATCCCTTCCAGCTGACTGTCACTAGAGACATGCCATTTTCAGTTGCCCTTAGTTTTGTTGAGACTCCATCTCTGTTTTTGAACTGGCTTGTAGGACAATCTTCATCTTGCTGAAGCCAAGGGGAATTTTAATACTGGCACAATTGCATCCTGAGGTCTTGTCTTAAAAGGATATGGCCAGTGATATACTGCAAGTTTCTTCTTCATTACAGTGAAAGAGATTATGACTCAGCACATGTAAAGGATTTCTCTGTGCTTTACTGGACCTACTGCCATTGTCTTCTGCCTTGAGCATTCCCTTTTAGATCCTTCCAACTCTTTACTCCGGATCCTAGTATTTTCAGGGACACCTTGAAAGTTGTGGTCAGCATAGCATCACCTTTGCAATGACGACTGCCTCGCAGTAAATTTTAAGACAAAATTCACTCTCTCGATGTAAAAAAAAAAAAGATGAAAGAGAACAAGCACACAAAATATATCTGTACTTCACGGAAGAGTCTCAGCATCTACTTGGAGCACTTTGGCCAACTTCATTTGTATTTATTTTGAGGATAAAACCGGCTTGCCAACCGTTCCTTGCTATTGGTGGGGGTTGCATTTATTTGAATTAATTATATGTGAACACCTTCATCTAGGGAATCTAAGTTCTGACTGTGCTCTGGGTTATGCCAAGTTAAAGAATGCTCCTCTTTTGGGGAGAGAACCCTTTGTAGCGCACCGAATTGCTTCGTCTATGCAAGGGTGAAGCTGCCTAACTCCTCAGTATCTACCATGGTGTTCACATGGGCTGTGGGACTTAGAAAAGAGATCTAATTTTTCCATTTTCTTTACTACTCCCAATATTTGTTCCTTTACATGGAACTGGTATTCTCAGGAGCAGCTGTTGAACTGGCTGAATCATCTCTCTGCTCCTAGTGGTAACATATTCGGAAACTAGTCCCTTTATGCAAAAACATGATGCTAATCTTTTCCTCAGTCGCAAAGAGGTGGCAGTGCATAGTCTGCGGTGGGCATATGTTCTGTTTTTGCTTGTACATCCTTTCTAGGAATCATTTGTGCCAGGTAGAGAGTCCCTAAGTCAAAGAATTTGCTTGTTTTAGCTGGCATCATTAACTTCCATGCTGTCAGGGCTCTGTGAAATCTCAGCCTCTATGCTGGGAGTGATATCTGGTGATCTGCGCGTAATGCACATTACTGCAGGCACATGCAATCTTATTGTTCTAGCGGGATAGATTTTGGATACAGTATGTCTTCCTCTTTTGCCTGGTGCTGCCATGGAAGCCTGCAGCTTATTGCACTGTCAATTGGTCTTTCGACTTCCTGCTTGTGTGCACGCTGCTGCTTTGGTTCATCTGGTCTGGGGCCTTCCTGCATCATCAGGCCTGGCTGAAGGGACAAACATCTCTGCTGCCTGGCATTTTCAGCTCTTGTTCTGGACTGTTCTTTGCATGTGCTTCATGCAGCTAAGGTTTCTCACTCTAAGCAGTGTTCAACTATGTCCTTCAACCCAGGGGAGTGGGCTGCCACAGTCCTGCCTTTTTTCCTGTATAATGCAACTATTTTACAGTTCAGACCAGCTGCAGAAGCCACCTATTTTTACTGTTCAACACATCCAGGACAACATTCTCTCTGTCACTCCTTGCTTCCTTGGTATGGCTTGGCAACCACTTTTTGTCTGGAGAACAGTATAATTTAAAGGGTATTTGCTAAAATACAAGTTAAGCTCTATGTGAGAAAATATTTCTTAAGCTTGGGAAAAGGTCATTTCTTGCTGTGAGGTTGATCTTTGGCAGAAAGTTCTAAGCAGATGAAAACAGGAAATTGCAATTATAAAGTATTTTGCAGCATTATCTATGATGCAACAAACCCAAGGTAATAAAGCATATTTGTTTACATAAGACTGGTGCCCTTCCAGATCCTAAGGACTGTGGGTCCCAGCTGTTTCCTTAAATCTTTGCTGCATTTTAGGGATTTTTGTTTTTAATATTTTATTTTCAATTCCAGTTAAAATGAAGGGAGGACTTCTGTGTAAGCAGTGGGATGATGAGTGTTCTTCTCAAAAGGTGGTGGAAAGAAAATTTGGCAGCACTCTGACACCTGCTGTTCTTATGCCTTGAGCCATCAGTAAAACTCCTCTGCAGGCTGCTCCCACATGCTGGGTTAAACTGCTCATAAGCTTCCAGCATGTCATGTTCAGACCCCTTGCATTATAGAAAGAGAGTGGGATTTTTCCAGTGTACACTGTCTTTGCCTGCTGAAGTGAATTATCTTTGAAATCATGTGCAGCGCCTGGGCCCGGGCTCGCCTGGGCTGGGCCTGGGCTGGGCCCGTGGGCGAGTGGGGTGCGGCGTGGCCGTCTGCCCCACGGCTGCATCGGGAGCAGCCTGCTGTGCTCCCTGTCCCGCCGCGGCGCGACCCGGCTGTCACCCCCGTCCCTGGTGATGGCCCAGCCCATCTGCCCCCCTCAAACCACTGGCTTTGGCCCTGCCCCAGGAATTGCGTGCTACCATGGACGAAGTCCTGTTTTGACAGCTGCCATGTGTCCAAAGGTCTTGCCTGCATGGAGGGAGATGTGGTGAGGACCATCCTGGTGCCCCACAGAGCCAGCTGCCAGGGGGGAGCTCTGGGTGTGAAGGTCAGAGGTTTGGGGGCAACGCCAGCTCCCCGTGTGCTCAGAGCTGGGGCTCTCCGAAATGCATCATCTCTTTCTATCGATCCTCGCGAAGCGGTTTGTCCTGAATCTCCAGCTCCAAACCCATCCCTATATCCCCTCGGCACATCCCTGGGTCATGGCTGTTGTTGTTGTGGGTGTCAGAGATGTTGCTGTTGTGGGTCACAAAGATGCCTGAAGGGTTGGAGCATCTCCCGCAGGACGAGACGCTGTGAGAGCTGGGACTGTTTTGCCTGGAAAACAGACTGCTGGTGGGGATGTTTTCAGGGCATCTAAATATGCGATGGGAGGGTGTAAGGAAGACGGAGACCGTGGCTCTGAGTGGTTCTCAGTGGTATCCAGTGAGGGGAGGAGAGGCAATGGGCACAAAACAGCAAACCAGGAAATTCCACCTGAATGTAGGAAAACACTTTTTCACTGTGAGGGTGGTTAAACAGTGGGAGAGGTTGTGGAGTTTCGATTCTGTGAGATACTCCAAACCCACCTGACCCGGTCCTGGGCAACCGGCTCTAGGTGCCCCGGGGGGCTGGACCAGAGGATCTCCAAAGGTCCCTGCCAACATTGTCCATTTTGTCATTCTGTGAAAACAACAAAACTCACACTCAAAGCAACCATTTGAAGAAAAAAATGAAGTAGCTGGAGGGTTGCTAGCAACAACTAGATTGGCTCAGTTGTTTTCAGTGTTTGTCAATATGGAGGGGAAAGAAAGAGGGTTTTCAATTCAAAGTCTGTTCTTTTCATACTGTGTTCATTAAGGAAAAAAAAAAAAAACGCTAGTCAGGATATCAGGATGGAGGCAGCTGTGATGTTGCTGACAGGAGGTCAAAGGACTACAGCAGAGGGGCCTGGAGGCAGCAGCCACCTCATCTGCCTTGTGCAGCTGAATTTGTCCATATGCTTGTTCCTTGGGCTGTCCTGGTGAGAGGCTTTGGCTCCCTCTGCTGAGTGGGAGAGCCTGGGAAAAGCTGTTGCTCAGCTGAGATGCTGAGCACCAAGTGCTGGGGGTGCTCGCTTGGTCTGGTGGAAGTACTGGAGGTATTGGAGGGTTGTTTTCTTTCCTTTGGGGAACAATTTCCTGATGTGAAGAAGCAAAGACTAGTCGTAGACTCAAAGTGGCTAGGATGGATGTCCATGAGTCTGTTCTGCACCTTCCTTAGTCCTTGCATTTCTATTTATATGCGGCCAGATGCAAAGGACCTTGTACTTCCTTTTCCTCCTTTGGAAAACACTTCTGATAGTGGTGCACCTTCTTGTCTCCAGGGCCGTGTTGGCCAACTCCTTGCTCACAGCAATCCATGCACTGCCATCAGCTCCTGGCTCCAGGCAAAACAGTCCTGGCTCTCTCAGCCTCTCCTTGGCTGAGAGATGCTCTAGACCTGTAGTCATCTTTATAGCCCTTTACTGGACTCTCTCCAGCAGGTCCATGTCTTTCTTGTACAGGAGAGCCCAGATTTGGACACAGCGTGCCAGATGTGGCCTCACCAATGCTGAATAGAAGGGAAGGACCACCTCCCTCGACCTGCTGGCAACGCTCTTCCTAATGCAGCCCAGGATACTGTTGGCCTTCTTTGCCACAAGGACACATTGCTGGCTCATGACCAACTTGTCCACCAGGACCCCCGAGTCCTTCTCTGGAAAGCTGCTCCTCAGCTGGTCAGTCCCCAGCCTGTCCTGGTGCATGGGGATATTTCTTCACATGTGCAGGACTTGGCATTTCCCATTGCTGAACTTCATGAGGTTCCTCTCTGTCCATTTCTCCAAACTGTCAAGGTCCCTCTGAATGGCAGCACAACCATCTGCTGAATCAGCCACTCCTCCCAATTTTCTATCAATCATCTGCAAACTTGTCTAGGATTCATTTGGTCGCATCACCTAGGTCATTACTGAAGATATTAAACAATGTTTGCTAAATTGCTATCATCAGGATTCCTTTTGGACTGCCTCCACTTGGCTCTACTCCCACATAACCCCAAGAGGTACCCTAAGGCAGAATTAGTCCAGGTACTGCTCTAATGCATGGTGTGGCTGGGATTTTCTGTCATCGCCTTCCTCCAGTTTTCCCAGTCCTTCCAAATGATCCTTGCTCTTGCCCCCTCACGGACTCCCAAACTATATGTGTGGGCGCACAACACGTCTTCAGGATGGTGTTACAAATGCACAGCAGGCTCAGAGGAAACTGTCTTGCCATCTTGGGCACATTGGAAAGAACTATTAATGTTACCAAATACTGGAAGTGTCTTGCAATGTCATAAACCTAGAGAGCCTACATGGGCTCAAGAAGCAAGCTAGGAATTTGTTCCACACAACCCTAATCCCAGAGAAACTAGAAATCTCCCTGGCCACCCCCAAGGAGGTTGCAGGCTGCTTCTTGCTGACGGATTTGAAGAGTGCCCCTCAGCAAAACCACACCTAACCCCAGAATGAGAGACACCAGCAATCCCCTGAGGAGAAGCAGTGTGGTCGTGCAGTAAATGTGGACCAGGTAGCACTCGTGTGTGTTATGGGTAACGGGCTGGAGAGGGCTGTGGGCAAGGAGATGCAAAGGCTGAAGGGGTAAATGCAGATCTGTGGGTTTATGCAAGTGCCGTACAGGGCTAGTGTGTCCCCATCAGCAGAGATGCAAAGGCTGAAGGGGTAAATGCAGATCTGTGGGTATATGCAAGTGCTGTACAGGGCCAGTGTGTCCCTATCAGCAGAGCTGCTCTGCCAAGAGCAATGTGGGCATGAGCCCCGTTTTGCTGGTTGCAGAGGGCAGAAGGGATTGCTTGTTGGAGCGTATCACAAGGTAACCGCAGGCACCGCTTCTGTGCCCACGGCTCCTGCTGCCCCTTTTGGGGAAGGCAGGTACTGAGATGCCCAGCACAGATGCTCACTGCAAGCTCGCTGGGAAATGTCAGCACTTTCTCTCAAATTGTCACCAGAAGAGGAAGCCAGCTTTTCACTAGCAGCATGGTAGTGAGAGGACTCTGCATGCAACTTCGGAGACCTTAGTTAAATTAAAAAACCGAAGCTGACCCCCAAACCCTTGTCTGGTCTGCTGAGCCCTGCCTGCTCCCTTTGGAGTTGCAATCAAGGTTCAAGCTAAAGGGCAGCCAGGAGAGTAAATACAACACAGGCAAACTAAGAGATGGTAAAGCCCACCATTTTCTCAGTGTATCTTATGATCACTTCAGTGAGCTTTAATTCTAGAGGTGTTTGATAAGGAGGCATTTTAAACTGCCCTGCTAACTTATGAAAATCTCGCCTTCTAAAACCAAGAAGCTAACTTACTCTCATTTCTTTCTTCTTCCGATCATTATTTAGCTTCATTTAAAAGGGTACTTATTTTTTGGAGTTCTTATTTTTTATGCTCTTTTGGGGCCCCCTTTTATTTTTGAATCTCCTCACAGCTTAGATACTAGATTTGTTCACTGATGATGAACAATCATGGAAAAGTTTTCAATGCCCAATTGCCAAGTAAGGAGAGAGAGACAGAAGTTTTTGAGGACTTGCTTTTAAATCCAGCTATTAACCTTCTGGCATCCAAACAGAAAGCAGGTGAAGATATTCTCCAATTACAAGTTTGCTCAATGCATTTTTAAACCAAAACAAGTTCCTGGGAAACATAAACCTGTGAGAAACCTGTAACAGCCCCCCCCATCCCCGCACGGGGAACAGCCCAGGGCAGCATCTCCCACGGTGTGGGCTGTGACGGGGGTCGAGCAGGGCTGTGGCACCCGCTGCCACGGGGTCCCCAGCCCCCCTCACAGAGCCGTCCCGCGGGGACAGCGGTGGCAGGGCCAAGGCTGGACACTGTTGGGGAAGGGGCTCTGCCCATTCTCGAGGCTGGTCACCGCTGGGACGTCCTCAAGCTTTGACGCGCTGGGTCCCCCTCGGTCCCGTGGTTCAGCCCGGCCCCGATTCCATCCCCGTGGGGCAGTTATCGCCATGGGAACGTGGATGCACCGGGCTCCAGTTGCAGTCCCAGGCACCGCACAGGGCAGCAGGAGGGTCCCGGCTCTCCCCAGAGAGGCACAGGGTCCCACCATCCCTTGGAGCATCCTTTGAGCATCCCTAGTGAAAATCTGGGCTGAGGCCCCTCAAGACCTTGATAACCAAGAGACAGTACAAGGCAGAGGGTGGCTCAGGATGTGGCAGGTGCCGCCGGATGACTGTGGTTCTGGAGGAAACAGGCTGGAAGATGAGAAAGGGGCTCCCTTCAGCACAACACCACCCACCCCGCCTTTGCCCCTAGATGCGTTTGATCCCCAGGTCTTGGATGGAGGAATAGGCCAGGTGGGATCCTAATGGCACTGTGGCACCTTTGGCTCCAGTGCCCAAGCAGCCCCTCCTGCAAATGCTGCTGGGTGCCAGGCACCAGCAGCAGCCTCTGGCAGTGCCCACAGGGAAATCGTTGCCATGCTGGAAGCAGGCAGGCAGGACACAGGCTCGTCTCTCCCTGTGTGCCGAGAGCAGGGAGACTGGGTTACAGGGAGCTGGGCCAGATCCGTCGGCCGGGGTGATGGTGGCAGTGCCGGGGACAGCTCTCTGCCACCTGTCAGGCCTCTCCCCACCCCAGGGAAGACACTGCTGTCAAAGGGAAAGCTCCAGGGAAAACACCTTCCAACTTGGTCTTGAGCCAAGGGAAGAGACAGATGCTGTAGTTGAACTCCCAGCGGAGAGGTGGGATGCCTCTCGTCTGTCCTCCCTTCTCCCTCCTAGAAAAGAGACTGAGGACAGATGGGAGCCTGCTCAGCAGTGGGGCGATGCTGCCACTTGCCCACCCCTTCCCCAGGACAAGGGCTGGCTTCATCCCACTCCCTGCAAATGCCTCCTTTCTTTTTTCAGGCTCTGAAGGGGGCCAGGAGAGCCACATCGGATCGCCGCACAGAGAAGGACATGGTGAACAGCCGCATCGGTGCCAGGTATCAATTAAGCATGCAGCTGAGGCCAGAGACCTTGGCAGGAAGGGCTTTGGTGGGGTTCTGCCACTCCCTGCAGGTCCTGAGCTCTTGGAGGAGCATGGTGTCAGGTTCAGCTTCTGCATCAGAACATCTTAATCACAGCGGCCATGGCCCTGGCAGAGAAGGAGATCATCTTTCCTTCTCTCATGGACCCACCAACCAGATCCATCCTTTCCCCCTTTCCCCACTAACTCACCCAGACCTCACATTCGCACCAGGTTTGGGGCAGGTGCGTGGTGCATTCACACCTTCCCCGAAGGACAAGCTGACTTTGCAGCTGGGTCCCAGATGTGCAGCTCCCACATTACGCTCCTGGGAAAGATGCCACAGAGGCTGTGCTGGCAGCGTGGTATTCGGCCCTGCGTGCCAGCCATCCCACCTCTGGTGTGGGGAGCCCCACAGCCAAGGGGTCTGTTGTCCTCATAGGGTTTTGCAGCCTCCCTTCTCTGGGCTCCTGTCAGGACAATGGACTGCTGTCCTGAAGCAGGGGGAAAAAGGAGAAAAGTAAGAGGCCGCTGCCGGATCATGGAAGCCAAGAAGGTGAGAGCCTGCATACAGCAGCCATCAGGCATACGCGGGGCTGCGACAACCTTCCAGCCACTCCTGCCCTTTCCCCGAGCCCAGCCGACCCCCAACACTGCTCATGGGACAGTGACGGACCAGAGTTGGCAGTGAGGGGTGACGCAGGGCTCCTGCTCAGCGCCCACAGCCAGGGCAGGGACTTGTCACCATGCAACCTGTGGTTAGGGATTGCAAGACAGGCCTGGCGCTGGCGTGCTCCAGGCTGCTCCTTCTCCCAAGGGCCATGTCACACGGCAGCCTGGACCGTGCTCCACCAGGCCCTAGGGCCAAGCTTGTGCTGCCGCCTGCATGGTGGCAGTGGGCCTCGGAGGGATGTGCGGGGAGCACTCTGGGCTCCTTCCCCAATGCTGAGCCTAGCACATGTGACTGCAGGACACGGCAAACCCCGAGCCAGCCCACGTCAGGATCCCACATCACTGCACTGTTGACCTTCATCAGACCATGGCAAGGAGGTGCGCCAAAGCCTGCATGGCTCACGGGGGGGCCACCCTGCACCCCGCTCCCCACTGCTGCTGGGGAAGGGGTCCCCTCAGGAGGGAGCAGCGGGGGAGAGGAGCACTGGAGGGACGGCTCCTGTCAGCAGAGAGCTCAGCCATGGACACTCCCAGTCCATTGGGCTGGCATGCACTGGTAACACAGGCAGGAGAGTGCACCAGCCACCGCCAACTTCACCAGTCCCCTCCCCTAGCACAGAGCACTGAACACAGCCAGGGGGAGAAAACAGATTATTTGATTAAGGCAGCTGCAAAGGGACATTTATTTATACTTGGAAGTGCTGGGATGGCACCCAAAGACAGATTGCTGCACAGGACAGCACTGTCTTGTGTGTTCTGACACCTGGCAAAGCAGACGGGGCAGATGTTGAGCCCCAGCCCTTCCCGTGCGGCACCAGCTTCTACCTCTGCTGCAATTCAGCACAAATGCACTCCCATGAGGCTTGTTCTGAGGAGCACCCTGGTTGGAAATGCTCTCTTGGGAGAATAACCTCCCTGTAAAGACACTAACAGGGACCTAAGCTTTTTGCTGCCACCAAAACAATGGGCCTGCAGCCCTACTTGATCCTTCTTTTGGCAAACCCAGGAATTTAAGTCAGAAACAACTGTTGTAACCTCCAGTGTGTCATTGTCTTTAGGCTCAAAAGACGGGCGGTGTTGGATTTTGAGTCTTCAGGGACCACCAGGAAGACAGAGCACAGCCAGCAGCCATCCCCCACTGCAGTCCACAGTTGCCACTTGGGCCACTAGAGAGAAAAAGAAAACCTAGACTATGGCAGAGGGGAGAGCCAAGATGCAGGGCTATAAGGCAAAAGGCTCATAAGGCAATAGGGTCATAATCCTGTAATATACTAAATGCATATGTATAATAGATACAGTTCTGTGTAAATTGTACAGTAGTTATCTGACAGACTAAACTAGGCTGTAAGCTATATACTGTTAGCCTGCGTTAGCACAAGTATGTAATAATTAATAAATACATAAATAAAACTGTATGAGGTTCTCCATGGGGAGCTGAGTGATGCTGCTGGGGAGGCCCTGGGCAGGGAGCTCTGTGTAACCCGGGAACTCACCAAACCCTGCAGGGTCCCTCTTCCAACGTCGCCTGGGACCGGGGTGGGGAGGAGGCAGCAGGATCCCACGGCAGGGCCTGGTGCCTGCTGCCCCCTCCCTGTCCGGCCCCCATGGCCACCCGAGCTGCAGCGAGGCACCGCGAGGGCTTTGGGGGGATGTGGGAAGACTCCCCAGCCCCGAGTGCGGCTGGCTCTGTGCCCCCAGCAGGCAGGTGGGCGCATGGCCACTGGGGCTGGCAGCAGACGGGAAGCCGTCCCCGTGGGGCCAGGCGCCAGGGACCTTCATTGCACTGCTGTGCCCCATGGGTGGGCACTGGCACCCCGGGAGCTGGCACCTGGCTGGGCTGCGGGGGCCTCCTGTGCCCCCAGCCCTCCAGTCAGGGTCTGCTCCCTTCGGGGCCCCTCATCTGCCCTCCCATGCAGCCCATGGCCCCCCATTTCCTTCTGGAGTTTCATCAGTATTTAGCAGAATTTGGGGCACAGTGACATTGTTAGGATTGATCTCAATTTTCCTCTATGAATGTTAAGAAAATGCTATAACCATCAATTACATGATGTGAATATTCATCAGTTTAAATAAATACATGGAAATGTAAATGCTGTAACAGTTATTATTTTCAAAAAAATCATTTCAAATCATTTGTTTGGAAGAGCTTCTTCTACCTTACCACCAAGCTTATACTTTCCAGCGGGCACTTCAGGAGGCTCCGATGATTATTTTGCTTTTTCTTGCTCCAGCAGAGGTTGGGCTCAGTGCTGATGGGAGGGAAGGACTTGGTAGCGGGCAAGAGCTTCCTCTGTGGCCCCTCGGGTAACACCCCACAGCCTCCGTCCCTCCCTCCCTCCCTCAGTGGCATGTCTGCAGGGGGAGGCAATGGGAAACCACTCTGTCACTGGGATGCTCCATCCTGATGTTCGGTGAGGTGATGTGGAGCTGCAGAGAGGCCACAGTACATGCAGACAGACTGGCTGTGAACCCGAGCTGAGCCCTCACAAAATTGGGACACAAATTAGGGCTGAAACCGGCACTGGGGAAGAGGGATGTGCTGGGAGACGAGCAACATGGCTGCGTCCGACTGTGGAAAGGCACTTAGTGCTCCATGCACCACTAAACATACACTGGCTGAGCCCTGGTCTCCCTCACAGCGCCCTCAGTGTGTCTTTCGGTGCCCCCCAGCGCCCTCCCGGTGCCTTTTGGAGAAACCCAGATCCCTACGTGTGCCACCAAAGGACACGCTAGGTGGCAAAATATCTCCCCTCAGATTGCTTCTTCCCCAGGCTTGGGACTGGCGCTTTTGGACAAGGCTCAGCTGACAGTCAACGTCTACGACTGGGACTGGGAGAGAGAAAGCCTGGAGCTCCCAAAAGGCACATCCACGTGCCCCCAGGCCCCTGGGTGGCTGACAGCTTCTCCCCCGACCAGAGCACTCAAACTCCCCGGCTCCTGCTGCGCGGCCTCTGGGACAGCTGGGCCGTGTCACCGCCGCGGGGGGACGGGCTGTGCCACGGCCGAGCGCAGGGCACAGGCACAGCCGGGCCGCGCCGCGGCGGGACAGGGAGCACAGCAGGCCGCTCCCGGCGCGCCCGTGGGGCAGACGCCCACGCTGCACCCCACTCGCCCACGGGCCCAGCCCAGGCGAGCTCGGGCCCAGGCGCAGGAGGCGGCTGGCGACAGGCGCTGCGCCACGCCACGCTGGCCTGGGGCCTGGGCAGCAGGGACAGCCCCACCGGGGCACGCCATTGGACGGTCTGCATGTCACTCATGGATCAGCCCACCCCCCCAGGCACCCATTGGCTCGCTGCCTCCCCTCGCTAGCTGATTGGTCAGCCAGCACAGAGGGGTGGGGCAGCAGGAGGTGCCGTTGCCAGGTGACGGCGGTGTGGGCGGGGCCAGCGCTTCTCTCTGTGACAGGAACCAGGAACCTCCCGGCTGGAGCTGCCCCCTTCCCAGGGTGCCCCGGTGCCCCCCGGCCGAGCGGCGGCCGGCACCGCCCGGGGAGCGGGGCGGGAGCCGTGTGCCTGGGGCTGGGGATGCTGCCCAGGGGGAGAGCTGCGTTTCCTTCCCTGGCACTCGAGTGCTGTGAGCTCGAGGACAGAGGGGCCGGGAGCGGGTGTCGGTCGGTCTCTCACAGAACACTATTTTTTCTTTACATCTTGTCAGAATTTCCCATGTTCCAGCTATTCCCGTCTGCCCCATTCCTTCCACCGGGCACCTCTGAGCAGAGTCGGGCTCCGTCTTCTCTGCCCCTCCCACCAGGTGGCTGTAGGCAGTGACGGGATCTCCCTGAGCCTTCCCTCCTCCAGGCTGCACGGAGATGTGCACGGAGGGCGGCCCTCGACCGGAGAGACCTGGGGATCCTTCCTGAGAGCTTGTCAGTGGCTTGTGTGACAACTGTCCGTCACGTACAGCAAAAATTGTAATTGCCTAGCCAGTGTACTGGTGCTAGAGCTCCTACAACACACTCAGAAATCAGCTGGTTTTGCTCTGCAACGTACCACAAAACTTGAAGGGGACATTTTTTAAAATGTGTCATGTTATCTCAAATTTCATTCTGTCACCGAAATCGGGAGAAAAACTCCTTAACACCAGTGTAGCAGTAAGAAGCAGGTATTCTCTTTATTACGGCGCCATGTGCACGGGGGATAGCTCCACCCAACATGCACACTGTGTGCTGCATCATCTAAAGTTTATATTGCTCTATCATATACATATGCATTAAATTTCCAGGAATGATTATACATATTCATTCTATTTCCTAGAACTAATTATTACATTTACATAATCATTACGCATGTGGTCTGAGTCTCTGGGGATTTCCTGTGGGGGTCTCTGATGGTCTCTGGTGGTCCCTCGTGGTGTCAGAAGAGGTGTCACTCTGCGTCTTGCCATGAACTTTGCTCTACTTTTCCATACATGGGCTCAACTTGTTCTGTTTCCTTGTTTGAGAAAAGCTGTAACAGTTGGTAACAGTTCCCCCCTCTGAGACTTCCAAAGTAAGATCTCAAGATCTCTTTGGGAGTCTCACCCAGATTGCATAATTCTGGTAATACTTTCGACTTTCAGGTACACACAATTGGGTACAACATAACATAATTAAACATTGGATCATAATACAGCACAATATGCATACCACAACTATGGCTATAATTATTACAGACAATTCTTTTAACCAGGTTAGGTTTGGTAGCCATGAAGTGAAATAATTCCACTCTGAGGAAGAGGACTCCTTTTGTTTTTCCCACTCCTCCATTGCTCTTTCAATTGAGTTTATCCCTTTCTGTTGGGTACAATATTCCGACCATCCTAGAGGGGTAGGTTTAAAAGGAAATTCTGTTCCCCCCCAACACTACCTGTGAACATATCCAGCAGTCTGACACGTTCAACTTTTTTGCCAATCATATTTTTGCCTCTTCGTAAAGATTTTCATGATTTGTTCCCTGATTGTCTGAACAGTCAGTTAACGTCACGGCTACCCCAATTAAAATACTAATAATCTGTTGATTAGTTCTCATGTTTGATTAATCAATTAACTCTTAACTTTCTAATTGTAAAAGCAAGCAAAAACTACAAATAATTCAGCAATACTTCCAGGTCCCGAAACAAGCAAAAATTACAAATGATTCAACAACACTCCCAGGTCCCGGGTTTCAAACTATTTTCTGCATTCTTATTTGAAGAGGATTCTTATCCGATGGAATGACCTTCCATTGAGGTTCTTTCAGCAATGATGCTGGCTTAACTCGAGTGTAATGAACCCAAGGTTCGATCCCTTCTACCTTGAGTGCAGTGTAAGTAGTCAGGAGTACCTGGAAAGGTCCTTTCCACCTCTCTTGTAAAGGTTTGGAGTTCCATGTTTTTACGTATACGAAATCTCCGGGTTGATACTGATGGACAGGAGTGTCCAACGTGAGCGGTCCTGTCAAAACAAAATGCTGTCGGAGAGCCACAAGGACTTTCCCTAAAGAAATCAGATATAACTTTAAATCTGTTTTTCCCTTTACATGTATCTCCCCTGGAATCAAGGGGGCTTGGTATGGTTTTCCATATAACACCTCATAAGGACTAATCTTACTTTTAGATCTTGGCTGTATTCTGATTCTTAAAAGAGCCAGTGGAGCCATCTTAAAGAAGTTTCCTGACATATCTTACTGATTTGTTGCTTTAAAGTTTGATTCATTCTTTCTACCCTCCCGCTTGATTGTGGTCTCCACGGGGTATGCAAATCCCACTTGATACCCAGAATCTTGCTTAGCTGTTGGACTATATCTGCCACGAAATGGGGGCCCCGATCAGAGGACATTCCTATCGGTACCCCGAATCGTGGTATTATTTCTTTGAGCAATATTTTAGTTACTTCCCTAGCTTTATTGGTGCGACAGGGAAAAGCTTCTGGCCGTCCTGAGAAGGTGTCAACTAATACCAGAAGGTATCTATAACCATCTTGTAATGGTAATTCAGAGAAATCTATTTGCCAACAATCTCCAGGGGAACTTCCTTGCTTAGTGGTCCCCGGGGGCGGTCTTTTCCGTTCATAGGATTAGTTTTTAAACAAAGAGGGCACTTTGCCATTACAGATTTTACTATTCCAGTCATTCCCACACATATAATCGAATTTTGAAGACTAGAAATCATAGCTTCAATACCCCGGTGTGTTTCTTCGTGTCTCTTTTGACAATTTCCGTCATTATCTGCTGTGGAACAATGACTTGTTTCGTAGGAGTTATTAACCAACCCTCTCCATTTGGGGTTGCTTTTAACAGTGATGCTAATTGTTGATCTGCCTCACTGTAACTAGGTTTCAGATCTGGGAGCTTCACCTGTTTTACTGGTACCAATGCAAGGATGCCTTGTCCAGCCACCTCTTTGGCAGTTTTATCAGCTAATTGATTACCCACATTTACTGTGGTTTGTCCAAATTGATGTGCCTTACAATGCATTATTGCCACTTCCTTAGGTTTCTGAATTCTGTAGAAGTTGGAGAATTTCTTCCTTCTATTTAATAGGTGATCCTTGAGCCGTCAGCAATTCTCTCTCCTTCCAGATAGCCCCATGTGCATGGACTACCCCAAATGCATATTCTGAGTCAGTCCATATATTTACCTTTTTCCCTTCAGCTATTTTCAGGGCTTGCTTCAATGCTATTGATTCTGCCTTCTGGGCTGACGTGTTAATTGGTAGGGCCCCAGCCTCTATTACCTGTGTTGTGGTGACCACTGCATATCCGGCCATCTGTTTCCCATCTCGCACAAAGCTGCTACCATCTGTAAACAGTTCCAAATCAGGATTAGTTAACGGTTCATCTCTTAGATCTGGTCTGCTTGAATATACGTGTTCGATGGTTTGCAGACAATCATGGTGCAAGGGTTCAGGGTCCCTTACTTCTGAGTTCAAAAACATCGCCGGGTTGATTGCTGTGGTAGTTTTGAGTTCCACATCATCCTCTTCCAACAAGATAACTTGATATTTGAGCATACGGCTGGGAGACAGCCAATGTCCCCCCTTTTGTTCTAAGACAGAAATTACCATATGCGGAATATATACTGTGATTCTTTGTCCTATTGTTACTTTTGTAGCTTCCTGGATTCAAAGAACAGTTGCAGCTACAGCACGCAAACACCCTGGCCATCCTTTACTCACACTGTCCAGTTGTTTAGAGCTACAGCTCTTCTCCACATTCCCAATTTCTGAGTCAGCACACCCAAGGCGAGATGTTGTCATTCATGTACAAATAGCTCAAAAGGTTTAGACAAATCAGGCAGTCCCAGTGCAGGTGCTGACATCAGGGCCTTCTTTAGATCCCTGAAAGCCACTTGGCATTCAGGGCTCCATAGTATGTAATTCTCATTTGACCCTTTCATAATTTCGTAAGGGGGTTTTACTAATAGCCCATAGTTGGGAATCCACAGTCTGCACCATCCAGCCATACCTAAGAATGCCCTCAGCTCTCGTGCAGTTCTTGGTTCTGGAGTTTGGCAGATCGCTTCTTTTCTGTCAGTTCCCAGTCTTCGTTGTCCCTGTGAAATCTCAAGACCTAGATAAATCACAGTCTCTTTCCCTACTTGAGCCTTACTTTTTGTCACACAATATCCTCTTTGTCCTAGGAAATTCAGCAGGCTTATGGTCATCTGTAGGCACTCTCCCCTAGTCTCCGCAGCCAATAAAATGTCATCCACACACTGCAGTACTGTTCCTTCCAGATTTTCCTTTTTCCATGATTCCAGTTCCTTGGCCACTTGATTGCCAAATATTGTTGGACTATTTTTGAACCCCTGAGGTAACACTGTCCAGGTAAGTTGTGTTTTACTTCCAGTGGTGGGGCTTTCCCACTCAAAGGCGAATATCGCCTGACTGTCTTTGTCTAGAGGTATGCAGAAAAAGGCATCCTTGAGATCAAGCACAGTAAACCATTTATGGCTCTCCTTTAGGGATGTCAGCAAGGTATATGGGTTAGCCACCGCTGGGTGAATATCTTGAACAATCTGATTCACGGCTCTTAAATCCTGAACCAACCTATATTCCTTGCCATTTTGGTTTTTTATTGGTAATATTGGGGTGTTATATTCTGATTCACACTCTATCAATAACCCATAATTCAAAAATGTAGTTGTTAATTCTTCCAACCCTTTTCTAGCCTCCCACTTAATAGGATACTGTTTTTGTCTTACCGGTTTAGCTCCAGATTTTAGAACAACCTTCACTGGTTTTGCCAATTTAGACTGACCTGGAATTCTGCTAGCCCATACAACTGGTATTACTGGATCTCCTACTTTGGTAGCAATCTCTTCCTCTGGTTTCTGCGTGCTCCGAAACATAAAAATTCTCGCTTCCGCAGCTTTTGCTTCAGGTAGTAGTAGTTGCAGCTCTCCATTTTTAAAGATTATCTGTGCGTTTAACTTATCCAATTAATCCCTACCCATCAAGGGCATCAGACATTCAGGCATATATAAAAATTCATGAGTCACCCATTGTTTCCCCAATTTAAATTTTAAAGGCTGCAAAAAGGACTGATTTTCTTGTTTCCCTGTAGCACCAACGATGCTTACAGTTTCATGGCTAAAGTTTCCTTTACAAGTATTGAGTACAGAGTAAGTGTCTCCTGTATCAACTAAAAATTCTACTTCATCGTTTCCCAGCCTCAGTGTAACCAGGGGTTCGGCTGGGGATGATTCCCCTAGTCCCCTTCAGGATTCATCATTTAATGTCATGAGTTTGATGGCTCGCAGGGCTGGGTCTAACTTCCCCACCTGAGGACATTCCCTCTGCCAGTGCCCCCTTTCTCTGCAGGTCGCACACTGATCTCCCGCAAGTCAGGGGTGCACAAAAGGAGGTAACTTTCCCCTTCCCCTACCTCTTCTCACATCTCGGTAACACCCCTTGTGCCTTCCCTTTCTTTAGAGGCTCTTTCAGGAGCCTTTGTTAAAACAGCAACCGCTCTCCCTTCTCTCAGGTACTCCCTCCGAACATGTTGCATTTCTCTCCCCTTTTCCCTATCATTAAAAGCTCTCCAGGCCACTTCTAACAATTTTCCCAGATCTCTCGAATCTGCCCCTTCTAATTTTTGAAGTTTCCTTTTTATGTCTGGGGCCGATTGTCCCATAAAAATTGAAGCTAGCTGCTGTGCTTGCTCTGGTTTCTCAGGATCCAGGCTGGTATATTTTCTGGCAGTAACTTTTAATCGTTCCATAAAAGCAGATGGGGATTCAGTTGGTTCTTGTTTGACCTCATCTATTTTAGACCAATTAACTGCTTTTGGCATACCATATTTTACAGCAAACAATATCCATTTCTGATATCTTGTTAGAAGTCCCCGGGGTCCTGGCAGGTTAGGATCCCACGCCAGGTCTGTAGCAGGAAAATTCTGATCTAGCATCCCCTGCAAATCCCCACCCTCATGTGCTCCTTCCGCCCGTTTCCAAGCAACATTTAATACCATCTTCTTTTCAGTACTATCCAGCAGGGTGTTTAATATGACCTGCAAATCATTCCAATCTGGATCCTGAGTCCTAATTAGAGTTTCAAACACTTCTGCCACTTTCTCCAGATCCTCTCTAGAGTTCCCTGCTATTTCCTTCCAGGACCTTAACTCCATTCTAGAGAAAGGCAAACTGTTACAGGTTCAAGTAAGAACCGCCTGCCGAAGGGGAGCCTGTAAAGCCTCCCCCACTTCCCTTTGTCGTCCTTTTGTTTTCCCTGCAATCGGACTAAATTCTTCTGCCTCCCCAACAACATCCTCGACATCCCCCCCCAACCTCTGTCGGGGGGCAACCAGCAGCTCCAAATCCTCTTCCTCCTCCTGTTTACACTTTAAACACCTCTTTCTGATACTACAAGCAGAACAACACCTTTTCAACTTTTGACCCTTTCTCTCCTTCTCTAGTGCTAGTATTGTTGGATCCTTTGGAATCATTCCACAATCTTTCTGCCATTTGGGGTGGTTTCTTCATGTGAAAAACAAATCTACATACATTACTTCATCCTATTTCCCCTCCCTTCGGCAAAACAGCATTAATTGTAATATGGTATTGTAGTTCCCAGTTCCGTTTTTAGGCCATTTTTCCTGATCTTCTAAAGTATACGTTGGCCACCAATGATTACAGTATTCAATTAATTGTTCTCTGGTAAGGGTACCTCCTGGCGGACCTGCTGCCTCTTTCCAATGCTTTAAAATACATCCCAGGGGTGAATTCTTCAAAATCCCCCCCTCATTCGATGCTTGGTTGCCCATAATCACAAAATCCACAAAACAAAGTCCAATAACATTCCAAATGTCAAATTACCACGCAAATCAAGCAATTCAGGACTCTAACCCGACCTGTTGGGACTCTAACCCACAATTGTGCACAAATACCAAACGGGGGTTCCACAGACTTTCGTCTAGAAGATCTATAGCCTTACCTTCCCCTTGAGGTACCTCTATAGCCCAACCCTGTGGGGCTTTCGCCACGTCTGACGGGCAGCCAACCCAACCTTTTAAAGAAAAGAATGCCTTTACCTTCCCAGGGGTCTTGTTCAGAGCTATTCAGTCCGGGGATTGGAGGTTCTCCCCGAGAAGCCCTAGGTGCCGGCTGGCAGTCCTGTGATCCCACGGATCTGTCGAGGTTCAGACGCAGAGTCCCATCTGGGTCACCAAAACTGTCACCGAAATGGGGAGAAAAACTCCTTAACACCAGTGTAGCAGTAAGAAGCAGGTATTCTCTTTATTACAGCGCTGGGTACACAGGGGATAGCTCCACCCAACTTGCACACCGTGTGTCGCATCAACTAAAGTTTATATTGCTCTATCATATACATATGCATTAAATTTCCAGGAATGATTATACATATTCATTCTATTTCCTGGAACTAATTATTACATTTACATAATCATTACACAAGCAGTCTGAGTCTCTGGGGGTCTTCTGTGGGGGTCTCTGGTGATCCCTCGTGGTGTCAGAAGAGGTGTCACTCAGCATCTTGCCATGAACTTTGCTCTACTTTTCCATACATGGTCTCAACTTGGCTTGCTTCCTTGTTTGAGAAAAACTGTCTCAGTCCTAATCTTGGCTCCAACTGGCTTCTGCTGGTTTATCTGTACTTCCTCAGGATGTATGGGTCACAGCTGCACCGGTGTCCTTGGGTATGTTTGTCTGAGGCTCCTGTTGAGACTTCTTCTTGTCCGAGCTAGTAACAGTCCCCCCATTCCCACCCCTTCCCTTTGAGACTCTTCCCTGCCTGGGGCCTTTGGTAACAGGATGTGCGAAGCATGGGGTGCAATAGTTGTCATGGAGTAGCCCAAGGAGCAGAGGGGCCTCGCCGACATCACTTGGCTCCTGTGCCCAAAGGCAGCTCCCATTGATGCAGCTGTTGGCCAAAGGGCTTTTGGTCTTTGTGGCTAGGGAGCCAAAGGCAGCTTTGGCAAAGGCCCCCAGAGAATTCCCCTGTTGGCTACAGTGGTTCGGGGGCCTTAGCCTTGGAGGCCAGGAGGGCTGGGCTGGCCCCGTGCTTGTGGTGGGGCGCTCTGGTAGCTGGGTAAAGCAGTTTTCCGAGCTGAAGGCAGAACGTGGCGCACTAAAGCAAAGCCCTCTGCTTTCTGTGTGCTTCTAGTCTTTGGAGGCCTGCCAAGTGCGTGTCTGGAGGTCACCTGTGTAAAGGGACAGGTGGACTGACAGGGCAAGTCCTTAAGGAAAGAGATGGAGGGAGACAAAGGCTCTCTGGAGAGGAGGGAGGGGCTACATCTCCTGTGGGGTGCGTTTCCATTTAGGTCTTGTTCAATCGTGGTGCTTCTTGCACTTGCAAGAGCAAGCTGAGAGGGGCTAGACCACAGTTTTAGGCAACTCCTTCCCCCTAGCCCTTGCTTGTGACCGATGTGTAGAGCTCCTCTGGGTTTGGTCCCCCTCTTGCTTTCCTTCGGCGTGCTGCAAGTGCCTGGAAAGAGGCTCCCAGAGGACCAAGGCCTCTTTTCTTAGCCAGAAGCTGGAAGTGGGAAGGTTCAGGCCCATGTGTGCTGAGTATTGGGAGGCCGGCTAAGCTTGCTGAGCATCACTGTCCCGTCGGCCCTGGGCCACCCCCTTGGGCCCAAAGAGACACCCCCTTCCTCTCTGGGCAAGTGCCTGGGCTCCTCCTCCCTGGGTTGTCTGGGCTGCTTAGAGGCCAGGAAACGGGCACGTCCTCTTCCTGGCACCCCCAGGCTGCTCACAGTCCCATACTGCAGTGAGTCAGCCCCTGCCAAAGAAATCCTTGTGTTTCTGCTTAGAGGCAGTTGGAGGCTTCCGTGGCCTCTGGGTCTTTCCTCTGCACCAACGGCATGGGCCGTCTCTTCCTGCCCATGCGTGCCAGCAGGACAAAATGCTTCTGGTTTCTGCAAGGGAGAGCTGAACGCCACGCGACGGAAGAGCTGCAGATGGCCGAGAATGGCCAATGCCTTTTGCAAGTGGCAGCGGGCCCCTCTCCTTCGGCTGCCTTGCGAGGAGAGTGCCCCTGCCGACAGGGGCCGACGGAGGGGGCACCTTCCCTAGCTGCAGCCTGCCAGCATGCGGCTTCTGCCGCTCGCGCCTCCTGCCAGGCCAGGTGCTCTCCTGCCCCTTTCCTCGGTGTCCGGGCAACAGCCGCACCCGGGAAGCAGCAGCCCTGCCGTGCCCGTGGCCTCCTTCTCTCGCACGCCCCTTCTGGAGCAGCATCACCTCTCGGCAGCTTCTCTCTGCCCCTCCCTGGGGACTGCTGCTCTCAGCGGTGGCCCTTGACTCCCTGGCACAGAGGCATTGCTTCCCCAAATCTCCCTTGTCCTCTCCCACAACAGCAGCAGCAGCAGCAGCAGCAGCAGCAGCAGCAGTGCTACCGCTGCTCAGTGCCTTGCCCTGCTGCTACGGCGGTATGCACGCCAGGGCATGCAAACAGCCCCACCGCACCTGCAGAACCATCCCAAAGTCGGTGGAGGACATTTGGCGCCCGAGTGTTGCAGGGAGAGACAAGGAGCCGTCAAATCGTCCTGCGGAAAAGGGCTTTATTGCAGTGAAGTTACACGGGCGTAAACCCAAAGTCCCCCTGCTCCTGGTCCGAGGCTCCCCAGGGCTCTCAGCGGGGAGGTCAGTGCTAACCACAGACAAGTTCCCACAGGTAGAAGCACACTGCCCGTCCCGGCAGGGTTCCCGCTGTTACAAGGGGATGAGGATGACCCCAAAGGTGGGGTTGGGGGGGGAGGGGTTCCTTTCCTTTTTGTTCTTTCCTTTTCTTCGTTCCTTTTTACCTTCTCCTTTTTCCTTTCCTTTCCTTCGTCCCTTTTGTCTTTCCTTTTGTCTTTCCGTTTTTCTCTTTCCCTTTTCCCTGTCCTTTTTTTCCCTTTCTTCTTTTGCCCCTTTCTTTTCTTCCCCCGCTTTTCTTCCCCTTCCTTTGCTTCCCCTCCTTCTCTTCCCCTCCTTTTTCTCCCTGCTTCCTTATCTCCTCCTTGCTAATCTCCCCCCTTATCCACCTTGCTCATCTCCCCGTTTCTTTTCTCCCCGCTTTTCTCCCCAGTTCTTCTCCCCATTTTTTCTTCCCCTTTTTTCCCTTCCCTTCTCCTCCCTTTTTTTCTCACCCCTTTTCCTCCCTTCCTCCCCTTTTATCATCTTCCCCCTTTTTTTCTCCCATCTTTGTCCCCCTTCTCTTCTTCCCACTTTTTCTTCCCTCTTTTCTCCCCCTTCCCCCCTTTTTTCTCCCCCTTTTAGCTCCCTTTTTTTCTCCCTTCTTTGATGTTCTCCCCATTTTTCCTCACCTTTTTCTCCTCCCTTTTTGTTCCCCCTGCTTTCCTGCCCCCTTTCCTCTCCACCTTTTCTCCCCCTTTTTTCTCCCATTCCTGTCCTCCCTTCTCTTCCCCTTTTCTCTTCCCTCTTTTCTCATCTCCCCCTTTCCAGCCCCCCTTTCCCCCCACCTTTTCTCTGCCTTTCTTTTCTCCCCCTTTTCTCTTCCTCCCCCCCCTTTTCCCCCTTCTTTCTTCCCCCTTCTTTCTTCCCTTTTTTCTCCCTTTCTTCTTTCTCCCCCTTTTCTTCTCCCCCTTTTCTCCCCCTTCCTCCCCCTTTTTCTTGTCCCCCTTTTTTCTCAATTGCTCTCCCCCTTTTTCCTCTCTCCCTTTTTCTCCATTCTTTTCTCCATTTTTTCTACCTCTTTTTTCTCTCCCCCTTTTTTCTCTTGCTTTCTTATCTCCCCCTTTTTCCTCCCCTTTCATCTTCCCCTCTTTTCCTCCCTCTTTTCTTTTCTCCCCCTTTCCCACCATTTTCCTCCCCTCTGTCTCCCATTTTTCTCCTGCCTTCGCTTATTTTCTCCCTTTTTTCTCCCCCTTTTTTCTCCCCCCTTTTTCTCTCCCCGCTTTTCTCACCCTTTCTTCTCCGCCTTTTCCTCTCCCCCTCCTCCCTCCCTCCCTCCCTCCCTTTTTTCTCCACCTTTTATCTCCCTTCTTTTTCTCCCCTCCTTTCTTTCCTCTCCATTTTTCCCCACCTTTTTTCTCCCCCCTTTTCTCCCCTGCTTTTGGTCCCCCTCTTTTTTGCTCCCCCTTTTTCTCTCCCCCTTTCCTCCTCCTTTCTCTCTCCCCCTCTTTTTCTCCTGCTTTCTTTTCTCCCCCCTTCTTTCTTCCCCCTTTCTCTCCCCTTTTCCTCCCATTTCTCTCCCCCTTTTTCTCTCCCCCTTTTCCTTCCCCTTTTTTCTTCCCTCTTTTCTTAGCTCCTCCTTTCCACCCCCCTTTTTCTCCCCGTCTTTGCTCTGCCTTCCTTTTCTACCCCTTTGATTTCTCCCATTTCTCTCCCCCTGTTTTCTATTCCTTTCCCTTCTTTCCTTCCCCTTTTCCTTCCCCCTTCTTTCTCCCCCTTTCTTCTCCCTTTGGCCTTTCCCCTCCGCTTCTTGCCCCCTTGCCCCTCCTCCTTTTTCCTCTCCCCTCTCCTCTTCCCTTTTCTCTCCCTCTTTTTCCTCCTCAGGCTTTCTCCCCCTTTTTTCTCTCCCCTCTTTTCCTACCCTTTTTCCTTCCCCCTTTTTTCTCTCCCCCCTTTTTGCTCTGCCTCTCTCCCTGCTTTTCTCCCCTTTTAGCTTCCCCTCTTTTCTTCCCTCTTTTCTTAGCTCCCCTGTCCCACCCCTTTTCCTCCTCATTTTTGGCTATGCCTTTCTTTTCTCTCCCTTTTATTTCTTCCCCCCTCCCCACCTTTTTGCTATTTCCCCCTCCTTTCTCCCCATTTTTCTTCCCCCTTTTTTCTCCTCCTTTCTTCTCCCTTTGCTTTTTCTCCCCATTTCTCTTCACTCTTTTCTCCCCCTTTTTTCCTGACACCTCTTTTCTCACACTTTCTTACCTCCCCCTTCTTCTCCCTTCTTCTTCTCGCTCCATTTTTTCCCTCGCTTGCTTATCTCCCTCCTTTTTTCTCCCCTTTCTCCCTCCTCTTTTTGCTCCCCTTCCTCTCCCATTTCCACCCTCCTTTTTTAGTCCCCCTTTGCTTCTCTCTTTATTTCCCCTTCCCCTCCTTTTCTTCTCCCTTTTCTCACTCTTTTTCTCCCCCTTTCTTCTTCCTCCCTTTTCTCCCTCTCCCTTTCCTCCCCTTTTCTAGCACCCCTTCATTTGGCCACTTTTTTCACCCTTTTGCTCCCCTTTCTTTCTCCCCCTTTTTTCTCCCTCTTCCTTTTCTCCCCTTCTCTTAGCTCCATCTTCTTTGCTCCCTTTTCTCCTTCTCCCTTTTCTCCCCCTTTTTTGCCCTCACTTTTCTCTCCCCCTTCCTTTCTACACCTTTTTTCTCCCCTCTTTTTTCTCTTCACTTTCTTGCCCTACCCCTTCCTTTTCTTTCCCTTTCTTTTCTCTCCATTTCTTTTTACTCCATTTCTTTTCTTTCTCTTGGTTTTCTCTCCATGTCTTTTCTTTCTTTCTTTTCTCCTCCCTTTATTTGCTCTCCATTTCTTCTCCTTCTCCTTCCCTTTCCCTTTCTCTTCCTCCTTCTCTTTCTTTCTCTCTTCTTCTCCTTCTCCTTTGCTTTTGCCTTCGCCTTCTCCTTCTCTTTCGCCTTCTCTTTGTCTCCCTCTTTCTCCTTCTCTCTCTCCTTCTTCTTTTCCTTCTCTGTCTCCTCCTCCGTCTCCTTCTCTTTCTCGCAGCTCTCGCCGCCGGCAAGCAGCAAGCGGGAATGGCAGCAGCTCCCAGGAGGCTTATGGAGGGGCCCCGCGAAGCAGCCCGGCAGCTCTCCAGGGAGCACCTGGAGGACGGTGCGGGTGCAGAGGCAGCCGAGAGTGGTGCCGCCTCCATGGCAGCTGGCTTTTCCAGGGCCCCCTTCTCCATGCCCAGCTGTTGCTGACCATCCGCAACACTGGGCGCCCGGCTGGTGCCCCTCTGGCGCCTTCTGCAGCCTCGCCAGCGGCCCGGGAAGGACAGGGCTGCCTCCGAGAGGCTCCTGCGCAGCGTGCCGAGCTCCTTGCTCTGAGCAGGCAGTGGAGGAGCAGAGACGCAAGCGGCATTTCTGCGCCTCCCGCTGGGGCTTCTGCCTCTGGGCTGCTGCGTCTCAGCGGTTGGGGGGCCGCAGGCAGCTTCAGCCTCTGGGCTGTGGAGGGCAGAGGCGTCCTCCAGAGCAGCACCTGGGTGTGCTGTGGGGAGAAAGAGGCTGTCAGCTCCTTTTTCCTGGGCCTCTGAAGGGCCAAAAGGGCACTTTCCCGGTGGGAGCACGCAGCCCCGCACATGGCACATGGCACATGGCAAGGGGCAACCTTAGCAGCTATGGAGGTGAGGAGCAGTTCAGCAGGAGACCCAAGTCCCCACGGGGGCAGTATCCTGCCCGGGGAGTGAAGCTGCAGTCCCTAGTGAGCAGCGCTGTGAAGAGCAGAGGGCTGCAGAGGTTCAGCACGTGCGATGCCTTTTGTGCAGTGAGTATTGTCATTCTGAACTTCTGGGAAGTGTGGCAGGAGGAAAGCACTGCCAGAAGGTCTCGAGCCCTCTGCCCCCCTTGGCATGGCCACAGGCGCCTTGCGATCTCCAGCTGCACAACTGGCACCAGCAGCCCTGCTCGGTGCCAATGCTCAGTGCATCGTCCTACCTGTGGAGCTGCCCGTGTGCTCGGGTGCCTCCGGAGCTGCTTCAGGCACGCAGAAAGCTGTGAGCGGCTGCAGGGAAGAGCCGAGGTCGTCACACTCCTGTGGAGGAGATGCTGGGCTGCAGGAATGGCCCCATGCAGCAGCGACCAACCGGTGTCTGCAGGGCTTTGGGCCCTGCCACGTGCCCTCCCGAAACTCCAATGCCTCCCGCCAGCACCCAGCCAGGGCCGGGGCAGAGGCAGCCCCTACTCACCTCCGCCGCAGTCAAGGCCTCCACACTGCGGGCAGTTGGCGACCCCAACTAGGCAAGACAGCAGAGAAGCCACGTGAGCAGCTGGTGGCGGGGGCCCTTCTCCAAAGCCCCGTGGCGCTCGGGGCGCAGCGGAAACCCCCGGGACACTTACGGGAGCGTCGAAGCCGACGGACTTGATGAGGAGCCGAAGGCAGGGCAGGCGGCTGACCCGGGTCTCCTGGGCTCCTGGGCTTTGCCTGGGCACAGCGCAGGGACGAAGGCAGAGCTCGGTCACAGGCAGCCCCCTCTGCTTGCTGCCCCGACACCGGCCCCGCACCCCCACGCCACCCTGGCACAGCAGAGCTTCGTGCGGCGCTGGCTGGCAGCACCGCTCTGCAGCGCCCCCGGCCCCGCTGCCTCCGGGCCTCTTGCGTCGGGAAAGGGGCAGCGGCAGCTCGGGCTCCCCATCCACGCAAGCCAGGAGCTGTGGGGCCAGCTCCAGGGTGCTGCTGTTCGTTTGCCGTGCCAAGGCGAAGCAGCTGCTGCCGCTCGGCCCCAGAGCTGCCCCGCGCAGGGGGCGTCCCTTTCCCCCACCTCCCGTGCTGCTGTGCTGCGGGCAGCTGCCCCGGCAGCTCTGCACCGCCTGCAGCCTTGACGCCGCCGCAGGCAGGCTGAGTTCCCCGGCAGGGCTCACCTGAGCATGGTGTTCAGCCACCGCTCCTTCACCTCCTGCGACCTGCAGCGAGAAGGAGAAACAGCCTCAGAGCCCGCTCCTGCTGCTGCTGCTGCTGCTGCTGCTGCTGGGGAGTGGCACAGGGCCCCAGACACAGCTGGCCTGCTTGGCACCACTCCACACCGCCATACACCAGAGCCCCCGCTCGGTGTCCCCCCACAGTGTCGCTGGGCTGAGCAGAGCTGCAGGGTCGTGGCGGCAGTGGCGGGTGGCTTGTGCACGCCTGGAGGTGCCCGTGGGTGCGTCTGAAAGCGCAGCGGGGCCTCTGCTTTCTCTGCCGCAGCCGGGGCTGAGCCCCAGCAAGCCCGGAGAGGACTGAAGGCGAGCACGGTGCCCTGCACCCCCCCAGCCCTGGACGCGCCCCCAAGACTCACCGGAAGGTGACCACGCAGACCTTGGTGGTCCAGACCAGGACGAGGGAATTGGCGCATTTGAGGCCAAAAACGTCCTCCTCGTCTTCGCAGCCGCACGCCGCCTCGTCCTTCTCGCACAGCACCCAGAGGTCGCTGAGAGGCACCCGGTGCTTGAGCAGGAAGGTGGAACCACATCTGCCAGGAGGAAGAGCAGGGACCGCCTTGGAGGCTGTGTGCTGGGGGCAGCCGCAGCAGGCCTCCCGGGGAGAGCCGTGTGCCGGGGGCAGAGGCTCGGGGCAGCCAGCGCGGGGCTCGGGCGGCAGAAAGCAGCCTGCGTGCCAGCAGGCACACAGGGCGCTCTGGAGAAGTCGCTGCTGCAAAGCAGTGCTGGCGGGCGCTTGCTCAGGGGCTGCCGGTCAGGGTGGCAACACGCGGAGCCTGCCCCTTTCCGCTCACACCTCCCTGAATTAAAGGGCAAGGCTGTCCCTGCCCGCAGCGCAGGTGCACCCATGCAGGGGGCTGCAGGCCATATGGAGCACAAGTGGTCGTGGGGAGCAAAGGGCATGGAGCCCTGGGCGAGGCAGTGGGTGGAGTTTGTGGTTGTGAGGTCACTTGTGGCTCAGTGGCAGATAGGACAGTGCTGGTCACATGGCTGCAGTTTGTGTTTGTGAGGTCACTTGTGGCTCAGTGCCTGATAGGCCAGTGCTGGTCATGTGGCTTCAGTTTGTGTTTTTGAGGTCAATTGTGGCTCAGTGCCTGATAGGCCAGTGCTGGTCACATGTCTGCAGTTTGTGTTTGTGAGGTCAATTGTGGCTCAGTGCCTGATAGGCCAGTCCTGGTGATGTTCGTTCAGTTTGTGTTTGTGATGTCACTTGTGGCTGAGTGCCGGATAGGCCAGTGCTGGTGATGTGGGTGCAGTTTGTGGTTGTGATGTCCCTTGTGGCTGAGTGCCTGATAGGCCAGTGCTGGTGATGTGGGTGGAGTTTGTGGTTGTGATGTCACTTGTGGCTGAGTGCCTGGTAGGCCAGTGCTGGTGATGTGGCTGCAGTTTGTGGTTGTGAGGTCAATTGTGGCTCCGTGGCTGATAGGCCAGTGCTGGTCCTGTGGCTGCAGTTTGTGGTTTTGATGTGACTTGTGGCTCAGTGCCTGATAGGCCAGTGCTGGTGATGTGGCTGCAGTTTGTGCTTGTGAGGTCACTTGTGGCTCAGTGCCTGATAGGCCAGTGCTGGTGATCTGGCTGCAGTTTGTGATGTCATTCGTGGCTCAGCGCCTGATAGGCCAGTGCTGGTCCTGTGGGTGCAGTTTGTGGTTTTGATGTCACTTGTGGCTGAGTGCCTGATAGGCCATTGCTGGTCCTGTGGCTGCAGTTTGTGATTGTGAGGTCACTTGTGGCTCAGTGCCTGATAGGCCACTGCTGGTCCTGTGGGTGCAATTTGTGGTTGTGATGTTCACTTGTGGCTGAGTGCCTGATAGGCCAGTGCTGGTGACATGGCTGCAGTTTGTGTTTGTGATGTCACTTGTGGCTCAGTGCCTGATAGGCCAGTGCTGGTGCTGTGGGTGCAGTTTGTGTTTGTGATGTCACTTGTGGCTGAGTGCCTGATAGGCCAGTGCTGGTCACATGTCTGCTGGTTTTAACCTGTCAGGTTATTTCTGCCTTCAGCACCACATAATGCCATGGTAGGCGCATGGCTCCCCTTTGTCGTTGTGAGGTCATTGTGCCCCTGTACCTTATAGGGCAGCAGGAAGCACATGGTGTCGATGCAGACCTGATTTCAGTTCTGCCTTTGCGTCTGATAGGCCAGTAGCAGGTACAAGGCTTTACAGCTTAGTTGGAAATCCCTTTTTCTCACTACCTGGCTGAGAGCATAAGAAGGACCTTATTACCAGCAATAATACTTACTTAATACTTACCTTATTACCAGCAATAATACTTACTTAATACTTACTTAATAAGACTAGTGCTCCTCATTACCAGTACCCGAGAGCAAGGAAAACAGAACAGATTATCTTATTTGTTTGGCACCCCAGATCGAACACAGCGAGGTTCTCATCTGGTGAGCACTGGCGCTGGTCTTGCATGCTTGCGTTTATTGGCCGTGGGCTCCCAGAGATCTACTTCAATGGGCACAGCAAATGCCCCGGGTGTGGGAGGACCCGGAAAAGGCAGCTCGACTGTTTTGTACAAGAGTAGAGGGACATCCCATTTGTTAGGGGGATGTTCAAGTATTGTTTCAACAGATATTTCAGCCAGGGGATAGAGAATGGATATTGAAAAAAGGATAGGGAATTGGCAGACTGAGATGATAACCGACAGCCTTGCCCACGAGGAGATCTGAATTGGGATTATAATAATACAAATGATTGGGCAGCGTGTCAAATGGCATGCCAAAATCTGGTTTTAGCTATACGAACTGCAGGGCAAATGGGTGTTATCTCAGAAAAGGTACTATCGTTAGCAAAAGTCTGAGGAACACTCGATTTTTGGAATATTTGCTTGTGGCAAATTATGCTCTTATGCTATGGAGGGATGTCTGTGGAAAATGTTAATGAAAGGCTGGCAGTGAGCCTATTGGTCCAGCAAGCGGCACCAGCTATCCGTGAGTATTTCAGAAACCATGCTCCAGGGTGGCAGGGAGAGAATTTACAGAAGATTCACTGTATTACAGCAGCTGGACCTTTACTAGAAACATTTGAGAGCTGTGACAGTATGGGCACACATGTTACATGGTTGAGGGCTCATCTGTCACACAAGAGGAAGATCTCCATTTGGGTTATCTGATGGTTGCCTCTCTGGTCATCTACCAGTAATGTCTAGTCAGTGCCCACATGTACCACCAGCATGTGCTAATGTGCTTGAGGCACCACGTACAGGCAATGGCTTGTGATGTTCCTGAGCAAGAAACCTGGGCTGAAGGAGCCTCTGGAAATGAGGCAGCAGGCTGTGAGCTGGGGAGCTCTTCAGACAGGTTGAAGGCTGGTCACCTCTTCCAAAATGACCTTTGAAATTATGATTCATGACCAGGCAAACAGGACAGTGCCTGCCCTCACCTTTCCTGCCTTGTGCTCCAGACTGACTTGGGCACAAGTCCATCCTGAGCTGAAAACTCAGCAGTCCCGGGGGTGCAGCAGTGCACCCAGGCTCATCCACCTTGCTGAAGGGCTCGGCTTCTTTTCTCAAGCACGCCCCACACAAACCGAGCTGCGAGGCTCCTTAGGAGTGACCTACATCTCAGTAGCTCTGAAGTCAGGCAGAGGTTAAGGTCTATTTCTGTCTGTGGAGCTAGGTCTGTAATTTAAGCGGAGCAGAAATTATACCCTATTATTAAGTCATCGGTTTGTCTTGGTAGGTGTGTTCTGACACTTTGTCTCGATGTACTATCTATCTGGTTGATACAATTTTCATCAGTTTACATTTTACATCCTGTTTACATGTGTTTACATGTGTTAGTTTGCATAGATACAGAGTTATTAGTTACATAGCAGCCTATTCTACATGGCTCAATATTCTCATACAAACTTCCTTTTCACCAGCACACAGGCAGGCCAGAGGACAACGCCAACTCTCATTTATGTTCCACGTGTTCACGTAAGGTGGAGGCTTTTGGAGTCTCCTGGGAAGCTCCATTTACAACATTACCACAGAACAGTCCAGCATATGCACAAGTTTTGTTGCTTGCCAATTCAGATGGATGGATAGGTATTGTTTTGAGTTTCCTTTTCCAGTTTCAAGGGCACTTAAGTGAAGATGAAGCACCTGAATGCTGTGCTTTCCCAAGCAACTGGATACTGTTATCACAAGGGCACCCTACCTGAACCTATTAACATTTGCTTAGCCGGAAAACAATACTGAAAACTTTTTTCTGAAGTGTTTTCGGAGTCAAGATTCACTCGGACCCAGCCTTCCCCACATTCTCACACACACAGGCTTACTCGACAGATCTGGAAGTTTGCCTAGGGGAATCACTGCGGTGACTTTGAGATGGCTGTTTATATCCTGCGCCCAGTGTATGCAATGAGTGCAATGTAAAAGGCAATCAAGATGTGCTCACTAAAAGCATACCTTCCCACAGTCTGCCACTGCAAAGTAGAGTTATTACATTGTTCAGCAGAGAAATCAGTTGAGCACTTCAACGCCTTAACTACAGTGTCAGCTCTTGCTTCATAAAGGCCAAAGCTTGAAAAATTACGAAGCTCAATCCCATCTTGTGTTTCAGCGACTTTAGGAAGACAACTACCTCCATTTCCATCAGCAGACTTCAGGAGGAGTACAGCCTTCACTTTCCAGTCTTCTGAGAGTTGGCCTTACAGGAAGGTGTTTAAAAGATGAAACAGGTTACTCTCCAGCTGATGATGTCTTCCTGAACACGGAAACACAAACCCTAACTGGATGCGTTTACCATCAAAGGCTTTGAAAGTGCTTAACTTGGATGCTGTTGGTAAATTCCTTCTAAAATTGAATACTGAAATTCCAGCACGTCAAGAGTTTCTGGCAGCAAAGCAGGTCCCTTTTCTCACAGAAGGCTCCAGTAGTTCAGGGCTAAGCCCCCAGGTCAGGGGTCAGTGCTGGCCCTGGAAACAGTCCTCCATTTCCTCAGGATGGGGGGAGCCCTGTCGCTCTCTCATGTCCAGGAGCCAAGGTGCAAAGGTTCCACCTTATCTTTCCAAAGAGGATGAGAAGAAAATGGATTTAGGATATAACAATTAACGTAGGCCTCCTCAAAGAGTTCAAAGCCTTCAGCCCAAGTAGCAGTACCTCAAACATTGACATCTTTGAGGCTCTGCCTGAAGCCTTTCTTGCCATTCCTTCAAATGACATCATCAAATATCACAACTCATGCTGTCCTGCTATCTAAAGCCTTGCAGCTTCTCCACAAACTTTTGCTGCTTCCCCCCAGTCCATCTGCCTCCTCCCATTTCCACTTCATATCTTTAACAGTTCACTAAACTCAGTCTACTAGTCCATGGATCTGATCTATCTCCAGATAGACAAGCAAAAGCCTTTCATTCCTTCTTAAAAAGTTGCAAGTTATTGGATTTTGTCTCCCAGAATTGGTCGGCAATAGCTGAGGAGAAAGGGTAAAGGTGGGAGGAAGAAAAAGGTATTCTGCATTTCCAGATAATACTTAAATACCAACTAGCAAAGCTAACCTGCTGTTGTTTAGAAGAGAATGTCAATGAATAAAGCAGCAAAACATTTGAAGGTTTTGGTTTCCTTATTTGCAGTACTTTTAACCTTATTGAAAGAGAAGAATTTACAGTTCTATTTCATCATGCTGTGAATTGAGTTTTCCTGATGACAGAGAATATATACAGCTAACTCTTAAATCTTCAGCTATTGTGCCCACAAAGGGAAACACCTGGTCTTTCAAGCAAAAGATTACAATTGACTTCTAACAGATAAACCTCTCCTGCTTATACACTAATCAAGGTCACATGTACAGGAAACACTCAAAGACAACAAAACCCCAAAGCACCTTTTTAAACCAGGACACTTTTGGAGCATACTTTCCTTTGATCACACAAGTCACTAAGCCTTTAACTATGGCAAGGGATTCCCTCTACCTTGAATCTCCATATAGTTTGCATTTTAAAAATTCTTAAGAAATGGCTTTTTACTACTACTATAAAAGCTCAGCTCAGTGTTGGCAGAAGTTTTTCAAGCACACAAATGTATTGATGCCTCAGTTTACCTAAAGATAAATTCAACAGAACCCATGTCCTAGGTTAAAGGAAGGCAAAGAAACCCCATCCTTGCCTCTATTTATACATTTTCTGTTGGGGGGGGGGGTTCTTTCTGAATAGCCTACTGTAAAGCGCAGGGGCAGCAGAATTTTACATTAAACTATTTAGAGTTTATGCCTAACCTCTCCAAAAAAATCCAATTGCTCTTAAAGAATCAATTCTAAAAGTCCAATGGTAGAGAGCCCAGTTAAGAGCCACCGGTGCCAACAACTTACATATTACGCCAACGCATTAAGTATTGCCACCATTTAGACTCTCTACAAGAGCAGGGAAGAGAATGCTTCACAGGCAGGCACTTGCTCCTCCTCTTCAGTAGATTCCTGGGCAGAATGTTGCTCATCATCATCAGCGGAGGATGGGGAATTGCTGCTGTAGACTGCGTGTTTCCACCTGCAAGCATTTCAAAGGCAATAACAAAAACAAGATTAGGTCACACTAAGTCAAAAATCAAGTGCAGTCTACCCTGGAAGGTACTGTGAGATCTAGGAAGTTTCCAGCCCATTATATGTATTTGTCATGCATCTGATTTCAAACTGCATTACGTGTTCTTCCTTGGGAGAGCAAAATTCCATCTTTGTTGGGAAGTTAAAAAAAAAAAAAAAAAGGCACATGGTACTTATATGCAGCTTGACTTTGGCATATGATAGGCCAGAGCCTTGCAAAGTAACTGTAAAGCCTTGCAAAGTAGCTGTATTTGTGAATCTATTGCCCCTGATTTCCCCTGAACTTCGTATTCACAGCTGTTACCAAAAACAGCAGGACAAGTCAAGAAGGGAGCTCCTGAGAGAGCTTCAATTAATTACGATGCATACAGGATGATAATTATGATGCATACAAGTTTTGGCTTGAACCTTTTTATAGGTTTTTATTCCCCTTGTTCAAGTCTTGCACAGGCTGCGGAACATGGGCGAGGTACTGCCTTCACGAGGTATTGCATAATTACCCCTCTTCCTCAAGGCATGATCAGCTCAACTACTGCAACATCCTCTTCTGTCCTGAAGTACAGCCTTGCCCCACTCAGATCCATTCAGAAAGCTGCTCTAAAGGTCATCTTCTGAACTTATCCCTTCATCACAAAGCGCATTCTCCTGAAACCCTTCAAGTGTCTTCTCTCACAGCAAACAGAGTTGCTAAGGCCTTTCATGAATTACCCTCCTTCCTACATTAGTTCCCACTGAGTGCCCAGAAAACAGCTCTGAATTCTGAGCTGGCCCTGACAGCTCCTCTCACTGACTAACCCCTCAATACAAAAATGCAGAAGCATGTTCTCTTCTCACCTGCCACCTTCACGCTTGGGAGAAGGTTTGCATATGTGCCTGGCAGTCTTCCTTACCTCCTGAAAATTCTTGCTGGGCTGCTCAAAACCCATGAAAACTGTCAGGCTACTGCTGCAGTGAGAGCAGTGCTCATCATTCAGAGTAGGACTATGCATTTCCTTGTATTCCCACCTCTTGACAGCCATCTCTTGCCTTTTCTCTTGTGCTTGGTTACAAGCATTTTGGAAAAGGACTGGTTTTGTTTGCTGACTCTCTGTCCAGAGCTTACCGGCAGGGCCCTGGAGTCCCTGACTATGGCTTGTAAGCGCTAAGGCTATACAGAAATGTGAATAGATTAAAAAAAAAATCCAATAGCTCAACTCATTTCAGCTGTTTCAGAGGAGGCTTTTGGCCAGAACACAGTAAAGAAAATTGAAAGCCAGAACTAACCTGCACTGCCATCTTGAGTGTCAGCGATTTCCTCATCAGTTCTCCTCGGGAGGACATATCCAAGTTTTCCTAATGACAAGAAACAAGAAGGGTCAGTCACAAACACGCAGAAAATCTGACGTATGCACACTTGGTGCCTACACAGTAACTTTATCAAGGCTCTGCATGGACACAAAAGATTAGCATGCAGTTCTACGATGCAGAAAGCAAGGAAGCATTGCTGGAATCCAACCATCTAGTTTTACCTATTTTCACAAGAGGCACCTTCTGGTTTAGGCCTGAAGATTCCTGAAGTATATGAATTTATCTTTGCTTTTTATCCTAGAGTTCACAGAATCACAGAATGGTTGAGGTTGGAAGGGACCTCTGGAGATCATCTAGTCCGACCCTCCTGCTCAGGAAGGGTCACTTAGCACATGTTGCCCAAGACTGTGTCCAGATGGCTTGAATATCTCCGAGGAAGGAGCCAACCACAGCAGGCATTGCCCACACCAAGGCACCTAGGACAGGAGCCTGGAAGGTCTTGAAGGTGGTGAGCTTCAAAGGGAGCTGAGCTGACAACACAAGGGGAAACAGATGACAACACGAATCAGGCAATCGGAACACCATGGTGTGCGTTCGACTGGCTGCAAGATGGCTGTTGGCATGCAAGCGTGCTTAAGGAAGGCAAAGTGTTAAGAGAAAAAGCACGAGTCAGCTTTCAAGGACAATTAGATGTACGGGGCTGCCAGTTTATGGGGGACAGTGCAGACAGCTTCCTAACACTCACTGCTGAGCAGGAAGCCCGAACTCTGACAAACAGGCCTTTCAAATATCCTGTGAAAGTCCATGAGCACAGAAGCAAGGCAGCTGCTAGGGGTTTCATGTCGAGACTCCACACTGGACCAAATTAGGCCCCTAATTCCAGCACCTACTCAAAAATAATTACAAAACCCATATATCTGCATAATAACATCAGACACATAAAAAGAAGTACTTGTGAACTATTATTTAAATAACAAACAGGATTAAAAAAAAAACCTCTTTGGGGCAATAGTAAATGCGTACACACAACATTCTTACAAACTGCAGGATACAGAAGAAAATTGTTTGTCAGCAAACCAATTTAACCTGACCTCTCTGCAGGGCACAGTTCAGGACACCCTCACAAGTTACATACCTCCAATTTTCTAGAGAAGGTCCAGAAAAGAAACTACCTTGATAAAAACAGTGAAACAGGGCTTGTCCAGAAAAGATGCGATTTGCTTACTTGGTTTGGAAGCTCTGCCAGCATAAAACAAACAAACAAGAAAACAAACAAAAAAAACATACACACGCACACCAAAGAGTTACAAAGGGATTATTTAAGAGTCTTGTCTAAACTCTACCTTAATTTAAGTAAAGGGCTCCTAAGGGTGCACAAGGAATTTATCTTCCACCGTTACTGCAAACGGCAGGACACTACAAAGGTCACCCCTAGGAGAAGGGCGTTCAGACTACGCCTAAAAGAGCCACTGGCACACTGAAGGCTCTCATTCACTTTCAACATGCATTTTCCCTTTCACAAAAACCTTACAAAGCCACTTAGGCCAGTAACTAGCCAGGAGAGGGCTGTTTCCCCCAACCCCCTTTTTTTTCTTTCTTTCCAAGAGAGAGCTTGTTGTATTCTACAGCTTCCGACAGAAGCTATATTAGCATAAATGCTCCAGCTGATTTAGACTTCCTCGACCAAAAGATCTTAGACTTTCGGCTGAAATGCTCTCGCTGCTGCCCATGGGGAGAGGCACAGAGCCAGAAAACAATGCCTGGAGTCCAGGGCACTCTGCTGACGTGGGCATTTCTCCTGCTGGCACTAGAAATAGAGCATCCCGTCACATTCGCTTCGCACAGATTATATGTGACCTCACAACCACAAACTCCACCCACAGGACCAGCACTGGCCTATCAAGCACTGAGCCACAAGTGACATCACAAACACAAACTGCACCCACATGAACAGCACTGGCCTATCAGGCACTGAGCCACAAATGACATCACAAACACAAACTGCAGCCATGTGACCAGCACTGGCCTATCAGGCACTGAGCCACAAATGACATCACAACCACAAACTGCACCCACATGACTACCACTGGCCTATCAGGCACTCGGCCACAAGTGACCTCACAACCACAAACTACAGCCATTTGAGCAGCACTGGCCTATCTGGCAGTAGAGGAACAAGTGACCTCTCAACCAAAAACAGCAGCCCTGGACCTAGCACTGGCCTATGAAGCACTCAGCAGAAGTGGCCTCACAGATACAA
The DNA here is from genome assembly GCF_036417845.1 of Apteryx mantelli. Classification (NCBI taxonomy): domain Eukaryota; kingdom Metazoa; phylum Chordata; class Aves; order Apterygiformes; family Apterygidae; genus Apteryx; species Apteryx mantelli. The sequence continues at coordinate 302,804 of NC_089999.1, forward strand.
AGAAGTAGCAACGTGGCTGCTCGTGGCCTAGCAGGTACTAAGGCCAAATAACTGCACAAACACGAACAGCAGCAATATGCATCGAGGTGGACTCTCAGGTGCTCATGCTGAAGTGACCTCACAGGCAGCCATGAAGCCAAATAGCTGCTCCTGGCCTCTTTGCAACTGAGGCACAACTGACCTAAACAAGCACAAACAGCAGCAATGTCCATGCTGATTGCCAGTCACATACTGATGCACAGCTGACCACAAAAGCACCAACAGCAGCAATGGCCCTGCTCACCCTTTAGGAGGCATTGAGACACTAGAGACCTCACCATCATCACCAACGCTACATGCATGCTGTTGGCCTACCAGCTTCAGAGGCACAACTCACCTCACAAGCACAAATGGCATCAACCTGCCTGCTGCTGCCCTATCTTTGACTGAGTCACAAGGGATCTCAAAAGTGCAAACCTTCACAGAGGAGAAGCTCATCTGGGCCACTCGCACGTCCCTCGATTACGCTGTGATCATTCCGTACAGAACAGTCTTCTGCAAAAGGCTTTCATCTCCTGGCAAGACTCTCTCCAGATCATGGGACAGCTCCACTCTGCCACCCTGGCGACAAATCACAAAAGGAACAATTGGTCTCGCTTTTCCTTTAGTACCATCAAGTCCGAGCTGGGAGCCTTCGCACTGCAGCACCTACACAATGGCAGCAGCATGCCACTTCCATTTCTAGTGCATTTCTAGGGACAGAGATCAGCTGAGGGAGCAGCTGCACTGCAAAGGCTTTCTGACACTCTCAGATCAACTCAGCACTGCACCAGGCATCAACCTGACGCCAGACCTCTGCTCTGCCACCTACTCTACAAACACACTGCCTCTGCCCCACACACCTGCCTCTTCTGCTAGATACAACCAAGTGCCAGCAAGAAGAGATGCATGCAGGACACTCGCCACTTGCACACTCCCCAGCCACTGCTCTGCTCGCTGCCTTCCCTTGGCTTCTCAATCCAGACACTCAGGCAAGCTCTTGTGGTAACACCACAAGGTGGCCAAGGCACTCTAGGCTCACAAGGCCTGTGCAAATGAGCAGCACAAGATCAGGCACAGAGCTGCCTCCTTGGGTGATGCTGCTCTTTTCAGAAGGAAGGATCCTGCTTTCTTTGGGCACAGCAGGCTGCTGCTTTCCACCCCCATCCCCTCACAAACCTCCTGCTAGGGATGGGGACATGGGGATTTTCTGTAGTAATACAAAAGTTACAGATACAAGATACAACACAGAAACACTTGAGAGTCCGGAAGGCCTCCTGAGCCCAAAGGAACCTCCCTTCCTTTCCTTTAGTTACTTGGACAAGGAGCTTGGATGGGGAAGGGAAAAAGGGTGCAGAGGCTTTGAAATGAGGCCCAAGCAATGAGACAGCCCCACACTGGACGGCTGCTGAAATGACAGCTCTCCTGGCTGCGCAGCCTCTGCAGCACCAGTCCGTGCTCCACAGCTGGCTTCGCAGAGCACTGAGGGCTGGGTGCCACGGGCAACCTGGCCCTGGGCACATCTTCACCCCTCGCAGAGCCGGGAGCCCAAGAGCTCTGAGACTTCCACAGGTCAAGCTATGGACGCTTTGGGGCACTCACACAAAGGCACTCCAGACATGCTGGCATCTATTATAAGGGTCTTGGACTCGTCCTGTATGGCACCACAACCTCCTAGGAAAAGGAAGGGGCACAAGAGCATTTGTTGAGCGGGCTGGCAATAACAGCACTTGTGGGAGGCGGAATTTGCAGCACAGCAGAGGTACCAGGAGCTGAACCCACAACCCAAGTCACCCAGGGAAGACAGGCGCATTTATGGAAGCCTTCGCATCCATACGTAGCCTCTTCTCAGTCACTTGCAGCTGCTTTCACAGGGGGCTCACGACGCTGGCCAAGATGTTGACAGGTACAGGGACACAGCCTGGCATCCTGCCTCCATCCTCAGCGGCTCTAGCACTGCACTGGGAACCTCCATGAGTGGAGCAACCTAGAAAGAAAGAAAGAATCGGAGTGTTACTGGCAGTTCTGCTGGCCTTACAGAGTCGCAACAGGCAGGGGCAAATGTCTCCCCTCTGTGCTGAGCTCTATTGGTGAGAACACAGCCAGCAGGGCCACCAAGACGTTCTACCCCTCTTTTTGGCACAGGTGACACCATGTCTGTATACCAGGTCCCGTTTGGGCTCTCCAGTTCTGCACAGGCACTAACACACTGCAGGGAGTCCAGCACAGGGACACCAAGACGGTCAGGGGCTGCAGCGTGGGGCATAAAAGGAGAGGCTGCGAGAGCTGGCTTTGTTCAGCCTAGACAAGAGAAGGCCAACGGGGATCTTCATGCTGTGCACAGCTACCTTATGGAGGGCACAGAGAAGACGGAGCCGGATTTTCTTGGAGGTGCACACTAGTAGCATGGGAGGCAACAGGGACAAATCGGACAATGGGAAATGCTTCTGAGACATTAAGAAGAAACCTTTTTCTCCGTGACGGTGGCCAAACTGCGGCACACGGATACAGAGAGGTTCCCAGATCTCCATCCTTGGAGGTAATCAAAACTTCACTGGAAAAGGCCCCAAGATACCTCCTCTACTGGCACCTGCCTGGAGCAGGGCGTTGGAGCCCTGCTACCTCCACATGGCTCCCCCATTGCAGCCTCAAGGAATATGCTATTGTGAGACTCTTGCCAAAGGCACCAGAGGCTTTGCAGATGCCGCCTCCACCGCTCAACAAGGACAGGTGTCTCAGAGCCACCCATCGCCCTCACAGGCCTGACTTCTTGGGAGGGGGCATCTCCCCTCTCTGCAAGGCTCTGCGTAGGCACAACGTGCAGAAATGCCTCTGACTGCTTTCATTAACTACCCATCTCGCTGAGGGACTGGAATGGATTAGCGTCTGAGATGGGAAGATGCAATGAGGGTCCAGATTCAGCAGAAAGCCTTTAAGGAGGGAGAAGAGAACTCTCGCCAGCCGTCAGTAAAATCCCAAAGACTCACGGAAGCATCAAACCCTTCCGAAACTGCAAGCCTGAACCTCAGCTGACACAAACCACCAAACTGGGAGCAGCCCTGCCTCGCACCACGATGCTCCAAGGAGGCAACACGGTCACCAACAGTCCTCACCCAGGTCTCCCAGAAGGACACCGTGATGGCAGGCTGGGCCTTGGGAGCAGAGCACTGCTCTCTCCAGACACCTCCTCCCACGCTGAGCAGCAAAACACTGGCGCCACCACCCAGCTCCACCACAGGGCATCTCGCACTGTAACACGCCGTTACCTCCACACCTCACAGAGGGTTGGCAACCAACACACGCCTCTGCACCAGCGACACACAGCCCACAGCACCACACATGGCAGCACGCAGGGCACCCCAAGCACCCCACAACACACAAAGCCCAACTCTCCAGACCTTCCATTCCTTTCTAGTCCTCCAAGGCCTTGCAACAGGCTCTGCCTCTGAACAGCCACTCACAGCCCGGGGCCTGCTCACTTCCCACCTTCCCACCAGGAAGCAGACAAGAAGTACTCTCACAGTGGCTGATCAGGCCAGCTTTTCCCTCTCGCTTGTGCCTCAACTTCTCTGAACAAGAAATCTCTTTCAAAATGTGGCCCATACCCTTTTTGGGGGGGGTGACATTCTTTCTGTCTCCTCCAACAGCCTTTGCACCCATTCTCCAATGACTGCATACGTGGACAGAAAATCAGAGACCCCTAAAGTGTTACAGTTCCAAATGTGTCATAAAAGCAGCTGGACACCTCAAAGACAGAGACAGCATGCAGACCTTGCAGGAAAATCTCACAAGCTCCCTGCTCTTTTGACAGGGGCAACTTCTAAAGCACACACACACACCCTGGCAATAAGAGATTACTCACACCACTGCTCACACCAGCACTACATTCATTTAGCAGCCTCAAAAGTCTAGCTGCACTCCCTAGCTGACCGGGAGGACGCTGCAAGCTTCTACTTAGCAACAAGCGGAAAGGCAAACTCCATGTCCATGTTCACCACAGAACATCATCCACATTTGAAATGTAGCAGTACTAACTCATGATGATGGAGTGGAATAAAATTTGTGTCAGATGATGTGGAATATCGACTTCTGCTTGATTAATGAGTTGCATTTCTGTATTGCTGTAGAGCTCTGCAGGGGTCAATCCCTCCTCTGAGCACACGCAACAAACCCAGAAGTGACCTCAGCACCAGCATCCAAGCCATGCGTCTTCTCCTGACCTGTCAGCTGCTCACATAGAGGTGTCATCACATCACAGATTCACATCATGGCCTCATAATACTCACAATGCTCTGAAACACCCATTGCCTACCAGTTACTACACCAAAAGATTAGCTTCTGCTATGCATTATCAACACCTAGCCTATGAAATTTAAGAATTGCAGAACAGCCTGCAAGTAATTCTTGGCAACATTTTCTAACGGGAGGATTGCATGGGAGCAGCGATCGTGAAACTGAAGACAGCAAGGCCTCGTGTCCCAGGCACAGGGAGAAGCCTTCCTGCAACTCAGAACTCTGGTTCCTTCCCCAGTGCTGAACAAAACCAGAAAATCCTCCACACATCCAGGACAACAAGCATTCTCCTATTTTAGGCCCTGACAACTGGAGACACGTGGAAGGACTCAGGCCAGGGCATCTCAGTTGGTGAAACCAGCAGAGACACAATTCAGCAACTCTTCACCCTGACCTAGGAGCATGGAAAGAACAATGGCAAGTGCAAGCACTGGCCGTTCATCAACTTTCAAGGCCCCTGACAAGCTGACGGGCGAGTGAAGAGTTAACAGGACTGAAGTTTGTCAATTGATATGCAGAAGAACTGATAGCACAAGAGCTGAGGTGCACAAAGCTGTTGAACAGAGGACTTAACAGGACTAAAGTCGTCTACCAACCGATATGCGCAAGGACTGATATGCGCAAGGCTGCGGAATGGAAGCATTAACAAGACTGAAGAAGTCTGACACCTGGAATCTGCACGGACCCCCGGGGAGGGAAGAAACAATACGGAGGTATTGTGGTCTTGCCTCGCTAGCAGGGTCCTCCCAAGCAGACAAACAAACAGTCCTGTGATTGTGAAACTCGCAGAGGTCAGCAAAAGCGTTGTTTGCCCAGAGCCCCAGCCGTATAAAAAGAGACTTGGGAGCGAGGAGAGTTTGAGCAGGGACGGGAACGTGACCTGACCATCCTCTCCGCCTGGACCGTGAGTATTCCCCCCCCTCCCCTTTTCCTGGGACGCTGGGTTAAGGGAACTCCTCGAGGTTGAGAGCCCTCTCACTAGGAGAGTGAACAAGAAAGCTTTCAAGTAGGGATAAGAAGTCCTTCCAATGAAGAGCGCAGTAATCGACGGTTTCAGGTTATCCTTTCTAAATTAGTAACTGATGGTTTTGTGTTATCCTTTCTAAATTAGTAATCGCATTATTTTAATGGATGTTACTAATCCAAGAACTTGTGTGAGGAAATAAACATCTTTTTTATTATTATTATATTACTGTCTTAGTCGTTGCTATCGAACCTTCATAGCATGACAGCATGACACAAGCAAAACAGCTCACACTTACAGAGCTCTTCTGCAAACACCCTCCATGCTGCTGCCAGGCTCACAGGTCGCGGCGCAAAGCAAGAGGCAGGGAGCAAAAACAACGACTAAGGCACGGCATCACATGCGGGCACAGCCTCTCTCAGAGCCACTCGGAAATGCAGTTTTCACAACAAAAGACACCATTGGGAAGGGCACCTTGCGACGACACCAGCAGCCTGCTCACACTTTGCCCAGCACCTCCCAAATGCACCTCAAAGCAGCACCTGGGGCTGCGCTGGCAGCAGCAGCTCAGGGAAACGCTTTAACAGGGATCCCAGAGCCACCACAGGGCCAAAGGTTCCTGCCCCCAAACCCCACCGAGCCGCCCCGGCCCAGCTGCTCGCGGCAGGCCGCCACGTCTGGCTGCAGGGCAGCTCCCCCCTCTGGCCCACGTCGCTCTGGCCCCTGCTCACGGCCCCACCAGCCCCTGCTGCAGCTCCTGCAGCAAAGCAGCCTCGTCGCCAGCAACGCTGCCCCGCCCCGGCGGGAGGGCACCCGCCGCCATTTGAACGCGCCCGCAGCCCCCACCAAACCCACTCGCTCCCGCTCTCTCTCCCGCTCGCTTCTTGCCTGCTTTGCTCCCGCTCCTCTTCCACCTCTTTCTTTGACGTCTTTTTTTTCCCCACATGTTGGACTGCAATTGGCTGGCAGAGCCATCAGTGAAATCGATGCCCGCCCTCCTCCTCCTGACAGCCAATAGGAGGGCTGCACTGGGGCGATGCCATGGCAACGCTGGGCCCTCCTGCCCTGGCGGCCAGCTCCGCCCCCTCCCCCGCGGTCAGGCGCCATGTTGTGGGCGGCAGCGCGGGGCGCGGCGGGGCCTGGGGGCAGCGCGGTGCTGTGTGGTCGGGCAGTGCGGGGCCCCGGGGTGCGGCCGCTGCCCCGGCGGGGCTGGGCTGTGCGGCAGGGGCCCCGCGGGGCTGCTGGCTGCCCTGCGCCCTGGGGGCCGTGCAGGGTGTGGGGGGGCAGCGCTGGGGCCTGTGCTGGTGGCATCCGTGGTGCCGGTGTGGGGGCCCTGGGGCTGGCCGTGGCGCCGGAGTCCACAGGCAGCATCCTGCTGCCCCCAGGGCAGGGCAGGGCAGGGCAGGGCAGGGCAGTGTCCTCTCGCCCCTCCTGCCCCGGGTCCCTGCCCACGGCAGCCCCAGGGCTCGGCTAGGGAGCGGTGGTGTGGGGTCGTGAGGGTGCTGGGGGAGATGGCTGTGTTGGGCTCACCCCAGCACTGCCCACCCCAGCTCAGAGAAAAAACCTTGGGGTCAGCCAGGACCTGTTGAATGGGGATTGCACCTCTGCCTGTTTCCAATCTGCTCTCTCCAATGTATTTTCTTTTGGGTGCAGAGGTTTGAGCCCAATTTGCAGGAGGACAGGGGCTGTGGCCATCTGAAGGTGGCATCTGTGAGCGCAAAACATGCTGCGCCAAGTTGGAAGGATCCAGGGGAAAGGAATAGAGATTTTCCCAAACACCCAGAGGACTTGGGGTTATTAAAAGGTGGAGGTTTTATTATCATATATGGACATTTCCAGCAGGCTTTTGAGAGCCCCATGGAGCTGCAGGCCACCTCATCCTCTGGGATGCAGGACCCCTTTCCTGCCAGAGCCAGACCCCAAGGGGGGACCCACTCCCAGGAAAACCTGTCATGGATTCCCATGCTCCCCCCCCACCCTAAGAGGCGATGCAGCTGGCCGCACAGAAGCCTTGAGGCTCAGGACAGCCCCATCCCCAGGACCCAGCAGTCCTGGCTGCCACATTGTCCCCCGAGCCAGAGGGGACCCTCAGGCAGGGCTCTCGCAGCAGCCCCCAGCCCCGTCCAGGCACCCCCACAGCCCGGGATCCACAGCAGTTTTGGCAGTTAACAGTCTCTGTGCGACACCTCGGGAAGGATCTCCCAAAGCCCTTACCCTCGGTGGAGAGCCGCAGGAGCGCAGGGGACAAGGAGCTATGGTCCTGGCTGATGGTGTCCATCCAGCAGTCCTCCATCTCGCTTGCCCTCTTGCTCTCGTTTCACCTCTCCAGCCAGAGAAACAGGACGCTCTTCCCATCTCATTACCCAAAACTCCTTTCCAACATGCCCCTGCTCCTCCGTCCGTTGGTGAGGGGCCCCAGCGTGGTCCCACTGCCTCCTGTCCCCTCTCCTTGCCGTGGAGCCACTATGAAGGGCAGCCGTGGGGAGGGTGTGAGCAGTACTCAGGAGTGCCTGGGCCTCACAGGGAAGTGAGGGTCCCCACAACGACACCAGGGAGACCTCCCTGTGATGTGGCACGTCCCATTGTGACCTCAGCTCATGTCATCTGGGGGCTCAGTAGGTCACTGCCATGGAGATGGCACAGTCAGGGAGAGAGCAGAGAGATTTCCCCTCACATCCTGGAAAGCCATCACTTCCCTTCACTGCAGTTATTTTCCATAATTTTCTGATAAATCCTTCAGGAATGTCTCCAGACAGTGTCAAAGACTGTGAAATATCTCAAATGGGGCACTGGAGAAATCACTTCTGCGCCCCTGCACCGACAGGTCACTGCACTGGGCAGACCTGTGCAGGAATCTGGGGTTTGGGGGTTGGTGTTTTTACAGGATCCAAAGCATGTGGGATGAACCAGCACAAAGCATGGCCACAGGCTGAGAAATGCTTTGGTGAGCCTCAAAACTGGTTTCTGCTGTGGGCCCCTCTTTTTGTGGAAGCAGGATGCAGGACAATGTGGGACAGGACGTAGCTTTCCTCCTTTAGGCACCAAGGCAGGATCTCTGCTTTTTAAAGTGCTCGGCAAGGTTTCTCAGTCGGCAGTGCTTGAGCTAGAGATGCTATGCCAAAGAAGAGCAAACATAGCCTTAACACACATCATCCAGAGGCCCTTATCCAGGACCCTGGAGCCTGCCAGGCTCCAAAGCCATGGGCGAGGCCAGGTAGCAAATGTGGGGAAGTTTTCCCATTTCCCATGAAGTTTGCCCATCTTTCCTTCTGGCTGAGCCTGAGGAAGCCATTTCTCATCCCTGGGCCTCATTTGGTCCTTGTGCTTTTCAGTGTCACCTTGGGGCTGTGCTTCTCCCCTGGGTACGCTCCTCAGCCCCCTGCCCTCCTCCCCAAAGGCACCCTTGCTCTCCTGGGTCTGTACAGCCCCGACATCCTGGATCTCCCACATTTTATGACTCTGGGCTTCTCAGGACACGCCCACACACTGCAGTGCTGATGTCCAGGCTCCGGTGCAGAGTCTATGAGGCAGTGAAATGCCTCAGGACGTGCATTTTGACTCACTCCGAAGTTTGTGAGATGACCAGCTCCCAGCTCTGCAGCTGCTGAAGTTTGAGAACATCCCTACAACCAGCCTTCCTGCTCTTGCTAGTCTCTGCCTAGTCCAGGGGCAAATCTTGCAGAAGGGAGACTCCATCCCCCTTGAATACTGTGAGAGATGTGGCTTTCCAAGTCACTGCAAGAGGAAGGACTCCTTTACTTCTTTGGGTTGCTTCTTGAGCCTGTGGCACCCCTTCTGTGATGCTGGGAGCCCCAGCTCTGCAGCCTGGTGTCTTTGCCCTTTCTCTCCCGTGTCTCCTGTTTGTCTACCCAAAGTCTTCTCTCCACACCAGGGGCATGGGAAGTGCTGCTTTAGAGAGCTCATTTGAAGCTGTGACATGTTGTGAATCTGAAGGCCTGAAGGAGGCTAGTCTGGGACATGGCTGTGCCCCCACACCCCCTCCTGTTCCCAGCCTGAGGATCCAGGAAGGTCTCCAGGGAGAGCAGTGGGTTTGGGGGTGGGTGGGATGGGTTTCCCTCAACATCCCTGGGTCCTGCATGGGTTTCTCTGAGTGCTCAGGAAAATCCCTCTTCTCTAGGGGCTTGCATCAAGACTTTTCCAGACTTTTGTACAGAAACACAGCCTGGTCTGGGATCCCCAAGAGCAGCACGGCCCCCAGCATCGCCCGGGACCCCCAGGAGCTGTGTGGCTCTCTCTTCTGTTCCCCCATTCCCCGATTAAATGGACACTTTGTAGCCTCACCTTTACAACACTCCATCTGGACACTGCAACATTGTGACTCCTCCCCTAGCTCATTCCCATAGGCAGCTGCTGATTTGCGACCTGCCTATTGGCTGGCAGGAGGAGGGGGGCGGGCCTGGATTTCACTGAAGGCTCTGTCAGCCAATCGGAGTCCACCATGTGGAAGAAAAACAGACGCGAAAGAGAGAGGTGGAAGAAGAGAGGGAGCAAAGCAGGGGAGGCTTTGGGTGGAAAGCAGGACCGGGCTTGGGCAGCTTGTTTCTCACAAGACCGTGAGAAACGCTCTGCCCCCCCTGGCCAGTATAACTGCTCTGCCTGGCACTGAGGCACAGGAGGACTCAGGGTGGAGATCGGGCTCTGCAGATAAGAGCCCCAGGGGCAGAGTTAGGAAACAAGAAAAGACCTCGAATGCGAAAAAACAGCATCTTTAAGTACAACAGAAACCAGCAGGGGCTGGAAAATGCCCCAAGCTGTAGTAAAAGTTTCTGAGCATAAAGAAAAATCAATGAAAAAAAAAAAAAAACCTGTTCAAATGTGAATAATAGATGGATGTAACCGAGTAACCTTAAAAGAAATAGCTTCAGCAGTTACAGTTAAAAGCAAACTATAGCAACCTAATGGCCTTGGTAGGCTTTTCTTTTTGTTTGGGTTCTACAGAGTGACCCTCTGAAGAGCAACAACTTGAAAAGAAGCAGCCAGAAAGAGTGGTAGAATTGTTAGGCTAAGTAATGTGTTTTTTAAAAGTATCTAAATAATAGAATGAACCTAGGAGCCAGGAGAGAAGTAACATCAAAGGAAGATGGCAGACCTAAGAATGAGGGGATACACATACCAGGCTGATAACGAAACTCAACAGCTGTATTCTAGTGTTTGTAAAAACTGATGATCCTAAGGAAGGGGCTAACACCTTCCCTTGATGAAAGGAAAGGAAAGAAAGAGAAAAAGATGGTAAAATTAAGCATAAATGTAACAGCTGTTGATCTGAAGTTAAAGTTGTCTGTTTCCTATAGAGAAGACAGGGAAATACGGAAAAAGAATAATAAAAAAAGGTGACCAACTCTATTTGAAGCTCCTCTAAAGGGAACTATTCCAGCTTGGGGAACAAACTGATCTTTCGGTGCAGGAAAGAAATGCCTGCAATTAAAGGAAATAAGATTTCTGTGTTAACATATTGAACTGGAACAACACTCGGATTCACCGAATTTGGGTCAATAGGCCAGACCAATCATTTGCTATTAGGATTAAGACTGTTATTTTTAACAGTTGTTTACGTGTTACTGCAAATGGGCATGCTTTGCTTTTGGCGTCTATTAATAGCAGTGCGCATTTCCCCAGTACACTGTGCTTACCCAAAAGCCGCCCACTGCACACCAAGGGGAATTAGCTGACTTCTGAAATAAATGCGTGTGTCTGGCGGTGTCAAGGGGTGGAGTGACAGGCGCCACACAGGCAAGCGTGGGACTCTGGATGGTGCAGCCCACAGAAGAGGGGTTTGCTCTGGGGTGCTCCCAGGAGTTAAGGAACCCCAGGTGCATCACGGCTGGAGCCACCACACTGTGGGGTTGCTGCAGCCTGGGGGCAACCGTCTAACGACCCCACGACTGACAATTCCAGACAGAGGAGAAGTGACACCACAGACTCACCCCATAAACATCTAGGTGCTGTGGAACCATTCCCCACAGAAAGACCTGTTAGTGGGCAAATTGTTACTAACTGAGCAGTGCTGTGGGCTGAGCACTAGGTTACCTGTTGATGTGCATGCTGTTATTGACTGAGGCCATACAGCTTTTGTGTAACTGCGGTCTGGCGTTGTTTTGACTGGCTATAAAAGAGAGTAAGCCACAGAAGTTGGTGTGGACTCTGACCGACCATCAGCTGGCCTGTGGATGTCAATGGCGTGATGAGGAGAATCCAGGCAAACTACCAGGTTTGTTATAACCTCTTATCTCTAATAAATTCTCATACCTGACAAATGATGATCTCTTGGAGTTCAGTGCAAATAACCCCCGAATTCAAAAGAATCACAGAGGCCCCTCTATTGGTGTGTCACAGGTAACACTCACAAGGGGCATCAAATCTCTTGAACGGGATGGTTGGTTACTGTCCAGACGGTGGTGGCAGTCTCCTTTGCCAGGGTCCTTCCAACAGTGGCTTCCACTGGATCAGATGAGACTCCCCGAACTGTTCTTCTGGGGAATTTTTATAGTCCAGCTGGCTTGTGGTCCTGTGTGACCTCTCCAGCATATGCATGAGCCATTGCTACTGATTACCTTAAATTGCATATCAAAGCATCTCCTAACTCTCCTAAGAATACACAAAAGACTGTCCTACATAGCCGCTTCTTCATTTGCAGGAGCAGTTTGTACTGTCAATTTTCAAGGGCCTTAAGTATTTACAGTTTAATCAGTTCTGCAGCAGGAGCTGCTGCAGAGATTCTGAAACAGCCAGATACTCCACCTGTGATGGTACTCACCACATTTAAGCACAGGAATTGGTCCAGGCACAGCAGGATCTGCCTCTAGAAATCTCTAGAACTGTCTGAAATACCCACTTGGAGAGGTTCTGCACCAGTCAGTCCAACACTTAATTTGGAAAGTGGTAGGAGTTCAGTCAATCTCCTAGTTTCAAGTCTGAAACTGCCTGTCTCAAACCTGCCCATCAGCTCACCTGTGTGGATTACTACATGGGGGAGTTCCTGGGCCACCAAGGGATTAATGACTTGAGTGCTCTGAGTGCGCATACAGGCACAGGCCTGATAGCCTGTTGCCCACCCACACCACAATTCTAACTGTAAGAGAAACCTGAATTTCATACCTGGAACTTGATTTCCAGAGCTTTTGCCACAAGTACTGGCTCTTAGCTAGCACTCTGGCCTACCTCTGCAAGCAAGTGAGGCAGGAGAGCTGTTTCCTGTGTCTAAAGAGAGGTGGGATGAATCAACCTTTATTTCATGGCATTGGATATAAACAAAGAGAAAATGAGAATCCCTTGTGCAGTTCTGGTCTCCCACCTCAAGAAAGAAAAGTAGGACTAGGAAAAGGGAAGGGAAAGTTGATGAAGGCAGCAAGGCGAATTTCACCACACATGACATTAGTTACTCTTGTCCCACCTTCAACTGACTGGCTTCTGAAATGGATCCTCCCAACCATACCATAGGGGGAAAATTCTTCCTCAAGGCCTTTTCAGTCACTCATGAAATGCAAATCCTCTTCTTCACACTGCCGTGGGTGATTTATCTGCTCACTGCCATGGGGCATATGGTCATGATATCTATCATTTGACTCAACCACCAGTTCCACCCCTAGCGTATCTCTTCCCCAGCAGCTTCCCCTTCCTAGATATTTGGTTCCCTTTGCCCCTAAAAGGTTTGTCAGCCTCATCTTGGAGATTAAGACCATCCCACAGCTGCTTGCCAGTTCCAGACCGTGCTTTCCATCTTCCTGGGCACCGCTGAGTTCAGCCTGCTTGTTGTGCTGTCTTTTGATTGCTGTGGGGCCATTTGCAACCCATTGCACTGCACCATCTTTATGAAGCCCTGGTTGGGCTCCATGCTCATCTTTACCCATTGGGTGACGGCATCTCTGTCCTTGCTCAGCCCCACCATCTTATATACCAAGGTACCCTGTGTCCCCAGTAAAGAGACTCTTTCTTCTGTGGCCTCATCCCTTTGATGAGAGCAGCCTGCAGGGGCACCAGCTACCTTCAAACATGAGCTTTGCTCTCTCCTCTGCTATGTTGCTGAGCTCCTTCACATTGACCCCTGTGTCTTATGCCTGCACTAGATGCACTATCCTGAGAATACCCTCTGGGAAAGCCATATGAAGCCTTCTTCACCAGCATAGCCGGTGACACTGCCATCGTCACTACTGCATATGGTAGCTCCATTTTTGGCTACGAGGGGCCTGAATACAGCAAATCCTTTGAACCAAGCAAAGCCTGATGAAAGGGTTCAAGACGGTTACCTCCATGGTGAGCAGAGAAGCTGCTTTGCTGTAAGCTCTCAGCAGCTTTGCAGGCTCCTCTAAGAAAGTACATTGAGGAGAAGCATGATTTTAGCTGACATCCAGCAGACTAAGAACACAGTCTGTGGAGACCTCTGGTTCACTCCTTGAAACCCATCATCTCCTTCTCCCCTCTGCCCCTGCATTTTTGAAGCATCCTATTTGTGGAGTCATCTGCTCCTTTCCTTTATATGTCTAAAACCAAATGCAAAGGTGGAGGGAAAAATGTCAGTATTTATTGCCTATGTTTTCCTTGGACTTCCTTCTGTTAGACGTGTTCTTTGGTTTGAAAAAGAAATTAGCTACTTAGTAAATTAAGAGGTTTGAGACAGAAGTAGTGAGTTTATCAGCTTCATTAGAGGTGCCTGTGCGCAGCTGGTGTCTGCACTTGTTTTCCCTTGGTCCCTATTTTGTTAATGGAGGCAAAGAGAGAGCTCTAGAGAGAGGCTGGGTCCTCCCAGACTATAACTGGCGTGTGAAAGAAGTGTTACCAGTCTCTTCCAGACACTCTTCTCCCTCTCTGCACTGACAAGATGGGAGGAAGCTAACTTGCTCAAACTGAAGTGCCTGACCTTTAGACATCTAAAACATCACCCTGCTTAGTATTATTTTGTTCCAGATGCTTCCTATGTCAAATAATCAAAAGGACAGCCTTTAAGTTCTTTAAGATGAGAAGATTCCCCCCCTCCCCTAAAGGGAAAGCAAGGCATTTAGGTCAGGATATTTAATAACAATGTTTCCTCAATGTTTCTGGAGAAACAGAGAGGAAGAAGATGTGGAAGAAAGCAGGGGATTACAGAAGAGATGCTCAGTACTGGCTTGTTTTGAAAGCAACAGCCTCACAGAAGTTCCAAGTCAAAAAAGGCAAGCACCGAAAAATAGAAGGAATAACTTTCCAAATACTTATCTAAATGGATGGACTGGCATCTGCAGATAATAGTAAGTACTTTTGCTGGGAGATTAGGTTGGCTTTTGAAACAGAGATGTGATGGATGTTTGCAATAGGTCTAAGTGAACAGGGAATTTCCCAGGCATGGCATGAACTAGTTCACAACCTCTTTACAATACTCTGCAATGGATAAAGATAAGTGTGGAGTCCAACCAGGGCTTCATAAAGATGGTACAGTGCAACGGGTTGCAAATGGCCCCACAGCAATCAAAAGACAGCACAACAAGCAGGCTGAACTCAGCGGTGCCCAGGAAGATGGAAAGCACGGTCTGGAACTGGCAAGCAGCTGTGGGATGGTCTTAATCTCCAAGATGAGGCTGACAAACCTTTTAGGGGCAAAGGGAACCAAATATCTAGGAAGGGGAAGCTGCTGGGGAAGAGATACGCTAGGGGTGGAACTGGTGGTTGAGTCAAATGATAGATATCATGACCATATGCCCCATGGCAGTGAGCAGATAAATCACCCACGGCAGTGTGAAGAAGAGGATTTGCATTTCATGAGTGACTGAAAAGGCCTTGAGGAAGAATTTTCCCCCTATGGTATGGTTGGGAGGATCCATTTCAGAAGCCAGTCAGTTGAAGGTGGGACAAGAGTAACTAATGTCATGTGTGGTGAAATTCGCCTTGCTGCCTTCATCAACTTTCCCTTCCCTTTTCCTAGTCCTACTTTTCTTTCTTGAGGTGGGAGACCAGAACTGCACAAGGGATTCTCATTTTCTCTTTGTTTATATCCAATGCCATGAAATAAAGGTTGATTCATCCCACCTCTCTTTAGACACAGGAAACAGCTCTCCTGCCTCACTTGCTTGCAGAGGTAGGCCAGAGTGCTAGCTAAGAGCCAGTACTTGTGGCAAAAGCTCTGGAAATCAAGTTCCAGGTATGAAATTCAGGTTTCTCTTACAGTTAGAATTGTGGTGTGGGTGGGCAACAGGCTATCAGGCCTGTGCCTGTATGCGCACTCAGAGCACTCAAGTCATTAATCCCTTGGTGGCCCAGGAACTCCCCCATGTAGTAATCCACACAGGTGAGCTGATGGGCAGGTTTGAGACAGGCAGTTTCAGACTTGAAACTAGGAGATTGACTGAACTCCTACCACTTTCCAAATTAAGTGTTGGACTGACTGGTGCAGAACCTCTCCAAGTGGGTATTTCAGACAGTTCTAGAGATTTCTAGAGGCAGATCCTGCTGTGCCTGGACCAATTCCTGTGCTTAAATGTGGTGAGTACCATCACAGGTGGAGTATCTGGCTGTTTCAGAATCTCTGCAGCAGCTCCTGCTGCAGAACTGATTAAACTGTAAATACTTAAGGCCCTTGAAAATTGACAGTACAAACTGCTCCTGCAAATGAAGAAGCGGCTATGTAGGACAGTCTTTTGTGTATTCTTAGGAGAGTTAGGAGATGCTTTGATATGCAATTTAAGGTAATCAGTAGCAATGGCTCATGCATATGCTGGAGAGGTCACACAGGACCACAAGCCAGCTGGACTATAAAAATTCCCCAGAAGAACAGTTCGGGGAGTCTCATCTGATCCAGTGGAAGCCACTGTTGGAAGGACCCTGGCAAAGGAGACTGCCACCACCGTCTGGACAGTAACCAACCATCCCGTTCAAGAGATTTGATGCCCCTTGTGAGTGTTACCTGTGACACACCAATAGAGGGGCCTCTGTGATTCTTTTGAATTCGGGGGTTATTTGCACTGAACTCCAAGAGATCATCATTTGTCAGGTATGAGAATTTATTAGAGATAAGAGGTTATAACAAACCTGGTAGTTTGCCTGGATTCTCCTCATCACGCCATTGACATCCACAGGCCAGCTGATGGTCGGTCAGAGTCCACACCAACTTCTGTGGCTTACTCTCTTTTATAGCCAGTCAAAACAACGCCAGACCGCAGTTACACAAAAGCTGTATGGCCTCAGTCAATAACAGCATGCACATCAACAGGTAACCTAGTGCTCAGCCCACAGCACTGCTCAGTTAGTAACAATTTGCCCACTAACAGGTCTTTCTGTGGGGAATGGTTCCACAGCACCTAGATGTTTATGGGGTGAGTCTGTGGTGTCACTTCTCCTCTGTCTGGAATTGTCAGTCGTGGGGTCGTTAGACGGTTGCCCCCAGGCTGCAGCAACCCCACAGTGTGGTGGCTCCAGCCGTGATGCACCTGGGGTTCCTTAACTCCTGGGAGCACCCCAGAGCAAACCCCTCTTCTGTGGGCTGCACCATCCAGAGTCCCACGCTTGCCTGTGTGGCGCCTGTCACTCCACCCCTTGACACCGCCAGACACACGCATTTATTTCAGAAGTCAGCTAATTCCCCTTGGTGTGCAGTGGGCGGCTTTTGGGTAAGCACAGTGTACTGGGGAAATGCGCACTGCTATTAATAGACGCCAAAAGCAAAGCATGCCCATTTGCAGTAACACGTAAACAACTGTTAAAAATAACAGTCTTAATCCTAATAGCAAATGATTGGTCTGGCCTATTGACCCAAATTCGGTGAATCCGAGTGTTGTTCCAGTTCAATATGTTAACACAGAAATCTTATTTCCTTTAATTGCAGGCATTTCTTTCCTGCACCGAAAGATCAGTTTGTTCCCCAAGCTGGAATAGTTCCCTTTAGAGGAGCTTCAAATAGAGTTGGTCACCTTTTTTTATTATTCTTTTTCCGTATTTCCCTGTCTTCTCTATAGGAAACAGACAACTTTAACTTCAGATCAACAGCTGTTACATTTATGCTTAATTTTACCATCTTTTTCTCTTTCTTTCCTTTCCTTTCATCAAGGGAAGGTGTTAGCCCCTTCCTTAGGATCATCAGTTTTTACAAACACTAGAATACAGCTGTTGAGTTTCGTTATCAGCCTGGTATGTGTATCCCCTCATTCTTAGGTCTGCCATCTTCCTTTGATGTTACTTCTCTCCTGGCTCCTAGGTTCATTCTATTATTTAGATACTTTTAAAAAACACATTACTTAGCCTAACAATTCTACCACTCTTTCTGGCTGCTTCTTTTCAAGTTGTTGCTCTTCAGAGGGTCACTCTGTAGAACCCAAACAAAAAGAAAAGCCTACCAAGGCCATTAGGTTGCTATAGTTTGCTTTTAACTGTAACTGCTGAAGCTATTTCTTTTAAGGTTACTCGGTTACATCCATCTATTATTCACATTTGAACAGGTTTTTTTTTTTTTTTCATTGATTTTTCTTTATGCTCAGAAACTTTTACTACAGCTTGGGGCATTTTCCAGCCCCTGCTGGTTTCTGTTGTACTTAAAGATGCTGTTTTTTCGCATTCGAGGTCTTTTCTTGTTTCCTAACTCTGCCCCTGGGGCTCTTATCTGCAGAGCCCGATCTCCACCCTGAGTCCTCCTGTGCCTCAGTGCCAGGCAGAGCAGTTATACTGGCCAGGGGGGGCAGAGCGTTTCTCACGGTCTTGTGAGAAACAAGCTGCCCAAGCCCGGTCCTGCTTTCCACCCAAAGCCTCCCCTGCTTTGCTCCCTCTCTTCTTCCACCTCTCTCTTTCGCGTCTGTTTTTCTTCCACATGGTGGACTCCGATTGGCTGACAGAGCCTTCAGTGAAATCCAGGCCCGCCCCCCTCCTCCTGCCAGCCAATAGGCAGGTCGCAAATCAGCAGCTGCCTATGGGAATGAGCTAGGGGAGGAGTCACAATGTTGCAGTGTCCAGATGGAGTGTTGTAAAGGTGAGGCTACAAAGTGTCCATTTAATCGGGGAATGGGGGAACAGAAGAGAGAGCCACACAGCTCCTGGGGGTCCCGGGCGATGCTGGGGGCCGTGCTGCTCTTGGGGATCCCAGACCAGGCTGTGTTTCTGTACAAAAGTCTGGAAAAGTCTTGATGCAAGCCCCTAGAGAAGAGGGATTTTCCTGAGCACTCAGAGAAACCCATGCAGGACCCAGGGATGTTGAGGGAAACCCATCCCACCCACCCCCAAACCCACTGCTCTCCCTGGAGACCTTCCTGGATCCTCAGGCTGGGAACAGGAGGGGGTGTGGGGGCACAGCCATGTCCCAGACTAGCCTCCTTCAGGCCTTCAGATTCACAACATGTCACAGCTTCAAATGAGCTCTCTAAAGCAGCACTTCCCATGCCCCTGGTGTGGAGAGAAGACTTTGGGTAGACAAACAGGAGACACGGGAGAGAAAGGGCAAAGACACCAGGCTGCAGAGCTGGGGCTCCCAGCATCACAGAAGGGGTGCCACAGGCTCAAGAAGCAACCCAAAGAAGTAAAGGAGTCCTTCCTCTTGCAGTGACTTGGAAAGCCACATCTCTCACAGTATTCAAGGGGGATGGAGTCTCCCTTCTGCAAGATTTGCCCCTGGACTAGGCAGAGACTAGCAAGAGCAGGAAGGCTGGTTGTAGGGATGTTCTCAAACTTCAGCAGCTGCAGAGCTGGGAGCTGGTCATCTCACAAACTTCGGAGTGAGTCAAAATGCACGTCCTGAGGCATTTCACTGCCTCATAGACTCTGCACCGGAGCCTGGACATCAGCACTGCAGTGTGTGGGCGTGTCCTGAGAAGCCCAGAGTCATAAAATGTGGGAGATCCAGGATGTCGGGGCTGTACAGACCCAGGAGAGCAAGGGTGCCTTTGGGGAGGAGGGCAGGGGGCTGAGGAGCGTACCCAGGGGAGAAGCACAGCCCCAAGGTGACACTGAAAAGCACAAGGACCAAATGAGGCCCAGGGATGAGAAATGGCTTCCTCAGGCTCAGCCAGAAGGAAAGATGGGCAAACTTCATGGGAAATGGGAAAACTTCCCCACATTTGCTACCTGGCCTCGCCCATGGCTTTGGAGCCTGGCAGGCTCCAGGGTCCTGGATAAGGGCCTCTGGATGATGTGTGTTAAGGCTATGTTTGCTCTTCTTTGGCATAGCATCTCTAGCTCAAGCACTGCCGACTGAGAAACCTTGCCGAGCACTTTAAAAAGCAGAGATCCTGCCTTGGTGCCTAAAGGAGGAAAGCTACGTCCTGTCCCACATTGTCCTGCATCCTGCTTCCACAAAAAGAGGGGCCCACAGCAGAAACCAGTTTTGAGGCTCACCAAAGCATTTCTCAGCCTGTGGCCATGCTTTGTGCTGGTTCATCCCACATGCTTTGGATCCTGTAAAAACACCAACCCCCAAACCCCAGATTCCTGCACAGGTCTGCCCAGTGCAGTGACCTGTCGGTGCAGGGGCGCAGAAGTGATTTCTCCAGTGCCCCATTTGAGATATTTCACAGTCTTTGACACTGTCTGGAGACATTCCTGAAGGATTTATCAGAAAATTATGGAAAATAACTGCAGTGAAGGGAAGTGATGGCTTTCCAGGATGTGAGGGGAAATCTCTCTGCTCTCTCCCTGACTGTGCCATCTCCATGGCAGTGACCTACTGAGCCCCCAGATGACATGAGCTGAGGTCACAATGGGACGTGCCACATCACAGGGAGGTCTCCCTGGTGTCGTTGTGGGGACCCTCACTTCCCTGTGAGGCCCAGGCACTCCTGAGTACTGCTCACACCCTCCCCATGGCTGCCCTTCATAGTGGCTCCACGGCAAGGAGAGGGGACAGGAGGCAGTGGGACCACGCTGGGGCCCCTCACCAACGGACGGAGGAGCAGGGGCATGTTGGAAAGGAGTTTTGGGTAATGAGATGGGAAGAGCGTCCTGTTTCTCTGGCTGGAGAGGTGAAACGAGAGCAAGAGGGCAAGCGAGATGGAGGACTGCTGGATGGACACCATCAGCCAGGACCATAGCTCCTTGTCCCCTGCGCTCCTGCGGCTCTCCACCGAGGGTAAGGGCTTTGGGAGATCCTTCCCGAGGTGTCGCACAGAGACTGTTAACTGCCAAAACTGCTGTGGATCCCGGGCTGTGGGGGTGCCTGGACGGGGCTGGGGGCTGCTGCGAGAGCCCTGCCTGAGGGTCCCCTCTGGCTCGGGGGACAATGTGGCAGCCAGGACTGCTGGGTCCTGGGGATGGGGCTGTCCTGAGCCTCAAGGCTTCTGTGCGGCCAGCTGCATCGCCTCTTAGGGTGGGGGGGGAGCATGGGAATCCATGACAGGTTTTCCTGGGAGTGGGTCCCCCCTTGGGGTCTGGCTCTGGCAGGAAAGGGGTCCTGCATCCCAGAGGATGAGGTGGCCTGCAGCTCCATGGGGCTCTCAAAAGCCTGCTGGAAATGTCCATATATGATAATAAAACCTCCACCTTTTAATAACCCCAAGTCCTCTGGGTGTTTGGGAAAATCTCTATTCCTTTCCCCTGGATCCTTCCAACTTGGCGCAGCATGTTTTGCGCTCACAGATGCCACCTTCAGATGGCCACAGCCCCTGTCCTCCTGCAAATTGGGCTCAAACCTCTGCACCCAAAAGAAAATACATTGGAGAGAGCAGATTGGAAACAGGCAGAGGTGCAATCCCCATTCAACAGGTCCTGGCTGACCCCAAGGTTTTTTCTCTGAGCTGGGGTGGGCAGTGCTGGGGTGAGCCCAACACAGCCATCTCCCCCAGCACCCTCACGACCCCACACCACCGCTCCCTAGCCGAGCCCTGGGGCTGCCGTGGGCAGGGACCCGGGGCAGGAGGGGCGAGAGGACACTGCCCTGCCCTGCCCTGCCCTGCCCTGCCCTGGGGGCAGCAGGATGCTGCCTGTGGACTCCGGCGCCACGGCCAGCCCCAGGGCCCCCACACCGGCACCACGGATGCCACCAGCACAGGCCCCAGCGCTGCCCCCCCACACCCTGCACGGCCCCCAGGGCGCAGGGCAGCCAGCAGCCCCGCGGGGCCCCTGCCGCACAGCCCAGCCCCGCCGGGGCAGCGGCCGCACCCCGGGGCCCCGCACTGCCCGACCACACAGCACCGCGCTGCCCCCAGGCCCCGCCGCGCCCCGCGCTGCCGCCCACAACATGGCGCCTGACCGCGGGGGAGGGGGCGGAGCTGGCCGCCAGGGCAGGAGGGCCCAGCGTTGCCATGGCATCGCCCCAGTGCAGCCCTCCTATTGGCTGTCAGGAGGAGGAGGGCGGGCATCGATTTCACTGATGGCTCTGCCAGCCAATTGCAGTCCAACATGTGGGGAAAAAAAAGACGTCAAAGAAAGAGGTGGAAGAGGAGCGGGAGCAAAGCAGGCAAGAAGCGAGCGGGAGAGAGAGCGGGAGCGAGTGGGTTTGGTGGGGGCTGCGGGCGCGTTCAAATGGCGGCGGGTGCCCTCCCGCCGGGGCGGGGCAGCGTTGCTGGCGACGAGGCTGCTTTGCTGCAGGAGCTGCAGCAGGGGCTGGTGGGGCCGTGAGCAGGGGCCAGAGCGACGTGGGCCAGAGGGGGGAGCTGCCCTGCAGCCAGACGTGGCGGCCTGCCGCGAGCAGCTGGGCCGGGGCGGCTCGGTGGGGTTTGGGGGCAGGAACCTTTGGCCCTGTGGTGGCTCTGGGATCCCTGTTAAAGCGTTTCCCTGAGCTGCTGCTGCCAGCGCAGCCCCAGGTGCTGCTTTGAGGTGCATTTGGGAGGTGCTGGGCAAAGTGTGAGCAGGCTGCTGGTGTCGTCGCAAGGTGCCCTTCCCAATGGTGTCTTTTGTTGTGAAAACTGCATTTCCGAGTGGCTCTGAGAGAGGCTGTGCCCGCATGTGATGCCGTGCCTTAGTCGTTGTTTTTGCTCCCTGCCTCTTGCTTTGCGCCGCGACCTGTGAGCCTGGCAGCAGCATGGAGGGTGTTTGCAGAAGAGCTCTGTAAGTGTGAGCTGTTTTGCTTGTGTCATGCTGTCATGCTATGAAGGTTCGATAGCAACGACTAAGACAGTAATATAATAATAATAAAAAAGATGTTTATTTCCTCACACAAGTTCTTGGATTAGTAACATCCATTAAAATAATGCGATTACTAATTTAGAAAGGATAACACAAAACCATCAGTTACTAATTTAGAAAGGATAACCTGAAACCGTCGATTACTGCGCTCTTCATTGGAAGGACTTCTTATCCCTACTTGAAAGCTTTCTTGTTCACTCTCCTAGTGAGAGGGCTCTCAACCTCGAGGAGTTCCCTTAACCCAGCGTCCCAGGAAAAGGGGAGGGGGGGGAATACTCACGGTCCAGGCGGAGAGGATGGTCAGGTCACGTTCCCGTCCCTGCTCAAACTCTCCTCGCTCCCAAGTCTCTTTTTATACGGCTGGGGCTCTGGGCAAACAACGCTTTTGCTGACCTCTGCGAGTTTCACAATCACAGGACTGTTTGTTTGTCTGCTTGGGAGGACCCTGCTAGCGAGGCAAGACCACAATACCTCCGTATTGTTTCTTCCCTCCCCGGGGGTCCGTGCAGATTCCAGGTGTCAGACTTCTTCAGTCTTGTTAATGCTTCCATTCCGCAGCCTTGCGCATATCAGTCCTTGCACATATCGGTTGGTAGACGACTTTAGTCCTGTTAAGTCCTCTGTTCAACAGCTTTGTGCACCTCAGCTCTTGTGCTATCAGTTCTTCTGCATATCAATTGACAAACTTCAGTCCTGTTAACTCTTCACTCGCCCGTCAGCTTGTCAGGGGCCTTGAAAGTTGATGAACGGCCAGTGCTTGCACTTGCCATTGTTCTTTCCATGCTCCTAGGTCAGGGTGAAGAGTTGCTGAATTGTGTCTCTGCTGGTTTCACCAACTGAGATGCCCTGGCCTGAGTCCTTCCACGTGTCTCCAGTTGTCAGGGCCTAAAATAGGAGAATGCTTGTTGTCCTGGATGTGTGGAGGATTTTCTGGTTTTGTTCAGCACTGGGGAAGGAACCAGAGTTCTGAGTTGCAGGAAGGCTTCTCCCTGTGCCTGGGACACGAGGCCTTGCTGTCTTCAGTTTCACGATCGCTGCTCCCATGCAATCCTCCCGTTAGAAAATGTTGCCAAGAATTACTTGCAGGCTGTTCTGCAATTCTTAAATTTCATAGGCTAGGTGTTGATAATGCATAGCAGAAGCTAATCTTTTGGTGTAGTAACTGGTAGGCAATGGGTGTTTCAGAGCATTGTGAGTATTATGAGGCCATGATGTGAATCTGTGATGTGATGACACCTCTATGTGAGCAGCTGACAGGTCAGGAGAAGACGCATGGCTTGGATGCTGGTGCTGAGGTCACTTCTGGGTTTGTTGCGTGTGCTCAGAGGAGGGATTGACCCCTGCAGAGCTCTACAGCAATACAGAAATGCAACTCATTAATCAAGCAGAAGTCGATATTCCACATCATCTGACACAAATTTTATTCCACTCCATCATCATGAGTTAGTACTGCTACATTTCAAATGTGGATGATGTTCTGTGGTGAACATGGACATGGAGTTTGCCTTTCCGCTTGTTGCTAAGTAGAAGCTTGCAGCGTCCTCCCGGTCAGCTAGGGAGTGCAGCTAGACTTTTGAGGCTGCTAAATGAATGTAGTGCTGGTGTGAGCAGTGGTGTGAGTAATCTCTTATTGCCAGGGTGTGTGTGTGTGCTTTAGAAGTTGCCCCTGTCAAAAGAGCAGGGAGCTTGTGAGATTTTCCTGCAAGGTCTGCATGCTGTCTCTGTCTTTGAGGTGTCCAGCTGCTTTTATGACACATTTGGAACTGTAACACTTTAGGGGTCTCTGATTTTCTGTCCACGTATGCAGTCATTGGAGAATGGGTGCAAAGGCTGTTGGAGGAGACAGAAAGAATGTCACCCCCCCCAAAAAGGGTATGGGCCACATTTTGAAAGAGATTTCTTGTTCAGAGAAGTTGAGGCACAAGCGAGAGGGAAAAGCTGGCCTGATCAGCCACTGTGAGAGTACTTCTTGTCTGCTTCCTGGTGGGAAGGTGGGAAGTGAGCAGGCCCCGGGCTGTGAGTGGCTGTTCAGAGGCAGAGCCTGTTGCAAGGCCTTGGAGGACTAGAAAGGAATGGAAGG
The DNA here is from genome assembly GCF_036417845.1 of Apteryx mantelli. NCBI lineage: Eukaryota > Metazoa > Chordata > Aves > Apterygiformes > Apterygidae > Apteryx > Apteryx mantelli. Next base: position 327,184 of record NC_089999.1, read on the forward strand.
TCTGGAGAGTTGGGCTTTGTGTGTTGTGGGGTGCTTGGGGTGCCCTGCGTGCTGCCATGTGTGGTGCTGTGGGCTGTGTGTCGCTGGTGCAGAGGCGTGTGTTGGTTGCCAACCCTCTGTGAGGTGTGGAGGTAACGGCGTGTTACAGTGCGAGATGCCCTGTGGTGGAGCTGGGTGGTGGCGCCAGTGTTTTGCTGCTCAGCGTGGGAGGAGGTGTCTGGAGAGAGCAGTGCTCTGCTCCCAAGGCCCAGCCTGCCATCACGGTGTCCTTCTGGGAGACCTGGGTGAGGACTGTTGGTGACCGTGTTGCCTCCTTGGAGCATCGTGGTGCGAGGCAGGGCTGCTCCCAGTTTGGTGGTTTGTGTCAGCTGAGGTTCAGGCTTGCAGTTTCGGAAGGGTTTGATGCTTCCGTGAGTCTTTGGGATTTTACTGACGGCTGGCGAGAGTTCTCTTCTCCCTCCTTAAAGGCTTTCTGCTGAATCTGGACCCTCATTGCATCTTCCCATCTCAGACGCTAATCCATTCCAGTCCCTCAGCGAGATGGGTAGTTAATGAAAGCAGTCAGAGGCATTTCTGCACGTTGTGCCTACGCAGAGCCTTGCAGAGAGGGGAGATGCCCCCTCCCAAGAAGTCAGGCCTGTGAGGGCGATGGGTGGCTCTGAGACACCTGTCCTTGTTGAGCGGTGGAGGCGGCATCTGCAAAGCCTCTGGTGCCTTTGGCAAGAGTCTCACAATAGCATATTCCTTGAGGCTGCAATGGGGGAGCCATGTGGAGGTAGCAGGGCTCCAACGCCCTGCTCCAGGCAGGTGCCAGTAGAGGAGGTATCTTGGGGCCTTTTCCAGTGAAGTTTTGATTACCTCCAAGGATGGAGATCTGGGAACCTCTCTGTATCCGTGTGCCGCAGTTTGGCCACCGTCACGGAGAAAAAGGTTTCTTCTTAATGTCTCAGAAGCATTTCCCATTGTCCGATTTGTCCCTGTTGCCTCCCATGCTACTAGTGTGCACCTCCAAGAAAATCCGGCTCCGTCTTCTCTGTGCCCTCCATAAGGTAGCTGTGCACAGCATGAAGATCCCCGTTGGCCTTCTCTTGTCTAGGCTGAACAAAGCCAGCTCTCGCAGCCTCTCCTTTTATGCCCCACGCTGCAGCCCCTGACCGTCTTGGTGTCCCTGTGCTGGACTCCCTGCAGTGTGTTAGTGCCTGTGCAGAACTGGAGAGCCCAAACGGGACCTGGTATACAGACATGGTGTCACCTGTGCCAAAAAGAGGGGTAGAACGTCTTGGTGGCCCTGCTGGCTGTGTTCTCACCAATAGAGCTCAGCACAGAGGGGAGACATTTGCCCCTGCCTGTTGCGACTCTGTAAGGCCAGCAGAACTGCCAGTAACACTCCGATTCTTTCTTTCTTTCTAGGTTGCTCCACTCATGGAGGTTCCCAGTGCAGTGCTAGAGCCGCTGAGGATGGAGGCAGGATGCCAGGCTGTGTCCCTGTACCTGTCAACATCTTGGCCAGCGTCGTGAGCCCCCTGTGAAAGCAGCTGCAAGTGACTGAGAAGAGGCTACGTATGGATGCGAAGGCTTCCATAAATGCGCCTGTCTTCCCTGGGTGACTTGGGTTGTGGGTTCAGCTCCTGGTACCTCTGCTGTGCTGCAAATTCCGCCTCCCACAAGTGCTGTTATTGCCAGCCCGCTCAACAAATGCTCTTGTGCCCCTTCCTTTTCCTAGGAGGTTGTGGTGCCATACAGGACGAGTCCAAGACCCTTATAATAGATGCCAGCATGTCTGGAGTGCCTTTGTGTGAGTGCCCCAAAGCGTCCATAGCTTGACCTGTGGAAGTCTCAGAGCTCTTGGGCTCCCGGCTCTGCGAGGGGTGAAGATGTGCCCAGGGCCAGGTTGCCCGTGGCACCCAGCCCTCAGTGCTCTGCGAAGCCAGCTGTGGAGCACGGACTGGTGCTGCAGAGGCTGCGCAGCCAGGAGAGCTGTCATTTCAGCAGCCGTCCAGTGTGGGGCTGTCTCATTGCTTGGGCCTCATTTCAAAGCCTCTGCACCCTTTTTCCCTTCCCCATCCAAGCTCCTTGTCCAAGTAACTAAAGGAAAGGAAGGGAGGTTCCTTTGGGCTCAGGAGGCCTTCCGGACTCTCAAGTGTTTCTGTGTTGTATCTTGTATCTGTAACTTTTGTATTACTACAGAAAATCCCCATGTCCCCATCCCTAGCAGGAGGTTTGTGAGGGGATGGGGGTGGAAAGCAGCAGCCTGCTGTGCCCAAAGAAAGCAGGATCCTTCCTTCTGAAAAGAGCAGCATCACCCAAGGAGGCAGCTCTGTGCCTGATCTTGTGCTGCTCATTTGCACAGGCCTTGTGAGCCTAGAGTGCCTTGGCCACCTTGTGGTGTTACCACAAGAGCTTGCCTGAGTGTCTGGATTGAGAAGCCAAGGGAAGGCAGCGAGCAGAGCAGTGGCTGGGGAGTGTGCAAGTGGCGAGTGTCCTGCATGCATCTCTTCTTGCTGGCACTTGGTTGTATCTAGCAGAAGAGGCAGGTGTGTGGGGCAGAGGCAGTGTGTTTGTAGAGTAGGTGGCAGAGCAGAGGTCTGGCGTCAGGTTGATGCCTGGTGCAGTGCTGAGTTGATCTGAGAGTGTCAGAAAGCCTTTGCAGTGCAGCTGCTCCCTCAGCTGATCTCTGTCCCTAGAAATGCACTAGAAATGGAAGTGGCATGCTGCTGCCATTGTGTAGGTGCTGCAGTGCGAAGGCTCCCAGCTCGGACTTGATGGTACTAAAGGAAAAGCGAGACCAATTGTTCCTTTTGTGATTTGTCGCCAGGGTGGCAGAGTGGAGCTGTCCCATGATCTGGAGAGAGTCTTGCCAGGAGATGAAAGCCTTTTGCAGAAGACTGTTCTGTACGGAATGATCACAGCGTAATCGAGGGACGTGCGAGTGGCCCAGATGAGCTTCTCCTCTGTGAAGGTTTGCACTTTTGAGATCCCTTGTGACTCAGTCAAAGATAGGGCAGCAGCAGGCAGGTTGATGCCATTTGTGCTTGTGAGGTGAGTTGTGCCTCTGAAGCTGGTAGGCCAACAGCATGCATGTAGCGTTGGTGATGATGGTGAGGTCTCTAGTGTCTCAATGCCTCCTAAAGGGTGAGCAGGGCCATTGCTGCTGTTGGTGCTTTTGTGGTCAGCTGTGCATCAGTATGTGACTGGCAATCAGCATGGACATTGCTGCTGTTTGTGCTTGTTTAGGTCAGTTGTGCCTCAGTTGCAAAGAGGCCAGGAGCAGCTATTTGGCTTCATGGCTGCCTGTGAGGTCACTTCAGCATGAGCACCTGAGAGTCCACCTCGATGCATATTGCTGCTGTTCGTGTTTGTGCAGTTATTTGGCCTTAGTACCTGCTAGGCCACGAGCAGCCACGTTGCTACTTCTTTGTATCTGTGAGGCCACTTCTGCTGAGTGCTTCATAGGCCAGTGCTAGGTCCAGGGCTGCTGTTTTTGGTTGAGAGGTCACTTGTTCCTCTACTGCCAGATAGGCCAGTGCTGCTCAAATGGCTGTAGTTTGTGGTTGTGAGGTCACTTGTGGCCGAGTGCCTGATAGGCCAGTGGTAGTCATGTGGGTGCAGTTTGTGGTTGTGATGTCATTTGTGGCTCAGTGCCTGATAGGCCAGTGCTGGTCACATGGCTGCAGTTTGTGTTTGTGATGTCATTTGTGGCTCAGTGCCTGATAGGCCAGTGCTGTTCATGTGGGTGCAGTTTGTGTTTGTGATGTCACTTGTGGCTCAGTGCTTGATAGGCCAGTGCTGGTCCTGTGGGTGGAGTTTGTGGTTGTGAGGTCACATATAATCTGTGCGAAGCGAATGTGACGGGATGCTCTATTTCTAGTGCCAGCAGGAGAAATGCCCACGTCAGCAGAGTGCCCTGGACTCCAGGCATTGTTTTCTGGCTCTGTGCCTCTCCCCATGGGCAGCAGCGAGAGCATTTCAGCCGAAAGTCTAAGATCTTTTGGTCGAGGAAGTCTAAATCAGCTGGAGCATTTATGCTAATATAGCTTCTGTCGGAAGCTGTAGAATACAACAAGCTCTCTCTTGGAAAGAAAGAAAAAAAAGGGGGTTGGGGGAAACAGCCCTCTCCTGGCTAGTTACTGGCCTAAGTGGCTTTGTAAGGTTTTTGTGAAAGGGAAAATGCATGTTGAAAGTGAATGAGAGCCTTCAGTGTGCCAGTGGCTCTTTTAGGCATAGTCTGAACGCCCTTCTCCTAGGGGTGACCTTTGTAGTGTCCTGCCGTTTGCAGTAACGGTGGAAGATAAATTCCTTGTGCACCCTTAGGAGCCCTTTACTTAAATTAAGGTAGAGTTTAGACAAGACTCTTAAATAATCCCTTTGTAACTCTTTGGTGTGCGTGTGTATGTTTTTTTTGTTTGTTTTCTTGTTTGTTTGTTTTATGCTGGCAGAGCTTCCAAACCAAGTAAGCAAATCGCATCTTTTCTGGACAAGCCCTGTTTCACTGTTTTTATCAAGGTAGTTTCTTTTCTGGACCTTCTCTAGAAAATTGGAGGTATGTAACTTGTGAGGGTGTCCTGAACTGTGCCCTGCAGAGAGGTCAGGTTAAATTGGTTTGCTGACAAACAATTTTCTTCTGTATCCTGCAGTTTGTAAGAATGTTGTGTGTACGCATTTACTATTGCCCCAAAGAGGTTTTTTTTTTAATCCTGTTTGTTATTTAAATAATAGTTCACAAGTACTTCTTTTTATGTGTCTGATGTTATTATGCAGATATATGGGTTTTGTAATTATTTTTGAGTAGGTGCTGGAATTAGGGGCCTAATTTGGTCCAGTGTGGAGTCTCGACATGAAACCCCTAGCAGCTGCCTTGCTTCTGTGCTCATGGACTTTCACAGGATATTTGAAAGGCCTGTTTGTCAGAGTTCGGGCTTCCTGCTCAGCAGTGAGTGTTAGGAAGCTGTCTGCACTGTCCCCCATAAACTGGCAGCCCCGTACATCTAATTGTCCTTGAAAGCTGACTCGTGCTTTTTCTCTTAACACTTTGCCTTCCTTAAGCACGCTTGCATGCCAACAGCCATCTTGCAGCCAGTCGAACGCACACCATGGTGTTCCGATTGCCTGATTCGTGTTGTCATCTGTTTCCCCTTGTGTTGTCAGCTCAGCTCCCTTTGAAGCTCACCACCTTCAAGACCTTCCAGGCTCCTGTCCTAGGTGCCTTGGTGTGGGCAATGCCTGCTGTGGTTGGCTCCTTCCTCGGAGATATTCAAGCCATCTGGACACAGTCTTGGGCAACATGTGCTAAGTGACCCTTCCTGAGCAGGAGGGTCGGACTAGATGATCTCCAGAGGTCCCTTCCAACCTCAACCATTCTGTGATTCTGTGAACTCTAGGATAAAAAGCAAAGATAAATTCATATACTTCAGGAATCTTCAGGCCTAAACCAGAAGGTGCCTCTTGTGAAAATAGGTAAAACTAGATGGTTGGATTCCAGCAATGCTTCCTTGCTTTCTGCATCGTAGAACTGCATGCTAATCTTTTGTGTCCATGCAGAGCCTTGATAAAGTTACTGTGTAGGCACCAAGTGTGCATACGTCAGATTTTCTGCGTGTTTGTGACTGACCCTTCTTGTTTCTTGTCATTAGGAAAACTTGGATATGTCCTCCCGAGGAGAACTGATGAGGAAATCGCTGACACTCAAGATGGCAGTGCAGGTTAGTTCTGGCTTTCAATTTTCTTTACTGTGTTCTGGCCAAAAGCCTCCTCTGAAACAGCTGAAATGAGTTGAGCTATTGGATTTTTTTTTTAATCTATTCACATTTCTGTATAGCCTTAGCGCTTACAAGCCATAGTCAGGGACTCCAGGGCCCTGCCGGTAAGCTCTGGACAGAGAGTCAGCAAACAAAACCAGTCCTTTTCCAAAATGCTTGTAACCAAGCACAAGAGAAAAGGCAAGAGATGGCTGTCAAGAGGTGGGAATACAAGGAAATGCATAGTCCTACTCTGAATGATGAGCACTGCTCTCACTGCAGCAGTAGCCTGACAGTTTTCATGGGTTTTGAGCAGCCCAGCAAGAATTTTCAGGAGGTAAGGAAGACTGCCAGGCACATATGCAAACCTTCTCCCAAGCGTGAAGGTGGCAGGTGAGAAGAGAACATGCTTCTGCATTTTTGTATTGAGGGGTTAGTCAGTGAGAGGAGCTGTCAGGGCCAGCTCAGAATTCAGAGCTGTTTTCTGGGCACTCAGTGGGAACTAATGTAGGAAGGAGGGTAATTCATGAAAGGCCTTAGCAACTCTGTTTGCTGTGAGAGAAGACACTTGAAGGGTTTCAGGAGAATGCGCTTTGTGATGAAGGGATAAGTTCAGAAGATGACCTTTAGAGCAGCTTTCTGAATGGATCTGAGTGGGGCAAGGCTGTACTTCAGGACAGAAGAGGATGTTGCAGTAGTTGAGCTGATCATGCCTTGAGGAAGAGGGGTAATTATGCAATACCTCGTGAAGGCAGTACCTCGCCCATGTTCCGCAGCCTGTGCAAGACTTGAACAAGGGGAATAAAAACCTATAAAAAGGTTCAAGCCAAAACTTGTATGCATCATAATTATCATCCTGTATGCATCGTAATTAATTGAAGCTCTCTCAGGAGCTCCCTTCTTGACTTGTCCTGCTGTTTTTGGTAACAGCTGTGAATACGAAGTTCAGGGGAAATCAGGGGCAATAGATTCACAAATACAGCTACTTTGCAAGGCTTTACAGTTACTTTGCAAGGCTCTGGCCTATCATATGCCAAAGTCAAGCTGCATATAAGTACCATGTGCCTTTTTTTTTTTTTTTTTAACTTCCCAACAAAGATGGAATTTTGCTCTCCCAAGGAAGAACACGTAATGCAGTTTGAAATCAGATGCATGACAAATACATATAATGGGCTGGAAACTTCCTAGATCTCACAGTACCTTCCAGGGTAGACTGCACTTGATTTTTGACTTAGTGTGACCTAATCTTGTTTTTGTTATTGCCTTTGAAATGCTTGCAGGTGGAAACACGCAGTCTACAGCAGCAATTCCCCATCCTCCGCTGATGATGATGAGCAACATTCTGCCCAGGAATCTACTGAAGAGGAGGAGCAAGTGCCTGCCTGTGAAGCATTCTCTTCCCTGCTCTTGTAGAGAGTCTAAATGGTGGCAATACTTAATGCGTTGGCGTAATATGTAAGTTGTTGGCACCGGTGGCTCTTAACTGGGCTCTCTACCATTGGACTTTTAGAATTGATTCTTTAAGAGCAATTGGATTTTTTTGGAGAGGTTAGGCATAAACTCTAAATAGTTTAATGTAAAATTCTGCTGCCCCTGCGCTTTACAGTAGGCTATTCAGAAAGAACCCCCCCCCCCAACAGAAAATGTATAAATAGAGGCAAGGATGGGGTTTCTTTGCCTTCCTTTAACCTAGGACATGGGTTCTGTTGAATTTATCTTTAGGTAAACTGAGGCATCAATACATTTGTGTGCTTGAAAAACTTCTGCCAACACTGAGCTGAGCTTTTATAGTAGTAGTAAAAAGCCATTTCTTAAGAATTTTTAAAATGCAAACTATATGGAGATTCAAGGTAGAGGGAATCCCTTGCCATAGTTAAAGGCTTAGTGACTTGTGTGATCAAAGGAAAGTATGCTCCAAAAGTGTCCTGGTTTAAAAAGGTGCTTTGGGGTTTTGTTGTCTTTGAGTGTTTCCTGTACATGTGACCTTGATTAGTGTATAAGCAGGAGAGGTTTATCTGTTAGAAGTCAATTGTAATCTTTTGCTTGAAAGACCAGGTGTTTCCCTTTGTGGGCACAATAGCTGAAGATTTAAGAGTTAGCTGTATATATTCTCTGTCATCAGGAAAACTCAATTCACAGCATGATGAAATAGAACTGTAAATTCTTCTCTTTCAATAAGGTTAAAAGTACTGCAAATAAGGAAACCAAAACCTTCAAATGTTTTGCTGCTTTATTCATTGACATTCTCTTCTAAACAACAGCAGGTTAGCTTTGCTAGTTGGTATTTAAGTATTATCTGGAAATGCAGAATACCTTTTTCTTCCTCCCACCTTTACCCTTTCTCCTCAGCTATTGCCGACCAATTCTGGGAGACAAAATCCAATAACTTGCAACTTTTTAAGAAGGAATGAAAGGCTTTTGCTTGTCTATCTGGAGATAGATCAGATCCATGGACTAGTAGACTGAGTTTAGTGAACTGTTAAAGATATGAAGTGGAAATGGGAGGAGGCAGATGGACTGGGGGGAAGCAGCAAAAGTTTGTGGAGAAGCTGCAAGGCTTTAGATAGCAGGACAGCATGAGTTGTGATATTTGATGATGTCATTTGAAGGAATGGCAAGAAAGGCTTCAGGCAGAGCCTCAAAGATGTCAATGTTTGAGGTACTGCTACTTGGGCTGAAGGCTTTGAACTCTTTGAGGAGGCCTACGTTAATTGTTATATCCTAAATCCATTTTCTTCTCATCCTCTTTGGAAAGATAAGGTGGAACCTTTGCACCTTGGCTCCTGGACATGAGAGAGCGACAGGGCTCCCCCCATCCTGAGGAAATGGAGGACTGTTTCCAGGGCCAGCACTGACCCCTGACCTGGGGGCTTAGCCCTGAACTACTGGAGCCTTCTGTGAGAAAAGGGACCTGCTTTGCTGCCAGAAACTCTTGACGTGCTGGAATTTCAGTATTCAATTTTAGAAGGAATTTACCAACAGCATCCAAGTTAAGCACTTTCAAAGCCTTTGATGGTAAACGCATCCAGTTAGGGTTTGTGTTTCCGTGTTCAGGAAGACATCATCAGCTGGAGAGTAACCTGTTTCATCTTTTAAACACCTTCCTGTAAGGCCAACTCTCAGAAGACTGGAAAGTGAAGGCTGTACTCCTCCTGAAGTCTGCTGATGGAAATGGAGGTAGTTGTCTTCCTAAAGTCGCTGAAACACAAGATGGGATTGAGCTTCGTAATTTTTCAAGCTTTGGCCTTTATGAAGCAAGAGCTGACACTGTAGTTAAGGCGTTGAAGTGCTCAACTGATTTCTCTGCTGAACAATGTAATAACTCTACTTTGCAGTGGCAGACTGTGGGAAGGTATGCTTTTAGTGAGCACATCTTGATTGCCTTTTACATTGCACTCATTGCATACACTGGGCGCAGGATATAAACAGCCATCTCAAAGTCACCGCAGTGATTCCCCTAGGCAAACTTCCAGATCTGTCGAGTAAGCCTGTGTGTGTGAGAATGTGGGGAAGGCTGGGTCCGAGTGAATCTTGACTCCGAAAACACTTCAGAAAAAAGTTTTCAGTATTGTTTTCCGGCTAAGCAAATGTTAATAGGTTCAGGTAGGGTGCCCTTGTGATAACAGTATCCAGTTGCTTGGGAAAGCACAGCATTCAGGTGCTTCATCTTCACTTAAGTGCCCTTGAAACTGGAAAAGGAAACTCAAAACAATACCTATCCATCCATCTGAATTGGCAAGCAACAAAACTTGTGCATATGCTGGACTGTTCTGTGGTAATGTTGTAAATGGAGCTTCCCAGGAGACTCCAAAAGCCTCCACCTTACGTGAACACGTGGAACATAAATGAGAGTTGGCGTTGTCCTCTGGCCTGCCTGTGTGCTGGTGAAAAGGAAGTTTGTATGAGAATATTGAGCCATGTAGAATAGGCTGCTATGTAACTAATAACTCTGTATCTATGCAAACTAACACATGTAAACACATGTAAACAGGATGTAAAATGTAAACTGATGAAAATTGTATCAACCAGATAGATAGTACATCGAGACAAAGTGTCAGAACACACCTACCAAGACAAACCGATGACTTAATAATAGGGTATAATTTCTGCTCCGCTTAAATTACAGACCTAGCTCCACAGACAGAAATAGACCTTAACCTCTGCCTGACTTCAGAGCTACTGAGATGTAGGTCACTCCTAAGGAGCCTCGCAGCTCGGTTTGTGTGGGGCGTGCTTGAGAAAAGAAGCCGAGCCCTTCAGCAAGGTGGATGAGCCTGGGTGCACTGCTGCACCCCCGGGACTGCTGAGTTTTCAGCTCAGGATGGACTTGTGCCCAAGTCAGTCTGGAGCACAAGGCAGGAAAGGTGAGGGCAGGCACTGTCCTGTTTGCCTGGTCATGAATCATAATTTCAAAGGTCATTTTGGAAGAGGTGACCAGCCTTCAACCTGTCTGAAGAGCTCCCCAGCTCACAGCCTGCTGCCTCATTTCCAGAGGCTCCTTCAGCCCAGGTTTCTTGCTCAGGAACATCACAAGCCATTGCCTGTACGTGGTGCCTCAAGCACATTAGCACATGCTGGTGGTACATGTGGGCACTGACTAGACATTACTGGTAGATGACCAGAGAGGCAACCATCAGATAACCCAAATGGAGATCTTCCTCTTGTGTGACAGATGAGCCCTCAACCATGTAACATGTGTGCCCATACTGTCACAGCTCTCAAATGTTTCTAGTAAAGGTCCAGCTGCTGTAATACAGTGAATCTTCTGTAAATTCTCTCCCTGCCACCCTGGAGCATGGTTTCTGAAATACTCACGGATAGCTGGTGCCGCTTGCTGGACCAATAGGCTCACTGCCAGCCTTTCATTAACATTTTCCACAGACATCCCTCCATAGCATAAGAGCATAATTTGCCACAAGCAAATATTCCAAAAATCGAGTGTTCCTCAGACTTTTGCTAACGATAGTACCTTTTCTGAGATAACACCCATTTGCCCTGCAGTTCGTATAGCTAAAACCAGATTTTGGCATGCCATTTGACACGCTGCCCAATCATTTGTATTATTATAATCCCAATTCAGATCTCCTCGTGGGCAAGGCTGTCGGTTATCATCTCAGTCTGCCAATTCCCTATCCTTTTTTCAATATCCATTCTCTATCCCCTGGCTGAAATATCTGTTGAAACAATACTTGAACATCCCCCTAACAAATGGGATGTCCCTCTACTCTTGTACAAAACAGTCGAGCTGCCTTTTCCGGGTCCTCCCACACCCGGGGCATTTGCTGTGCCCATTGAAGTAGATCTCTGGGAGCCCACGGCCAATAAACGCAAGCATGCAAGACCAGCGCCAGTGCTCACCAGATGAGAACCTCGCTGTGTTCGATCTGGGGTGCCAAACAAATAAGATAATCTGTTCTGTTTTCCTTGCTCTCGGGTACTGGTAATGAGGAGCACTAGTCTTATTAAGTAAGTATTAAGTAAGTATTATTGCTGGTAATAAGGTAAGTATTAAGTAAGTATTATTGCTGGTAATAAGGTCCTTCTTATGCTCTCAGCCAGGTAGTGAGAAAAAGGGATTTCCAACTAAGCTGTAAAGCCTTGTACCTGCTACTGGCCTATCAGACGCAAAGGCAGAACTGAAATCAGGTCTGCATCGACACCATGTGCTTCCTGCTGCCCTATAAGGTACAGGGGCACAATGACCTCACAACGACAAAGGGGAGCCATGCGCCTACCATGGCATTATGTGGTGCTGAAGGCAGAAATAACCTGACAGGTTAAAACCAGCAGACATGTGACCAGCACTGGCCTATCAGGCACTGAGCCACAAGTGACAACACAAACACAAACTGCACCCACAGCACCAGCACTGGCCTATCAGGCACTGAGCCACAAGTGACATCACAACCACAAACTGCACCCACATCACCAGCACTGGCCAATCAGGCACTCAGCCACAAGTGACATCACAAACACAGACTGCACCCACAGGACCAGCACTGGCCTCTCAGGCACTGAGCCTCAAGTGACCTCAGAAATATAAACTCCACCCACATCACCAGCACTGGCCTATCAGGCACTCAGCCACAAGCGACATCATAACTAAAAACTGCAGCCATGTGACCAGCATTGGCCTAACAGGCACTGAGCCACAAGTGACATCACAAACACAAACTGCAGCCACATCACCAGCACTGGCCTATCAGGCACTGAGCCAGAAGTCACATCACAAACACAAACTGCAGCCACATCAGCAGCACTGGCCTATCAGGCACTCAGCCACAAGTGACATCATAAAAATAAACTCCACCCACATCACCAGCACTGGCCTATCAGGCACTCAGCCACAAGTGACATCACAACCACAAACTGCACCCACATCACCAGAACTGGCCTATCAGGCACTCAGCCACAAGTGACATCACAAACACAAACTCCACCCACAGGACCAGCAACTGGCCTATCAGGCACTCAGCCACGAGTGACATCACAAACACAAACTCCACCCACAGGACCAGCACTGGCCTATCAGGCACTATGGCACAAGTGACATCACAAATATAAACTGCACCCACATCACCAGCTCTGGCCTATCAGGCATTCAGCCACAAGTGACATCACAAACACAAACTGCACCCACCTGACCAGCACTGGCCTATCAGGCACTCAGCCACAAGTCACATCACAACCACAAAGTGCAGTGACATCACCAGCACTGGCCTATCAGGAACTGAGCCACAAGGGACATCACAACCACAAAGTGCAGTCACATCACCAGCACTGGCCTATCAGGCACTGAGCCACAAGTGACATCATAACTAAAAACTGCAGCCATGTGAACAGCACTGGCCTATCAGCCACTCAGCCACAAGGGACATCACAAATATAAACTCCACCCACATCACCAGCACTGGCCTATCAGGCACAGAGCCACAAGTGACATCACAAACACAAACTGCAGCCACATCACCAGCACTGGCCTATCAGGCACTGAGCCACAAGTGACATCACAACCACAAACTCCACCCACATCACCAGCACTGCCCTATCAGGCACTGAGCCACAAGTGACATCACAACCACAAACTGCACCCACATCACCAGCACTGGCCTATCAGGCACTGAGCCACAAGAGACATCACAACCACAAACTGCACCCACATCACCAGCACTGGCCTATCAGGCACTGAGCCACAAGTGACATCACAACCACAAACTGCACCCACATCACCAGCACTGGCCTCTCAGGCACTGAGCCTCAAGTGACCTCACAAATATAAACTCCACCCACATCACCAGCACTGGCCTATCAGGCACTCAGCCACAAGTGACATCACAAAAATAAACTCCACCCACATCACCAGCACTGGCCTATCAGGCACTGAGCCACTAGTGACATCACAAACACAAACTGCAGCCACATCACCAGCACTGGCCTATCAGGCACAGAGCCACAAGTGACCTCACATATATAAACTCCACCCACAGGACCAGCACTGGCCTATCACGCACTGAGCCAGAAGTCACATCACAAACACAAACTGCAGCCACATCACCAGCACTGGCCTATCAGGCACAGAGCCACAAGTGACATCACAACCACAAGCTCCACCCACATCACCAGCACTGGCCTATCAGGCACTGAGCCACAAGTGACATCACAACCACAAACTGCAGCCACATCACCAGCACTGGCCTATCAGGCACTGAGACACAAGTGACATCACAAACACAAAATGCACCCACATCACCAGCACTGGCCTATCAGGCACTGAGCCACAAGTGACATCACAAACACAAACTGCAGCCACAGGACCAGCACTGGCCTATCAGCCACTCAGCCACAAGTGACATCACAACCGCAAACTGCACCCACATCACCAGCACTGGCCTACCAGGCACTGACCACAAGTGACATCACAAACACAAACTGCAGCCACAGCACCAGCACTGGCCTATCAGGCACTGAGCCACAAGTGACATCACAACTAAAAACTGCAGCCATGTGACCAGCACTGGCCTATCAGGCACTGAGCCACAAGTGACATCACAACCACAAATGCAGCCATGTGACCAGCACTGGCCTATCAGGCACTCAGCCACAAGTGACATCACAAACACAGACTGCACCCACAGGACCAGCACTGCCCTATCAGGGACAGAGCCACAAGTGACATCACAACCACAAACTGCAGCCACATCACCAGCACTGGCCTATCAGGCACTGAGCCACAAGTGACATCACAACCACAAACTGCACCCACATCACCAGCACTGGCCTATCAGGCACTGAGCCTCAAGTGACATCACAACCACAAACTGCAGCCACATCACCAGCACTGGCCTATCAGGCACTGAGCCACAAGTGACATCACAAACACAAACTCCACCCACAGGACTAGTACTGGCCTATCAGGCACTGAGCCACAAGTGACATCACAAACACAAACTGCACCCACAGGACTAGTACTGGCCTATCAGGCACTGAGCCACAAGTGACATCACAACCACAAACTGTACCCACATCACCAGCACTGGCCTATCAGGCACTCAGCCACAAGTGACATCACAACCACAAACTGCAGCCACATCACCAGCACTGGCCTATCAGGCACAGAGCCACAAGTGACATCACAAATATAAACTGCACCCACAGGACAAACACTGGCCTATCAGGCACTCAGCCACAAGTGACATCATAAACACAAACTCCACCCACAGGACCAGCACTGGCCTATCAGGCACTCAGCCACAAGTCACATCACAAACACAAACTGCAGCCACATCACCAGCACTGGCCTATCAGGCACTGAGCCACAAGTGACATCATAACCAAAAACTGCAGCCATGTGACCAGCACTGGCCTATCAGGCACTGAGCCACAAGTGACATCACAACCACAAATGCAGCCATGTGACCAGCACTGGCCTATCAGGCACTCAGCCACAAGTGACATCACAAACACAGACTGCACCCACAGGACCAGCACTGCCCTATCAGGGACAGAGCCACAAGTGACATCACAAACACAAACTGCACCCACATCACCAGCACTGGCCTATCAGGCACTGAGCCACAAGTGACATCACAACCACAAACTCCACCCACAGGACCAGTACTGGCCTATCCAGCACTCAGCCACAAGTGACATCATAACTACAAACTGCAGCCATGTGACCAGCACTGTCCTATCAGGCACTCAGCCACAAGAGACATCACAACCACAAACTGCAGCCACATCACCAGCACTGGCCTATCCGGCACTCAGCCACAAGTGACATCATAAACACAGACTGCACCCACAGGACCAGCACTGGCCTATCAGGCACTGAGCCACAAGTGACATCACAAACACAAACTCCACCCACAGGACCAGCACTGGCCTATCAGCCACTCAGCCACAAGTGACATCACAAACACAAACTGCAGCCACGTGACTAGCACTGGCCTATCAGGCACTGAGACACAAGTGACCTCATAACTAAAAACTGCTGCCATGTGACCAGCATTGGCCTATCAGGCACTGAGCCGCAAGTGACATCACAACCACAAACTGCAGCCACATCACCAGCACTGGCCTATCAGGCACTGAGCCACAAGTGACACCATAACCACAAACTGCAGCCACATCACCAGCACTGGCCTATCAGGCACTGAGCCACAAGTGACTTCACAAACACAAACTGCACCCACATCACCAGCACTGGCCTCTCAGGCACTGAGCCACAAGTGACCTCACAAATATAAACTCCACCCACATCACCAGCACTGGCCTATCAGGCACTGAGCCACAAGTGACATCACAAACACAAACTCCACCCACAGGACTAGTACTGGCCTATCCGGCACTCAGCCACAAGTGACATCATAACCACAAACTGCAGCCATGTGACCAGCACCGTCCTATCAGGCACTCAGCCACAAGTGACATCACAACCACAAATTACACCCACAAGACCAGCACCGCCGTACCACGCACAATGCCACAAGTGACATCACAAACACAAAATGCAGCCACAGCACCAGCACTGGCCTATCAGGCACTCAGCCACAAGTGACATCACAAACACAAACTGCACCCACAGGACCAGCACTGGCCTATCAGGCACTGAGCCACAAGGGACATCACAAACACAAACTGCAGCCATGTGAACAGCACTGGCCTGTCAGGCACTGAGCCAAAAGTGACATCACAAACACAAACTGCAGCCACATCACCAGCACTGGCCTATCGGGCACTCAGCCACAAGTGACATCACAACCACAAACTGCACCCACATCACCAGCACTGGCCTATCAGGCACTGAGCCACAAGTGACATCACAACCACAAACTGCACCCACATCACCAGCACTGGCCTATCAGGCACTGACCACAAGTGACATCACAACCACAAACTGCACCCACAGGACCAGCACTGGCCTATCAGGCACTGAGCCACAAGTGACATCACAACCACAAACTGCACCCACATCACCAGCACTGGCCTATCAGCCACTCAGCCACAAGTGACATCACAAACACAAACTGCACCCACAGGACCAGCACTGGCCTATCAGGCACTCAGCCACAAGTGACATCACAAACACAAACTGCAGCCATGTGGCCAGCACTGGCCTATCCGGCACTCAGCCACAAGTGACATCATAAACACAGACTGCACCCACAGGACCAGCACTGCCCTATCAGGCACTGAGCCACAAGTGACATCACAACCACAAACTGCAGCCACATCACCAGCACTGGCCTATCAGCCACTCAGCCACAAGTGACATCACAAACACAAACTGCAGCCATGTCACCAGCACTGGCCTCTCAGGCACTGAGCCACAAGTGACCTCATAACCACAAACTGCACCCACATCACCAGCACTGGCCTATCAGGCACTCAGCCACAAGTGACCTCACATATATAAACTCCACCCACATCACCAGCTCTGGCCTATCAGGCACTGAGCCACAAGTGACATCACAAACACAAACTGCAGCCACAGGACCAGCACTGGCCTATCAGGCACTGAGCCACAAGTCACATCACAACCACAAAGTGCAGTCACATCACCAGCACTGGCCTATCAGGCACTGAGCCACAAGGGACATCACAACCACAAACTCCACCCACAGGACCAGTACTGGCCTATCAGGCACTGAGCCACAAGCGACCTCATAACTAAAAACTGCAGCCATGTGACCAGCATTGGCCTATCAGGCACTGAGCCACAAGTGACATCACAAACACAAACTGCACCCACATCACCAGCACTGGCCTATCAGCCACTCAGCCACAAGTGACATCACAAACACAAACTCCACCCACATCACCAGCACTGGCCTATCACGCACTGAGCCAGAAGTCACATCACAAAAACAAACTGCACCCACATCACCAGCACTGGCCTATCAGGCACTGAGCCACAAGTGACATCACAACCACAAACTGCACCCACATCACCAGCACTGGCCTATCAGGCACTCAGCCACAAGTGACATCACAAACAAAAACTGCACCCACATCACCAGCACTGGCCTATCAGCCACTCAGCCACAAGTGACATCACAAACACAGACTGCACCCACAGGACCAGCACTGGCCTATCACGCACAATGCCACAAGTGACATCACAACCACAAACTACAGCCACATCACCAGCACTGGCCTATCAGGCACTGAGCCACAAGTGACATCATAACTAAAAACTGCAGCCACGTCACCAGCACTGGCCTATCAGGCACAGAGCCACAAGTGACATCACAAATATAAACTCCACCCACATCACCAGCACTGGCCTATCAGGCACTCAGCCACAAGTGACATCACAAACACAAACTCCACCCACAGGACCAGCACTGGCCTATCAGGCACTCAGCCACAAGTCACATCACAAACACAAACTGCAGCCACATCACCAGCACTGGCCTATCAGGCACTCAGCCACAAGTGACATCATAACTAAAAACTGCAGCCATGTGACCAGCACTGGCCTATCAGGCACTGAGCCACAAGTGACATCACAACCACAAATGCAGCCATGTGACCAGCACTGGCCTATCAGGCACTCAGCCACAAGTGACATCACAAACACAAACTCCACCCACAGGACCAGCACTGGCCTATCAGGCACTCAGCCACAAGTCACATCACAAACACAAACTGCAGCCACATCACCAGCACTGGCCTATCAGGCACTGAGCCACAAGTGACATCACAACCACAAACTGCAGCCACATCACCAGCACTGGCCTATCAGGCACTGAGCCACAAGTGACATCACAACCACAAACTGCACCCACATCACCAGCACTGGCCTATCAGGCACTGAGCCTCAAGTGACATCACAACCACAAACTGCAGCCACATCACCAGCACTGGCCTATCAGGCACTGAGCCACAAGTGACATCACAAACACAAACTCCACCCACAGGACTAGTACTGGCCTATCAGGCACTGAGCCACAAGTGACATCACAAACACAAACTGCACCCACAGGACTAGTACTGGCCTATCAGGCACTGAGCCACAAGTGACATCACAACCACAAACTGTACCCACATCACCAGCACTGGCCTATCAGGCACTCAGCCACAAGTGACATCACAACCACAAACTGCAGCCACATCACCAGCACTGGCCTATCAGGCACAGAGCCACAAGTGACATCACAAATATAAACTGCACCCACAGGACAAACACTGGCCTATCAGGCACTCAGCCACAAGTGACATCATAAACACAAACTCCACCCACAGGACCAGCACTGGCCTATCAGGCACTCAGCCACAAGTCACATCACAAACACAAACTGCAGCCACATCACCAGCACTGGCCTATCAGGCACTGAGCCACAAGTGACATCATAACCAAAAACTGCAGCCATGTGACCAGCACTGGCCTATCAGGCACTGAGCCACAAGTGACATCACAACCACAAATGCAGCCATGTGACCAGCACTGGCCTATCAGGCACTCAGCCACAAGTGACATCACAAACACAGACTGCACCCACAGGACCAGCACTGCCCTATCAGGGACAGAGCCACAAGTGACATCACAAACACAAACTGCACCCACATCACCAGCACTGGCCTATCAGGCACTGAGCCACAAGTGACATCACAACCACAAACTCCACCCACAGGACCAGTACTGGCCTATCCAGCACTCAGCCACAAGTGACATCATAACTACAAACTGCAGCCATGTGACCAGCACTGTCCTATCAGGCACTCAGCCACAAGAGACATCACAACCACAAACTGCAGCCACATCACCAGCACTGGCCTATCCGGCACTCAGCCACAAGTGACATCATAAACACAGACTGCACCCACAGGACCAGCACTGGCCTATCAGGCACTGAGCCACAAGTGACATCACAAACACAAACTCCACCCACAGGACCAGCACTGGCCTATCAGCCACTCAGCCACAAGTGACATCACAAACACAAACTGCAGCCACGTGACTAGCACTGGCCTATCAGGCACTGAGACACAAGTGACCTCATAACTAAAAACTGCTGCCATGTGACCAGCATTGGCCTATCAGGCACTGAGCCGCAAGTGACATCACAACCACAAACTGCAGCCACATCACCAGCACTGGCCTATCAGGCACTGAGCCACAAGTGACTTCACAAACACAAACTGCACCCACATCACCAGCACTGGCCTCTCAGGCACTGAGCCACAAGTGACCTCACAAATATAAACTCCACCCACATCACCAGCACTGGCCTATCAGGCACTGAGCCACAAGTGACATCACAAACACAAACTCCACCCACAGGACTAGTACTGGCCTATCCGGCACTCAGCCACAAGTGACATCATAACCACAAACTGCAGCCATGTGACCAGCACCGTCCTATCAGGCACTCAGCCACAAGTGACATCACAACCACAAATTACACCCACAAGACCAGCACCGCCCTACCACGCACAATGCCACAAGTGACATCACAAACACAAAATGCAGCCACAGCACCAGCACTGGCCTATCAGGCACTGAGCCACAAGTGATATCACAACCACAAACTGCACCCACATCACCAGCACTGGCCTATCAGCCACTCAGCCACAAGTGACATCACAAACACAGAGTGCACCCACAGGACCAGCACTGGCCTATCAGGCACTGAGCCTCAAGTGACATCACAACCACAAACTGCAGCCACATCACCAGCACTGGCCTATCAGGCACTGAGCCACAAGTGACATCACAACCACAAACTCCACCCACAGGACCAGCACTGGCCTATCAGGCACTCAGCCACAAGTCACATCACAAACACAAACTGCAGCCACATCACCAGCACTGGCCTATCAGGCACTGAGCCACAAGTGACATCACAACCACAAACTCCACCCACAGGACCAGCACTGGCCTATCAGGCACTCAGCCACAAGTGACATCACAACCACAAACTGCACCCACAGGACCAGCACTGGCCTATCAGGCACTGAGACACAAGTGACATCACAAACACAAAATGCAGCCATGTCACCAGCACTGGCCTATCAGGCACTGAGCCACAAGTGACCTCACAACCACAAACTGCAGCCACGTGAACAGCACTGGCCTGTCAGGCACAGAGCCACAAGTGACATCACAAACACAAACTGCAGCCACATCACCAGCACTGGCCTATCAGGCACTGAGCCAAAAGTGACATCACAAACACAAACTGCAGCCACATCACCAGCACTGGCCTATCAGGCACTGAGCCACAAGTGACATCACAACCACAAACTGCACCCACATCACCAGCACTGGCCTATCAGGCACTGAGCCTCAAGTGACCTCACAAATATAAACTCCACCCACATCACCAGCACTGGCCTATCAGGCACTCAGCCACAAGTGACATCACAAACACAAACTGCAGCCATGTGAACAGCACTGGCCTGTCAGGCACAGAGCCACAAGTGACATCACAAACACAAACTGCAGCCACATCACCAGCACTGGCCTATCAGGCACTGAGCCTCAAGTGACCTCACAACCACAAACTGCACCCACATCACCAGCACTAGCCTATCAGGCACAGAGCCACAAGTGACATCACAAACACAAACTGCAGCCACATGACCAGCACTGGCCTATCAGGCACTCAGCCACAAGTGACATCACAAACACAAACTGCACCCACAGGACCAGCACTGGCCTATCAGGCACTGAGCCACAAGGGACATCACAAACACAAACTGCAGCCATGTGAACAGCACTGGCCTGTCAGGCACTGAGCCAAAAGTGACATCACAAACACAAACTGCAGCCACATCACCAGCACTGGCCTATCGGGCACTCAGCCACAAGTGACATCACAACCACAAACTGCACCCACATCACCAGCACTGGCCTATCAGGCACTGAGCCACAAGTGACATCACAACCACAAACTGCACCCACATCACCAGCACTGGCCTATCAGGCACTGACCACAAGTGACATCACAAACACAAACTGCACCCACAGGACCAGCACTGGCCTATCAGGCACTGAGCCACAAGTGACATCACAACCACAAACTGCACCCACATCACCAGCACTGGCCTATCAGCCACTCAGCCACAAGTGACATCACAAACACAAACTGCACCCACAGGACCAGCACTGGCCTATCAGGCACTCAGCCACAAGTGACATCACAAACACAAACTGCAGCCATGTGGCCAGCACTGGCCTATCCGGCACTCAGCCACAAGTGACATCATAAACACAGACTGCACCCACAGGACCAGCACTGCCCTATCAGGCACTGAGCCACAAGTGACATCACAACCACAAACTGCAGCCACATCACCAGCACTGGCCTATCAGCCACTCAGCCACAAGTGACATCACAAACACAAACTGCAGCCATGTCACCAGCACTGGCCTCTCAGGCACTGAGCCACAAGTGACCTCATAACCACAAACTGCACCCACATCACCAGCACTGGCCTATCAGGCACTCAGCCACAAGTGACCTCACATATATAAACTCCACCCACATCACCAGCTCTGGCCTATCAGGCACTGAGCCACAAGTGACATCACAAACACAAACTGCAGCCACAGGACCAGCACTGGCCTATCAGGCACTGAGCCACAAGTCACATCACAACCACAAAGTGCAGTCACATCACCAGCACTGGCCTATCAGGCACTGAGCCACAAGGGACATCACAACCACAAACTCCACCCACAGGACCAGTACTGGCCTATCAGGCACTGAGCCACAAGCGACCTCATAACTAAAAACTGCAGCCATGTGACCAGCATTGGCCTATCAGGCACTGAGCCACAAGTGACATCACAAACACAAACTGCACCCACATCACCAGCACTGGCCTATCAGCCACTCAGCCACAAGTGACATCACAAACACAAACTCCACCCACATCACCAGCACTGGCCTATCACGCACTGAGCCAGAAGTCACATCACAAAAACAAACTGCACCCACATCACCAGCACTGGCCTATCAGGCACTGAGCCACAAGTGACATCACAACCACAAACTGCAGCCAGAGGACCAGCACTGGCCTATCCAGCACTCAGCCACAAGTGACATCATAACTACAAACTGCAGTCATGTCACCAGCACTGGCCTATCAGGCACTCAGCCACAAGTGACATCACAACCACAAACTGCACCCACATCACCAGCACTGGCCTATCAGGCACTGAGCCACAAGTGACATCACAAACACAAACTGCACCCACATCACCAGCACTGGCCTACCAGGCACTCAGCCACAAGTGACATCACAAACACAAACTGCAGCCACATCACCAGCACTGGCCTATCAGGCACTGAGCCACAAGTGACCTCACAACCACAAACTGCACCCACAGGACCAGTACTGGCCTATCCGGCACTGAGCCAGAACAGGTTGGGGGTTGACCTGCTGGAAAGCAGCTCTGCTGAGAAGGACCTGGGAGTGCTGGTGGACACCAAGTTAAGTATGAGGCAGCAATGTGCCCTTGTGGCCAAGAAGGCCAATGGTATCCTGGGCTGCATCAGAAAGAGTGTTGCCAGCAGGTCGAGGGAGGTGATTCTCCCCCTCTACTCAGCCCTGGTGAGGCCACATCTAGAGTACTGCGTCCAGTTCTGGGCTCCCCAGTACAAGAGGGATGTGGCACTACTGGAGCAAGTCCAGCGAAGGGCCACAAAGATGATTAGGGGACTGGAGCATCTCTCTTATGAGGAAAGGCTGAGAGAGCTGGGCCTGTTTAGCTTGGAGAAGAGAAGGCTGAGAGGAGATCTTATCAATGTGTACAAGTATGTGAAGGGAGGGTGTCGAGAGGATGGGGCCAGACTCTTTTCAGTGGTGACGAGCGACAGGACGCGAGGCAATGGGCACAAACTGAAACACAGACACTTCCATCTTAACATGAGGAAAAACTTTTTCACTGTGAGGGTGACAGAGCACTGGAACAGGTTGCCCCGAGAGGTGGTGGAGTCTCCTTCTCTGGAGATATTCAAAATGCGCCTGGATGCAATCCTGTGCAATGTGCTCTAGGTGACCCTGCTTGAGCAGGGGGGTTGGACTAGATGATATCCAGAGGTCCCTTCCAACCTCAGTGATTCTGTGATTCTGTGAGCCACAAGTGACATCACAACCACAAACTGCACCCACATCACCAGCACTGGCCTATCAGCCACTCAGCCACAAGTGACATCACAAACACAAACTGCACCAACATCACCAGCACTGGCCTATCAGGCACTGAGCCACAAGTGACATCACAACCACAAAGTGCACCCACATCACCAGCACTGGCCTATCAGGCACTGAGCCTCAAGTGACCTCAAAAATATAAACTACACCCACATCACCAGCACTGGCCTATCACGCACTGAGCCACAAGTGACATCACAAACACAAACTCCACCCACATCACCAGCACTGGCCTATCAGGCACTCAGCCACAAGTGACATCACAACCACAAACTGCACCCACAGGACCAGCACTGGCCTATCAGGCACTCAGCCACAAGTGACCTCACAACCACAAACTGCAGCCACAGGACCAGCACTGGCCTATCAGGCACTCAGCCACAAGTGACATCACAAACACAAACTGCACCCACATCACCAGCACTGGCCTATCAGGCACTCAGCCACAAGTGACATCACAACCACAAACTGCAGCCATGTGAACAGCACTGGCCTGTCAGGCACAGAGCCACAAGTGACATCACAAACACAAACTGCACCCACAGGAACAGCACTGGCCTATCAGGCACTGAGCCACAAGTGACATCACAACCACAAACTGCAGCCACATCACCAGCACTGGCCTATCAGGCACTGAGCCACAAGTGACATCACAACCACAAACTCCACCCACAGGACCAGTACTGGCCTATCCAGCACTCAGCCACAAGTGACATCATAACTACAAACTGCAGCCATGTGACCAGCACTGTCCTATCAGGCACTGAGCCACAAGTGACATCACAAACACAAACTGCACCCACATCACCAGCACTGGCCTATCAGCCACTCAGCCACAAGTGACATCACAACCACAAACTGCAGCCACATCACCAGCACTGGCCTATCAGGCACTCAGCCACAAGTGACATCATAAACACAGACTGCACCCACAGGACCAGCACTGGCCTATCAGGCACTGAGCCACAAGTGACATCACAAACACAAACTCCACCCACAGGACCAGCACTGGCCTATCAGCCACTCAGCCACAAGTGACATCACAAACACAAACTGCAGCCACGTGACTAGCACTGGCCTATCAGGCACTGAGACACAAGTGACCTCATAACTAAAAACTGCTGCCATGTGACCAGCATTGGCCTATCAGGCACTGAGCCGCAAGTGACATCACAACCACAAACTGCAGCCACATCACCAGCACTGGCCTATCAGGCACTGAGCCACAAGTGACACCATAACCACAAACTGCAGCCACATCACCAGCACTGGCCTATCAGGCACTGAGCCACAAGTGACTTCACAAACACAAACTGCACCCACATCACCAGCACTGGCCTCTCAGGCACTGAGCCACAAGTGACCTCACAAATATAAACTCCACCCACATCACCAGCACTGGCCTATCAGGCACTGAGCCACAAGTGACATCACAAACACAAACTCCACCCACAGGACTAGTACTGGCCTATCCGGCACTCAGCCACAAGTGACATCATAACCACAAACTGCAGCCATGTGACCAGCACCGTCCTATCAGGCACTCAGCCACAAGTGACATCACAACCACAAATTACACCCACAAGACCAGCACCGCCCTACCACGCACAATGCCACAAGTGACATCACAAACACAAAATGCAGCCACAGCACCAGCACTGGCCTATCAGGCACTGAGCCACAAGTGATATCACAAACACAGAGTGCACCCACAGGACCAGCACTGGCCTATCAGGCACTGAGCCTCAAGTGACATCACAACCACAAACTGCAGCCACATCACCAGCACTGGCCTATCAGGCACTGAGCCACAAGTGACATCACAACCACAAACTCCACCCACAGGACCAGCACTGGCCTATCAGGCACTCAGCCACAAGTGACATCACAACCACAAACTGCAGCCACATCACCAGCACTGGCCTATCAGGCACTGAGCCACAAGTGACATCACAACCACAAACTCCACCCACAGGACCAGCACTGGCCTATCAGGCACTCAGCCACAAGTGACATCACAACCACAAACTGCACCCACAGGACCAGCACTGGCCTATCAGGCACTGAGACACAAGTGACATCACAAACACAAAATGCAGCCATGTCACCAGCACTGGCCTATCAGGCACTGAGCCACAAGTGACCTCACAACCACAAACTGCAGCCACGTGAACAGCACTGGCCTGTCAGGCACAGAGCCACAAGTGACATCACAACCACAAACTGAACCAACATCACCAGCACTGGCCTATCAGGCACTGAGCCAAAAGTGACATCACAAACACAAACTGCAGCCACATCACCAGCACTGGCCTATCAGGCACTGAGCCACAAGTGACATCACAACCACAAACTGCAGCCACATCACCAGCACTGGCCTATCAGCCACTCAGCCACAAGTGACATCACAAACACAAACTGCAGCCATGTCACCAGCACTGGCCTCTCAGGCACTGAGCCACAAGTGACCTCATAACCACAAACTGCACCCACATCACCAGCACTGGCCTATCAGGCACTCAGCCACAAGTGACCTCACAAATATAAACTCCACCCACATCACCAGCACTGGCCTATCAGGCACTGACCACAAGTGACATCACAACCACAAACTGCACCCACAGGACCAGCACTGGCCTATCAGGCACTCAGCCACAAGTGACATCACAAACACAAACTGCAGCCATGTGAACAGCACTGGCCTGTCAGGCACAGAGCCACAAGTGACATCACAAACACAAACTGCAGCCACATCACCAGCACTGGCCTATCAGGCACTGAGCCTCAAGTGACCTCACAACCACAAACTGCACCCACATCACCAGCACTAGCCTATCAGGCACAGAGCCACAAGTGACATCACAAACACAAACTGCAGCCACATGACCAGCACTGGCCTATCAGGCACTCAGCCACAAGTGACATCACAAACACAAACTGCACCCACAGGACCAGCACTGGCCTATCAGGCACTGAGCCACAAGGGACATCACAAACACAAACTGCAGCCATGTGAACAGCACTGGCCTGTCAGGCACTGAGCCACAAGTGACATCACAAACACAAACTGCAGCCACATCACCAGCACTGGCCTATCGGGCACTCAGCCACAAGTGACATCACAACCACAAACTGCACCCACATCACCAGCACTGGCCTATCAGGCACTGAGCCACAAGTGACATCACAACCACAAACTGCACCCACATCACCAGCACTGGCCTATCAGGCACTGACCACAAGTGACATCACAACCACAAACTGCACCCACAGGACCAGCACTGGCCTATCAGGCACTGAGCCACAAGTGACATCACAACCACAAACTGCACCCACATCACCAGCACTGGCCTATCAGCCACTCAGCCACAAGTGACATCACAAACACAAACTGCACCCACAGGACCAGCACTGGCCTATCAGGCACTCAGCCACAAGTGACATCACAAACACAAACTGCAGCCATGTGGCCAGCACTGGCCTATCCGGCACTCAGCCACAAGTGACATCATAAACACAGACTGCACCCACAGGACCAGCACTGCCCTATCAGGCACTGAGCCACAAGTGACATCACAACCACAAACTGCAGCCACATCACCAGCACTGGCCTATCAGCCACTCAGCCACAAGTGACATCACAAACACAAACTGCAGCCATGTCACCAGCACTGGCCTCTCAGGCACTGAGCCACAAGTGACCTCATAACCACAAACTGCACCCACATCACCAGCACTGGCCTATCAGGCACTCAGCCACAAGTGACCTCACATATATAAACTCCACCCACATCACCAGCTCTGGCCTATCAGGCACTGAGCCACAAGTGACATCACAAACACAAACTGCAGCCACAGGACCAGCACTGGCCTATCAGGCACTGAGCCACAAGTCACATCACAACCACAAAGTGCAGTCACATCACCAGCACTGGCCTATCAGGCACTGAGCCACAAGGGACATCACAACCACAAACTCCACCCACAGGACCAGTACTGGCCTATCAGGCACTGAGCCACAAGCGACCTCATAACTAAAAACTGCAGCCATGTGACCAGCATTGGCCTATCAGGCACTGAGCCACAAGTGACATCACAAACACAAACTGCACCCACATCACCAGCACTGGCCTATCAGCCACTCAGCCACAAGTGACATCACAAACACAAACTCCACCCACATCACCAGCACTGGCCTATCACGCACTGAGCCAGAAGTCACATCACAAAAACAAACTGCACCCACATCACCAGCACTGGCCTATCAGGCACTGAGCCACAAGTGACATCACAACCACAAACTGCACCCACATCACCAGCACTGCCTATCAGGCACTCAGCCACAAGTGACATCACAAACAAAAACTGCACCCACATCACCAGCACTGGCCTATCAGCCACTCAGCCACAAGTGACATCACAAACACAGACTGCACCCACAGGACCAGCACTGGCCTATCACGCACAATGCCACAAGTGACATCACAACCACAAACTACAGCCACATCACCAGCACTGGCCTATCAGGCACTGAGCCACAAGTGACATCATAACTAAAAACTGCAGCCACGTCACCAGCACTGGCCTATCAGGCACTGAGCCACAAGTGACATCACAAATATAAACTCCACCCACATCACCAGCACTGGCCTATCAGGCACTCAGCCACAAGTGACATCACAAACACAAACTCCACCCACAGGACCAGCACTGGCCTATCAGGCACTCAGCCACAAGTCACATCACAAACACAAACTGCAGCCACATCACCAGCACTGGCCTATCAGGCACTCAGCCACAAGTGACATCATAACTAAAAACTGCAGCCATGTGACCAGCACTGGCCTATCAGGCACTGAGCCACAAGTGACATCACAACCACAAATGCAGCCATGTGACCAGCACTGGCCTATCAGGCACTCAGCCACAAGTGACATCACAAACACAGACTGCACCCACAGGACCAGCACTGCCCTATCAGGGACAGAGCCACAAGTGACATCACAAACACAAACTCCACCCACATCACCAGCACTGGCCTATCAGGCACTGAGCCACAAGTGACATCACAACCACAAACTGCAGCCACATCACCAGCACTGGCCTATCAGGCACTGAGCCACAAGTGACATCACAACCACAAACTGCACCCACATCACCAGCACTGGCCTATCAGGCACTGAGCCTCAAGTGACATCACAACCACAAACTGCAGCCACATCACCAGCACTGGCCTATCAGGCACTGAGCCACAAGTGACATCACAAACACAAACTCCACCCACAGGACTAGTACTGGCCTATCAGGCACTGAGCCACAAGTGACATCACAAACACAAACTGCACCCACAGGACTAGTACTGGCCTATCAGGCACTGAGCCACAAGTGACATCACAACCACAAACTGTACCCACATCACCAGCACTGGCCTATCAGGCACTCAGCCACAAGTGACATCACAACCACAAACTGCAGCCACATCACCAGCACTGGCCTATCAGGCACAGAGCCACAAGTGACATCACAAATATAAACTGCACCCACAGGACAAACACTGGCCTATCAGGCACTCAGCCACAAGTGACATCATAAACACAAACTCCACCCACAGGACCAGCACTGGCCTATCAGGCACTCAGCCACAAGTCACATCACAAACACAAACTGCAGCCACATCACCAGCACTGGCCTATCAGGCACTGAGCCACAAGTGACATCATAACCAAAAACTGCAGCCATGTGACCAGCACTGGCCTATCAGGCACTGAGCCACAAGTGACATCACAACCACAAATGCAGCCATGTGACCAGCACTGGCCTATCAGGCACTCAGCCACAAGTGACATCACAAACACAGACTGCACCCACAGGACCAGCACTGCCCTATCAGGGACAGAGCCACAAGTGACATCACAAACACAAACTGCACCCACATCACCAGCACTGGCCTATCAGGCACTGAGCCACAAGTGACATCACAACCACAAACTCCACCCACAGGACCAGTACTGGCCTATCCAGCACTCAGCCACAAGTGACATCATAACTACAAACTGCAGCCATGTGACCAGCACTGTCCTATCAGGCACTCAGCCACAAGAGACATCACAACCACAAACTGCAGCCACATCACCAGCACTGGCCTATCCGGCACTCAGCCACAAGTGACATCATAAACACAGACTGCACCCACAGGACCAGCACTGGCCTATCAGGCACTGAGCCACAAGTGACATCACAAACACAAACTCCACCCACAGGACCAGCACTGGCCTATCAGCCACTCAGCCACAAGTGACATCACAAACACAAACTGCAGCCACGTGACTAGCACTGGCCTATCAGGCACTGAGACACAAGTGACCTCATAACTAAAAACTGCTGCCATGTGACCAGCATTGGCCTATCAGGCACTGAGCCGCAAGTGACATCACAACCACAAACTGCAGCCACATCACCAGCACTGGCCTATCAGGCACTGAGCCACAAGTGACTTCACAAACACAAACTGCACCCACATCACCAGCACTGGCCTCTCAGGCACTGAGCCACAAGTGACCTCACAAATATAAACTGCACCCACATCACCAGCACTGGCCTATCAGGCACTGAGCCACAAGTGACATCACAAACACAAACTCCACCCACAGGACTAGTACTGGCCTATCCGGCACTCAGCCACAAGTGACATCATAACCACAAACTGCAGCCATGTGACCAGCACCGTCCTATCAGGCACTCAGCCACAAGTGACATCACAACCACAAATTACACCCACAAGACCAGCACCGCCCTACCACGCACAATGCCACAAGTGACATCACAAACACAAAATGCAGCCACAGCACCAGCACTGGCCTATCAGGCACTGAGCCACAAGTGATATCACAACCACAAACTGCACCCACATCACCAGCACTGGCCTATCAGCCACTCAGCCACAAGTGACATCACAAACACAGAGTGCACCCACAGGACCAGCACTGGCCTATCAGGCACTGAGCCTCAAGTGACATCACAACCACAAACTGCAGCCACATCACCAGCACTGGCCTATCAGGCACTGAGCCACAAGTCACATCACAACCACAAACTCCACCCACAGGACCAGCACTGGCCTATCAGGCACTCAGCCACAAGTCACATCACAAACACAAACTGCAGCCACATCACCAGCACTGGCCTATCAGGCACTCAGCCACAAGTGACATCACAACCACAAACTCCACCCACAGGACCAGCACTGGCCTATCAGGCACTGAGACACAAGTGACATCACAAACACAAAATGCAGCCATGTCACCAGCACTGGCCTATCAGGCACTGAGCCACAAGTGACCTCACAACCACAAACTGCAGCCACGTGAACAGCACTGGCCTGTCAGGCACAGAGCCACAAGTGACATCACAAACACAAACTGCAGCCACATCACCAGCACTGGCCTATCAGGCACAGAGCCACAAGTGACATCACAACCACAAACTGAACCAACATCACCAGCACTGGCCTATCAGGCACTGAGCCAAAAGTGACATCACAAACACAAACTGCAGCCACATCACCAGCACTGGCCTATCAGGCACTGAGCCACAAGTGACATCACAACCACAAACTGCAGCCACATCACCAGCACTGGCCTATCAGGCACTGAGCCACAAGTGACATCACAACCACAAACTGCACCCACATCACCAGCACTGGCCTATCAGGCACTGAGCCTCAAGTGACCTCACAAATATAAACTCCACCCACATCACCAGCACTGGCCTATCAGGCACTGAGACACAAGTGACATCACAAACACAAACTGCAGCCATGTGAACAGCACTGGCCTGTCAGGCACAGAGCCACAAGTGACATCACAAACACAAACTGCAGCCACATCACCAGCACTGGCCTATCAGGCACTGAGCCTCAAGTGACCTCACAACCACAAACTGCACCCACATCACCAGCACTAGCCTATCAGGCACAGAGCCACAAGTGACATCACAAACACAAACTGCAGCCACATGACCAGCACTGGCCTATCAGGCACTCAGCCACAAGTGACATCACAAACACAAACTGCACCCACAGGACCAGCACTGGCCTATCAGGCACTGAGCCACAAGGGACATCACAAACACAAACTGCAGCCATGTGAACAGCACTGGCCTGTCAGGCACTGAGCCAAAAGTGACATCACAAACACAAACTGCAGCCACATCACCAGCACTGGCCTATCGGGCACTCAGCCACAAGTGACATCACAACCACAAACTGCACCCACATCACCAGCACTGGCCTATCAGGCACTGAGCCACAAGTGACATCACAACCACAAACTGCACCCACAGGACCAGCACTGGCCTATCAGGCACTGAGCCACAAGTGACATCACAACCACAAACTGCACCCACATCACCAGCACTGGCCTATCAGCCACTCAGCCACAAGTGACATCACAAACACAAACTGCACCCACAGGACCAGCACTGGCCTATCAGGCACTCAGCCACAAGTGACATCACAAACACAAACTGCAGCCATGTGGCCAGCACTGGCCTATCCGGCACTCAGCCACAAGTGACATCATAAACACAGACTGCACCCACAGGACCAGCACTGCCCTATCAGGCACTGAGCCACAAGTGACATCACAACCACAAACTGCAGCCACATCACCAGCACTGGCCTATCAGCCACTCAGCCACAAGTGACATCACAAACACAAACTGCAGCCATGTCACCAGCACTGGCCTCTCAGGCACTGAGCCACAAGTGACCTCATAACCACAAACTGCACCCACATCACCAGCACTGGCCTATCAGGCACTCAGCCACAAGTGACCTCACATATATAAACTCCACCCACATCACCAGCTCTGGCCTATCAGGCACTGAGCCACAAGTGACATCACAACCACAAACTGCACCCACATCACCAGCACTGGCCTATCAGGCACTGAGCCTCAAGTGACATCACAACCACAAACTGCAGCCACATCACCAGCACTGGCCTATCAGGCACTGAGCCACAAGTCACATCACAACCACAAAGTGCAGTCACATCACCAGCACTGGCCTATCAGGCACTGAGCCACAAGGGACATCACAACCACAAACTCCACCCACAGGACCAGTACTGGCCTATCAGGCACTGAGCCACAAGCGACCTCATAACTAAAAACTGCAGCCATGTGACCAGCATTGGCCTATCAGGCACTGAGCCACAAGTGACATCACAAACACAAACTGCACCCACATCACCAGCACTGGCCTATCAGCCACTCAGCCACAAGTGACATCACAAACACAAACTCCACCCACATCACCAGCACTGGCCTATCACGCACTGAGCCAGAAGTCACATCACAAAAACAAACTGCACCCACATCACCAGCACTGGCCTATCAGGCACTGAGCCACAAGTGACATCATAAACACAGACTGCAGCCAGAGGACCAGCACTGGCCTATCCAGCACTCAGCCACAAGTGACATCATAACTACAAACTGCAGTCATGTCACCAGCACTGGCCTATCAGGCACTCAGCCACAAGTGACATCACAACCACAAACTGCAGCCACATCACCAGCACTGGCCTATCAGGCACTGAGCCACAAGTGACATCACAAACACAAACTGCACCCACATCACCAGCACTGGCCTACCAGGCACTCAGCCACAAGTGACATCACAAACACAAACTGCAGCCACATCACCAGCACTGGCCTATCAGGCACTGAGCCACAAGTGACCTCACAACCACAAACTGCACCCACAGGACCAGTACTGGCCTATCCGGCACTGAGCCAGAACAGGTTGGGGGTTGACCTGCTGGAAAGCAGCTCTGCTGAGAAGGACCTGGGAGTGCTGGTGGACACCAAGTTAAGTATGAGGCAGCAATGTGCCCTTGTGGCCAAGAAGGCCAATGGTATCCTGGGCTGCATCAGAAAGAGTGTTGCCAGCAGGTCGAGGGAGGTGATTCTCCCCCTCTACTCAGCCCTGGTGAGGCCACATCTAGAGTACTGCGTCCAGTTCTGGGCTCCCCAGTACAAGAGGGATGTGGCACTACTGGAGCAAGTCCAGCGAAGGGCCACAAAGATGATTAGGGGACTGGAGCATCTCTCTTATGAGGAAAGGCTGAGAGAGCTGGGCCTGTTTAGCTTGGAGAAGAGAAGGCTGAGAGGAGATCTTATCAATGTGTACAAGTATGTGAAGGGAGGGTGTCGAGAGGATGGGGCCAGACTCTTTTCAGTGGTGACGAGCGACAGGACGCGAGGCAATGGGCACAAACTGAAACACAGACACTTCCATCTTAACATGAGGAAAAACTTTTTCACTGTGAGGGTGACAGAGCACTGGAACAGGTTGCCCCGAGAGGTGGTGGAGTCTCCTTCTCTGGAGATATTCAAAATGCGCCTGGATGCAATCCTGTGCAATGTGCTCTAGGTGACCCTGCTTGAGCAGGGGGGTTGGACTAGATGATATCCAGAGGTCCCTTCCAACCTCAGTGATTCTGTGATTCTGTGAGCCACAAGTGACATCACAACCACAAACTGCACCCACATCACCAGCACTGGCCTATCAGCCACTCAGCCACAAGTGACATCACAAACACAAACTGCAGCCACAGCACCAGCACTGGCCTATCAGGCACTCAGCCACAAGTGACATCACAACCACAAAGTGCACCCACATCACCAGCACTGGCCTATCAGGCACTGAGCCTCAAGTGACCTCAAAAATATAAACTACACCCACATCACCAGCACTGGCCTATCACGCACTGAGCCACAAGTGACATCACAAACACAAACTCCACCCACATCACCAGCACTGGCCTATCAGGCACTCAGCCACAAGTGACATCACAACCACAAACTGCACCCACAGGACCAGCACTGGCCTATCAGGCACTCAGCCACAAGTGACCTCACAACCACAAACTGCAGCCACAGGACCAGCACTGGCCTATCAGGCACTCAGCCACAAGTGACATCACAAACACAAACTGCACCCACATCACCAGCACTGGCCTATCAGGCACTCAGCCACAAGTGACATCACAACCACAAACTGCAGCCATGTGAACAGCACTGGCCTGTCAGGCACAGAGCCACAAGTGACATCACAAACACAAACTGCACCCACAGGAACAGCACTGGCCTATCAGGCACTGAGCCACAAGTGACATCACAACCACAAACTGCAGCCACATCACCAGCACTGGCCTATCAGGCACTATGCCACAAGTGACATCACAAATATAAACTCCACCCACATCACCAGCACTGGCCTATCAGGCACTGAGCCACAAGTGACATCACAAACACAAACTGCACCCACATCACCAGCACTGGCCTATCAGGCACTTGGCCACAAGTGACATCACAACCACAAACTGCACCAACATCACTAGCACTGGCCTATCAGGCACAGAGCCACAAGTGACATCACAAACACAAACTGCACCCACATCACCAGCACTGGCCTATCAGGCACTGAGCCTCAAGTGACCTCACAAATATAAACTCCACCCACATCACCAGCACAGGCCTATCAGGCACAGAGCCACAAGTGACATCACAAACACAAACTGCACCCACATCACCAGCACTGGCCTATCAGGCACTCAGCCACAAGTGACATCACAAACACAAACTGCACCCACATCACCAGCACTGGCCTATCAGGCACTCAGCCACAAGTGACATCACAACCACAAACTGCAGCCATGTGAACAGCACTGGCCTGTCAGGCACAGAGCCACAAGTGACATCACAAACACAAACTGCACCCACATCACCAGCACTGGCCTATCAGCCACTGAGCCACAAGTGACTTCACAACCACAAACTGCAGCCACGTGACCAGCACTGGGCTATCAGGCACTCAGCCACAAGTCACATCACAACCACAAAGTGCAGCCACGTGAACAGCACTGGCCTATCAGGCACTGAGCCACAAGGGACATCACAACCACAAACTGCACCCACATCACCAGCACTGGCCTGTCAGGCACTGAGCCTCAAGTGACCTCACAAATATAAACTGCACCAACATCACTAGCACTGGCCTATCAGGCACTGAGCCAAAAGTGACATCACAAACACAAACTGCACCCACATCACCAGCACTGGCCTATCAGGCACTGAGCCACAAGTGACATCACAAACACAAACTGCAGCCACATCACCAGCACTGGCCTATCAGGCACTCAGCCACAAGTGACATCACAAACACAAACTGCACCCACAGGACCAGCACTGGCCTCTCAGGCACTGAGCCACAAGTGACATCACAAACACAAACTCCACCCACATCACCAGCACTGGCCTATCAGGCACTATGCCACAAGTGACATCACAAACACAAACTGCAGCCATGTGGCCAGCACTGGCCTATCAGGCACTCAGCCACAAGTGACATCATAAACACAGACTGCACCCACAGGACCAGCACTGCCCTATCAGGCACTGAGCCACAAGTGACATCACAACCACAAACTGCAGCCACATCACCAGCACTGGCCTATCAGGCACTGAGCCACAAGTGACATCACAAACACAAACTCCACCCACATCACCAGCACTGGCCTATCAGGCACAGAGCCACAAGTGACATCACAACCACAAACTGCAGCCACAGGACCAGCACTGGGCTATCAGGCACTCAGCCACAAGTCACATCACAACCACAAAGTGCAGTCACATCACCAGCCTTGGCCTATCAGGCACTGAGCCACAAGTGACATCACAAACACAGACTGTACCCACAGGACCAGCACTGGCCTATGAGGCACTCAGCCACAAGTGACATCACAAACTCAAACTGCAGCCACGTGACTAGCACTGGCCTATCAGGCACTGAGTCACAAGCGACCTCATAACTAAAAACTGCAGTCATGTGACCAGCATTGGCCTATCAGGCACTGAGCCGCAAGTGACATCACAAACACAAACTGCAGCCACATCACCAGCACTGGCCTATCAGGCACTGAGCCACAAGTGACATCACAACCACAAACTGCACCCACAGCACCAGCACTGGCCTATCAGGCACTGAGCCACAAGTGACATCACAAACACAAACTCCACCCACAGGACTAGTACTGGCCTATCCGGCACTGAGACACAAGTGACATCACAAACACAAACTGCAGCCACATCACCAGCACTGGCCTATCAGGCACTGACCACAAGTGACATCACAACCAAAAATGCAGCCATGTGACCAGCACTGGCCTATCAGGCACTCAGCCACAAGTGACATCCCAAACACAAACTCCACCCACATCACCAGCACTGGCCTATCAGGCACTCAGCCACAAGTGACATCACAACCACAAACTGAACCAACATCACCAGCACTGGCCTATCAGGCACTGAGCCACAAGTGACTTCACAACCACAAACTGCAGCCACGTGACCAGCACTGGCCTATCAGGCACTGAGCCACAAGTCACATCACAACCACAAAGTGCAGTCACATCACCAGCACTGGCCTATCAGGAACTGAGCTACAAGGGACATCACAACCACAAAGTGCAGTCACATCACCAGCACTGGCCTATCAGGCACTGAGCCACAAGCGACCTCATAACTAAAAACTGCAGCCATGTGACCAGCATTGGCCTATCAGGCACTGAGCCACAAGTGACATCACAAACACAAACTGCACCCACATCACCAGCACTGGCCTATCAGCCACTCAGCCACAAGTGACATCACAAACACAAACTCCACCCACATCACCAGCACTGGCCTATCACGCACTGAGCCAGAAGTCACATCACAAAAACAAACTGCACCCACATCACCAGCACTGGCCTCTCAGGCACTGAGCCACAAGTGACATCACAACCACAAACTGCAGCCAGAGGACCAGCACTGGCCTATCCAGCACTCAGCCACAAGTGACATCATAACTACAAACTGCAGTCATGTCACCAGCACTGGCCTATCAGGCACTCAGCCACAAGTGACATCACAAACACAAACTGCAGCCACATCACCAGCACTGGCCTATCAGGCACTGAGCCACAAGTGACATCACAAACACAAACTGCACCCACATCACCAGCACTGGCCTACCAGGCACTCAGCCACAAGTGACATCACAAACACAAACTCCACCCACATCACCAGCACTGGCCTATCACGCACTGAGCCAGAAGTCACATCACAAAAACAAACTGCACCCACATCACCAGCACTGGCCTCTCAGGCACTGAGCCACAAGTGACATCACAACCACAAACTGCAGCCAGAGGACCAGCACTGGCCTATCCAGCACTCAGCCACAAGTGACATCATAACTACAAACTGCAGTCATGTCACCAGCACTGGCCTATCAGGCACTCAGCCACAAGTGACATCACAACCACAAACTGCAGCCACATCACCAGCACTGGCCTATCAGGCACTGAGCCACAAGTGACATCACAAACACAAACTGCACCCACATCACCAGCACTGGCCTACCAGGCACTCAGCCACAAGTGACATCACAAACACAAACTGCAGCCACATCACCAGCACTGGGCTATCAGGCACTGAGCCACAAGTGACCTCACAACCACAAACTGCACCCACAGGACCAGTACTGGCCTATCCGGCACTGAGCCAGAACAGGTTGGGGGTTGACCTGCTGGAAAGCAGCTCTGCTGAGAAGGACCTGGGAGTGCTGGTGGACACCAAGTTAAGTATGAGGCAGCAATGTGCCCTTGTGGCCAAGAAGGCCAATGGTATCCTGGGCTGCATCAGAAAGAGTGTTGCCAGCAGGTCGAGGGAGGTGATTCTCCCCCTCTACTCAGCCCTGGTGAGGCCACATCTAGAGTACTGCGTCCAGTTCTGGGCTCCCCAGTACAAGAGGGATGTGGCACTACTGGAGCAAGTCCAGCGAAGGGCCACAAAGATGATTAGGGGACTGGAGCATCTCTCTTATGAGGAAAGGCTGAGAGAGCTGGGCCTGTTTAGCTTGGAGAAGAGAAGGCTGAGAGGAGATCTTATCAATGTGTACAAGTATGTGAAGGGAGGGTGTCGAGAGGATGGGGCCAGACTCTTTTCAGTGGTGACGAGCGACAGGACGCGAGGCAATGGGCACAAACTGAAACACAGACACTTCCATCTTAACATGAGGAAAAACTTTTTCACTGTGAGGGTGACAGAGCACTGGAACAGGTTGCCCCGAGAGGTGGTGGAGTCTCCTTCTCTGGAGATATTCAAAATGCGCCTGGATGCAATCCTGTGCAATGTGCTCTAGGTGACCCTGCTTGAGCAGGGGGGTTGGACTAGATGATATCCAGAGGTCCCTTCCAACCTCAGTGATTCTGTGATTCTGTGAGCCACAAGTGACATCACAACCACAAACTGCACCCACATCACCAGCACTGGCCTATCAGCCACTCAGCCACAAGTGACATCACAAACACAAACTGCACCAACATCACCAGCACTGGCCTATCAGGCACTGAGCCACAAGTGACATCACAACCACAAAGTGCACCCACATCACCAGCACTGGCCTATCAGGCACTGAGCCTCAAGTGACCTCAAAAATATAAACTACACCCACATCACCAGCACTGGCCTATCACGCACTGAGCCACAAGTGACATCACAAACACAAACTCCACCCACATCACCAGCACTGGCCTATCAGGCACTCAGCCACAAGTGACATCACAACCACAAACTGCACCCACAGGACCAGCACTGGCCTATCAGGCACTCAGCCACAAGTGACCTCACAACCACAAACTGCAGCCACAGGACCAGCACTGGCCTATCAGGCACTCAGCCACAAGTGACATCACAAACACAAACTGCACCCACATCACCAGCACTGGCCTATCAGGCACTCAGCCACAAGTGACATCACAACCACAAACTGCAGCCATGTGAACAGCACTGGCCTGTCAGGCACAGAGCCACAAGTGACATCACAAACACAAACTGCACCCACAGGAACAGCACTGGCCTATCAGGCACTGAGCCACAAGTGACATCACAACCACAAACTGCAGCCACATCACCAGCACTGGCCTATCAGGCACTGAGCCACAAGTGACATCACAACCACAAACTCCACCCACAGGACCAGTACTGGCCTATCCAGCACTCAGCCACAAGTGACATCATAACTACAAACTGCAGCCATGTGACCAGCACTGTCCTATCAGGCACTGAGCCACAAGTGACATCACAAACACAAACTGCACCCACATCACCAGCACTGGCCTATCAGCCACTCAGCCACAAGTGACATCACAACCACAAACTGCAGCCACATCACCAGCACTGGCCTATCAGGCACTCAGCCACAAGTGACATCATAAACACAGACTGCACCCACAGGACCAGCACTGGCCTATCAGGCACTGAGCCACAAGTGACATCACAAACACAAACTCCACCCACAGGACCAGCACTGGCCTATCAGCCACTCAGCCACAAGTGACATCACAAACACAAACTGCAGCCACGTGACTAGCACTGGCCTATCAGGCACTGAGACACAAGTGACCTCATAACTAAAAACTGCTGCCATGTGACCAGCATTGGCCTATCAGGCACTGAGCCGCAAGTGACATCACAACCACAAACTGCAGCCACATCACCAGCACTGGCCTATCAGGCACTGAGCCACAAGTGACACCATAACCACAAACTGCAGCCACATCACCAGCACTGGCCTATCAGGCACTGAGCCACAAGTGACTTCACAAACACAAACTGCACCCACATCACCAGCACTGGCCTCTCAGGCACTGAGCCACAAGTGACCTCACAAATATAAACTCCACCCACATCACCAGCACTGGCCTATCAGGCACTGAGCCACAAGTGACATCACAAACACAAACTCCACCCACAGGACTAGTACTGGCCTATCCGGCACTCAGCCACAAGTGACATCATAACCACAAACTGCAGCCATGTGACCAGCACCGTCCTATCAGGCACTCAGCCACAAGTGACATCACAACCACAAATTACACCCACAAGACCAGCACCGCCCTACCACGCACAATGCCACAAGTGACATCACAAACACAAAATGCAGCCACAGCACCAGCACTGGCCTATCAGGCACTGAGCCACAAGTGATATCACAAACACAGAGTGCACCCACAGGACCAGCACTGGCCTATCAGGCACTGAGCCTCAAGTGACATCACAACCACAAACTGCAGCCACATCACCAGCACTGGCCTATCAGGCACTGAGCCACAAGTGACATCACAACCACAAACTCCACCCACAGGACCAGCACTGGCCTATCAGGCACTCAGCCACAAGTGACATCACAACCACAAACTGCAGCCACATCACCAGCACTGGCCTATCAGGCACTGAGCCACAAGTGACATCACAACCACAAACTCCACCCACAGGACCAGCACTGGCCTATCAGGCACTCAGCCACAAGTGACATCACAACCACAAACTGCACCCACAGGACCAGCACTGGCCTATCAGGCACTGAGACACAAGTGACATCACAAACACAAAATGCAGCCATGTCACCAGCACTGGCCTATCAGGCACTGAGCCACAAGTGACCTCACAACCACAAACTGCAGCCACGTGAACAGCACTGGCCTGTCAGGCACAGAGCCACAAGTGACATCACAACCACAAACTGAACCAACATCACCAGCACTGGCCTATCAGGCACTGAGCCAAAAGTGACATCACAAACACAAACTGCAGCCACATCACCAGCACTGGCCTATCAGGCACTGAGCCACAAGTGACATCACAACCACAAACTGCAGCCACATCACCAGCACTGGCCTATCAGCCACTCAGCCACAAGTGACATCACAAACACAAACTGCAGCCATGTCACCAGCACTGGCCTCTCAGGCACTGAGCCACAAGTGACCTCATAACCACAAACTGCACCCACATCACCAGCACTGGCCTATCAGGCACTCAGCCACAAGTGACCTCACAAATATAAACTCCACCCACATCACCAGCACTGGCCTATCAGGCACTGACCACAAGTGACATCACAACCACAAACTGCACCCACAGGACCAGCACTGGCCTATCAGGCACTCAGCCACAAGTGACATCACAAACACAAACTGCAGCCATGTGAACAGCACTGGCCTGTCAGGCACAGAGCCACAAGTGACATCACAAACACAAACTGCAGCCACATCACCAGCACTGGCCTATCAGGCACTGAGCCTCAAGTGACCTCACAACCAC
Source organism: Apteryx mantelli (assembly GCF_036417845.1). NCBI lineage: Eukaryota > Metazoa > Chordata > Aves > Apterygiformes > Apterygidae > Apteryx > Apteryx mantelli. Next base: position 368,802 of record NC_089999.1, read on the forward strand.
AAACTGCACCCACATCACCAGCACTAGCCTATCAGGCACAGAGCCACAAGTGACATCACAAACACAAACTGCAGCCACATGACCAGCACTGGCCTATCAGGCACTCAGCCACAAGTGACATCACAAACACAAACTGCACCCACAGGACCAGCACTGGCCTATCAGGCACTGAGCCACAAGGGACATCACAAACACAAACTGCAGCCATGTGAACAGCACTGGCCTGTCAGGCACTGAGCCACAAGTGACATCACAAACACAAACTGCAGCCACATCACCAGCACTGGCCTATCGGGCACTCAGCCACAAGTGACATCACAACCACAAACTGCACCCACATCACCAGCACTGGCCTATCAGGCACTGAGCCACAAGTGACATCACAACCACAAACTGCACCCACATCACCAGCACTGGCCTATCAGGCACTGACCACAAGTGACATCACAACCACAAACTGCACCCACAGGACCAGCACTGGCCTATCAGGCACTGAGCCACAAGTGACATCACAACCACAAACTGCACCCACATCACCAGCACTGGCCTATCAGCCACTCAGCCACAAGTGACATCACAAACACAAACTGCACCCACAGGACCAGCACTGGCCTATCAGGCACTCAGCCACAAGTGACATCACAAACACAAACTGCAGCCATGTGGCCAGCACTGGCCTATCCGGCACTCAGCCACAAGTGACATCATAAACACAGACTGCACCCACAGGACCAGCACTGCCCTATCAGGCACTGAGCCACAAGTGACATCACAACCACAAACTGCAGCCACATCACCAGCACTGGCCTATCAGCCACTCAGCCACAAGTGACATCACAAACACAAACTGCAGCCATGTCACCAGCACTGGCCTCTCAGGCACTGAGCCACAAGTGACCTCATAACCACAAACTGCACCCACATCACCAGCACTGGCCTATCAGGCACTCAGCCACAAGTGACCTCACATATATAAACTCCACCCACATCACCAGCTCTGGCCTATCAGGCACTGAGCCACAAGTGACATCACAAACACAAACTGCAGCCACAGGACCAGCACTGGCCTATCAGGCACTGAGCCACAAGTCACATCACAACCACAAAGTGCAGTCACATCACCAGCACTGGCCTATCAGGCACTGAGCCACAAGGGACATCACAACCACAAACTCCACCCACAGGACCAGTACTGGCCTATCAGGCACTGAGCCACAAGCGACCTCATAACTAAAAACTGCAGCCATGTGACCAGCATTGGCCTATCAGGCACTGAGCCACAAGTGACATCACAAACACAAACTGCACCCACATCACCAGCACTGGCCTATCAGCCACTCAGCCACAAGTGACATCACAAACACAAACTCCACCCACATCACCAGCACTGGCCTATCACGCACTGAACCAGAAGTCACATCACAAAAACAAACTGCACCCACATCACCAGCACTGGCCTATCAGGCACTGAGCCACAAGTGACATCACAACCACAAACTGCACCCACATCACCAGCACTGCCTATCAGGCACTCAGCCACAAGTGACATCACAAACAAAAACTGCACCCACATCACCAGCACTGGCCTATCAGCCACTCAGCCACAAGTGACATCACAAACACAGACTGCACCCACAGGACCAGCACTGGCCTATCACGCACAATGCCACAAGTGACATCACAACCACAAACTACAGCCACATCACCAGCACTGGCCTATCAGGCACTGAGCCACAAGTGACATCATAACTAAAAACTGCAGCCACGTCACCAGCACTGGCCTATCAGGCACTGAGCCACAAGTGACATCACAAATATAAACTCCACCCACATCACCAGCACTGGCCTATCAGGCACTCAGCCACAAGTGACATCACAAACACAAACTCCACCCACAGGACCAGCACTGGCCTATCAGGCACTCAGCCACAAGTCACATCACAAACACAAACTGCAGCCACATCACCAGCACTGGCCTATCAGGCACTCAGCCACAAGTGACATCATAACTAAAAACTGCAGCCATGTGACCAGCACTGGCCTATCAGGCACTGAGCCACAAGTGACATCACAACCACAAATGCAGCCATGTGACCAGCACTGGCCTATCAGGCACTCAGCCACAAGTGACATCACAAACACAGACTGCACCCACAGGACCAGCACTGCCCTATCAGGGACAGAGCCACAAGTGACATCACAAACACAAACTCCACCCACATCACCAGCACTGGCCTATCAGGCACTGAGCCACAAGTGACATCACAACCACAAACTGCAGCCACATCACCAGCACTGGCCTATCAGGCACTGAGCCACAAGTGACATCACAACCACAAACTGCACCCACATCACCAGCACTGGCCTATCAGGCACTGAGCCTCAAGTGACATCACAACCACAAACTGCAGCCACATCACCAGCACTGGCCTATCAGGCACTGAGCCACAAGTGACATCACAAACACAAACTCCACCCACAGGACTAGTACTGGCCTATCAGGCACTGAGCCACAAGTGACATCACAAACACAAACTGCACCCACAGGACTAGTACTGGCCTATCAGGCACTGAGCCACAAGTGACATCACAACCACAAACTGTACCCACATCACCAGCACTGGCCTATCAGGCACTCAGCCACAAGTGACATCACAACCACAAACTGCAGCCACATCACCAGCACTGGCCTATCAGGCACAGAGCCACAAGTGACATCACAAATATAAACTGCACCCACAGGACAAACACTGGCCTATCAGGCACTCAGCCACAAGTGACATCATAAACACAAACTCCACCCACAGGACCAGCACTGGCCTATCAGGCACTCAGCCACAAGTCACATCACAAACACAAACTGCAGCCACATCACCAGCACTGGCCTATCAGGCACTGAGCCACAAGTGACATCATAACCAAAAACTGCAGCCATGTGACCAGCACTGGCCTATCAGGCACTGAGCCACAAGTGACATCACAACCACAAATGCAGCCATGTGACCAGCACTGGCCTATCAGGCACTCAGCCACAAGTGACATCACAAACACAGACTGCACCCACAGGACCAGCACTGCCCTATCAGGGACAGAGCCACAAGTGACATCACAAACACAAACTGCACCCACATCACCAGCACTGGCCTATCAGGCACTGAGCCACAAGTGACATCACAACCACAAACTCCACCCACAGGACCAGTACTGGCCTATCCAGCACTCAGCCACAAGTGACATCATAACTACAAACTGCAGCCATGTGACCAGCACTGTCCTATCAGGCACTCAGCCACAAGAGACATCACAACCACAAACTGCAGCCACATCACCAGCACTGGCCTATCCGGCACTCAGCCACAAGTGACATCATAAACACAGACTGCACCCACAGGACCAGCACTGGCCTATCAGGCACTGAGCCACAAGTGACATCACAAACACAAACTCCACCCACAGGACCAGCACTGGCCTATCAGCCACTCAGCCACAAGTGACATCACAAACACAAACTGCAGCCACGTGACTAGCACTGGCCTATCAGGCACTGAGACACAAGTGACCTCATAACTAAAAACTGCTGCCATGTGACCAGCATTGGCCTATCAGGCACTGAGCCGCAAGTGACATCACAACCACAAACTGCAGCCACATCACCAGCACTGGCCTATCAGGCACTGAGCCACAAGTGACTTCACAAACACAAACTGCACCCACATCACCAGCACTGGCCTCTCAGGCACTGAGCCACAAGTGACCTCACAAATATAAACTGCACCCACATCACCAGCACTGGCCTATCAGGCACTGAGCCACAAGTGACATCACAAACACAAACTCCACCCACAGGACTAGTACTGGCCTATCCGGCACTCAGCCACAAGTGACATCATAACCACAAACTGCAGCCATGTGACCAGCACCGTCCTATCAGGCACTCAGCCACAAGTGACATCACAACCACAAATTACACCCACAAGACCAGCACCGCCCTACCACGCACAATGCCACAAGTGACATCACAAACACAAAATGCAGCCACAGCACCAGCACTGGCCTATCAGGCACTGAGCCACAAGTGATATCACAACCACAAACTGCACCCACATCACCAGCACTGGCCTATCAGCCACTCAGCCACAAGTGACATCACAAACACAGAGTGCACCCACAGGACCAGCACTGGCCTATCAGGCACTGAGCCTCAAGTGACATCACAACCACAAACTGCAGCCACATCACCAGCACTGGCCTATCAGGCACTGAGCCACAAGTCACATCACAACCACAAACTCCACCCACAGGACCAGCACTGGCCTATCAGGCACTCAGCCACAAGTCACATCACAAACACAAACTGCAGCCACATCACCAGCACTGGCCTATCAGGCACTCAGCCACAAGTGACATCACAACCACAAACTCCACCCACAGGACCAGCACTGGCCTATCAGGCACTGAGACACAAGTGACATCACAAACACAAAATGCAGCCATGTCACCAGCACTGGCCTATCAGGCACTGAGCCACAAGTGACCTCACAACCACAAACTGCAGCCACGTGAACAGCACTGGCCTGTCAGGCACAGAGCCACAAGTGACATCACAAACACAAACTGCAGCCACATCACCAGCACTGGCCTATCAGGCACAGAGCCACAAGTGACATCACAACCACAAACTGAACCAACATCACCAGCACTGGCCTATCAGGCACTGAGCCAAAAGTGACATCACAAACACAAACTGCAGCCACATCACCAGCACTGGCCTATCAGGCACTGAGCCACAAGTGACATCACAACCACAAACTGCAGCCACATCACCAGCACTGGCCTATCAGGCACTGAGCCACAAGTGACATCACAACCACAAACTGCACCCACATCACCAGCACTGGCCTATCAGGCACTGAGCCTCAAGTGACCTCACAAATATAAACTCCACCCACATCACCAGCACTGGCCTATCAGGCACTGAGACACAAGTGACATCACAAACACAAACTGCAGCCATGTGAACAGCACTGGCCTGTCAGGCACAGAGCCACAAGTGACATCACAAACACAAACTGCAGCCACATCACCAGCACTGGCCTATCAGGCACTGAGCCTCAAGTGACCTCACAACCACAAACTGCACCCACATCACCAGCACTAGCCTATCAGGCACAGAGCCACAAGTGACATCACAAACACAAACTGCAGCCACATGACCAGCACTGGCCTATCAGGCACTCAGCCACAAGTGACATCACAAACACAAACTGCACCCACAGGACCAGCACTGGCCTATCAGGCACTGAGCCACAAGGGACATCACAAACACAAACTGCAGCCATGTGAACAGCACTGGCCTGTCAGGCACTGAGCCAAAAGTGACATCACAAACACAAACTGCAGCCACATCACCAGCACTGGCCTATCGGGCACTCAGCCACAAGTGACATCACAACCACAAACTGCACCCACATCACCAGCACTGGCCTATCAGGCACTGAGCCACAAGTGACATCACAACCACAAACTGCACCCACAGGACCAGCACTGGCCTATCAGGCACTGAGCCACAAGTGACATCACAACCACAAACTGCACCCACATCACCAGCACTGGCCTATCAGCCACTCAGCCACAAGTGACATCACAAACACAAACTGCACCCACAGGACCAGCACTGGCCTATCAGGCACTCAGCCACAAGTGACATCACAAACACAAACTGCAGCCATGTGGCCAGCACTGGCCTATCCGGCACTCAGCCACAAGTGACATCATAAACACAGACTGCACCCACAGGACCAGCACTGCCCTATCAGGCACTGAGCCACAAGTGACATCACAACCACAAACTGCAGCCACATCACCAGCACTGGCCTATCAGCCACTCAGCCACAAGTGACATCACAAACACAAACTGCAGCCATGTCACCAGCACTGGCCTCTCAGGCACTGAGCCACAAGTGACCTCATAACCACAAACTGCACCCACATCACCAGCACTGGCCTATCAGGCACTCAGCCACAAGTGACCTCACATATATAAACTCCACCCACATCACCAGCTCTGGCCTATCAGGCACTGAGCCACAAGTGACATCACAAACACAAACTGCAGCCACAGGACCAGCACTGGCCTATCAGGCACTGAGCCACAAGTCACATCACAACCACAAAGTGCAGTCACATCACCAGCACTGGCCTATCAGGCACTGAGCCACAAGGGACATCACAACCACAAACTCCACCCACAGGACCAGTACTGGCCTATCAGGCACTGAGCCACAAGCGACCTCATAACTAAAAACTGCAGCCATGTGACCAGCATTGGCCTATCAGGCACTGAGCCACAAGTGACATCACAAACACAAACTGCACCCACATCACCAGCACTGGCCTATCAGCCACTCAGCCACAAGTGACATCACAAACACAAACTCCACCCACATCACCAGCACTGGCCTATCACGCACTGAGCCAGAAGTCACATCACAAAAACAAACTGCACCCACATCACCAGCACTGGCCTATCAGGCACTGAGCCACAAGTGACATCATAAACACAGACTGCAGCCAGAGGACCAGCACTGGCCTATCCAGCACTCAGCCACAAGTGACATCATAACTACAAACTGCAGTCATGTCACCAGCACTGGCCTATCAGGCACTCAGCCACAAGTGACATCACAACCACAAACTGCAGCCACATCACCAGCACTGGCCTATCAGGCACTGAGCCACAAGTGACATCACAAACACAAACTGCACCCACATCACCAGCACTGGCCTACCAGGCACTCAGCCACAAGTGACATCACAAACACAAACTGCAGCCACATCACCAGCACTGGCCTATCAGGCACTGAGCCACAAGTGACCTCACAACCACAAACTGCACCCACAGGACCAGTACTGGCCTATCCGGCACTGAGCCAGAACAGGTTGGGGGTTGACCTGCTGGAAAGCAGCTCTGCTGAGAAGGACCTGGGAGTGCTGGTGGACACCAAGTTAAGTATGAGGCAGCAATGTGCCCTTGTGGCCAAGAAGGCCAATGGTATCCTGGGCTGCATCAGAAAGAGTGTTGCCAGCAGGTCGAGGGAGGTGATTCTCCCCCTCTACTCAGCCCTGGTGAGGCCACATCTAGAGTACTGCGTCCAGTTCTGGGCTCCCCAGTACAAGAGGGATGTGGCACTACTGGAGCAAGTCCAGCGAAGGGCCACAAAGATGATTAGGGGACTGGAGCATCTCTCTTATGAGGAAAGGCTGAGAGAGCTGGGCCTGTTTAGCTTGGAGAAGAGAAGGCTGAGAGGAGATCTTATCAATGTGTACAAGTATGTGAAGGGAGGGTGTCGAGAGGATGGGGCCAGACTCTTTTCAGTGGTGACGAGCGACAGGACGCGAGGCAATGGGCACAAACTGAAACACAGACACTTCCATCTTAACATGAGGAAAAACTTTTTCACTGTGAGGGTGACAGAGCACTGGAACAGGTTGCCCCGAGAGGTGGTGGAGTCTCCTTCTCTGGAGATATTCAAAATGCGCCTGGATGCAATCCTGTGCAATGTGCTCTAGGTGACCCTGCTTGAGCAGGGGGGTTGGACTAGATGATATCCAGAGGTCCCTTCCAACCTCAGTGATTCTGTGATTCTGTGAGCCACAAGTGACATCACAACCACAAACTGCACCCACATCACCAGCACTGGCCTATCAGCCACTCAGCCACAAGTGACATCACAAACACAAACTGCAGCCACAGCACCAGCACTGGCCTATCAGGCACTCAGCCACAAGTGACATCACAACCACAAAGTGCACCCACATCACCAGCACTGGCCTATCAGGCACTGAGCCTCAAGTGACCTCAAAAATATAAACTACACCCACATCACCAGCACTGGCCTATCACGCACTGAGCCACAAGTGACATCACAAACACAAACTCCACCCACATCACCAGCACTGGCCTATCAGGCACTCAGCCACAAGTGACATCACAACCACAAACTGCACCCACAGGACCAGCACTGGCCTATCAGGCACTCAGCCACAAGTGACATCACAAACACAAACTGCAGCCACAGGACCAGCACTGGCCTATCAGGCACTCAGCCACAAGTGACATCACAAACACAAACTGCACCCACATCACCAGCACTGGCCTATCAGGCACTCAGCCACAAGTGACATCACAACCACAAACTGCAGCCATGTGAACAGCACTGGCCTGTCAGGCACAGAGCCACAAGTGACATCACAAACACAAACTGCACCCACAGGAACAGCACTGGCCTATCAGGCACTGAGCCACAAGTGACATCACAACCACAAACTGCAGCCACATCACCAGCACTGGCCTATCAGGCACTATGCCACAAGTGACATCACAAATATAAACTCCACCCACATCACCAGCACTGGCCTATCAGGCACTGAGCCACAAGTGACATCACAAACACAAACTGCACCCACATCACCAGCACTGGCCTATCAGGCACTTGGCCACAAGTGACATCACAACCACAAACTGCACCAACATCACTAGCACTGGCCTATCAGGCACAGAGCCACAAGTGACATCACAAACACAAACTGCACCCACATCACCAGCACTGGCCTATCAGGCACTGAGCCTCAAGTGACCTCACAAATATAAACTCCACCCACATCACCAGCACAGGCCTATCAGGCACAGAGCCACAAGTGACATCACAAACACAAACTGCACCCACATCACCAGCACTGGCCTATCAGGCACTCAGCCACAAGTGACATCACAAACACAAACTGCACCCACATCACCAGCACTGGCCTATCAGGCACTCAGCCACAAGTGACATCACAACCACAAACTGCAGCCATGTGAACAGCACTGGCCTGTCAGGCACAGAGCCACAAGTGACATCACAAACACAAACTGCACCCACATCACCAGCACTGGCCTATCAGCCACTGAGCCACAAGTGACTTCACAACCACAAACTGCAGCCACGTGACCAGCACTGGGCTATCAGGCACTCAGCCACAAGTCACATCACAACCACAAAGTGCAGCCACGTGAACAGCACTGGCCTATCAGGCACTGAGCCACAAGGGACATCACAACCACAAACTGCACCCACATCACCAGCACTGGCCTGTCAGGCACTGAGCCTCAAGTGACCTCACAAATATAAACTGCACCAACATCACTAGCACTGGCCTATCAGGCACTGAGCCAAAAGTGACATCACAAACACAAACTGCACCCACATCACCAGCACTGGCCTATCAGGCACTGAGCCACAAGTGACATCACAAACACAAACTGCAGCCACATCACCAGCACTGGCCTATCAGGCACTCAGCCACAAGTGACATCACAAACACAAACTGCACCCACAGGACCAGCACTGGCCTCTCAGGCACTGAGCCACAAGTGACATCACAAACACAAACTCCACCCACATCACCAGCACTGGCCTATCAGGCACTATGCCACAAGTGACATCACAAACACAAACTGCAGCCATGTGGCCAGCACTGGCCTATCAGGCACTCAGCCACAAGTGACATCATAAACACAGACTGCACCCACAGGACCAGCACTGCCCTATCAGGCACTGAGCCACAAGTGACATCACAACCACAAACTGCAGCCACATCACCAGCACTGGCCTATCAGGCACTGAGCCACAAGTGACATCACAAACACAAACTCCACCCACATCACCAGCACTGGCCTATCAGGCACAGAGCCACAAGTGACATCACAACCACAAACTGCAGCCACAGGACCAGCACTGGGCTATCAGGCACTCAGCCACAAGTCACATCACAACCACAAAGTGCAGTCACATCACCAGCCTTGGCCTATCAGGCACTGAGCCACAAGTGACATCACAAACACAGACTGTACCCACAGGACCAGCACTGGCCTATGAGGCACTCAGCCACAAGTGACATCACAAACTCAAACTGCAGCCACGTGACTAGCACTGGCCTATCAGGCACTGAGTCACAAGCGACCTCATAACTAAAAACTGCAGTCATGTGACCAGCATTGGCCTATCAGGCACTGAGCCGCAAGTGACATCACAAACACAAACTGCAGCCACATCACCAGCACTGGCCTATCAGGCACTGAGCCACAAGTGACATCACAACCACAAACTGCACCCACAGCACCAGCACTGGCCTATCAGGCACTGAGCCACAAGTGACATCACAAACACAAACTCCACCCACAGGACTAGTACTGGCCTATCCGGCACTGAGACACAAGTGACATCACAAACACAAACTGCAGCCACATCACCAGCACTGGCCTATCAGGCACTGACCACAAGTGACATCACAACCAAAAATGCAGCCATGTGACCAGCACTGGCCTATCAGGCACTCAGCCACAAGTGACATCCCAAACACAAACTCCACCCACATCACCAGCACTGGCCTATCAGGCACTCAGCCACAAGTGACATCACAACCACAAACTGAACCAACATCACCAGCACTGGCCTATCAGGCACTGAGCCACAAGTGACTTCACAACCACAAACTGCAGCCACGTGACCAGCACTGGCCTATCAGGCACTGAGCCACAAGTCACATCACAACCACAAAGTGCAGTCACATCACCAGCACTGGCCTATCAGGAACTGAGCTACAAGGGACATCACAACCACAAAGTGCAGTCACATCACCAGCACTGGCCTATCAGGCACTGAGCCACAAGCGACCTCATAACTAAAAACTGCAGCCATGTGACCAGCATTGGCCTATCAGGCACTGAGCCACAAGTGACATCACAAACACAAACTGCACCCACATCACCAGCACTGGCCTATCAGCCACTCAGCCACAAGTGACATCACAAACACAAACTCCACCCACATCACCAGCACTGGCCTATCACGCACTGAGCCAGAAGTCACATCACAAAAACAAACTGCACCCACATCACCAGCACTGGCCTCTCAGGCACTGAGCCACAAGTGACATCACAACCACAAACTGCAGCCAGAGGACCAGCACTGGCCTATCCAGCACTCAGCCACAAGTGACATCATAACTACAAACTGCAGTCATGTCACCAGCACTGGCCTATCAGGCACTCAGCCACAAGTGACATCACAAACACAAACTGCAGCCACATCACCAGCACTGGCCTATCAGGCACTGAGCCACAAGTGACATCACAAACACAAACTGCACCCACATCACCAGCACTGGCCTACCAGGCACTCAGCCACAAGTGACATCACAAACACAAACTCCACCCACATCACCAGCACTGGCCTATCACGCACTGAGCCAGAAGTCACATCACAAAAACAAACTGCACCCACATCACCAGCACTGGCCTCTCAGGCACTGAGCCACAAGTGACATCACAACCACAAACTGCAGCCAGAGGACCAGCACTGGCCTATCCAGCACTCAGCCACAAGTGACATCATAACTACAAACTGCAGTCATGTCACCAGCACTGGCCTATCAGGCACTCAGCCACAAGTGACATCACAACCACAAACTGCAGCCACATCACCAGCACTGGCCTATCAGGCACTGAGCCACAAGTGACATCACAAACACAAACTGCACCCACATCACCAGCACTGGCCTACCAGGCACTCAGCCACAAGTGACATCACAAACACAAACTGCAGCCACATCACCAGCACTGGGCTATCAGGCACTGAGCCACAAGTGACCTCACAACCACAAACTGCACCCACAGGACCAGTACTGGCCTATCCGGCACTCAGCCACAAGTGAGATCATAACTACAAACTGCAGCCATGTGACCAGCACTGGCCTATCAGGCACTCAGCCACAAGTGACATCACAACCACAAACTGCACCCACATCACCAGCACTGGCCTATCCGGCACTCAGCCACAAGTGAGATCATAAACACAGACTGCACCCACAAGACCAGCACTGGCCTATCAGCCACTCAGCCACAAGTGACATCACAAACACAAACTGCAGCCACATCACCAGCACTGTCCTACCAGGCACTATGCCACAAGTGACATCACAAATATAAACTCCACCCACATCACCAGCTCTGGCCTATCAGGAACTGAGCCACAAGTGACTTCACAACCACAAACTGCAGCCACGTGACCAGCACTGGGCTATCAGGCACTCAGCCACAAGTCACATCACAAACACAAACTGCACCCACAGGACCAGCACTGGCCTATCAGGCACTGAGCCACAAGTGACATCACAACCACAAACTGCACCCACATCACCAGCACTGGCCTATCAGGCACTCAGCCACAAGTGACATCACAAACACAAACTGCACCCACATCACCAGCACTGGCCTATCAGGCACTGAGCCACAAGTGCCATCACAAACACAAACTGCAGCCACAGCACCAGCACTGGCCTATCAGGCACTGAGCCACAAGTGACATCACAACCACAAAGTGCAGTCACATCACCAGCACTGGCCTATCAGGCACTCAGCCACAAGTGACATCACAAATATAAACTCCACCCACATCACCAGCACTGGCCTATCAGGCACTGAGCCACAAGTGACATCACAAACAAAAACTGCAGCCACGTGACTAGCACTGGTCTACCAGGCACTGAGCCACAAGTGACATCACAAACACAAACTGCAGCCACATGACCAGCAGTGGCCTATCAGGCACTGAGCCACAAGTGACATCACAACCGCAAACTGCACCCACATCACCAGCACTGGCCTACCAGGCACTCAGCCACAAGTGACATCACAAACACAAACTGCAGCCACATCACCAGCACTGGCCTATCAGGCACTCAGCCACAAGTGACATCACAACCACAAACTGCACCCACAGGACCAGTACTGGCCTATCCGGCACTCAGCCACAAGTGACATCATAAACACAGACTGCACCCACAGGACCAGCACTGCCCTATCAGGCACTGAGCCACAAGTGACATCACAAACACAAACTCCACCCACATCACCAGCTCTGGCCTACCAGGCACTATGCCACAAGTGACATCACAAATATAAACTCCACCCACATCACCAGCTCTGGCCTATCAGGCACTGAGCCAGAAGTCACATCACAAAAACAAACTGCAGCCACATCACCAGCACAGGCCTATCAGGCACTGAGCCACAAGTGACATCACAAACACAAACTGCAGCCACATCACCAGCACTGGCCTATCAGCCACTCAGCCACAAGTGACATCACAAACACAAACTCCACCCACAGGACCAGCACTGGCCTATCACGCACTGAGCCAGAACAGGTTGGGGGTTGACCTGCTGGAAAGCAGCTCTGCTGAGAAGGACCTGGGAGTGCTGGTGGACACCAAGTTAAGTATGAGGCAGCAATGTGCCCTTGTGGCCAAGAAGGCCAATGGTATCCTGGGCTGCATCAGAAAGAGTGTTGCCAGCAGGTCGAGGGAGGTGATTCTCCCCCTCTACTCAGCCCTGGTGAGGCCACATCTAGAGTACTGCGTCCAGTTCTGGGCTCCCCAGTACAAGAGGGATGTGGCACTACTGGAGCAAGTCCAGCGAAGGGCCACAAAGATGATTAGGGGACTGGAGCATCTCTCTTATGAGGAAAGGCTGAGAGAGCTGGGCCTGTTTAGCTTGGAGAAGAGAAGGCTGAGAGGAGATCTTATCAATGTGTACAAGTATGTGAAGGGAGGGTGTCGAGAGGATGGGGCCAGACTCTTTTCAGTGGTGACGAGCGACAGGACGCGAGGCAATGGGCACAAACTGAAACACAGACACTTCCATCTTAACATGAGGAAAAACTTTTTCACTGTGAGGGTGACAGAGCACTGGAACAGGTTGCCCCGAGAGGTGGTGGAGTCTCCTTCTCTGGAGATATTCAAAATGCGCCTGGATGCAATCCTGTGCAATGTGCTCTAGGTGACCCTGCTTGAGCAGGGGGGTTGGACTAGATGATATCCAGAGGTCCCTTCCAACCTCAGTGATTCTGTGATTCTGTGAGCCACAAGTGACATCACAACCACAAACTGCACCCACATCACCAGCACTGGCCTATCAGCCACTCAGCCACAAGTGACATCACAAACACAAACTGCACCAACATCACCAGCACTGGCCTATCAGGCACTGAGCCACAAGTGACATCACAACCACAAAGTGCACCCACATCACCAGCACTGGCCTATCAGGCACTGAGCCTCAAGTGACCTCAAAAATATAAACTACACCCACATCACCAGCACTGGCCTATCACGCACTGAGCCACAAGTGACATCACAAACACAAACTCCACCCACATCACCAGCACTGGCCTATCAGGCACTCAGCCACAAGTGACATCACAACCACAAACTGCACCCACAGGACCAGCACTGGCCTATCAGGCACTCAGCCACAAGTGACCTCACAACCACAAACTGCACCCACATCACCAGCACTGGCCTATCAGGCACTGAGCCACAAGTGACATCACAACCACAAACTGCAGCCACATCACCAGCACTGGCCTATCAGGCACTGAGCCACAAGTGACATCACAAACACAAACTGCAGCCACATCACCAGCACTGGCCTATCAGGCACTGAGCCACAAGTGACATCACAACCACAAACTGCACCCACAGGACCAGCACTGGCCTCTCAGGCACTGAGCCACAAGTGACATCACAAACACAAACTCCACCCACATCACCAGCACTGGCCTATCAGGCACTATGCCACAAGTGACATCACAAACACAAACTGCAGCCATGTGGCCAGCACTGGCCTATCAGGCACTCAGCCACAAGTGACATCATAAACACAGACTGCACCCACAGGACCAGCACTGCCCTATCAGGCACTGAGCCACAAGTGACATCACAACCACAAACTGCACCCACATCACCAGCACTGGCCTATCAGGCACTGAGCCACAAGTGACATCACAAACACAGACTGCAGCCACATCACCAGCACTGTCCTACCAGGCACTATGCCACAAGTGACATCACAAATATAAACTCCACCCACATCACCAGCTCTGGCCTATCAGCACTGAGCCACAAGTGACTTCACAACCACAAACTGCAGCCACATCACCAGCACTGGGCTATCAGGCACTCAGCCACAAGTCACATCACAACCACAAAGTGCAGTCACATCACCAGCACTGGCCTATCAGGCACTGAGCCACAAGGGACATCACAAACACAAACTGCACCCACATCACCAGCACTGGCCTATCAGGCACTGAGCCACAAGTGACATCACAACCACAAACTGCAGCCACATCACCAGCACTGGCCTATCAGGCACTGAGCCACAAGTGACATCACAAACACAAACTGCAGCCACATCACCAGCACTGGCCTATCAGGCACAGAGCCACAAGTGACATCACAACCACAAACTGCAGCCACAGGACCAGCACTGGGCTATCAGGCACTCAGCCACAAGTCACATCACAACCACAAAGTGCAGTCACATCACCAGCCTTGGCCTATCAGGCACTGAGCCACAAGTGACATCACAAACACAGACTGTACCCACAGGACCAGCACTGGCCTATGAGGCACTCAGCCACAAGTGACATCACAAACTCAAACTGCAGCCACGTGACTAGCACTGGCCTATCAGGCACTGAGTCACAAGCGACCTCATAACTAAAAACTGCAGTCATGTGACCAGCATTGGCCTATCAGGCACTGAGCCGCAAGTGACATCACAAACACAAACTGCAGCCACATCACCAGCACTGGCCTATCAGGCACTGAGCCACAAGTGACATCACAACCACAAACTGCACCCACAGCACCAGCACTGGCCTATCAGGCACTGAGCCTCAAGTGACATCACAACCACAAACTCCACCCACATGACCAGCACTGGCCTATCAGGCACTGAGCCACAAGTGACATCACAAACACAAACTCCACCCACAGGACTAGTACTGGCCTATCCGGCACTGAGACACAAGTGACATCACAAACACAAACTGCAGCCACATCACCAGCACTGGCCTATCAGGCACTGACCACAAGTGACATCACAACCAAAAATGCAGCCATGTGACCAGCACTGGCCTATCAGGCACTCAGCCACAAGTGACATCACAACCACAAACTGAACCAACATCACCAGCACTGGCCTATCAGGCACTGAGCCACAAGTGACATCACAAACACAAAATGAAGCCACATCACCAGCACTGGCCTATCAGGCACTGAGCCACAAGTGACATCACAACCAAAAATGCAGCCATGTGACCAGCACTGGCCTATCAGGCACTCAGCCACAAGTGACATCACAAACACAAACTGCACCCACATCACCAGCACTGGCCTATCAGGCACTCAGCCACAAGTGACATCACAAACACAAACTCCACCCACAGGACCAGCACTGGCCTATCAGGCACTGAGCCACAAGTGACATCACAAACACAAACTGCAGCCACATCACCAGCACTGGCCTATCAGGCACTCAGCCACAAGTGACATCACAACCACAAACTGCACCCACATCACCAGCACTGGCCTATAAGGCACTGAGCCACAAGTGACATCACAAACACAAACTGCACCCACATCACCAGCACTGTCCTACCAGGCACTATGCCACAAGTGACATCACAACCACAAACTCCACCCACATCACCAGCTCTGGCCTATCAGGCACTCAGCCACAAGTGACTTCACAACCACAAACTGCAGCCACGTGACCAGCACTGGCCTATCAGGCACTGAGCCACAAGTCACATCACAACCACAAAGTGCAGTCACATCACCAGCACTGGCCTATCAGGAACTGAGCTACAAGGGACATCACAACCACAAAGTGCAGTCACATCACCAGCACTGGCCTATCAGGCACTGAGCCACAAGCGACCTCATAACTAAAAACTGCAGCCATGTGACCAGCATTGGCCTATCAGGCACTGAGCCACAAGTGACATCACAAACACAAACTGCACCCACATCACCAGCACTGGCCTATCAGCCACTCAGCCACAAGTGACATCACAAACACAAACTCCACCCACATCACCAGCACTGGCCTATCACGCACTGAGCCAGAAGTCACATCACAAAAACAAACTGCACCCACATCACCAGCACTGGCCTCTCAGGCACTGAGCCACAAGTGACATCACAACCACAAACTGCAGCCAGAGGACCAGCACTGGCCTATCCAGCACTCAGCCACAAGTGACATCATAACTACAAACTGCAGTCATGTCACCAGCACTGGCCTATCAGGCACTCAGCCACAAGTCACATCACAAACACAAACTGCAGCCACATCACCAGCACTGGCCTATCAGGCACTGAGCCACAAGTGACATCACAAACACAAACTGCACCCACATCACCAGCACTGGCCTACCAGGCACTCAGCCACAAGTGACATCACAAACACAAACTCCACCCACATCACCAGCACTGGCCTATCACGCACTGAGCCAGAAGTCACATCACAAAAACAAACTGCACCCACATCACCAGCACTGGCCTCTCAGGCACTGAGCCACAAGTGACATCACAACCACAAACTGCAGCCAGAGGACCAGCACTGGCCTATCAGGCACTCAGCCACAAGTGACATCATAACTACAAACTGCAGTCATGTCACCAGCACTGGCCTATCAGGCACTCAGCCACAAGTGACATCACAACCACAAACTGCAGCCACATCACCAGCACTGGCCTATCAGGCACTGAGCCACAAGTGACATCACAAACACAAACTGCACCCACATCACCAGCACTGGCC
This sequence comes from Apteryx mantelli, assembly GCF_036417845.1. Classification (NCBI taxonomy): domain Eukaryota; kingdom Metazoa; phylum Chordata; class Aves; order Apterygiformes; family Apterygidae; genus Apteryx; species Apteryx mantelli. The sequence goes on from NC_089999.1 coordinate 386,515, forward strand.
TACCAGGCACTCAGCCACAAGTGACATCACAAACACAAACTGCAGCCACATCACCAGCACTGGGCTATCAGGCACTGAGCCACAAGTGACCTCACAACCACAAACTGCACCCACAGGACCAGTACTGGCCTATCCGGCACTCAGCCACAAGTGAGATCATAACTACAAACTGCAGCCATGTGACCAGCACTGGCCTATCAGGCACTCAGCCACAAGTGACATCACAACCACAAACTGCACCCACATCACCAGCACTGGCCTATCCGGCACTCAGCCACAAGTGAGATCATAAACACAGACTGCACCCACAAGACCAGCACTGGCCTATCAGGCACTCAGCCACAAGTGACATCACAAACACAAACTGCAGCCACATCACCAGCACTGTCCTACCAGGCACTATGCCACAAGTGACATCACAAATATAAACTCCACCCACATCACCAGCTCTGGCCTATCAGGAACTGAGCCACAAGTGACTTCACAACCACAAACTGCAGCCACGTGACCAGCACTGGGCTATCAGGCACTCAGCCACAAGTCACATCACAAACACAAACTGCACCCACAGGACCAGCACTGGCCTATCAGGCACTGAGCCACAAGTGACATCACAACCACAAACTGCACCCACATCACCAGCACTGGCCTATCAGGCACTCAGCCACAAGTGACATCACAAACACAAACTGCACCCACATCACCAGCACTGGCCTATCAGGCACTGAGCCACAAGTGCCATCACAAACACAAACTGCAGCCACAGCACCAGCACTGGCCTATCAGGCACTGAGCCACAAGTGACATCACAACCACAAAGTGCAGTCACATCACCAGCACTGGCCTATCAGGCACTCAGCCACAAGTGACATCACAAATATAAACTCCACCCACATCACCAGCACTGGCCTATCAGGCACTGAGCCACAAGTGACATCACAAACAAAAACTGCAGCCACGTGACTAGCACTGGTCTACCAGGCACTGAGCCACAAGTGACATCACAAACACAAACTGCAGCCACATGACCAGCAGTGGCCTATCAGGCACTGAGCCACAAGTGACATCACAACCGCAAACTGCACCCACATCACCAGCACTGGCCTACCAGGCACTCAGCCACAAGTGACATCACAAACACAAACTGCAGCCACATCACCAGCACTGGCCTATCAGGCACTCAGCCACAAGTGACATCACAACCACAAACTGCACCCACAGGACCAGTACTGGCCTATCCGGCACTCAGCCACAAGTGACATCATAAACACAGACTGCACCCACAGGACCAGCACTGCCCTATCAGGCACTGAGCCACAAGTGACATCACAAACACAAACTCCACCCACATCACCAGCTCTGGCCTACCAGGCACTATGCCACAAGTGACATCACAAATATAAACTCCACCCACATCACCAGCTCTCGCCTATCAGGCACTGAGCCAGAAGTCACATCACAAAAACAAACTGCAGCCACATCACCAGCACAGGCCTATCAGGCACTGAGCCACAAGTGACATCACAAACACAAACTGCAGCCACATCACCAGCACTGGCCTATCAGCCACTCAGCCACAAGTGACATCACAAACACAAACTCCACCCACAGGACCAGCACTGGCCTATCACGCACTGAGCCAGAACAGGTTGGGGGTTGACCTGCTGGAAAGCAGCTCTGCTGAGAAGGACCTGGGAGTGCTGGTGGACACCAAGTTAAGTATGAGGCAGCAATGTGCCCTTGTGGCCAAGAAGGCCAATGGTATCCTGGGCTGCATCAGAAAGAGTGTTGCCAGCAGGTCGAGGGAGGTGATTCTCCCCCTCTACTCAGCCCTGGTGAGGCCACATCTAGAGTACTGCGTCCAGTTCTGGGCTCCCCAGTACAAGAGGGATGTGGCACTACTGGAGCAAGTCCAGCGAAGGGCCACAAAGATGATTAGGGGACTGGAGCATCTCTCTTATGAGGAAAGGCTGAGAGAGCTGGGCCTGTTTAGCTTGGAGAAGAGAAGGCTGAGAGGAGATCTTATCAATGTGTACAAGTATGTGAAGGGAGGGTGTCGAGAGGATGGGGCCAGACTCTTTTCAGTGGTGACGAGCGACAGGACGCGAGGCAATGGGCACAAACTGAAACACAGACACTTCCATCTTAACATGAGGAAAAACTTTTTCACTGTGAGGGTGACAGAGCACTGGAACAGGTTGCCCCGAGAGGTGGTGGAGTCTCCTTCTCTGGAGATATTCAAAATGCGCCTGGATGCAATCCTGTGCAATGTGCTCTAGGTGACCCTGCTTGAGCAGGGGGGTTGGACTAGATGATATCCAGAGGTCCCTTCCAACCTCAGTGATTCTGTGATTCTGTGAGCCACAAGTGACATCACAACCACAAACTGCACCCACATCACCAGCACTGGCCTATCAGCCACTCAGCCACAAGTGACATCACAAACACAAACTGCACCAACATCACCAGCACTGGCCTATCAGGCACTGAGCCACAAGTGACATCACAACCACAAAGTGCACCCACATCACCAGCACTGGCCTATCAGGCACTGAGCCTCAAGTGACCTCAAAAATATAAACTACACCCACATCACCAGCACTGGCCTATCACGCACTGAGCCACAAGTGACATCACAAACACAAACTCCACCCACATCACCAGCACTGGCCTATCAGGCACTCAGCCACAAGTGACATCACAACCACAAACTGCACCCACAGGACCAGCACTGGCCTATCAGGCACTGAGCCACAAGTGACATCACAACCACAAACTGCACCCACATCACCAGCACTGGCCTATCAGCCACTCAGCCACAAGTGACATCACAACCACAAACTGCACCCACATCACCAGCACTGGCCTATCAGGCACTGAGCCACAAGTGACATCACAACCACAAACTGCAGCCACATCACCAGCACTGGCCTATCAGGCACTGAGCCACAAGTGACATCACAAACACAAACTGCAGCCACATCACCAGCACTGGCCTATCAGGCACTGAGCCACAAGTGACATCACAACCACAAACTGCACCCACAGGACCAGCACTGGCCTCTCAGGCACTGAGCCACAAGTGACATCACAAACACAAACTCCACCCACATCACCAGCACTGGCCTATCAGGCACTATGCCACAAGTGACATCACAAACACAAACTGCAGCCATGTGGCCAGCACTGGCCTATCAGGCACTCAGCCACAAGTGACATCATAAACACAGACTGCACCCACAGGACCAGCACTGCCCTATCAGGCACTGAGCCACAAGTGACATCACAACCACAAACTGCACCCACATCACCAGCACTGGCCTATCAGGCACTGAGCCACAAGTGACATCACAAACACAGACTGCAGCCACATCACCAGCACTGTCCTACCAGGCACTATGCCACAAGTGACATCACAAATATAAACTCCACCCACATCACCAGCTCTGGCCTATCAGCACTGAGCCACAAGTGACTTCACAACCACAAACTGCAGCCACATCACCAGCACTGGGCTATCAGGCACTCAGCCACAAGTCACATCACAACCACAAAGTGCAGTCACATCACCAGCACTGGCCTATCAGGCACTGAGCCACAAGGGACATCACAAACACAAACTGCACCCACATCACCAGCACTGGCCTATCAGGCACTGAGCCACAAGTGACATCACAACCACAAACTGCAGCCACATCACCAGCACTGGCCTATCAGGCACTGAGCCACAAGTGACATCACAAACACAAACTGCAGCCACATCACCAGCACTGGCCTATCAGGCACAGAGCCACAAGTGACATCACAACCACAAACTGCAGCCACAGGACCAGCACTGGGCTATCAGGCACTCAGCCACAAGTCACATCACAACCACAAAGTGCAGTCACATCACCAGCCTTGGCCTATCAGGCACTGAGCCACAAGTGACATCACAAACACAGACTGTACCCACAGGACCAGCACTGGCCTATGAGGCACTCAGCCACAAGTGACATCACAAACTCAAACTGCAGCCACGTGACTAGCACTGGCCTATCAGGCACTGAGTCACAAGCGACCTCATAACTAAAAACTGCAGTCATGTGACCAGCATTGGCCTATCAGGCACTGAGCCGCAAGTGACATCACAAACACAAACTGCAGCCACATCACCAGCACTGGCCTATCAGGCACTGAGCCACAAGTGACATCACAACCACAAACTGCACCCACAGCACCAGCACTGGCCTATCAGGCACTGAGCCTCAAGTGACATCACAACCACAAACTCCACCCACATGACCAGCACTGGCCTATCAGGCACTGAGCCACAAGTGACATCACAAACACAAACTCCACCCACAGGACTAGTACTGGCCTATCCGGCACTGAGACACAAGTGACATCACAAAAACAAACTGCAGCCACATCACCAGCACTGGCCTATCAGGCACTGACCACAAGTGACATCACAACCAAAAATGCAGCCATGTGACCAGCACTGGCCTATCAGGCACTCAGCCACAAGTGACATCCCAAACACAAACTCCACCCACATCACCAGCACTGGCCTATCAGGCACTCAGCCACAAGTGACCTCACAACCACAAACTGCAGCCACAGGACCAGTACTGGCCTATCAGGCACTGAGCCACAAGTGACATCACAAACACAAAATGAAGCCACATCACCAGCACTGGCCTATCAGGCACTGAGCCACAAGTGACATCACAACCAAAAATGCAGGCATGTGACCAGCACTGGCCTATCAGGCACTCAGCCACAAGTGACATCACAAACACAAACTGCACCCACATCACCAGCACTGGCCTATCAGGCACTCAGCCACAAGTGACATCACAAACACAAACTCCACCCACAGGACCAGCACTGGCCTATCAGGCACTGAGCCACAAGTGACATCACAAACACAAACTGCACCCACATCACCAGCACTGGCCTATCAGGCACAGAGCCACAAGTGACATCACAACCACAAACTGCACCCACATCACCAGCACTGGCCTATCAGGCACTGAGCCACAAGTGACATCACAAACACAAACTGCACCCACATCACCAGCACTGTCCTACCAGGCACTATGCCACAAGTGACATCACAACCACAAACTCCACCCACATCACCAGCTCTGGCCTATCAGGCACTCAGCCACAAGTGACTTCACAACCACAAACTGCAGCCACGTGACCAGCACTGGCCTATCAGGCACTGAGCCACAAGTCACATCACAACCACAAAGTGCAGTCACATCACCAGCACTGGCCTATCAGGAACTGAGCCACAAGGGACATCACAACCACAAAGTGCAGTCACATCACCAGCACTGGCCTATCAGGCACTGAGCCACAAGCGACCTCATAACTAAAAACTGCAGCCATGTGACCAGCATTGGCCTATCAGGCACTGAGCCACAAGTGACATCACAAACACAAACTGCACCCACATCACCAGCACTGGCCTATCAGGCACTGAGCCACAAGTGACATCACAAAAACAAACTCCACCCACATCACCAGCACTGGCCTATCAGCCACTCAGCCACAAGTGACATCAAAAACACAAACTGCAGCCACATCACCAGCACTGGCCTATCAGGCACTCAGCCACAAGTAACATCACAAACACAAACTGCACCCACATCACCAGCACTGGCCTATCAGGCACTCAGCCACAAGTGACCTCACATATATAAACTCCACCCACATCACCAGCTCTGGCCTATCAGGCACTGAGCCACAAGTGACATCACAAACACAAACTGCAGCCACAGGACCAGCACTGGCCTATCAGGCACTGAGCCACAAGTCACATCACAACCACAAAGTGCAGTCACATCACCAGCACTGGCCTATCAGGCACTGAGCCACAAGGGACATCACAACCACAAACTCCACCCACAGGACCAGTACTGGCCTATCAGGCACTCAGCCACAAGCGACCTCATAACTAAAAACTGCAGCCATGTGACCAGCATTGGCCTATCAGGCACTGAGCCACAAGTGACATCACAAACACAAACTGCACCCACATCACCAGCACTGGCCTATCAGCCACTGAGCCACAAGTGACATCACAAACACAAACTCCACCCACATCACCAGCACTGGCCTATCACGCACTGAGCCAGAAGTCACATCACAAAAACAAACTGCACCCACATCACCAGCACTGGCCTCTCAGGCACTGAGCCACAAGTGACATCACAACCACAAACTGCAGCCAGAGGACCAGCACTGGCCTATCAGGCACTCAGCCACAAGTGACATCATAACTACAAACTGCAGTCATGTCACCAGCACTGGCCTATCAGGCACTCAGCCACAAGTGACATCACAAACACAAACTGCAGCCACATCACCAGCACTGGCCTATCAGGCACTGAGCCACAAGTGACATCACAAACACAAACTGCACCCACATCACCAGCACTGGCCTACCAGGCACTCAGCCACAAGTGACATCACAAACACAAACTCCACCCACATCACCAGCACTGGCCTATCACGCACTGAGCCAGAAGTCACATCACAAAAACAAACTGCACCCACATCACCAGCACTGGCCTCTCAGGCACTGAGCCACAAGTGACATCACAACCACAAACTGCAGCCAGAGGACCAGCACTGGCCTATCCAGCACTCAGCCACAAGTGACATCATAACTACAAACTGCAGTCATGTCACCAGCACTGGCCTATCAGGCACTCAGCCACAAGTGACATCACAACCACAAACTGCAGCCACATCACCAGCACTGGCCTATCAGGCACTGAGCCACAAGTGACATCACAAACACAAACTGCACCCACATCACCAGCACTGGCCTACCAGGCACTCAGCCACAAGTGACATCACAAACACAAACTGCAGCCACATCACCAGCACTGGCCTATCAGGCACTGAGCCACAAGTGACCTCACAACCACAAACTGCACCCACAGGACCAGTACTGGCCTATCCGGCACTCAGCCACAAGTGAGATCATAACTACAAACTGCAGCCATGTGACCAGCACTGGCCTATCAGGCACTCAGCCACAAGTGACATCACAAACACAAACTGCACCCACATCACCAGCACTGGCCTATCCGGCACTCAGCCACAAGTGAGATCATAAACACAGACTGCACCCACAAGACCAGCACTGGCCTATCAGGCACTGAGCCACAAGTGACATCACAACCACAGACTGCAGCCACATCACCAGCACTGTCCTACCAGGCACTATGCCACAAGTGACATCACAAATATAAACTCCACCCACATCACCAGCTCTGGCCTATCAGGCACTCAGCCACAAGTGACTTCACAACCACAAACTGCAGCCACGTGACCAGCACTGGGCTATCAGGCACTCAGCCACAAGTCACATCACAAACACAAACTGCACCCACAGGACCAGCACTGGCCTATCAGGCACTGAGCCACAAGTGACATCACAAACACAAACTGCACCCACAGGACCAGCACTGGCCTATCAGGCACTCAGCCACAAGTGACATCACAAACACAAACTGCACCCACATCACCAGCACTGGCCTATCAGGCACTGAGCCACAAGTGCCATCACAAACACAAACTGCAGCCACAGCACCAGCACTGGCCTATCAGGCACTGAGCCACAAGTGACATCACAACCACAAAGTGCAGTCACATCACCAGCACTGGCCTATCAGGCACTCAGCCACAAGTGACATCACAAATATAAACTGCACCCACATCACCAGCACTGGCCTATCAGGCACTGAGCCACAAGTGACATCACAAACAAAAACTGCAGCCACGTGACTAGCACTGGTCTACCAGGCACTGAGCCACAAGTGACATCACAAACACAAACTGCAGCCACATGACCAGAAGTGGCCTATCAGGCACTGAGCCACAAGTGACATCACAACCGCAAACTGCACCCACATCACCAGCACTGGCCTACCAGGCACTCAGCCACAAGTGACATCACAAACACAAACTGCAGCCACATCACCAGTACTGGCCTATCCGGCACTCAGCCACAAGTGACATCATAAACACAGACTGCACCCACAGGACCAGCACTGCCCTATCAGGCACTGAGCCACAAGTGACATCACAAACACAAACTCCACCCACATCACCAGCTCTGGCCTACCAGGCACTATGCCACAAGTGACATCACAAATATAAACTCCACCCACATCACCAGCTCTCGCCTATCAGGCACTGAGCCAGAAGTCACATCACAAAAACAAACTGCAGCCACATCACCAGCACAGGCCTATCAGGCACTGAGCCACAAGTGACATCACAAACACAAACTGCACCCACAGGACCAGCACTGGCCTATCAGGCACTGAGCCACAAGTGACATCACAAACACAAACTCCACCCACAGGACCAGCACTGGCCTATCACGCACTGAGCCAGAACAGGTTGGGGGTTGACCTGCTGGAAAGCAGCTCTGCTGAGAAGGACCTGGGAGTGCTGGTGGACACCAAGTTAAGTATGAGGCAGCAATGTGCCCTTGTGGCCAAGAAGGCCAATGGTATCCTGGGCTGCATCAGAAAGAGTGTTGCCAGCAGGTCGAGGGAGGTGATTCTCCCCCTCTACTCAGCCCTGGTGAGGCCACATCTAGAGTACTGCGTCCAGTTCTGGGCTCCCCAGTACAAGAGGGATGTGGCACTACTGGAGCAAGTCCAGCGAAGGGCCACAAAGATGATTAGGGGACTGGAGCATCTCTCTTATGAGGAAAGGCTGAGAGAGCTGGGCCTGTTTAGCTTGGAGAAGAGAAGGCTGAGAGGAGATCTTATCAATGTGTACAAGTATGTGAAGGGAGGGTGTCGAGAGGATGGGGCCAGACTCTTTTCAGTGGTGACGAGCGACAGGACGCGAGGCAATGGGCACAAACTGAAACACAGACACTTCCATCTTAACATGAGGAAAAACTTTTTCACTGTGAGGGTGACAGAGCACTGGAACAGGTTGCCCCGAGAGGTGGTGGAGTCTCCTTCTCTGGAGATATTCAAAATGCGCCTGGATGCAATCCTGTGCAATGTGCTCTAGGTGACCCTGCTTGAGCAGGGGGGTTGGACTAGATGATATCCAGAGGTCCCTTCCAACCTCAGTGATTCTGTGATTCTGTGAGCCACAAGTGACATCACAACCACAAACTGCACCCACATCACCAGCACTGGCCTATCAGCCACTCAGCCACAAGTGACATCACAAACACAAACTCCACCCACATCACCAGCACTGGCCTATCAGGCACTGAGCCACAAGTGACATCACAACCACAAAGTGCACCCACATCACCAGCACTGGCCTATCAGGCACTGAGCCTCAAGTGACCTCAAAAATATAAACTACACCCACATCACCAGCACTGGCCTATCACGCACTGAGCCACAAGTGACATCACAAACACAAACTCCACCCACATCACCAGCACTGGCCTATCAGGCACTGAGCCACAAGTGACATCACAACCACAAACTGCACCCACATCACCAGCACTGGCCTATCAGCCACTCAGCCACAAGTGACATCACAAACACAAACTGCACCCACATCACCAGCACTGGCCTGTCAGGCACAGAGCCACAAGTGACATCACAAACACAAACTGCACCCACATCACCAGCACTGGCCTATCAGGCACTGAGCCACAAGTGACATCACAAACACAAACTGCACCCACAGGACCAGCACTGGCCTATCAGGCACTGAGCCACAAGTGACATCACAAATATAAACTCCACCCACATCACCAGCACTGGCCTATCAGGCACTCAGCCACAAGTGACATCACAAACACAAACTGCAGCCACATCACCAGCACTGGCCTATCAGGCACTGAGCCACAAGTGACATCACAACCACAGACTGCAGCCACATCACCAGCACTGTCCTACCAGGCACTATGCCACAAGTGACATCACAAATATAAACTCCACCCACATCACCAGCTCTGGCCTATCAGGCACTCAGCCACAAGTGACTTCACAACCACAAACTGCAGCCACGTGACCAGCACTGGGCTATCAGGCACTCAGCCACAAGTGACATCACAAACACAAAGTGCAGTCACATCACCAGCACTGGCCTATCAGGCACTGAGACACAAGTGACATCACAACCACAAACTGCAGCCACAGGACCAGCACTGGGCTATCAGGCACTCAGCCACAAGTCACATCACAACCACAAAGTGCAGTCACATCACCAGCCTTGGCCTATCAGGCACTGAGCCACAACTGACATCACAACCACAGACTGTACCCACAGGACCAGCACTGGCCTATGAGGCACTCGGCCACAAGTGACATCACAACCACAAACTGCACCCACATCACCAGCACTGGCCTATCAGCCACTCAGCCACAAGTGACATCACAACCACAAACTGCACCCACATCACCAGCACTGGCCTATCAGGCACTCAGCCACAAGTGACATCACAAACACAAACTCCACCCACAGCACCAGCACTGGCCTATCAGGCACTGAGCCACAAGTGACATCACAACCACAAACTGCACCCACATCACCAGCACTGGCCTATCAGGCACTCAGCAACAAGTGACATCATAAACACAGACTGCACCCACAGGACCAGCACAGGCCTATCAGGCACTGAGCCACAAGGGACATCACAAACACAAACTGCAGCCACATCACCAGCACTGGGCTATCAGGCACTCAGCCACAAGTGACATCACAAACACAAAGTGCAGTCACATCACCAGCACTGGCCTATCAGGCACTCAGCCACAAGTGACATCACAACCACAAACTGCAGCCACAGGACCAGCACTGGGCTATCAGGCACTCAGCCACAAGTCACATCACAACCACAAAGTGCAGTCACATCACCAGCCTTGGCCTATCAGGCACTGAGCCACAACTGACATCACAACCACAGACTGTACCCACAGGACCAGCACTGGCCTATGAGGCACTCGGCCACAAGTGACATCACAAACACAAACTCCACCCACAGGACCAGCACTGGCCTATCAGGCACTCAGCCACAAGTGACATCACAAACACAAACTGCAGCCACATCACCAGCACTGGCCTATCAGGCACTGAGTCACAAGCGACCTCATAACTAAAAACTGCAGCCATGTGACCAGCATTGGCCTATCAGGCACTGAGCCAAAAGTGACATCACAAACACAAACTGCAGCCACATCACCAGCACTGGCCTATCAGGCACTGAGCCACAAGTGACATCACAACCACAAACTGCAGCCACAGCACGAGCACTGGCCTATCAGGCACTGAGCCTCAAGTGACATCACAAATATAAACTCCACCCACATCACCAGCTCTGGCCTATCAGGCACTCAGCCACAAGTGACTTCACAACCACAAACTGCAGCCACGTGACCAGCACTGGGCTATCAGGCACTCAGCCACAAGTCACATCACAACCACAAAGTGCAGTCACATCACCAGCCTTGGCCTATCAGGCACTGAGCCACAACTGACATCACAACCACAGACTGTACCCACAGGACCAGCACTGGCCTATGAGGCACTCAGCCACAAGTGACATCACAAACACAAACTCCACCCACAGGACCAGCACTGGCCTATCAGGCACTCAGCCACAAGTGACATCACAAACACAAACTGCAGCCACATCACCAGCACTGGCCTATCAGGCACTGAGTCACAAGCGACCTCATAACTAAAAACTGCAGCCATGTGACCAGCATTGGCCTATCAGGCACTGAGCCGCAAGTGACATCACAAACACAAACTGCACCCACATCACCAGCACTGGCCTATCAGGCACTCAGCCACAAGTGACATCACAACCACAAACTGCAGCCACAGCACCAGCACTGGCCTATCAGACACTGAGCCACAAGTGACATCACAAACACAAACTCCACCCACAGGACTAGTACTGGCCTATCCGGCACTCAGCCACAAGTGACATCACAAACACAAACTGCACCCACATCACCAGCACTGGCCTATCAGGCACTCAGCCACAAGTGACATCACAACCAAAAATGCTGCCATGTGACCAGCACTGGCCTATCAGCCACTCAGCCACAAGTGACATCACAAACACAAACTGCACCCACATCACCAGCACTGGCCTATCAGGCACTCAGCCACAAGTGACATCACAAACACAAACTGCAGCCACATCACCAGCACTGGCCTATCAGGCACTGAGCCACAAGTCACATCACAAACACAAACTGCACCCACATCACCAGCACTGGCCTATCAGGCATTCAGCCACAAGTGACATCACAACCACAAACTGCAGCCATATCACCAGCACTGGCCTATCAGGCACTGAGCCACAAGTGACATCACAAACACAAACTGCACCCACATCACCAGCACTGGCCTATCAGCCACTCAGCCACAAGTGACATCACAAACACAAACTGCACCCACATCACCAGCACTGTCCTACCAGGCACTATGCCACAAGTGACATCACAACCACAAACTCCACCCACATCACCAGCACTGGCCTACCAGGCACTCAGCCACAAGTGACATCACAAACAAAAAGTCCACCCACATGACCAGCACTGGCCTATCAGGCACTGAGCCACAAGTGACATCACAAACACAAACTGCACCCACAAGACCAGCACCGCCCTATCACGCACTATGCCACAAGTGACATCACAACCACAAACTGCAGCCACATCACCAGCACTGGCCTATCAGGCACTGAGCCACAAGTGACATCATAACTAAAAACTGCAGCCATGTGACCAGCACTGGCCTATCAGGCACTGAGCCACAAGTGACATCACAACCACAAACTCCACCCACATCACCAGCACTGGCCTACCAGGCACTGAGCCACAAATGACATCACAACCACAAACTGCAGCCACGTCACCAGCACTGGCCTATTAGGCACTGAGCCACAAGTTACATCACAAATATAAACTCCACCCACATCACTAGCACTGGCCTATCAGGCACTGAGCCACAAGTGACATCACAAACACAAACTCCACCCACATCATCAGCACTGGCCTATCCGGCACTCAGGCACAAGTGACATCATAACCACAAACTGCAGCCATGTGAACAGCACTGTCCTATCAGGCACTCAGCCACAAGTGACATCACAACCACAAACTGCAGCCACATCACCAGCACTGGCCTATCAGGCACTCAGCCACAAGTGACATCACAACCAAAAATGCTGCCATGTGACCAGCACTGGCCTATCAGCCACTCAGCCACAAGTGACATCACAAACACAAACTGCACCCACATCACCAGCACTGGCCTATCAGGCACTCAGCCACAAGTGACCTCACAACCACAAACTGCAGCCACAGGACCAGTACTGGCCTATCAGGCACTCAGCCACAAGTGACATCACAACCACAAACTGCACCCACATCACCAGCACTGGCCTATCAGGCACTGAGCCACAAGTGCCATCACAAACACAAACTGCAGCCACAGCACCAGCACTGGCCTATCAGGCACTGAGCCACAAGTGACATCACAACCACAAACTGCACCCACATCACCAGCACTGGCCTATCAGGCACTGAGCCACAAGTGACATCATAACTAAAAACTGCAGCCATGTGACCAGCACTGGCCTATCAGGCACTGAGCCACAAATGACCTCACAACCACAAACTGCAGCCACAGCACCAGCACTGGCCTATCAGGCACTGAGCCACAAGACACATCAGAACCACAAACTGCACCCACATCACCAGCACTGGCCTTTCAAGCACTGCGCCACAAGTTGCATCACAAACACAAACTCCACCCACAGGACCAGCACTGGCCTATCAGGCACTCAGCCACAAGTGACCTCATAACTAAAAACTGCAGCCATGTGACCAGCACTGCCCTATCAGGCACAGAGCCACAAGTGACATCACAACCACAAACTGCAGCCACATCACCAGCACTGGCCTATCAGGCACTGAGCCACAAGTGACATCACAACCACAAACTGCACCCACAGGACAAACACTGGCCTATCAGGCACTGAGCCACAAGTGACCTCACAACCACAAACTCCACCCACAGGACCAGTACTGGCCTATCAGGCACTCAGCCACAAGTGACATCATAAACACAAACTGCAGCCACAGGACCAGCACCGCCCTATCAGGCACTCAGCCACAAGTGACATCACAACCACAAATTACACCCACAAGACCAGCACTGGCCTATCAGGCACTGAGCCACAAATGACATCACAACCACAAACTGCAGCCACGTCACCAGCACTGGCCTATTAGGCACTGAGCCACAAGTGACATCACAAATATAAACTCCACCCACATCACTAGCACTGGCCTATCAGGCACTGAGCCACAAGTGACATCACAACCAAAAATGCTGTCATGTGACCAGCACTGGCCTATCAGGCACTCAGCCACAAGTGACATCATAAACACAGACTGCACCCACAGGACCAGCACTGGCCTATCAGGCACTGAGCCACAAGTGACATCACAAACACAAACTGCACCAACATCACCAGTACTGGCCTATCAGGCACTGAGCCACAAGTGACATCACAAACACAAACTGCACCCACAAGACCAGCACCGCCCTATCACGCACTATGCCACAAGTGACATCACAACCACAAACTGCACCCACATCACCAGCACTGGCCTATCAGGCACTCAGCCACAAGTGACATCATAACTAAAAACTGCAGCCATGTGACCAGCACTGGCCTATCAGGCACTGAGCCACAAGTGACATCACAACCACAAACTCCACCCACATCACCAGCACTGGCCTACCAGGCACTGAGCCACAAATGACATCACAACCACAAACTGCAGCCACGTCACCAGCACTGGCCTATTAGGCACTGAGCCACAAGTGACATCACAAATATAAACTCCACCCACATCACTAGCACTGGCCTATCAGGCACTCAGCCACAAGTGACATCACAAACACAAACTGCAGCCACATCACCAGCACTGGCCTATCAGGCACTGAGCCACAAGTGACATCACAAACACAAACTGCAGCCACAGGACCAGCACTGGCCTATCAGGCACTGAGCCACAAGTGACATCACAACCACAAACTCCACCCACATCACCAGCACTGGCCTATCAGGCACTGAGCCACAAGTGACATCACAACCACAAACTGCAGCCACATCACCAGCACTGGCCTATCAGGCACTGAGCCACAAGTGACATCATAACTAAAAACTGCAGCCATGTGACCAGCACTGGCCTATCAGGCACTGAGCCACAAGTGACATCACAACCACAAACTCCACCCACATCACCAGCACTGGCCTACCAGGCACTGAGCCACAAATGACATCACAACCACAAACTGCAGCCACGTCACCAGCACTGGCCTATTAGGCACTGAGCCACAAGTGACATCACAAATATAAACTCCACCCACATCACTAGCACTGGCCTATCAGGCACTCAGTCACAAGTGACATCACAAACACAAACTCCACCCACATCATCAGCACTGGCCTATCCGGCACTCAGCCACAAGTGACATCACAACCACAAAATGCAGCCATGTGACCAGCACTGGCCTATCCGGCACTCAGCCACAAGTGACATCACAAACACAAACTGCACCCACGTGACCAGCACTGGCCTATCAGGCACTCAGCCACAAGTGACATCACAAACACAAACTGCACCCACATCACCAGCACTGGCCTATCAGGCACTCAGCCACAAGTGACATCACAAATATAAACTCCACCCACATCGCCAGCACTGGCCTATCAGGCACTGAGCCACAAGTGACATCACAAACACAAACTGCAGCCACATCACCAGCACTGGCCTACCAGGCACTGACCACAAGTGACATCACAAACACAAACTGCAGCCACATCACCAGCACTGGCCTATCAGGCACTATGCCACAAGTGACATCACAAATATAAACTCCACCCACATCACCAGCACTGGCCTATCAGGCACTGAGCCACAAGTGACATCACAAACACAAAATGCACCCACATCACCAGCACTGGCCTATCAGGCACTCAGCCACAAGTGACATCACAACCACAAACTGCAGCCATGTGAACAGCACTGGCCTGTCAGGCACAGAGCCACAAGTGACATCACAACCACAAACTGCAGCCACATCACCAGCACTGGCCTATCAGGCACTGAGCCACAAGGGACATCACAACCACAAACTGCACCAACATCACCAGCACTGGCCTATCAGGCACTGAGCCACAAGTGACATCACAACCACAAACTGCACCCACATCACCAGCACTGGCCTATCAGGCACTGAGCCACAAGTGACATCACAAAAATAAACTCCACCCACATCACCAGCACTGGCCTATCAGGCACTGAGCCACAAGTGACATCACAAACACAAACTGCACCCACAGGACCAGCACTGGCCTCTCAGGCACTGAGCCTCAAGTGACATCACAAATATAAACTGCACCCACATCACCAGCACTGGCCTATCAGGCACTCAGCCACAAGTGACATCACAACCACAAACTGCACCCACATCACCAGCACTGGCCTATCAGGCACTCAGCCACAAGTGACATCACAAACACAAACTGCAGCCATGTGGCCAGCACTGGCCTATCAGGCACTCAGCCACAAGTGACATCATAAACACAGACTGCACCCACAGGACCAGCACTGGCCTATCAGGCACTCAGCCACAAGTGACATCACAACCACAAACTGCACCCACATCACCAGCACTGGCCTATCAGGCACTGAGCCACAAGTGACATCACAACCACAGACTGCAGCCACAGGACCAGCACTGTCCTACCAGGCACTATGCCACAAGTGACATCACAAATATAAACTCCACCCACATCACCAGCTCTGGCCTATCAGGCACTCAGCCACAAGTGACATCACAACCACAAACTGCACCCACATCACCAGCACTGGCCTACCAGGCACTCAGCCACAAGTGACATCACAAACACAAACTCCACCCACATCACCAGCACTGGCCTATCACGCACTGAGCCAGAAGTCACATCACAAAAACAAACTGCACCCACATCACCAGCACTGGCCTCTCAGGCACTGAGCCACAAGTGACATCACAACCACAAACTGCAGCCAGAGGACCAGCACTGGCCTATCCAGCACTCAGCCACAAGTGACATCATAACTACAAACTGCAGTCATGTCACCAGCACTGGCCTATCAGGCACTCAGCCACAAGTGACATCACAACCACAAACTGCAGCCACATCACCAGCACTGGCCTATCAGGCACTGAGCCACAAGTGACATCACAAACACAAACTGCACCCACATCACCAGCACTGGCCTACCAGGCACTCAGCCACAAGTGACATCACAACCACAAACTGCAGCCACATCACCAGCACTGGGCTATCAGGCACTGAGCCACAAGTGACCTCACAACCACAAACTGCACCCACAGGACCAGTACTGGCCTATCCGGCACTCAGCCACAAGTGAGATCATAACTACAAACTGCAGCCATGTGACCAGCACTGGCCTATCAGGCACTCAGCCACAAGTGACATCACAACCACAAACTGCACCCACATCACCAGCACTGGCCTATCCGGCACTCAGCCACAAGTGAGATCATAAACACAGACTGCACCCACAAGACCAGCACTGGCCTATCAGGCACTCAGCCACAAGTGACATCACAAACACAAACTGCAGCCACATCACCAGCACTGTCCTACCAGGCACTATGCCACAAGTGACATCACAAATATAAACTCCACCCACATCACCAGCTCTGGCCTATCAGGAACTGAGCCACAAGTGACTTCACAACCACAAACTGCAGCCACGTGACCAGCACTGGGCTATCAGGCACTCAGCCACAAGTCACATCACAAACACAAACTGCACCCACAGGACCAGCACTGGCCTATCAGGCACTGAGCCACAAGTGACATCACAACCACAAACTGCACCCACATCACCAGCACTGGCCTATCAGGCACTCAGCCACAAGTGACATCACAAACACAAACTGCAGCCATGTGAACAGCACTGGCCTGTCAGGCACAGAGCCACAAGGGACATCACAACCACAAACTGCACCAACATCACCAGCACTGGCCTATCAGGCACTGAGCCAAAAGTGACATCACAACCACAAACTGCACCCACATCACCAGCACTGGCCTATCAGGCACTGAGCCACAAGTGACATCACAAACACAAACTGCAGCCACAGGACCAGCACCGCCCTATCAGGCACTCAGCCACAAGTGACATCACAACCACAAATTACACCCACAAGACCAGCACTGGCCTATCAGGCACTCAGCCACAAGTGACATCACAAACACAAACTGCACCCACATCACCAGCACTGGCCTATCAGGAACTGAGCCACAAGGGACATCACAACCACAAAGTGCAGTCACATCACCAGCACTGGCCTATCAGGCACTGAGCCACAAGCGACCTCATAACTAAAAACTGCAGCCATGTGACCAGCATTGGCCTATCAGGCACTGAGCCACAAGTGACATCACAAACACAAACTGCACCCACATCACCAGCACTGGCCTATCAGGCACTCAGCCACAAGTGACATCACAAACACAAACTGCAGCCACATCACCAGCACTGGCCTATCAGGCACTCAGCCACAAGTGACATCACAAACACAAACTGCAGCCACATCACCAGCACTGGCCTATCAGGCACTATGCCACAAGTGACAGCACAACCACAAACTGCAGCCATGTGACCAGCACCGGCCTATCAGGCACTGAGCCACAAGTGACATCACAAACACAAAATGCAGCCATGTCACCAGCACTGGCTTATCAGGCACTGAGCCACAAGTGACATCACAAACATAAACTCCACCCACATCACAAGCACTGGCCTATCAGGCATTCAGCCACAAGTGACATCACAAACACAAACTGCAGCCGCATCACCAGCACTGGCCTATCAGGCACTCAGCCACAAGTGACCTCACAAACAAAAACTCCACCCACATGACCAGTACTGGCCTATCAGGCACTGAGCCACAAGTGACATCACAACCACAAACTGCACCCACATCACCATGCACTGGCCTATTAGGGACTCAGCCACAAGTGACATCACAAACACAAACTGCACCCACATCACCAGCACTGGCCTATCAGGCACTCAGCCACAAGTGACATCACAAACACAAACTGCACCCACATCACCAGCACTGGCCTATCAGGCACTCAGCCACAAGTGACATCATAAACACAGACTGCACCCACAGGACCAGCACTGGCCTATCAGGCACTCAGCCACAAGTGACATCACAAACACAAACTGCACCCACATCACCAGCACTGGCCTATCAGGCACTGAGCCACAAGTGCCATCACAAACACAAACTGCAGCCACAGCACCAGCACTGGCCTATCAGGCACTGAGCCACAAGTGACATCACAACCACAAAGTGCAGTCACATCACCAGCACTGGCCTATCAGGCACTCAGCCACAAGTGACATCACAAATATAAACTCCACCCACATCACCAGCACTGGCCTATCAGGCACTGAGCCACAAGTGACATCACAAACAAAAACTGCAGCCACGTGACTAGCACTGGTCTACCAGGCACTGAGCCACAAGTGACATCACAAACACAAACTGCAGCCACATGACCAGCAGTGGCCTATCAGGCACTGAGCCACAAGTGACATCACAACCGCAAACTGCACCCACATCACCAGCACTGGCCTACCAGGCACTCAGCCACAAGTGACATCACAAACACAAACTGCAGCCACATCACCAGCACTGGCCTATCAGGCACTCAGCCACAAGTGACATCACAACCACAAACTGCACCCACAGGACCAGTACTGGCCTATCCGGCACTCAGCCACAAGTGACATCATAAACACAGACTGCACCCACAGGACCAGCACTGCCCTATCAGGCACTGAGCCACAAGTGACATCACAAACACAAACTCCACCCACATCACCAGCTCTGGCCTACCAGGCACTATGCCACAAGTGACATCACAAATATAAACTCCACCCACATCACCAGCTCTGGCCTATCAGGCACTGAGCCAGAAGTCACATCACAAAAACAAACTGCAGCCACATCACCAGCACAGGCCTATCAGGCACTGAGCCACAAGTGACATCACAAACACAAACTGCAGCCACATCACCAGCACTGGCCTATCAGCCACTCAGCCACAAGTGACATCACAAACACAAACTCCACCCACAGGACCAGCACTGGCCTATCACGCACTGAGCCAGAACAGGTTGGGGGTTGACCTGCTGGAAAGCAGCTCTGCTGAGAAGGACCTGGGAGTGCTGGTGGACACCAAGTTAAGTATGAGGCAGCAATGTGCCCTTGTGGCCAAGAAGGCCAATGGTATCCTGGGCTGCATCAGAAAGAGTGTTGCCAGCAGGTCGAGGGAGGTGATTCTCCCCCTCTACTCAGCCCTGGTGAGGCCACATCTAGAGTACTGCGTCCAGTTCTGGGCTCCCCAGTACAAGAGGGATGTGGCACTACTGGAGCAAGTCCAGCGAAGGGCCACAAAGATGATTAGGGGACTGGAGCATCTCTCTTATGAGGAAAGGCTGAGAGAGCTGGGCCTGTTTAGCTTGGAGAAGAGAAGGCTGAGAGGAGATCTTATCAATGTGTACAAGTATGTGAAGGGAGGGTGTCGAGAGGATGGGGCCAGACTCTTTTCAGTGGTGACGAGCGACAGGACGCGAGGCAATGGGCACAAACTGAAACACAGACACTTCCATCTTAACATGAGGAAAAACTTTTTCACTGTGAGGGTGACAGAGCACTGGAACAGGTTGCCCCGAGAGGTGGTGGAGTCTCCTTCTCTGGAGATATTCAAAATGCGCCTGGATGCAATCCTGTGCAATGTGCTCTAGGTGACCCTGCTTGAGCAGGGGGGTTGGACTAGATGATATCCAGAGGTCCCTTCCAACCTCAGTGATTCTGTGATTCTGTGAGCCACAAGTGACATCACAACCACAAACTGCACCCACATCACCAGCACTGGCCTATCAGCCACTCAGCCACAAGTGACATCACAAACACAAACTGCACCAACATCACCAGCACTGGCCTATCAGGCACTGAGCCACAAGTGACATCACAACCACAAAGTGCACCCACATCACCAGCACTGGCCTATCAGGCACTGAGCCTCAAGTGACCTCAAAAATATAAACTACACCCACATCACCAGCACTGGCCTATCACGCACTGAGCCACAAGTGACATCACAAACACAAACTCCACCCACATCACCAGCACTGGCCTATCAGGCACTCAGCCACAAGTGACATCACAACCACAAACTGCACCCACAGGACCAGCACTGGCCTATCAGGCACTCAGCCACAAGTGACCTCACAACCACAAACTGCACCCACATCACCAGCACTGGCCTATCAGGCACTGAGCCACAAGTGACATCACAACCACAAACTGCAGCCACATCACCAGCACTGGCCTATCAGGCACTGAGCCACAAGTGACATCACAAACACAAACTGCAGCCACATCACCAGCACTGGCCTATCAGGCACTGAGCCACAAGTGACATCACAACCACAAACTGCACCCACAGGACCAGCACTGGCCTCTCAGGCACTGAGCCACAAGTGACATCACAAACACAAACTCCACCCACATCACCAGCACTGGCCTATCAGGCACTATGCCACAAGTGACATCACAAACACAAACTGCAGCCATGTGGCCAGCACTGGCCTATCAGGCACTCAGCCACAAGTGACATCATAAACACAGACTGCACCCACAGGACCAGCACTGCCCTATCAGGCACTGAGCCACAAGTGACATCACAACCACAAACTGCACCCACATCACCAGCACTGGCCTATCAGGCACTGAGCCACAAGTGACATCACAAACACAGACTGCAGCCACATCACCAGCACTGTCCTACCAGGCACTATGCCACAAGTGACATCACAAATATAAACTCCACCCACATCACCAGCTCTGGCCTATCAGCACTGAGCCACAAGTGACTTCACAACCACAAACTGCAGCCACATCACCAGCACTGGGCTATCAGGCACTCAGCCACAAGTCACATCACAACCACAAAGTGCAGTCACATCACCAGCACTGGCCTATCAGGCACTGAGCCACAAGGGACATCACAAACACAAACTGCAGCCACATCACCAGCACTGGCCTATCAGCCACTCAGCCACAAGTGACATCACAACCACAAACTGCAGCCACATCACCAGCACTGGCCTATCAGGCACTGAGCCACAAGTGACATCACAAACACAAACTGCAGCCACATCACCAGCACTGGCCTATCAGGCACAGAGCCACAAGTGACATCACAACCACAAACTGCAGCCACAGGACCAGCACTGGGCTATCAGGCACTCAGCCACAAGTCACATCACAACCACAAAGTGCAGTCACATCACCAGCCTTGGCCTATCAGGCACTGAGCCACAAGTGACATCACAAACACAGACTGTACCCACAGGACCAGCACTGGCCTATGAGGCACTCAGCCACAAGTGACATCACAAACTCAAACTGCAGCCACGTGACTAGCACTGGCCTATCAGGCACTGAGTCACAAGCGACCTCATAACTAAAAACTGCAGTCATGTGACCAGCATTGGCCTATCAGGCACTGAGCCGCAAGTGACATCACAAACACAAACTGCAGCCACATCACCAGCACTGGCCTATCAGGCACTGAGCCACAAGTGACATCACAACCACAAACTGCACCCACAGCACCAGCACTGGCCTATCAGGCACTGAGCCTCAAGTGACATCACAACCACAAACTCCACCCACATGACCAGCACTGGCCTATCAGGCACTGAGCCACAAGTGACATCACAAACACAAACTCCACCCACAGGACTAGTACTGGCCTATCCGGCACTGAGACACAAGTGACATCACAAACACAAACTGCAGCCACATCACCAGCACTGGCCTATCAGGCACTGACCACAAGTGACATCACAACCAAAAATGCAGCCATGTGACCAGCACTGGCCTATCAGGCACTCAGCCACAAGTGACATCACAACCACAAACTGAACCAACATCACCAGCACTGGCCTATCAGGCACTGAGCCACAAGTGACATCACAAACACAAAATGAAGCCACATCACCAGCACTGGCCTATCAGGCACTGAGCCACAAGTGACATCACAACCAAAAATGCAGCCATGTGACCAGCACTGGCCTATCAGGCACTCAGCCACAAGTGACATCACAAACACAAACTGCACCCACATCACCAGCACTGGCCTATCAGGCACTCAGCCACAAGTGACATCACAAACACAAACTCCACCCACAGGACCAGCACTGGCCTATCAGGCACTGAGCCACAAGTGACATCACAAACACAAACTGCAGCCACATCACCAGCACTGGCCTATCAGGCACTCAGCCACAAGTGACATCACAACCACAAACTGCACCCACATCACCAGCACTGGCCTATAAGGCACTGAGCCACAAGTGACATCACAAACACAAACTGCACCCACATCACCAGCACTGTCCTACCAGGCACTATGCCACAAGTGACATCACAACCACAAACTCCACCCACATCACCAGCTCTGGCCTATCAGGCACTCAGCCACAAGTGACTTCACAACCACAAACTGCAGCCACGTGACCAGCACTGGCCTATCAGGCACTGAGCCACAAGTCACATCACAACCACAAAGTGCAGTCACATCACCAGCACTGGCCTATCAGGAACTGAGCTACAAGGGACATCACAACCACAAAGTGCAGTCACATCACCAGCACTGGCCTATCAGGCACTGAGCCACAAGCGACCTCATAACTAAAAACTGCAGCCATGTGACCAGCATTGGCCTATCAGGCACTGAGCCACAAGTGACATCACAAACACAAACTGCACCCACATCACCAGCACTGGCCTATCAGCCACTCAGCCACAAGTGACATCACAAACACAAACTCCACCCACATCACCAGCACTGGCCTATCACGCACTGAGCCAGAAGTCACATCACAAAAACAAACTGCACCCACATCACCAGCACTGGCCTCTCAGGCACTGAGCCACAAGTGACATCACAACCACAAACTGCAGCCAGAGGACCAGCACTGGCCTATCCAGCACTCAGCCACAAGTGACATCATAACTACAAACTGCAGTCATGTCACCAGCACTGGCCTATCAGGCACTCAGCCACAAGTGACATCACAAACACAAACTGCAGCCACATCACCAGCACTGGCCTATCAGGCACTGAGCCACAAGTGACATCACAAACACAAACTGCACCCACATCACCAGCACTGGCCTACCAGGCACTCAGCCACAAGTGACATCACAAACACAAACTCCACCCACATCACCAGCACTGGCCTATCACGCACTGAGCCAGAAGTCACATCACAAAAACAAACTGCACCCACATCACCAGCACTGGCCTCTCAGGCACTGAGCCACAAGTGACATCACAACCACAAACTGCAGCCAGAGGACCAGCACTGGCCTATCCAGCACTCAGCCACAAGTGACATCATAACTACAAACTGCAGTCATGTCACCAGCACTGGCCTATCAGGCACTCAGCCACAAGTGACATCACAACCACAAACTGCAGCCACATCACCAGCACTGGCCTATCAGGCACTGAGCCACAAGTGACATCACAAACACAAACTGCACCCACATCACCAGCACTGGCCTACCAGGCACTCAGCCACAAGTGACATCACAAACACAAACTGCAGCCACATCACCAGCACTGGGCTATCAGGCACTGAGCCACAAGTGACCTCACAACCACAAACTGCACCCACAGGACCAGTACTGGCCTATCCGGCACTCAGCCACAAGTGAGATCATAACTACAAACTGCAGCCATGTGACCAGCACTGGCCTATCAGGCACTCAGCCACAAGTGACATCACAACCACAAACTGCACCCACATCACCAGCACTGGCCTATCCGGCACTCAGCCACAAGTGAGATCATAAACACAGACTGCACCCACAAGACCAGCACTGGCCTATCAGGCACTCAGCCACAAGTGACATCACAAACACAAACTGCAGCCACATCACCAGCACTGTCCTACCAGGCACTATGCCACAAGTGACATCACAAATATAAACTCCACCCACATCACCAGCTCTGGCCTATCAGGAACTGAGCCACAAGTGACTTCACAACCACAAACTGCAGCCACGTGACCAGCACTGGGCTATCAGGCACTCAGCCACAAGTCACATCACAAACACAAACTGCACCCACAGGACCAGCACTGGCCTATCAGGCACTGAGCCACAAGTGACATCACAACCACAAACTGCACCCACATCACCAGCACTGGCCTATCAGGCACTCAGCCACAAGTGACATCACAAACACAAACTGCACCCACATCACCAGCACTGGCCTATCAGGCACTGAGCCACAAGTGCCATCACAACCACAAACTGCAGCCACAGCACCAGCACTGGCCTATCAGGCACTGAGCCACAAGTGACATCACAACCACAAAGTGCAGTCACATCACCAGCACTGGCCTATCAGGCACTCAGCCACAAGTGACATCACAAATATAAACTCCACCCACATCACCAGCACTGGCCTATCAGGCACTGAGCCACAAGTGACATCACAAACAAAAACTGCAGCCACGTGACTAGCACTGGTCTACCAGGCACTGAGCCACAAGTGACATCACAAACACAAACTGCAGCCACATGACCAGCAGTGGCCTATCAGGCACTGAGCCACAAGTGACATCACAACCGCAAACTGCACCCACATCACCAGCACTGGCCTACCAGGCACTCAGCCACAAGTGACATCACAAACACAAACTGCAGCCACATCACCAGCACTGGCCTATCAGGCACTCAGCCACAAGTGACATCACAACCACAAACTGCACCCACAGGACCAGTACTGGCCTATCCGGCACTCAGCCACAAGTGACATCATAAACACAGACTGCACCCACAGGACCAGCACTGCCCTATCAGGCACTGAGCCACAAGTGACATCATAAACACAAACTCCACCCACATCACCAGCTCTGGCCTACCAGGCACTATGCCACAAGTGACATCACAAATATAAACTCCACCCACATCACCAGCTCTGGCCTATCAGGCACTGAGCCAGAAGTCACATCACAAAAACAAACTGCAGCCACATCACCAGCACAGGCCTATCAGGCACTGAGCCACAAGTGACATCACAAACACAAACTGCAGCCACATCACCAGCACTGGCCTATCAGCCACTCAGCCACAAGTGACATCACAAACACAAACTCCACCCACAGGACCAGCACTGGCCTATCACGCACTGAGCCAGAACAGGTTGGGGGTTGACCTGCTGGAAAGCAGCTCTGCTGAGAAGGACCTGGGAGTGCTGGTGGACACCAAGTTAAGTATGAGGCAGCAATGTGCCCTTGTGGCCAAGAAGGCCAATGGTATCCTGGGCTGCATCAGAAAGAGTGTTGCCAGCAGGTCGAGGGAGGTGATTCTCCCCCTCTACTCAGCCCTGGTGAGGCCACATCTAGAGTACTGCGTCCAGTTCTGGGCTCCCCAGTACAAGAGGGATGTGGCACTACTGGAGCAAGTCCAGCGAAGGGCCACAAAGATGATTAGGGGACTGGAGCATCTCTCTTATGAGGAAAGGCTGAGAGAGCTGGGCCTGTTTAGCTTGGAGAAGAGAAGGCTGAGAGGAGATCTTATCAATGTGTACAAGTATGTGAAGGGAGGGTGTCGAGAGGATGGGGCCAGACTCTTTTCAGTGGTGACGAGCGACAGGACGCGAGGCAATGGGCACAAACTGAAACACAGACACTTCCATCTTAACATGAGGAAAAACTTTTTCACTGTGAGGGTGACAGAGCACTGGAACAGGTTGCCCCGAGAGGTGGTGGAGTCTCCTTCTCTGGAGATATTCAAAATGCGCCTGGATGCAATCCTGTGCAATGTGCTCTAGGTGACCCTGCTTGAGCAGGGGGGTTGGACTAGATGATATCCAGAGGTCCCTTCCAACCTCAGTGATTCTGTGATTCTGTGAGCCACAAGTGACATCACAACCACAAACTGCACCCACATCACCAGCACTGGCCTATCAGCCACTCAGCCACAAGTGACATCACAAACACAAACTGCACCAACATCACCAGCACTGGCCTATCAGGCACTGAGCCACAAGTGACATCACAACCACAAAGTGCACCCACATCACCAGCACTGGCCTATCAGGCACTGAGCCTCAAGTGACCTCAAAAATATAAACTACACCCACATCACCAGCACTGGCCTATCACGCACTGAGCCACAAGTGACATCACAAACACAAACTCCACCCACATCACCAGCACTGGCCTATCAGGCACTCAGCCACAAGTGACATCACAACCACAAACTGCACCCACAGGACCAGCACTGGCCTATCAGGCACTCAGCCACAAGTGACCTCACAACCACAAACTGCACCCACATCACCAGCACTGGCCTATCAGGCACTGAGCCACAAGTGACATCACAACCACAAACTGCACCCACATCACCAGCACTGGCCTATCAGGCACTGAGCCACAAGTGACATCACAAACACAAACTGCAGCCACATCACCAGCACTGGCCTATCAGGCACTGAGCCACAAGTGACATCACAACCACAAACTGCACCCACATCACCAGCACTGGCCTCTCAGGCACTGAGCCACAAGTGACATCACAAACACAAACTCCACCCACATCACCAGCACTGGCCTATCAGGCACTATGCCACAAGTGACATCACAAACACAAACTGCAGCCATGTGGCCAGCACTGGCCTATCAGGCACTCAGCCACAAGTGACATCATAAACACAGACTGCACCCACAGGACCAGCACTGCCCTATCAGGCACTGAGCCACAAGTGACATCACAACCACAAACTGCACCCACATCACCAGCACTGGCCTATCAGGCACTGAGCCACAAGTGACATCACAAACACAGACTGCAGCCACATCACCAGCACTGTCCTACCAGGCACTATGCCACAAGTGACATCACAAATATAAACTCCACCCACATCACCAGCTCTGGCCTATCAGCACTGAGCCACAAGTGACTTCACAACCACAAACTGCAGCCACATCACCAGCACTGGGCTATCAGGCACTCAGCCACAAGTCACATCACAACCACAAAGTGCAGTCACATCACCAGCACTGGCCTATCAGGCACTGAGCCACAAGGGACATCACAAACACAAACTGCACCCACATCACCAGCACTGGCCTATCAGGCACTGAGCCACAAGTGACATCACAACCACAAACTGCAGCCACATCACCAGCACTGGCCTATCAGGCACTGAGCCACAAGTGACATCACAAACACAAACTGCAGCCACATCACCAGCACTGGCCTATCAGGCACAGAGCCACAAGTGACATCACAACCACAAACTGCAGCCACAGGACCAGCACTGGGCTATCAGGCACTCAGCCACAAGTCACATCACAACCACAAAGTGCAGTCACATCACCAGCCTTGGCCTATCAGGCACTGAGCCACAAGTGACATCACAAACACAGACTGTACCCACAGGACCAGCACTGGCCTATGAGGCACTCAGCCACAAGTGACATCACAAACTCAAACTGCAGCCACGTGACTAGCACTGGCCTATCAGGCACTGAGTCACAAGCGACCTCATAACTAAAAACTGCAGTCATGTGACCAGCATTGGCCTATCAGGCACTGAGCCGCAAGTGACATCACAAACACAAACTGCAGCCACATCACCAGCACTGGCCTATCAGGCACTGAGCCACAAGTGACATCACAACCACAAACTGCACCCACAGCACCAGCACTGGCCTATCAGGCACTGAGCCTCAAGTGACATCACAACCACAAACTCCACCCACATGACCAGCACTGGCCTATCAGGCACTGAGCCACAAGTGACATCACAAACACAAACTCCACCCACAGGACTAGTACTGGCCTATCCGGCACTGAGACACAAGTGACATCACAAACACAAACTGCAGCCACATCACCAGCACTGGCCTATCAGGCACTGACCACAAGTGACATCACAACCAAAAATGCAGCCATGTGACCAGCACTGGCCTATCAGGCACTCAGCCACAAGTGACATCCCAAACACAAACTCCACCCACATCACCAGCACTGGCCTATCAGCCACTCAGCCACAAGTGACCTCACAACCACAAACTGCAGCCACAGGACCAGTACTGGCCTATCAGGCACTGAGCCACAAGTGACATCACAAACACAAAATGAAGCCACATCACCAGCACTGGCCTATCAGGCACTGAGCCACAAGTGACATCACAACCAAAAATGCAGCCATGTGACCAGCACTGGCCTATCAGGCACTCAGCCACAAGTGACATCACAAACACAAACTGCACCCACATCACCAGCACTGGCCTATCAGGCACTCAGCCACAAGTGACATCACAAACACAAACTCCACCCACAGGACCAGCACTGGCCTATCAGGCACTGAGCCACAAGTGACATCACAAACACAAACTGCACCCACATCACCAGCACTGGCCTATCAGGCACAGAGCCACAAGTGACATCACAACCACAAACTGCACCCACATCACCAGCACTGGCCTATCAGGCACTGAGCCACAAGTGACATCACAAACACAAACTGCACCCACATCACCAGCACTGTCCTACCAGGCACTATGCCACAAGTGACATCACAACCACAAACTCCACCCACATCACCAGCTCTGGCCTATCAGGCACTCAGCCACAAGTGACTTCACAACCACAAACTGCAGCCACGTGACCAGCACTGGCCTATCAGGCACTGAGCCACAAGTCACATCACAACCACAAAGTGCAGTCACATCACCAGCACTGGCCTATCAGGAACTGAGCCACAAGGGACATCACAACCACAAAGTGCAGTCACATCACCAGCACTGGCCTATCAGGCACTGAGCCACAAGCGACCTCATAACTAAAAACTGCAGCCATGTGACCAGCATTGGCCTATCAGGCACTGAGCCACAAGTGACATCACAAACACAAACTGCACCCACATCACCAGCACTGGCCTATCAGGCACTGAGCCACAAGTGACATCACAAAAACAAACTCCACCCACATCACCAGCACTGGCCTATCAGCCACTCAGCCACAAGTGACATCACAAACACAAACTGCAGCCACATCACCAGCACTGGCCTATCAGGCACTCAGCCACAAGTAACATCACAAACACAAACTGCACCCACATCACCAGCACTGGCCTATCAGGCACTCAGCCACAAGTGACCTCACATATATAAACTCCACCCACATCACCAGCTCTGGCCTATCAGGCACTGAGCCACAAGTGACATCACAAACACAAACTGCAGCCACAGGACCAGCACTGGCCTATCAGGCACTGAGCCACAAGTCACATCACAACCACAAAGTGCAGTCACATCACCAGCACTGGCCTATCAGGCACTGAGCCACAAGGGACATCACAACCACAAACTCCACCCACAGGACCAGTACTGGCCTATCAGGCACTCAGCCACAAGCGACCTCATAACTAAAAACTGCAGCCATGTGACCAGCATTGGCCTATCAGGCACTGAGCCACAAGTGACATCACAAACACAAACTGCACCAACATCACCAGCACTGGCCTATCAGCCACTGAGCCACAAGTGACATCACAAACACAAACTCCACCCACATCACCAGCACTGGCCTATCACGCACTGAGCCAGAAGTCACATCACAAAAACAAACTGCACCCACATCACCAGCACTGGCCTCTCAGGCACTGAGCCACAAGTGACATCACAACCACAAACTGCAGCCAGAGGACCAGCACTGGCCTATCCAGCACTCAGCCACAAGTGACATCATAACTACAAACTGCAGTCATGTCACCAGCACTGGCCTATCAGGCACTCAGCCACAAGTGACATCACAAACACAAACTGCAGCCACATCACCAGCACTGGCCTATCAGGCACTGAGCCACAAGTGACATCACAAACACAAACTGCACCCACATCACCAGCACTGGCCTACCAGGCACTCAGCCACAAGTGACATCACAAACACAAACTCCACCCACATCACCAGCACTGGCCTATCACGCACTGAGCCAGAAGTCACATCACAAAAACAAACTGCACCCACATCACCAGCACTGGCCTCTCAGGCACTGAGCCACAAGTGACATCACAACCACAAACTGCAGCCAGAGGACCAGCACTGGCCTATCCAGCACTCAGCCACAAGTGACATCATAACTACAAACTGCAGTCATGTCACCAGCACTGGCCTATCAGGCACTCAGCCACAAGTGACATCACAACCACAAACTGCAGCCACATCACCAGCACTGGCCTATCAGGCACTGAGCCACAAGTGACATCACAAACACAAACTGCACCCACATCACCAGCACTGGCCTACCAGGCACTCAGCCACAAGTGACATCACAAACACAAACTGCACCCACATCACCAGCACTGTCCTACCAGGCACTATGCCACAAGTGACATCACAAATATAAACTCCACCCACATCACCAGCTCTGGCCTATCAGGCACTCAGCCACAAGTGACTTCACAACCACAAACTGCAGCCACGTGACCAGCACTGGGCTATCAGGCACTCAGCCACAAGTCACATCACAAACACAAACTGCACCCACAGGACCAGCACTGGCCTATCAGGCACTGAGCCACAAGTGACATCACAACCACAAACTGCACCCACATCACCAGCACTGGCCTATCAGGCACTCAGCCACAAGTGACATCACAAACACAAACTGCACCCACATCACCAGCACTGGCCTATCAGGCACTGAGCCACAAGTGCCATCACAAACACAAACTGCAGCCACAGCACCAGCACTGGCCTATCAGGCACTGAGCCACAAGTGACATCACAACCACAAAGTGCAGTCACATCACCAGCACTGGCCTATCAGGCACTCAGCCACAAGTGACATCACAAATATAAACTCCACCCACATCACCAGCACTGGCCTATCAGGCACTGAGCCACAAGTGACATCACAAACAAAAACTGCAGCCACGTGACTAGCACTGGTCTACCAGGCACTGAGCCACAAGTGACATCACAAACACAAACTGCAGCCACATGACCAGAAGTGGCCTATCAGGCACTGAGCCACAAGTGACATCACAACCGCAAACTGCACCCACATCACCAGCACTGGCCTACCAGGCACTCAGCCACAAGTGACATCACAAACACAAACTGCAGCCACATCACCAGTACTGGCCTATCCGGCACTCAGCCACAAGTGACATCATAAACACAGACTGCACCCACAGGACCAGCACTGCCCTATCAGGCACTGAGCCACAAGTGACATCACAAACACAAACTCCACCCACATCACCAGCTCTGGCCTACCAGGCACTATGCCACAAGTGACATCACAAATATAAACTCCACCCACATCACCAGCTCTGGCCTATCAGGCACTGAGCCAGAAGTCACATCACAAAAACAAACTGCAGCCACATCACCAGCACAGGCCTATCAGGCACTGAGCCACAAGTGACATCACAAACACAAACTGCAGCCACATCACCAGCACTGGCCTATCAGCCACTCAGCCACAAGTGACATCACAAACACAAACTCCACCCACAGGACCAGCACTGGCCTATCACGCACTGAGCCAGAACAGGTTGGGGGTTGACCTGCTGGAAAGCAGCTCTGCTGAGAAGGACCTGGGAGTGCTGGTGGACACCAAGTTAAGTATGAGGCAGCAATGTGCCCTTGTGGCCAAGAAGGCCAATGGTATCCTGGGCTGCATCAGAAAGAGTGTTGCCAGCAGGTCGAGGGAGGTGATTCTCCCCCTCTACTCAGCCCTGGTGAGGCCACATCTAGAGTACTGCGTCCAGTTCTGGGCTCCCCAGTACAAGAGGGATGTGGCACTACTGGAGCAAGTCCAGCGAAGGGCCACAAAGATGATTAGGGGACTGGAGCATCTCTCTTATGAGGAAAGGCTGAGAGAGCTGGGCCTGTTTAGCTTGGAGAAGAGAAGGCTGAGAGGAGATCTTATCAATGTGTACAAGTATGTGAAGGGAGGGTGTCGAGAGGATGGGGCCAGACTCTTTTCAGTGGTGACGAGCGACAGGACGCGAGGCAATGGGCACAAACTGAAACACAGACACTTCCATCTTAACATGAGGAAAAACTTTTTCACTGTGAGGGTGACAGAGCACTGGAACAGGTTGCCCCGAGAGGTGGTGGAGTCTCCTTCTCTGGAGATATTCAAAATGCGCCTGGATGCAATCCTGTGCAATGTGCTCTAGGTGACCCTGCTTGAGCAGGGGGGTTGGACTAGATGATATCCAGAGGTCCCTTCCAACCTCAGTGATTCTGTGATTCT
This sequence comes from Apteryx mantelli, assembly GCF_036417845.1. Lineage (NCBI taxonomy): Eukaryota > Metazoa > Chordata > Aves > Apterygiformes > Apterygidae > Apteryx > Apteryx mantelli. The sequence continues at coordinate 419,954 of NC_089999.1, forward strand.
GTGAGCCACAAGTGACATCACAACCACAAACTGCACCCACATCACCAGCACTGGCCTATCAGGCACTCAGCCACAAGTGACATCACAAACACAAACTGCACCAACATCACCAGCACTGGCCTATCAGGCACTGAGCCACAAGTGACATCACAACCACAAAGTGCACCCACATCACCAGCACTGGCCTATCAGGCACTGAGCCTCAAGTGACCTCAAAAATATAAACTACACCCACATCACCAGCACTGGCCTATCACGCACTGAGCCACAAGTGACATCACAAACACAAACTCCACCCACATCACCAGCACTGGCCTATCAGGCACTGAGCCACAAGTGACATCACAAACACAAACTGCACCAACATCACCAGTACTGGCCTATCAGGCACTGAGCCACAAGTGACATCACAAACACAAACTGCACCCACAAGACCAGCACCGCCCTATCACGCACTATGCCACAAGTGACATCACAACCACAAACTGCACCCACATCACCAGCACTGGCCTATCAGGCACTCAGCCACAAGTGACATCATAACTAAAAACTGCAGCCATGTGACCAGCACTGGCCTATCAGGCACTGAGCCACAAGTGACATCACAACCACAAACTCCACCCACATCACCAGCACTGGCCTACCAGGCACTGAGCCACAAATGACATCACAACCACAAACTGCAGCCACGTCACCAGCACTGGCCTATTAGGCACTGAGCCACAAGTGACATCACAAATATAAACTCCACCCACATCACTAGCACTGGCCTATCAGGCACTCAGCCACAAGTGACATCACAAACACAAACTGCAGCCACATCACCAGCACTGGCCTATCAGGCACTGAGCCACAAGTGACATCACAAACACAAACTGCAGCCACAGGACCAGCACTGGCCTATCAGGCACTGAGCCACAAGTGACATCACAACCACAAACTCCACCCACATCACCAGCACTGGCCTATCAGGCACTGAGCCACAAGTGACATCACAACCACAAACTGCAGCCACATCACCAGCACTGGCCTATCAGGCACTGAGCCACAAGTGACATCATAACTAAAAACTGCAGCCATGTGACCAGCACTGGCCTATCAGGCACTGAGCCACAAGTGACATCACAACCACAAACTCCACCCACATCACCAGCACTGGCCTACCAGGCACTGAGCCACAAATGACATCACAACCACAAACTGCAGCCACGTCACCAGCACTGGCCTATTAGGCACTGAGCCACAAGTGACATCACAAATATAAACTCCACCCACATCACTAGCACTGGCCTATCAGGCACTGAGCCACAAGTGACATCACAAACACAAACTCCACCCACATTATCAGCACTGGCCTATCCGGCACTCAGCCACAAGTGACATCACAACCACAAAATGCAGCCATGTGACCAGCACTGGCCTATCAGGCACTCAGCCACAAGTGACATCACAAACACAAACTGCACCCACGTGACCAGCACTGGCCTATCAGGCACTATGCCACAAGTGACATCACAAACACAAACTGCACCCACATCACCAGCACTGGCCTATCAGGCACTCAGCCACAAGTGACATCACAAACACAAACTGCACCCACATCACCAGCACTGGCCTATCAGGCACTCAGCCACAAGTGACATCACAAATATAAACTCCACCCACATCGCCAGCACTGGCCTATCAGGCACTGAGCCACAAGTGACATCACAAACACAAACTGCAGCCACATCACCAGCACTGGCCTACCAGGCACTGAGCCACAAGTGACATCACAAACACAAACTGCAGCCACATCACCAGCACTGGCCTATCAGGCACTATGCCACAAGTGACATCACAAATATAAACTCCACCCACATCACCAGCACTGGCCTATCAGGCACTGAGCCACAAGTGACATCACAAACACAAAATGCACCCACATCACCAGCACTGGCCTATCAGGCACTCAGCCACAAGTGACATCACAACCACAAACTGCAGCCATGTGAACAGCACTGGCCTGTCAGGCACAGAGCCACAAGTGACATCACAACCACAAACTGCAGCCACATCACCAGCACTGGCCTATCAGGCACTGAGCCACAAGGGACATCACAACCACAAACTGCACCAACATCACCAGCACTGGCCTATCAGGCACTGAGCCACAAGTGACATCACAACCACAAACTGCACCCACATCACCAGCACTGGCCTATCAGGCACTGAGCCACAAGTGACATCACAAAAATAAACTCCACCCACATCACCAGCACTGGCCTATCAGGCACTGAGCCACAAGTGACATCACAACCACAAACTGCACCCACAGGACCAGCACTGGCCTCTCAGGCACTGAGCCTCAAGTGACATCACAAATATAAACTGCACCCACATCACCAGCACTGGCCTATCAGGCACTCAGCCACAAGTGACATCACAACCACAAACTGCACCCACATCACCAGCACTGGCCTATCAGGCACTCAGCCACAAGTGACATCACAAACACAAACTGCAGCCATGTGGCCAGCACTGGCCTATCAGGCACTCAGCCACAAGTGACATCATAAACACAGACTGCACCCACAGGACCAGCACTGGCCTATCAGGCACTCAGCCACAAGTGACATCACAACCACAAACTGCACCCACATCACCAGCACTGGCCTATCAGGCACTGAGCCACAAGTGACATCACAACCACAGACTGCAGCCACAGGACCAGCACTGTCCTACCAGGCACTATGCCACAAGTGACATCACAAATATAAACTCCACCCACATCACCAGCTCTGGCCTATCAGGCACTCAGCCACAAGTGACATCACAACCACAAACTGCAGCCACATCACCAGCACTGGGCTATCAGGCACTCAGCCACAAGTCACATCACAACCACAAAGTGCAGTCACATCACCAGCACTGGCCTATCAGGCACTGAGCCACAAGGGACATCACAAACACAAACTGCAGCCACATCACCAGCACTGGCCTATCAGGCACTGAGCCACAAGTGACATCACAAAAACAAACTGCACCAACATCACCAGCACTGGCCTATCAGGCACTGAGCCACAAGTGACATCACAAACACAAAATGCAGCCACAGGACCAGCACTGGGCTATCAGGCACTCAGCCACAAGTCACATCACAACCACAAAGTGCAGTCACATCACCAGCCTTGGCCTATCAGGCACTGAGCCACAAGTGACATCACAACCACAGACTGTACCCACAGGACCAGCACTGGCCTATGAGGCACTCAGCCACAAGTGACATCACAAACACAAACTGCACCCACAGGACTAGTACTGGCCTATCAGGCACTCATCCACAAGTGACATCACAAACACAAACTGCAGCCACATCACCAGCACTGGCCTATCAGGCACTCAGCCACAAGTGACATCACAACCACAAACTGCACCCACAGGACTAGTACTGGCCTATCCGGCACTCATCCACAAGTGACATCACAAACACAAACTGCAGCCACATCACCAGCACTGGCCTATCAGGCACTGAGCCACAAGTGACATCACAACCACAAACTCCACCCACATCACCAGCTCTGGCCTATCAGGCACTGAGCCACAAGTGACATCACAACCACAGACTGCAGCCACAGGACCAGCACTGTCCTACCAGGCACTATGCCACAAGTGACATCACAAATATAAACTCCACCCACATCACCAGCTCTGGCCTATCAGGCACTCAGCCACAAGTGACTTCACAACCACAAACTCCACCCACATCACCAGCACTGGCCTATCAGGCACTGACCACAAGTGACATCACAACCAAAAATGCAGCCATGTGACCAGCACTGGCCTATCAGGCACTCAGCCACAAGTGACATCACAAACACAAACTGCACCCACATCACCAGCACTGGCCTATCAGGCACTGAGCCACAAGTGACATCACAAACACAAACTGCAGCCACAGCACCAGCACTGGCCTATCAGGCACTGAGCCACAAGTGACATCACAAACACAAACTCCACCCACATGACCAGTACTGGCCTATCAGGCACTGAGCCACAAGTGACATCACAACCACAAACTGCACCCACATCACCATGCACTGGCCTATTAGGGACTCAGCCACAAGTGACATCACAAACACAAACTGCACCCACATCACCAGCACTGGCCTATCAGGCACTGAGCCACAAATGACCTCACAACCACAAACTGCAGCCACAGCACCAGCACTGGCCTATCAGGCACTGAGCCACAAGTGACATCACAACCACAAACTCCACCCACAGGACCAGTACTGGCCTATCCGGCACTCAGCCACAAGTGACATCATAAACACAAACTGCAGCCACAGGACCAGCACTGCCCTATCAGGCACTCAGCCACAAGTGACATCACAACCACAAATTACACCCACAAGACCAGCACTGGCCTATCAGGCACTCAGCCACAAGTGACATCACAACCACAAACTCCACCCACATCACCAGCACTGGCCTACCAGGCACTCAGCCACAAGTGACATCACAACCACAAACTGCAGCCACATCACCAGCACTGGCCTATCAGGCACTGAGCCACAAGTGACATCACAAACACAAAATGCAGCCATGTGACCAGCACTGGCCTATCAGGCACTCAGCCACAAGTGACATCACAAACACAAACTGCACCCACGTGACCAGCACTGGCCTATCAGGCACTATGCCACAAGTCACATCACAACCACAAAGTGCAGTCACATCACCAGCACTGGCCTATCAGGAACTGAGCCAGAAGGGACATCACAACCAAAAAGTGCAGTCACATCACCAGCACTGGCCTATCAGGAACTGAGCCACAAGGGACATCACAAACACAAAGTGCAGTCACATCAACAGCACTGGCCTATCAGGCACTGAGCCACAAGCGACCTCATAACTAAAAACTGCAGCCATGTGACCAGCATTGGCCTATCAGGCACTGAGCCACAAGTGACATCACAAACACAAACTGCACCCACATCACCAGCACTGGCCTATCAGGCACTCAGCCACAAGTGACATCACAAACACAAACTCCACCCACAGGACCAGCACTGGCCTATCAGGCACTGAGCCAGAAGTCACATCACAAAAACAAACTGCAGCCACATCACCAGCACAGGCCTATCAGCCACTCAGCCACAAGTGACATCACAAACACAAACTGCAGCCACATCACCAGCACTGGCCTATCAGGCACTCAGCCACAAGTGACATCACAAACACAAACTCCACCCACATCACCAGCACTGGCCTATCAGGCACAGAGCCACAAGTGACATCACAAACACAAACTGCAGCCACATCACCAGCACTGGCCTATCAGGCACAGAGCCACAAGTGACATCACAACCACAAACTGCACCCACATCACCAGCACTGGCCTATCAGGCACTGAGCCACAAGTGACCTAAAAAATATAAACTACACCCACATCACCAGCACTGGCCTATCAGGCACTGAGCCACAAGTGACATCACAAACACAAACTGCACCCACATCACCAGCACTGGCCTATCAGGCACTGAGCCACAAGTGACATCACAAACACAAACTGCACCCACATCACCAGCACTGGCCTATCAGGCACTCAGCCACAAGTGACCTCACAACCACAAACTGCAGCCACGTGAACAGCACTGGCCTGTCAGGCACAGAGCCACAAGTGACATCACAAACACAAACTGCAGCCACATCACCAGCACGGTCCTATCAGGCACTGAGACACAAGTGACCTCACAACCACAAGCTGCAGCCACAAGACCAGCACTGGCCTATCAGGCACTCAGCCACAAGTGACATCACAACCACAAACTGCACCCACATCACCAGCACTGGCCTATCAGGCACTCAGCCACAAGTGACATCACAAACACAAACTCCACCCACATCACCAGCACTGGCCTATCAGCCACTCAGCCACAAGTGACATCACAAACACAAACTGCACCGACATGAACAGAACTGGCCTATCAGGCACTGAGCCACAAGTGACATCACAAACACAAACTGCAGCCACATCACCAGCACTGGCCTATCAGGCACTCAGCCACAAGTGACATCACAAACACAAACTCCACCCACATGACCAGCACTGGCCTATCAGGCACTCAGCCACAAGCGACATCACAACCACAAACTGCACACACAGGACCAGCACTGGTCTACCAGGCACTGAGCCTCAAGTGACATCACAAACACAAACTGCAGCCACATCACCAGCACTGGCCTATCAGGCACTATGCCACAAGTGACAGCACAACCACAAACTGCAGCCATGTGACCAGCACCGGCCTATCAGGCACTGAGCCACAAGTGACATCACAAACACAAAATGCAGCCATGTCACCAGCACTGGCTTATCAGGCACTGAGCCACAAGTGACATCACAAACACAAACTGCACCCACAAGACCAGCACTGGCCTATCAGCCACTCAGCCACAAGTGACATCACAACCACAAACTGCAGCCACAGGACCAGTACTGGCCTATCAGGCACTCAGCCACAAGTGACCTCACAAACAAAAACTCCACCCACATGACCAGTACTGGCCTATCAGGCACTGAGCCACAAGTGACATCACAAACACAAACTGCACCCACATCACCATGCACTGGCCTATTAGGGACTCAGCCACAAGTGACATCACAAACACAAACTGCACCCACATCACCAGCACTGGCCTATCAGGCACTCAGCCACAAGTCACATCACAACCACAAACTGCAGCCATGTGAACAGCACTGGCCTGTCAGGCACAGAGCCACAAGTGACATCACAAACACAAACTGCAGACACATCACCAGCACTGGCCTATCAGGCACTCAGCCACAAGTGACATCACAACCACAAACTGCAGCCACATCACCAGCATTGGCCTATCAGGCACTGACCACAAGTGACATCACAAACACAAACTGCACCCACATCACCAGCACTGGCCTATCAGGCACTCAGCCACAAGTGACATCATAAACACAGACTGCACCCACAGGACCAGCACTGCCCTATCAGGCACTGAGCCACAAGTGACATCACAAACACAAACTGCAGCCATGTCACCAGCACTGGCCTATCAGGCACTGAGCCACAAGTGACATCACAAATATAAACTGCACCCACAGGACCAGCACGGGCCTATCAGGCACAGAGCCACAAGGGACATCACAAACACAAACTGCAGCCACATCACCAGCACTGGCTTATCAGGCACTGAGCCACAAGTGACCTCATAACCACAAACTGCACCCACATCACCAGCACTGGCCTATCAGGCACTCAGCCACAAGTGACCTCACATATATAAACTTCACCCACATCACCAGCTCTGGCCTATCAGGCACTGAGCCACAAGTGACATCACAAACACAAACTGCAGCCACAGGACCAGCACTGGCCTATCAGGCACTCAGCCACAAGTGACATCACAAACACAAACTCCACCCACATCACCAGCACTGGCCTATCAGGCACTGAGCCACAAGGGACATCACAACCACAAACTCCACCCACAGGACCAGTACTGGCCTATCAGGCACTGAGCCACAAGCGACCTCATAACTAAAAACTGCAGCCATGTGACCAGCATTGGCCTATCAGGCACTCAGCCACAAGTGACATCACAAACACAAACTGCAGCCACATCACCAGCACTGGCCTATCAGCCACTCAGCCACAAGTGACATCACAAACACAAACTCCACCCACAGGACCAGCACTGGCCTATCAGGCACTCAGCCACAAGTGACATCACAAACACAAACTGCAGCCACATCACCAGCACTGGCCTATCAGCCACTCAGCCACAAGTGACCTCACAAATATAAACTCCACCCACATCACCAGCACTGGCCTATCAGGCACTCAGCCACAAGTGATATCATAAACATAGACTGCACCCACAGGACCAGCACTGGCCTATCAGGCACTGAGCCACAAGTGACATCACAAACACAAACTGCAGCCAGAGGACCAGCACTGGCCTATCCAGCACTCAGCCACAAGTGACATCATAACTACAAACTGCAGCCATGTCACCAGCACTGGCCTATCAGGCACTCAGCCACAAGTGACATCACAAACACAAACTGCACCCACATCACCAGCACTGGCCTATCAGGCACTCAGCCACAAGTGACATCACAAACACAAACTCCACCCACAGGACCAGCACTGGCCTATCAGGCACTGAGCCACAAGTGACATCACAAACACAAACTGCACCCACATCACCAGCACTGGCCTATCAGCCACTCAGCCACAAGTGACATCACAACCACAAACTGCACCCACATCACCAGCACTGGCCTATCAGGCACTGAGCCACAAGTGACATCACAAACACAAACTGCACCCACATCACCAGCACTGTCCTACCAGGCACTATGCCACAAGTGACATCACAACCACAAACTCCACCCACATCACCAGCTCTGGCCTATCAGGCACTCAGCCACAAGTGACTTCACAACCACAAACTGCAGCCACGTGACCAGCACTGGCCTATCAGGCACTCAGCCACAAGTCACATCACAACCACAAAGTGCAGTCACATCACCAGAACTGGCCTATCAGGAACTGAGCCACAAGGGACATCACAACCTGTTACCGTTCTCGTTCTTACCGAGGAGGCACGGGGCCTTCTCCCCAGGCCCCGGACCATCACCACACAGACACCAATATGAGGAGTGGCAAAATGGCGTTTAATGAAGCGTGTCCTACTCTATTATAATGCTGTAAAGCCCCGCCTTCTTCTCCGGCAGCAGTGCTCCGCCCGTTACAACCTTCCCATGTTCCGCCCCGCAGTGCCTCCCTGCTCATCCTTTTTCCTCCACATCTCCCCCTCTCCCATCAACGTTGTTTCGTTATATCGAGCGGGACGCAACAAAACACGCGGAAGTGCGGCGTGTCTCGACGGGACCGCCATTGGGTGGTTCCTTGCATTAGTAGCTTCGTGAGCGGAGCTGTGTGCTGCCTCCCCTTCTTCCGCTTCTTAACGCAGACGGTGTCCTTGTCTTCGTCGGTTCAGGGAAAACCTTAAAGGCATAGGCGGGATTGCTCATTTCCAACAGACTATACTCCCCCCCCTCCAAAGCCCAGCCATTCCTCCAGAATTTCTCCTTCTTGTTGTCGAGCAATCCAGACGCGGCCCGCTACTTTCAGCAAGGCTGTCTTAACACAGCTCAGTACTATACACAGGCATAAGGCTATAACTATGAGGATTAACAAAATGCGCAAGCCTTCAGCAAGCAGTCCTGTTAGCCACGGTGGTAGATTGCCAACCAGGTTAGTTAGCCATTCGTCTAAAAACCCATGGTTCTGACGGATTTTGCTGGCATGTTCCTTCAACCACTGCAATTGTTTGTGAATTGATTCACCATGATTAGACAAATTCATGCAACACATACCTTCAAAATCCTCACAACCATGGCCTTGGGCTAGTAGCAAATAATCAATTGCAGCTCTATTCTGCAGAATAGCATGTCGCAAACTACCTTGATCCTCTAATAGGCTCGCTATTATCTCAGTGGTGACGTTAGCCTGCTTCTCAGCCCAGCAAGCTAACCGGCCGATCTGGTTCAGAGCGTTGCCTGCCGCTGCTCCAGGCACGAAGAAGGCCAAAAACACTCTTTCAGTGGGACTGCGGAGGGAAACTTGATCATTACACTCAGGTAAGAGCCCTATGGCTGCTCGTTTACTGCGGACGGTGGTCTCATTCTCCGTGATATGTTTCCACCAATTTTGATCGGGTGCTAGTAATGTCAGCTTACCAAGATAACATGGACCACCCATTACCCTTTTTGGAATTCCCTGCCAGGCCCGGTCACCACATATCAAAAAGACGTCTGGTGGCAAGGCCTTTGGGGTACCATTGTTCCAAATTAAGTGCCCCTTTGTGGCCTCAGCCCCAAAGGCTCCCAGCCCCTGGCGGCTGGTGCCATTGGTGCCACAGAAGGAACCACGGTTTTGATAATCATAATAGACTGCTGTTGGAGTGACGTTCGTCCACCCTGTCCAGTTAAATAACCGGTAAGGGTGCATGCGTCCCCCAAAATATATACGTTTGAGTCCAATTGCCTGATGTGTTTCCAATTCTCATAGACCCCAACAGGTTTAACTCCTGTGGGTCCCATGGCAGCGTTCTGTTTAGGTCTGCAATGAGGGTGGCACTGCAGCTAGCAGTCGACAGACTGCCACTGCAGCTTCCCGTGCTGTACTCCTGGAAGCTGTTGACATTATAGCTGGGGACCCCTATTAAACAGGTTCTAAAAGGTTGGGTAGCGGAAGCTAGAGACAAACAGAAAGCGTGTTACCCTGTCCTGTTCGCCCAGGTAACTCACATATTTTGCCTGGGCTCAATCTGGTAGAGAGCCATTACCACTGGGAACAGTATCCCCAGAATCAGGATCTTCGCCGTCTTGTTCAGTAGATGAGTCATAGCGAGTCAAGACAGGCTTCACGCTCTTGCTGAGTACCTTCACTGGACCACGATCTGCAGAGACACATATATAACCTCGACCATTAAAAGCAATAGGGGCGGGCCCAATGCACCTTCCGAAGACGGGGGCAGTCTGCTGGTAGCACAGCCTATAGTTCAGGTGTCAGAGCTGTTTCGATGAGCTTCTATTTTGCGTAAAAGCGGCTTTACCCAGCGTGTGGGGACCCACCTCGCGGCCTCCGGGCCCCCTTCTGCGCTCGCGACCGCAGCATAACCTCTGCCCTGCGTTAGTAGTCTCCACCCGGTCTCCCATTCCCCCGTCGCGGGATTCTTGACCTGCACCTCGGGACCCTCCGTTGGGCTCGTCCCTCCCCAATGCTTTGCTACCGGTTCATGACTATTCTCCCCTCGGAGGTGATGGTTTAGGGCGTACAGTGCTTTTTGTAAAATTTCTGTTTGTTTCTCTTTGGGGATGGCTGAGTGCTCGGGGATGCCCTCCCCCTCTCCCAACACGTCAATTTTCTGTTTAAGAGTTCTGTTGGCTCTCTCGACTATGGCCTGCCCCGTGCTATTGTACGGTATGCCGTGGATTATTTTGATTCCCCATCGCTGCGCCCACCCTTCGGTGCTCGCCGATGTGAATGCGGATCCATTATCGGTTTTGATGGTCTGAGGTAGCCCCAGCACAGCTATAGCGTACGCCCAGTGCTTTTGGGCCGCTCGGCTCGTGGTTTTCCTGTGCTGCGTGGCTACGATCATGCCGCTGTATGTGTCCACCGTGACTGCCAGCCAGGGATCTGGTCGGAGCCTCTGACATAAGGTAAAGTCGGTCTGCCAGACTTGGTTCGCCATCAGGCCTCGGACGTTCGTCCCTCCCTCCTGCAAAGGCCGCCTGCAGCAGTACGGGCATGTGGCGACCACGCCTCTGGCTTCAGAGATGGGGATGTGGCAAGTCTTGGCCAGGGCTTTGGCTCCGACGTGCAACCACTCATGGAGGTCCCTGGCCTCCCGCAGGGTCATCACTCTGCCGGCCGCCTTATCGGCTTCCGCGTTGCCTTCTTGATAGTAGCCCGGTATTTTGCTGTGGCTCCGGACATGCGTAATACAAACCGTGCCAGTCCGCGCCTGCAAGGCGTCTTCTAGCATTGTGGCGATTGGCGTGCCCGCCCAACCCTGCGTGGCCATTTGCCTCACCAGGTTGTACGTGAAGATGGAATCTGTGGTGATATTCAGGTGGTCATCAGGGAACATTCTCAAGGCCATCTCTACGGCCTTGGCTTCAAGGTACTGAACACTGACGTCTGCCGCTCGAAAGGTGGCCTCCTTCCATTCTCCATTCTCCTGCCAGGCAACGGCCGCTGTCTGGGTCTTTGAGGAGGCATCCGTGAAAACAGTGTTTCCCGGTTTCGGAGTAGGAAGTACTCGAGCAGGCCCGCCAACCTCTATGATGTCCAGGTGCCTCAACGGCTGGAGGTGTGGGAGGTGCTGGATTTCTCCTGGAAATCCTTCCATGGCCATTGCCATCGCCGCGGCGAAGGTCTCTGTCTGTGCATCGGTGCCCTTCTTGAAAGGCAGGGCAATCGCGTCCGGTTCACGTGCGAATGCAGAGATACATGTCTTCCGCCCTTTAGTGATCATTCGTGCTAAGAGGCTGGAATGCGGCACAAACGCTCCAGCCGGCCGCGTGGGCGTGACCCACCAGATCACTCGCATCCGCTCTGGTTGTCCTTGTCCGAGCACAGCCATGCCACCTTGCCGGTTCAGCACTGGGTAGAGCGTGATCTTATCAGCAGGGTCCCAGCGCTGCACCGATGGGTGGCTCAGCATCTCAGAGATGTTCTTCAGAGTCTCTTTGGCCTCTGCGGTCAGTCGCTTCTCCTCCCATGGGTTCCTGCCCTTCAGCATTTCGTACAGCGGTTGCATCTGGCTCGGTGTTATGGGCACCATATTCTGGAGCCACTGGAGGCTCCCCACTAGCGCCTGAGCGTCATGTAGGGTGCGGACGTCTGGGTTCAAAGTTATAGGCAGCGGCTTTATCTGCGAGTGTCCAATCTCCGCCCCTAGGAACTTAATGCCTGGTCCCTTCTGGACCTTTGCTTCGTTTATCGCCAGCGAGGCTGCAGCCAAGCACCGCCTCAGGTCGGCTGCCATTTCCTGCAGCCCTTCTGCGCTGGGTGCTGCCATCAAGATATCATCCACGTAGTGGATCATGACCCCCGCCGCATGTTGTGTTCGTACCGGGGCTATTGCGTCGGCTACAACGCGTTGGCAAATTGCAGGTGAGTTCTTCATGCCCTGTGGGAGCACCGTCCATTGGTAGCGCCGCGCCGGCTCCTGCTTATTCACCGATGGGACTGTGAATGCGAATCTCTCCCTATCCCGTGAGTGCAGCGGGATAGAAAAGAAGCAATCTTTGATGTCTACTGCCATAGTCGGCCAATTCTCAGGAAGTGCCGTCAGCACCGGCAGTCCCGGTTGTAACTGTCCAAAGTCACACATCTGTTGATTGATCCGTCTCAGGTCATGTAATAGCCGGTAGCTGTCCTTAGTCTTTTTTAGGATCACGAAAATCGGAGAGTTCCAAGGGCTATTGCTGGGCTCTAGGTGCCCTTGCTCCAGTTCGCGAGCCACTATCTTCTGCGCCGCTTCCAATTTTTCTGAAGTCAGGGGCCACTGGTCAGTCCATATCGGGTCGTCACTTTTCCATTTTAAGGGTATAGTCCTGATCTCACTAGCGGCGGTCCCAGTGGCCCCCATCAAAAATTTCTGATCTTGATGTTGAGTTGGCTGAGCGCATCCCGGCCCAGTACCGGGTCAGCAATTTCGGTGACATAAGGTGTGATTGTCGCTTGTGTTGGCGCGCCATGCTGTTTTGCGTCAGGATCATGCAGGGTGAGTTTCAATGCGAACCGCGAGCGGTACGCCTTCGCGTTGCCTCCCACCCCGGTGAGACTTCCTCCCTGGTCCGTCGGCCAGTTTTTCGGCCACATGCGGAGAGGGATGCACGTGACATCAGCCCCAGTATCCACCAACATCTTTAGCTGTGTGTTCTGGGGATAGGCCCAGGGGTTCTCCAGGGTGACCATGGCCCCAGGCCGGTGGTTGCAGTCTGGTACCAGGGCCACTGTTCCGGGTTCTCGCCGGTCGAGCTCCCCCTCTCCTCTTGGGTATACACGGTGGCCGGGGCTTTTCTTTGGGGGCGGGGAGGGGTCCCCGACTGGCCTCCCCACCTCCCGTTTCCCGGCGCCATGCGGCGACACTCCCGTGCCCGGTGCCCCGGCCTGCCGCAGGCCCAGCATGTTATCTGCGGGGCATGGGTGGTGCTCGGACCCTGACGCGCCTTCGGACAGGCCGCCTTGATGTGGCCAAGCTGGCCGCATCCGAAGCATGTCTTTGATCGTACGACCGCGGCCTGTGCCGCCATGGCTGTGGCGACAACGGTTCGGATCTCTCTCACGGGCAACCGGTTCTGTTCTTCCAGCACGTACTTCATTAACTGGGTAGGCCCCAGGTCCCTCGGGGCTCGGCGAATGATCTCTTTTATGTCGTCATTGGTCTGATTCTTCAGGCACTCGAGCATCAGTGACGCCTTCACCGCTTCAGGGACTTCAGCGCTCTCAATGGCGGCATAGAGTCGATCGCAGAAGGCAGAGAACGATTCTGTCAGCTTCTGCTTTACTGCCACCCATGGGTCCGTCTTTGTCACCACGCGCGCTAAGTCTTCATACGCCGCGCGCGCTGCCGTTGTGATGGCTCGTATTTCACCGGCCGTCAGTAAGGCGGCCTGCTGTTGCGAAGTGGTCATGGCATTATCACTCCCCTTCAGGCGGTTCAGGGTCGACCCGTAAAGTGGATGGTTCGGATCGCGAGTTCCCAGTGTCAATTCCTGATGCAATCGGCCAACCCACATGTCCTTGTATAGGAGAACTTGGGAGGGAGCCAGTACTGCGCGTGCTAGCATTCGGCAGTCGGAGGGGGTCAGGGATGCTGAGAACACCGTGTCTAGTGCCGCTTGTGTGTCCCGGTGTCTCAGGCCCTGCTCCGCAATACACTTCGATAGATGGTTCACTGCCTTCGGGTCGATGGGCGTCCATTCTATGAGCCCTCCGGGCGCCAGGCATACCGGCAGCGCCGACGGCGTTTCAGGGGGTGCCGTGAGTTTAAGACCTCGTAACGTCACCGCCCCCGCTGATAGTTGCCAATCTGGCAGGTATAACTCGGCTCGGGGCTTTTCGCCACTGGAATCGTCCTGGGATCGTGTGTCGGCCAGTCGCTGCAGCATCCGCTGTTGTTTTTGTACTTCTCTCTCCAGCCTCCGCATGAGCCGCAGCGCCTGCTCTAGTCCTGTCTCCACATCCTCCTCCACCTCCTCCGCTCTCACGCCTCCCTCGCGCTCCCCCCCCCGATAGACTTCTTGAAACCGCCTTGTAAGGCTGTCCATCTCATCCTCGCTCACCCGTTCCCTCCCACTGGCTCGTCTCGTACTATCGAAGGTGACTCTCCTCCGCCCTCTTTCTCTGTCCCCGGCGCCATCTTTGGCTGCTGACTCGCCCTGATTCCAGCTCTTATCAGGTACCATGAGTGCCCCGGGGAGCCACTCATTCGGTGTTCGTATTCTCCCTCGCTCATTCCCTCGCTCATTCCCTCGCTCATTCTCTCGCTCATTCCCTCGCTCATTCTCTCGCTCATTCCCTCGCTCATTCTCTCGCTCATTCCCTCGCTCATTCTCCCCCCTTTCTCCTTCCCCCTCGGGCTCACTGGGCGCGACAGGGCAAGGTTGTCCTGCTCTGTCTGCCTGTCGCAACTCGTCCCAGGGGTAGTGTGGTGGAGGGGCACGCGAAGCCTCTTCTCCCAGCCCGGCTGGCATCACCAAACCTCCGTCCCGTTGTTCCTCCCCTTGCTCTTCGACCCGCTCCTCTCCCCCCTCTGGCGCCGTCTCCTCCGCCGCTCCCTCTATCTCCGTCGACCCCACACATATCCCACTCCCTCTAAGTGCCTCTCTAGCCGCCTTCCACGTCTCCCGTTCCTCCCTCGCTCTCCGCAGGAGCATTCTTATCAGCCCCCACACCTTTAACTCCCTCGCGGATCCCCCGTTCATCGGGAACTCCGCCAGCGCTGCTGTGCATTGCAGCCACAGTTCCTCCCGCAGAATCTCCATAGGAGAAGTAATCACTCCCTCCTTCACGAGCCTCTCTACACACGCTCGTATCGCGCTCGCCTTCAGCGGCGCCCGCCATTCCTTGGCGCAGGCCATTACTACCTTACATATGGCCTCCATAGTTCCGGATCCGGATCCCTTCCTCACGCTCCCGGTGCCTACGCCGGCCGAGCCGCCTCCTCGGTATCACGTCGGGGTCACCACTTGTTACCGTTCTCGTTCTTACCGAGGAGGCACGGGGCCTTCTCCCCAGGCCCCGGACCATCACCACACAGACACCAATATGAGGAGTGGCAAAATGGCGTTTAATGAAGCGTGTCCTACTCTATTATAATGCTGTAAAGCCCCGCCTTCTTCTCCGGCAGCAGTGCTCCGCCCGTTACAACCTTCCCATGTTCCGCCCCGCAGTGCCTCCCTGCTCATCCTTTTTCCTCCACAACAACCACAAAGTGCAGTCACATCACCAGCACTGGCCTATCAGGCACTGAGCCACAAGCGACCTCATAACTAAAAACTGCAGCCATGTGACCAGCATTGGCCTATCAGGCACTGAGCCACAAGTGACATCACAAACACAAACTGCACCCACATCACCAGCACTGGCCTATCAGGCACTGAGCCACAAGTGACATCACAACCGCAAAGTGCAGTCACATCACCAGCACTGGCCTATCAGGCACTCAGCCACAAGTGACATCACAACCACAAACTGCAGCCACATCACCAGCACTGGCCTATCAGGCACTATGCCACAAGTGACATCACAACCACAAACTGCAGCCACATCACCAGCACTGGCCTATCAGGCACTGACCACAAGTGACATCACAAACACAAACTGCACCCACATCACCAGCACTGGCCTATCAGGCACTCAGCCACAAGTGACATCACAAACACAAACTGCAGCCATGTGGCCAGCACTGGCCTATCAGGCACTCAGCCACAAGTGACATCATAAACACAGACTGCACCCACAGGACCAGCACTGGCCTATCAGGCACTGAGCCGAAAGTGACATCACAAACACAAACTGCAGCCACAGGACCAGCACTGGCCTATCCAGCACTCAGCCACAAGTGACATCACAAACACAAACTGCAGCCACATCACCAGCACTGGCCTATCAGGCACTGAGCCACAAGTGACATCACAACCGCAAAGTGCAGTCACATCACCAGCACTGGCCTATCAGGCACTCAGCCACAAGTGACATCACAAACACAAACTGCAGCCACATCACCAGCACTGGCCTATCAGGCACTCAGCCACAAGTGACATCACAACCACAAACTGCAGCCATATCACCAGCACTGGCCTATCAGGCACTGACCACAAGTGACATCACAAACACAAACTGCACCCACATCACCAGCACTGGCCTATCAGGCACTCAGCCACAAGTGACATCACAACCACAAACTGCACCCACAGGACCAGCACTGGCCTATCCAGCACTCAGCCACAAGTGACATCATAACTACAAACTGCAGCCATGTCACCAGCACTGGCCTATCAGGCACTGAGCCACAAGTGACATCACAACCACAAAGTGCAGTCACATCACCAGCACTGGCCTATCAGGCACTCAGCCACAAGTGACATCACAAATATAAACTCCACCCACATCACCAGCACTGGCCTATCAGGCACTGAGCCACAAGTGACATCACAAACAAAAACTGCAGCCACGTGACTAGCACTGGTCTACCAGGCACTGAGCCACAAGTGACATCACAAACACAAACTGCAGCCACATGACCAGCAGTGGCCTATCAGGCACTGAGCCACAAGTGACATCACAACCGCAAACTGCACCCACATTACCAGCACTGGCCTACCAGGCACTCAGCCACAAGTGACATCACAACCACAAACTGCAGCCACATCACCAGCACTGGCCTATCAGGCACTGAGCCACAAGTGACATCACAACCACAAACTGCACCCACAGGACCAGTACTGGCCTATCCGGCACTCAGCCACAAGTGACATCATAAACACAGACTGCACCCACAGGACCAGCACTGCCCTATCAGGCACTGAGCCACAAGTGACATCACAAACACAAACTCCACCCACATCACCAGCTCTGGCCTACCAGGCACTATGCCACAAGTGACATCACAAATATAAACTCCACCCACATCACCAGCTCTGGCCTATCAGGCACTGAGCCAGAAGTCACATCACAAAAACAAACTGCAGCCACATCACCAGCACAGGCCTATCAGGCACTGAGCCACAAGTGACATCACAAACACAAACTGCAGCCACATCACCAGCACTGGCCTATCAGCCACTCAGCCACAAGTGACATCACAAACACAAACTCCACCCACAGGACCAGCACTGGCCTATCACGCACTGAGCCAGAACAGGTTGGGGGTTGACCTGCTGGAAAGCAGCTCTGCTGAGAAGGACCTGGGAGTGCTGGTGGACACCAAGTTAAGTATGAGGCAGCAATGTGCCCTTGTGGCCAAGAAGGCCAATGGTATCCTGGGCTGCATCAGAAAGAGTGTTGCCAGCAGGTCGAGGGAGGTGATTCTCCCCCTCTACTCAGCCCTGGTGAGGCCACATCTAGAGTACTGCGTCCAGTTCTGGGCTCCCCAGTACAAGAGGGATGTGGCACTACTGGAGCAAGTCCAGCGAAGGGCCACAAAGATGATTAGGGGACTGGAGCATCTCTCTTATGAGGAAAGGCTGAGAGAGCTGGGCCTGTTTAGCTTGGAGAAGAGAAGGCTGAGAGGAGATCTTATCAATGTGTACAAGTATGTGAAGGGAGGGTGTCGAGAGGATGGGGCCAGACTCTTTTCAGTGGTGACGAGCGACAGGACGCGAGGCAATGGGCACAAACTGAAACACAGACACTTCCATCTTAACATGAGGAAAAACTTTTTCACTGTGAGGGTGACAGAGCACTGGAACAGGTTGCCCCGAGAGGTGGTGGAGTCTCCTTCTCTGGAGATATTCAAAATGCGCCTGGATGCAATCCTGTGCAATGTGCTCTAGGTGACCCTGCTTGAGCAGGGGGGTTGGACTAGATGATATCCAGAGGTCCCTTCCAACCTCAGTGATTCTGTGATTCTGTGAGCCACAAGTGACATCACAAACACAAACTGCACCCACATCACCAGCACTGGCCTATCAGCCACTCAGCCACAAGTGACATCACAAACACAAACTGCACCCACATCACCAGCACTGGCCTATCAGGCACTGAGCCACAAGTGACATCACAAACACAAACTGCACCAACATCACCAGCACTGGCCTGTCAGGCACAGAGCCAAAAGTGACATCACAAACACAAACTGCAGCCACATCACCAGCACTGGCCTATCAGGCACTGAGCCACAAGTGACATCACAACCACAAACTGCACCCACATCACCAGCACTGGCCTATCAGCCACTCAGCCACAAGTGACATCACAACCACAAACTGCACCCACATCACCAGCACTGGCCTATCAGGCACTCAGCCACAAGTGACATCACAACCACAAACTGCAGCCATGTGAACAGCACTGGCCTGTCAGGCACAGAGCCACAAGTGACATCACAACCACAAACTGCAGCCACATCACCAGCACTGGCCTATCAGGCACTCAGCCACAAGGGACATCACAACCACAAACTGCACCAACATCACCAGCACTGGCCTATCAGGCACTGAGCCAAAAGTGACATCACAACCACAAACTGCACCCACATCACCAGCACTGGCCTATCAGGCACTGAGCCACAAGTGACATCACAAACACAAACTGCAGCCACAGGACCAGCACCGCCCTATCAGGCACTCAGCCACAAGTGACATCACAACCACAAATTACACCCACAAGACCAGCACTGGCCTATCAGGCACTCAGCCACAAGTGACATCACAAACACAAACTGCACCCACATCACCAGCACTGGCCTATCAGGAACTGAGCCACAAGGGACATCACAACCACAAAGTGCAGTCACATCACCAGCACTGGCCTATCAGGCACTGAGCCACAAGCGACCTCATAACTAAAAACTGCAGCCATGTGACCAGCATTGGCCTATCAGGCACTGAGCCACAAGTGACATCACAAACACAAACTGCACCCACATCACCAGCACTGGCCTATCAGGCACTCAGCCACAAGTGACATCACAAACACAAACTGCAGCCACATCACCAGCACTGGCCTATCAGGCACTCAGCCACAAGTGACATCACAAACACAAACTGCAGCCACATCACCAGCACTGGCCTATCAGGCACTATGCCACAAGTGACAGCACAACCACAAACTGCAGCCATGTGACCAGCACCGGCCTATCAGGCACTGAGCCACAAGTGACATCACAAACACAAAATGCAGCCATGTCACCAGCACTGGCTTATCAGGCACTGAGCCACAAGTGACATCACAAACATAAACTCCACCCACATCACAAGCACTGGCCTATCAGGCATTCAGCCACAAGTGACATCACAAACACAAACTGCAGCCGCATCACCAGCACTGGCCTATCAGGCACTCAGCCACAAGTGACCTCACAAACAAAAACTCCACCCACATGACCAGTACTGGCCTATCAGGCACTGAGCCACAAGTGACCTCACAAACACAAACTGCACCCACATCACCATGCACTGGCCTATTAGGGACTCAGCCACAAGTGACATCACAAACACAAACTGCACCCACATCACCAGCACTGGCCTATCAGGCACTCAGCCACAAGTGACATCACAAACACAAACTGCACCCACATCACCAGCACTGGCCTATCAGGCACTCAGCCACAAGTGACATCATAAACACAGACTGCACCCACAGGACCAGCACTGGCCTATCAGGCACTCAGCCACAAGTGACATCACAAACACAAACTGCACCCACAGGACCAGCACTGGCCTATCAGGCACTCAGCCACAAGTGACATCACAAACACAAACTGCACCCACATCACCAGCACTGGCCTATCAGGCACTGAGCCACAAGTGCCATCACAAACACAAACTGCAGCCACAGCACCAGCACTGGCCTATCAGGCACTGAGCCACAAGTGACATCACAACCACAAAGTGCAGTCACATCACCAGCACTGGCCTATCAGGCACTCAGCCACAAGTGACATCACAAATATAAACTCCACCCACATCACCAGCACTGGCCTATCAGGCACTGAGCCACAAGTGACATCACAAACAAAAACTGCAGCCACGTGACTAGCACTGGTCTACCAGGCACTGAGCCACAAGTGACATCACAAACACAAACTGCAGCCACATGACCAGCAGTGGCCTATCAGGCACTGAGCCACAAGTGACATCACAACCGCAAACTGCACCCACATCACCAGCACTGGCCTACCAGGCACTCAGCCACAAGTGACATCACAAACACAAACTGCAGCCACATCACCAGCACTGGCCTATCAGGCACTCAGCCACAAGTGACATCACAACCACAAACTGCACCCACAGGACCAGTACTGGCCTATCCGGCACTCAGCCACAAGTGACATCATAAACACAGACTGCACCCACAGGACCAGCACTGCCCTATCAGGCACTGAGCCACAAGTGACATCACAAACACAAACTCCACCCACATCACCAGCTCTGGCCTACCAGGCACTATGCCACAAGTGACATCACAAATATAAACTCCACCCACATCACCAGCTCTGGCCTATCAGGCACTGAGCCAGAAGTCACATCACAAAAACAAACTGCAGCCACATCACCAGCACAGGCCTATCAGGCACTGAGCCACAAGTGACATCACAAACACAAACTGCAGCCACATCACCAGCACTGGCCTATCAGCCACTCAGCCACAAGTGACATCACAAACACAAACTCCACCCACAGGACCAGCACTGGCCTATCACGCACTGAGCCAGAACAGGTTGGGGGTTGACCTGCTGGAAAGCAGCTCTGCTGAGAAGGACCTGGGAGTGCTGGTGGACACCAAGTTAAGTATGAGGCAGCAATGTGCCCTTGTGGCCAAGAAGGCCAATGGTATCCTGGGCTGCATCAGAAAGAGTGTTGCCAGCAGGTCGAGGGAGGTGATTCTCCCCCTCTACTCAGCCCTGGTGAGGCCACATCTAGAGTACTGCGTCCAGTTCTGGGCTCCCCAGTACAAGAGGGATGTGGCACTACTGGAGCAAGTCCAGCGAAGGGCCACAAAGATGATTAGGGGACTGGAGCATCTCTCTTATGAGGAAAGGCTGAGAGAGCTGGGCCTGTTTAGCTTGGAGAAGAGAAGGCTGAGAGGAGATCTTATCAATGTGTACAAGTATGTGAAGGGAGGGTGTCGAGAGGATGGGGCCAGACTCTTTTCAGTGGTGACGAGCGACAGGACGCGAGGCAATGGGCACAAACTGAAACACAGACACTTCCATCTTAACATGAGGAAAAACTTTTTCACTGTGAGGGTGACAGAGCACTGGAACAGGTTGCCCCGAGAGGTGGTGGAGTCTCCTTCTCTGGAGATATTCAAAATGCGCCTGGATGCAATCCTGTGCAATGTGCTCTAGGTGACCCTGCTTGAGCAGGGGGGTTGGACTAGATGATATCCAGAGGTCCCTTCCAACCTCAGTGATTCTGTGATTCTGTGAGCCACAAGTGACATCACAAACACAAACTGCACCCACATCACCAGCACTGGCCTATCAGCCACTCAGCCACAAGTGACATCACAAACACAAACTGCACCCACATCACCAGCACTGGCCTATCAGGCACTGAGCCACAAGTGACATCACAAACACAAACTGCACCAACATCACCAGCACTGGCCTGTCAGGCACAGAGCCACAAGTGACATCACAAACACAAACTGCACCCACATCACCAGCACTGGCCTATCAGCCACTCAGCCACAAGTGACATCACAAACACAAACTGCACCAACATCACCAGCACTGGCCTATCAGGCACTGAGCCACAAGTGACATCACAACCACAAAGTGCACCCACATCACCAGCACTGGCCTATCAGGCACTGAGCCTCAAGTGACCTCAAAAATATAAACTACACCCACATCACCAGCACTGGCCTATCACGCACTGAGCCACAAGTGACATCACAAACACAAACTCCACCCACATCACCAGCACTGGCCTATCAGGCACTCAGCCACAAGTGACATCACAACCACAAACTGCACCCACAGGACCAGCACTGGCCTATCAGGCACTCAGCCACAAGTGACCTCACAACCACAAACTGCACCCACATCACCAGCACTGGCCTATCAGGCACTGAGCCACAAGTGACATCACAACCACAAACTGCAGCCACATCACCAGCACTGGCCTATCAGGCACTGAGCCACAAGTGACATCACAACCACAAACTGCAGCCACATCACCAGCACTGGCCTATCAGGCACTCAGCCACAAGTGACATCACAACCACAAACTGCAGCCATGTGAACAGCACTGGCCTGTCAGGCACAGAGCCACAAGTGACATCACAACCACAAACTGCACCCACATCACCAGCACTGGCCTATCAGGCACTGAGCCACAAGGGACATCACAACCACAAACTGCACCAACATCACCAGCACTGGCCTATCAGGCACTGAGCCTCAAGTGACATCACAAACACAAACTGCACCCACATCACCAGCACTGGCCTATCAGGCACTGAGCCACAAGTGACATCACAAAAATAAACTCCACCCACATCACCAGCACTGGCCTATCAGGCACTGAGCCACAAGTGACATCACAAACACAAACTGCAGTCACATCACCAGCACTGGCCTCTCAGGCACTGAGCCTCAAGTGACATCACAACCACAAAGTGCAGTCACATCACCAGAACTGGCCTATCAGGAACTGAGCCACAAGGGACATCACAACCACAAAGTGCAGTCACATCACCAGCACTGGCCTATCAGGCACTGAGCCACAAGCGACCTCATAACTAAAAACTGCAGCCATGTGACCAGCATTGGCCTATCAGGCACTGAGCCACAAGTGACATCACAAACACAAACTGCACCCACATCACCAGCACTGGCCTATCAGGCACTGAGCCACAAGTGACATCACAACCGCAAAGTGCAGTCACATCACCAGCACTGGCCTATCAGGCACTCAGCCACAAGTGACATCACAAACACAAACTGCAGCCACATCACCAGCACTGGCCTATCAGGCACTCAGCCACAAGTGACATCACAAACACAAACTGCAGCCACATCACCAGCACTGGCCTATCAGGCACTATGCCACAAGTGACAGCACAACCACAAACTGCAGCCATGTGACCAGCACCGGCCTATCAGGCACTGAGCCACAAGTGACATCACAAACACAAAATGCAGCCATGTCACCAGCACTGGCTTATCAGGCACTGAGCCACAAGTGACATCACAAACATAAACTCCACCCACATCACAAGCACTGGCCTATCAGGCATTCAGCCACAAGTGACATCACAAACACAAACTGCACCCGCATCACCAGCACTGGCCTATCAGGCACTCAGCCACAAGTGACCTCACAAACAAAAACTCCACCCACATGACCAGTACTGGCCTATCAGGCACTGAGCCACAAGTGACATCACAACCACAAACTGCACCCACATCACCATGCACTGGCCTATTAGGGACTCAGCCACAAGTGACATCACAAACACAAACTGCACCCACATCACCAGCACTGGCCTATCAGGCACTCAGCCACAAGTGACATCACAAATATAAACTCCACCCACATCACCAGCACTGGCCTATCAGGCACTGAGCCACAAGTGACATCACAAACAAAAACTGCAGCCACGTGACTAGCACTGGTCTACCAGGCACTGAGCCACAAGTGACATCACAAACACAAACTGCACCAACATCACCAGCACTGGCCTATCAGGCACTGAGCCACAAGTGACATCACAACCGCAAACTGCACCCACATCACCAGCACTGGCCTACCAGGCACTCAGCCACAAGTGACATCACAAACACAAACTGCAGCCACATCACCAGCACTGGCCTATCAGGCACTCAGCCACAAGTGACATCACAACCACAAACTGCACCCACAGGACCAGTACTGGCCTATCCGGCACTCAGCCACAAGTGACATCATAAACACAGACTGCACCCACAGGACCAGCACTGCCCTATCAGGCACTGAGCCACAAGTGACATCACAAACACAAACTCCACCCACATCACCAGCTCTGGCCTACCAGGCACTATGCCACAAGTGACATCACAAATATAAACTCCACCCACATCACCAGCTCTGGCCTATCAGGCACTGAGCCAGAAGTCACATCACAAAAACAAACTGCAGCCACATCACCAGCACAGGCCTATCAGGCACTGAGCCACAAGTGACATCACAAACACAAACTGCAGCCACATCACCAGCACTGGCCTATCAGCCACTCAGCCACAAGTGACATCACAAACACAAACTCCACCCACAGGACCAGCACTGGCCTATCACGCACTGAGCCAGAACAGGTTGGGGGTTGACCTGCTGGAAAGCAGCTCTGCTGAGAAGGACCTGGGAGTGCTGGTGGACACCAAGTTAAGTATGAGGCAGCAATGTGCCCTTGTGGCCAAGAAGGCCAATGGTATCCTGGGCTGCATCAGAAAGAGTGTTGCCAGCAGGTCGAGGGAGGTGATTCTCCCCCTCTACTCAGCCCTGGTGAGGCCACATCTAGAGTACTGCGTCCAGTTCTGGGCTCCCCAGTACAAGAGGGATGTGGCACTACTGGAGCAAGTCCAGCGAAGGGCCACAAAGATGATTAGGGGACTGGAGCATCTCTCTTATGAGGAAAGGCTGAGAGAGCTGGGCCTGTTTAGCTTGGAGAAGAGAAGGCTGAGAGGAGATCTTATCAATGTGTACAAGTATGTGAAGGGAGGGTGTCGAGAGGATGGGGCCAGACTCTTTTCAGTGGTGACGAGCGACAGGACGCGAGGCAATGGGCACAAACTGAAACACAGACACTTCCATCTTAACATGAGGAAAAACTTTTTCACTGTGAGGGTGACAGAGCACTGGAACAGGTTGCCCCGAGAGGTGGTGGAGTCTCCTTCTCTGGAGATATTCAAAATGCGCCTGGATGCAATCCTGTGCAATGTGCTCTAGGTGACCCTGCTTGAGCAGGGGGGTTGGACTAGATGATATCCAGAGGTCCCTTCCAACCTCAGTGATTCTGTGATTCTGTGAGCCACAAGTGACATCACAAACACAAACTGCACCCACATCACCAGCACTGGCCTATCAGCCACTCAGCCACAAGTGACATCACAAACACAAACTGCACCCACATCACCAGCACTGGCCTATCAGGCACTGAGCCACAAGTGACATCACAAACACAAACTGCACCAACATCACCAGCACTGGCCTGTCAGGCACAGAGCCAAAAGTGACATCACAAACACAAACTGCAGCCACATCACCAGCACTGGCCTATCAGGCACTGAGCCACAAGTGACATCACAACCACAAACTGCACCCACATCACCAGCACTGGCCTATCAGCCACTCAGCCACAAGTGACATCACAACCACAAACTGCAGCCACATCACCAGCACTGGCCTATCAGGCACTCAGCCACAAGTGACATCACAACCACAAACTGCAGCCATGTGAACAGCACTGGCCTGTCAGGCACAGAGCCACAAGTGACATCACAAACACAAACTGCAGCCACATCACCAGCACTGGCCTATCAGGCACTCAGCCACAAGGGACATCACAACCACAAACTGCACCAACATCACCAGCACTGGCCTATCAGGCACTGAGCCAAAAGTGACATCACAACCACAAACTGCACCCACATCACCAGCACTGGCCTATCAGGCACTGAGCCACAAGTGACATCACAAACACAAACTGCAGCCACAGGACCAGCACCGCCCTATCAGGCACTCAGCCACAAGTGACATCACAACCACAAATTACACCCACAAGACCAGCACTGGCCTATCAGGCACTCAGCCACAAGTGACATCACAAACACAAACTGCACCCACATCACCAGCACTGGCCTATCAGGAACTGAGCCACAAGGGACATCACAACCACAAAGTGCAGTCACATCACCAGCACTGGCCTATCAGGCACTGAGCCACAAGCGACCTCATAACTAAAAACTGCAGCCATGTGACCAGCATTGGCCTATCAGGCACTGAGCCACAAGTGACATCACAAACACAAACTGCACCCACATCACCAGCACTGGCCTAGCAGGCACTCAGCCACAAGTGACATCACAAACACAAACTGCAGCCACATCACCAGCACTGGCCTATCAGGCACTCAGCCACAAGTGACATCACAAACACAAACTGCAGCCACATCACCAGCACTGGCCTATCAGGCACTATGCCACAAGTGACAGCACAACCACAAACTGCAGCCATGTGACCAGCACCGGCCTATCAGGCACTGAGCCACAAGTGACATCACAAACACAAAATGCAGCCATGTCACCAGCACTGGCTTATCAGGCACTGAGCCACAAGTGACATCACAAACATAAACTCCACCCACATCACAAGCACTGGCCTATCAGGCATTCAGCCACAAGTGACATCACAAACACAAACTGCAGCCGCATCACCAGCACTGGCCTATCAGGCACTCAGCCACAAGTGACCTCACAAACAAAAACTCCACCCACATGACCAGTACTGGCCTATCAGGCACTGAGCCACAAGTGACCTCACAACCACAAACTGCACCCACATCACCATGCACTGGCCTATTAGGGACTCAGCCACAAGTGACATCACAAACACAAACTGCACCCACATCACCAGCACTGGCCTATCAGGCACTCAGCCACAAGTGACATCACAAACACAAACTGCACCCACATCACCAGCACTGGCCTATCAGGCACTCAGCCACAAGTGACATCATAAACACAGACTGCACCCACAGGACCAGCACTGGCCTATCAGGCACTCAGCCACAAGTGACATCACAAACACAAACTGCACCCACAGGACCAGCACTGGCCTATCAGGCACTCAGCCACAAGTGACATCACAAACACAAACTGCACCCACATCACCAGCACTGGCCTATCAGGCACTGAGCCACAAGTGCCATCACAAACACAAACTGCAGCCACAGCACCAGCACTGGCCTATCAGGCACTGAGCCACAAGTGACATCACAACCACAAAGTGCAGTCACATCACCAGCACTGGCCTATCAGGCACTCAGCCACAAGTGACATCACAAATATAAACTCCACCCACATCACCAGCACTGGCCTATCAGGCACTGAGCCACAAGTGACATCACAAACAAAAACTGCAGCCACGTGACTAGCACTGGTCTACCAGGCACTGAGCCACAAGTGACATCACAAACACAAACTGCAGCCACATGACCAGCAGTGGCCTATCAGGCACTGAGCCACAAGTGACATCACAACCGCAAACTGCACCCACATCACCAGCACTGGCCTACCAGGCACTCAGCCACAAGTGACATCACAAACACAAACTGCAGCCACATCACCAGCACTGGCCTATCAGGCACTCAGCCACAAGTGACATCACAACCACAAACTGCACCCACAGGACCAGTACTGGCCTATCCGGCACTCAGCCACAAGTGACATCATAAACACAGACTGCACCCACAGGACCAGCACTGCCCTATCAGGCACTGAGCCACAAGTGACATCACAAACACAAACTCCACCCACATCACCAGCTCTGGCCTACCAGGCACTATGCCACAAGTGACATCACAAATATAAACTCCACCCACATCACCAGCTCTGGCCTATCAGGCACTGAGCCAGAAGTCACATCACAAAAACAAACTGCAGCCACATCACCAGCACAGGCCTATCAGGCACTCAGCCACAAGTGACATCACAAACACAAACTGCAGCCACATCACCAGCACTGGCCTATCAGCCACTCAGCCACAAGTGACATCACAAACACAAACTCCACCCACAGGACCAGCACTGGCCTATCACGCACTGAGCCAGAACAGGTTGGGGGTTGACCTGCTGGAAAGCAGCTCTGCTGAGAAGGACCTGGGAGTGCTGGTGGACACCAAGTTAAGTATGAGGCAGCAATGTGCCCTTGTGGCCAAGAAGGCCAATGGTATCCTGGGCTGCATCAGAAAGAGTGTTGCCAGCAGGTCGAGGGAGGTGATTCTCCCCCTCTACTCAGCCCTGGTGAGGCCACATCTAGAGTACTGCGTCCAGTTCTGGGCTCCCCAGTACAAGAGGGATGTGGCACTACTGGAGCAAGTCCAGCGAAGGGCCACAAAGATGATTAGGGGACTGGAGCATCTCTCTTATGAGGAAAGGCTGAGAGAGCTGGGCCTGTTTAGCTTGGAGAAGAGAAGGCTGAGAGGAGATCTTATCAATGTGTACAAGTATGTGAAGGGAGGGTGTCGAGAGGATGGGGCCAGACTCTTTTCAGTGGTGACGAGCGACAGGACGCGAGGCAATGGGCACAAACTGAAACACAGACACTTCCATCTTAACATGAGGAAAAACTTTTTCACTGTGAGGGTGACAGAGCACTGGAACAGGTTGCCCCGAGAGGTGGTGGAGTCTCCTTCTCTGGAGATATTCAAAATGCGCCTGGATGCAATCCTGTGCAATGTGCTCTAGGTGACCCTGCTTGAGCAGGGGGGTTGGACTAGATGATATCCAGAGGTCCCTTCCAACCTCAGTGATTCTGTGATTCTGTGAGCCACAAGTGACATCACAAACACAAACTGCACCCACATCACCAGCACTGGCCTATCAGCCACTCAGCCACAAGTGACATCACAAACACAAACTGCACCCACATCACCAGCACTGGCCTATCAGGCACTGAGCCACAAGTGACATCACAAACACAAACTGCACCAACATCACCAGCACTGGCCTGTCAGGCACAGAGCCAAAAGTGACATCACAAACACAAACTGCAGCCACATCACCAGCACTGGCCTATCAGGCACTGAGCCACAAGTGACATCACAACCACAAACTGCACCCACATCACCAGCACTGGCCTATCAGCCACTCAGCCACAAGTGACATCACAACCACAAACTGCACCCACATCACCAGCACTGGCCTATCAGGCACTCAGCCACAAGTGACATCACAACCACAAACTGCAGCCATGTGAACAGCACTGGCCTGTCAGGCACAGAGCCACAAGTGACATCACAACCACAAACTGCAGCCACATCACCAGCACTGGCCTATCAGGCACTGAGCCAAAAGTGACATCACAACCACAAACTGCACCCACATCACCAGCACTGGCCTATCAGGCACTGAGCCACAAGTGACATCACAAACACAAACTGCAGCCACAGGACCAGCACCGCCCTATCAGGCACTCAGCCACAAGTGACATCACAACCACAAATTACACCCACAAGACCAGCACTGGCCTATCAGGCACTCAGCCACAAGTGACATCACAAACACAAACTGCACCCACATCACCAGCACTGGCCTATCAGGAACTGAGCCACAAGGGACATCACAACCACAAAGTGCAGTCACATCACCAGCACTGGCCTATCAGGCACTGAGCCACAAGCGACCTCATAACTAAAAACTGCAGCCATGTGACCAGCATTGGCCTATCAGGCACTGAGCCACAAGTGACATCACAAACACAAACTGCACCCACATCACCAGCACTGGCCTATCAGGCACTCAGCCACAAGTGACATCACAAACACAAACTGCAGCCACATCACCAGCACTGGCCTATCAGGCACTCAGCCACAAGTGACATCACAAACACAAACTGCAGCCACATCACCAGCACTGGCCTATCAGGCACTATGCCACAAGTGACAGCACAACCACAAACTGCAGCCATGTGACCAGCACCGGCCTATCAGGCACTGAGCCACAAGTGACATCACAAACACAAAATGCAGCCATGTCACCAGCACTGGCTTATCAGGCACTGAGCCACAAGTGACATCACAAACATAAACTCCACCCACATCACAAGCACTGGCCTATCAGGCATTCAGCCACAAGTGACATCACAAACACAAACTGCAGCCGCATCACCAGCACTGGCCTATCAGGCACTCAGCCACAAGTGACCTCACAAACAAAAACTCCACCCACATGACCAGTACTGGCCTATCAGGCACTGAGCCACAAGTGACATCACAACCACAAACTGCACCCACATCACCATGCACTGGCCTATTAGGGACTCAGCCACAAGTGACATCACAAACACAAACTGCACCCACATCACCAGCACTGGCCTATCAGGCACTCAGCCACAAGTGACATCACAAACACAAACTGCACCCACATCACCAGCACTGGCCTATCAGGCACTCAGCCACAAGTGACATCATAAACACAGACTGCACCCACAGGACCAGCACTGGCCTATCAGGCACTCAGCCACAAGTGACATCACAAACACAAACTGCACCCACATCACCAGCACTGGCCTATCAGGCACAGAGCCACAAGTGCCATCACAAACACAAACTGCAGCCACAGCACCAGCACTGGCCTATCAGGCACTGAGCCACAAGTGACATCACAACCACAAAGTGCAGTCACATCACCAGCACTGGCCTATCAGGCACTCAGCCACAAGTGACATCACAAATATAAACTCCACCCACATCACCAGCACTGGCCTATCAGGCACTGAGCCACAAGTGACATCACAAACAAAAACTGCAGCCACGTGACTAGCACTGGTCTACCAGGCACTGAGCCACAAGTGACATCACAAACACAAACTGCAGCCACATGACCAGCAGTGGCCTATCAGGCACTGAGCCACAAGTGACATCACAACCGCAAACTGCACCCACATCACCAGCACTGGCCTACCAGGCACTCAGCCACAAGTGACATCACAAACACAAACTGCAGCCACATCACCAGCACTGGCCTATCAGGCACTCAGCCACAAGTGACATCACAACCACAAACTGCACCCACAGGACCAGTACTGGCCTATCCGGCACTCAGCCACAAGTGACATCATAAACACAGACTGCACCCACAGGACCAGCACTGCCCTATCAGGCACTGAGCCACAAGTGACATCACAAACACAAACTCCACCCACATCACCAGCTCTGGCCTACCAGGCACTATGCCACAAGTGACATCACAAATATAAACTCCACCCACATCACCAGCTCTGGCCTATCAGGCACTGAGCCAGAAGTCACATCACAAAAACAAACTGCAGCCACATCACCAGCACAGGCCTATCAGGCACTCAGCCACAAGTGACATCACAAACACAAACTGCAGCCACATCACCAGCACTGGCCTATCAGCCACTCAGCCACAAGTGACATCACAAACACAAACTCCACCCACAGGACCAGCACTGGCCTATCACGCACTGAGCCAGAACAGGTTGGGGGTTGACCTGCTGGAAAGCAGCTCTGCTGAGAAGGACCTGGGAGTGCTGGTGGACACCAAGTTAAGTATGAGGCAGCAATGTGCCCTTGTGGCCAAGAAGGCCAATGGTATCCTGGGCTGCATCAGAAAGAGTGTTGCCAGCAGGTCGAGGGAGGTGATTCTCCCCCTCTACTCAGCCCTGGTGAGGCCACATCTAGAGTACTGCGTCCAGTTCTGGGCTCCCCAGTACAAGAGGGATGTGGCACTACTGGAGCAAGTCCAGCGAAGGGCCACAAAGATGATTAGGGGACTGGAGCATCTCTCTTATGAGGAAAGGCTGAGAGAGCTGGGCCTGTTTAGCTTGGAGAAGAGAAGGCTGAGAGGAGATCTTATCAATGTGTACAAGTATGTGAAGGGAGGGTGTCGAGAGGATGGGGCCAGACTCTTTTCAGTGGTGACGAGCGACAGGACGCGAGGCAATGGGCACAAACTGAAACACAGACACTTCCATCTTAACATGAGGAAAAACTTTTTCACTGTGAGGGTGACAGAGCACTGGAACAGGTTGCCCCGAGAGGTGGTGGAGTCTCCTTCTCTGGAGATATTCAAAATGCGCCTGGATGCAATCCTGTGCAATGTGCTCTAGGTGACCCTGCTTGAGCAGGGGGGTTGGACTAGATGATATCCAGAGGTCCCTTCCAACCTCAGTGATTCTGTGATTCTGTGAGCCACAAGTGACATCACAAACACAAACTGCACCCACATCACCAGCACTGGCCTATCAGCCACTCAGCCACAAGTGACATCACAAACACAAACTGCACCCACATCACCAGCACTGGCCTATCAGGCACTGAGCCACAAGTGACATCACAAACACAAACTGCACCAACATCACCAGCACTGGCCTGTCAGGCACAGAGCCAAAAGTGACATCACAAACACAAACTGCAGCCACATCACCAGCACTGGCCTATCAGGCACTGAGCCACAAGTGACATCACAACCACAAACTGCACCCACATCACCAGCACTGGCCTATCAGCCACTCAGCCACAAGTGACATCACAACCACAAACTGCACCCACATCACCAGCACTGGCCTATCAGGCACTCAGCCACAAGTGACATCACAACCACAAACTGCAGCCATGTGAACAGCACTGGCCTGTCAGGCACTGAGCCACAAGTGACATCACAACCACAAACTGCAGCCACATCACCAGCACTGGCCTATCAGGCACTCAGCCACAAGGGACATCACAACCACAAACTGCACCAACATCACCAGCACTGGCCTATCAGGCACTGAGCCAAAAGTGACATCACAACCACAAACTGCACCCACATCACCAGCACTGGCCTATCAGGCACTGAGCCACAAGTGACATCACAAACACAAACTGCAGCCACAGGACCAGCACCGCCCTATCAGGCACTCAGCCACAAGTGACATCACAACCACAAATTACACCCACAAGACCAGCACTGGCCTATCAGGCACTCAGCCACAAGTGACATCACAAACACAAACTGCACCCACATCACCAGCACTGGCCTATCAGGAACTGAGCCACAAGGGACATCACAACCACAAAGTGCAGTCACATCACCAGCACTGGCCTATCAGGCACTGAGCCACAAGCGACCTCATAACTAAAAACTGCAGCCATGTGACCAGCATTGGCCTATCAGGCACTGAGCCACAAGTGACATCACAAACACAAACTGCACCCACATCACCAGCACTGGCCTATCAGGCACTGAGCCTCAAGTGACATCACAAACACAAACTGCACCCACATCACCAGCACTGGCCTATCAGGCACTGAGCCTCAAGTGACATCACAAACACAAACTGCACCCACATCACCAGCACTGGCCTATCAGGCACTGAGCCACAAGTGACATCACAAAAATAAACTCCACCCACATCACCAGCACTGGCCTATCAGGCACTGAGCCACAAGTGACATCACAAACACAAACTGCAGTCACATCACCAGCACTGGCCTCTCAGGCACTGAGCCTCAAGTGACATCACAACCACAAAGTGCAGTCACATCACCAGAACTGGCCTATCAGGAACTGAGCCACAAGGGACATCACAACCACAAAGTGCAGTCACATCACCAGCACTGGCCTATCAGGCACTGAGCCACAAGCGACCTCATAACTAAAAACTGCAGCCATGTGACCAGCATTGGCCTATCAGGCACTGAGCCACAAGTGACATCACAAACACAAACTGCACCCACATCACCAGCACTGGCCTATCAGGCACTGAGCCACAAGTGACATCACAACCGCAAAGTGCAGTCACATCACCAGCACTGGCCTATCAGGCACTCAGCCACAAGTGACATCACAAACACAAACTGCAGCCACATCACCAGCACTGGCCTATCAGGCACTCAGCCACAAGTGACATCACAAACACAAACTGCAGCCACATCACCAGCACTGGCCTATCAGGCACTATGCCACAAGTGACAGCACAACCACAAACTGCAGCCATGTGACCAGCACCGGCCTATCAGGCACTGAGCCACAAGTGACATCACAAACACAAAATGCAGCCATGTCACCAGCACTGGCTTATCAGGCACTGAGCCACAAGTGACATCACAAACATAAACTCCACCCACATCACAAGCACTGGCCTATCAGGCATTCAGCCACAAGTGACATCACAAACACAAACTGCACCCGCATCACCAGCACTGGCCTATCAGGCACTCAGCCACAAGTGACCTCACAAACAAAAACTCCACCCACATGACCAGTACTGGCCTATCAGGCACTGAGCCACAAGTGACATCACAACCACAAACTGCACCCACATCACCATGCACTGGCCTATTAGGGACTCAGCCACAAGTGACATCACAAACACAAACTGCACCCACATCACCAGCACTGGCCTATCAGGCACTCAGCCACAAGTGACATCACAAATATAAACTCCACCCACATCACCAGCACTGGCCTATCAGGCACTGAGCCACAAGTGACATCACAAACAAAAACTGCAGCCACGTGACTAGCACTGGTCTACCAGGCACTGAGCCACAAGTGACATCACAAACACAAACTGCACCAACATCACCAGCACTGGCCTATCAGGCACTGAGCCACAAGTGACATCACAACCGCAAACTGCACCCACATCACCAGCACTGGCCTACCAGGCACTCAGCCACAAGTGACATCACAAACACAAACTGCAGCCACATCACCAGCACTGGCCTATCAGGCACTCAGCCACAAGTGACATCACAACCACAAACTGCACCCACAGGACCAGTACTGGCCTATCCGGCACTCAGCCACAAGTGACATCATAAACACAGACTGCACCCACAGGACCAGCACTGCCCTATCAGGCACTGAGCCACAAGTGACATCACAAACACAAACTCCACCCACATCACCAGCTCTGGCCTACCAGGCACTATGCCACAAGTGACATCACAAATATAAACTCCACCCACATCACCAGCTCTGGCCTATCAGGCACTGAGCCAGAAGTCACATCACAAAAACAAACTGCAGCCACATCACCAGCACAGGCCTATCAGGCACTGAGCCACAAGTGACATCACAAACACAAACTGCAGCCACATCACCAGCACTGGCCTATCAGCCACTCAGCCACAAGTGACATCACAAACACAAACTCCACCCACAGGACCAGCACTGGCCTATCACGCACTGAGCCAGAACAGGTTGGGGGTTGACCTGCTGGAAAGCAGCTCTGCTGAGAAGGACCTGGGAGTGCTGGTGGACACCAAGTTAAGTATGAGGCAGCAATGTGCCCTTGTGGCCAAGAAGGCCAATGGTATCCTGGGCTGCATCAGAAAGAGTGTTGCCAGCAGGTCGAGGGAGGTGATTCTCCCCCTCTACTCAGCCCTGGTGAGGCCACATCTAGAGTACTGCGTCCAGTTCTGGGCTCCCCAGTACAAGAGGGATGTGGCACTACTGGAGCAAGTCCAGCGAAGGGCCACAAAGATGATTAGGGGACTGGAGCATCTCTCTTATGAGGAAAGGCTGAGAGAGCTGGGCCTGTTTAGCTTGGAGAAGAGAAGGCTGAGAGGAGATCTTATCAATGTGTACAAGTATGTGAAGGGAGGGTGTCGAGAGGATGGGGCCAGACTCTTTTCAGTGGTGACGAGCGACAGGACGCGAGGCAATGGGCACAAACTGAAACACAGACACTTCCATCTTAACATGAGGAAAAACTTTTTCACTGTGAGGGTGACAGAGCACTGGAACAGGTTGCCCCGAGAGGTGGTGGAGTCTCCTTCTCTGGAGATATTCAAAATGCGCCTGGATGCAATCCTGTGCAATGTGCTCTAGGTGACCCTGCTTGAGCAGGGGGGTTGGACTAGATGATATCCAGAGGTCCCTTCCAACCTCAGTGATTCTGTGATTCTGTGAGCCACAAGTGACATCACAAACACAAACTGCACCCACATCACCAGCACTGGCCTATCAGCCACTCAGCCACAAGTGACATCACAAACACAAACTGCACCCACATCACCAGCACTGGCCTATCAGGCACTGAGCCACAAGTGACATCACAAACACAAACTGCACCAACATCACCAGCACTGGCCTGTCAGGCACAGAGCCAAAAGTGACATCACAAACACAAACTGCAGCCACATCACCAGCACTGGCCTATCAGGCACTGAGCCACAAGTGACATCACAACCACAAACTGCACCCACATCACCAGCACTGGCCTATCAGCCACTCAGCCACAAGTGACATCACAACCACAAACTGCAGCCACATCACCAGCACTGGCCTATCAGGCACTCAGCCACAAGTGACATCACAACCACAAACTGCAGCCATGTGAACAGCACTGGCCTGTCAGGCACAGAGCCACAAGTGACATCACAAACACAAACTGCAGCCACATCACCAGCACTGGCCTATCAGGCACTCAGCCACAAGGGACATCACAACCACAAACTGCACCAACATCACCAGCACTGGCCTATCAGGCACTGAGCCAAAAGTGACATCACAACCACAAACTGCACCCACATCACCAGCACTGGCCTATCAGGCACTGAGCCACAAGTGACATCACAAACACAAACTGCAGCCACAGGACCAGCACCGCCCTATCAGGCACTCAGCCACAAGTGACATCACAACCACAAATTACACCCACAAGACCAGCACTGGCCTATCAGGCACTCAGCCACAAGTGACATCACAAACACAAACTGCACCCACATCACCAGCACTGGCCTATCAGGAACTGAGCCACAAGGGACATCACAACCACAAAGTGCAGTCACATCACCAGCACTGGCCTATCAGGCACTGAGCCACAAGCGACCTCATAACTAAAAACTGCAGCCATGTGACCAGCATTGGCCTATCAGGCACTGAGCCACAAGTGACATCACAAACACAAACTGCACCCACATCACCAGCACTGGCCTAGCAGGCACTCAGCCACAAGTGACATCACAAACACAAACTGCAGCCACATCACCAGCACTGGCCTATCAGGCACTCAGCCACAAGTGACATCACAAACACAAACTGCAGCCACATCACCAGCACTGGCCTATCAGGCACTATGCCACAAGTGACAGCACAACCACAAACTGCAGCCATGTGACCAGCACCGGCCTATCAGGCACTGAGCCACAAGTGACATCACAAACACAAAATGCAGCCATGTCACCAGCACTGGCTTATCAGGCACTGAGCCACAAGTGACATCACAAACATAAACTCCACCCACATCACAAGCACTGGCCTATCAGGCATTCAGCCACAAGTGACATCACAAACACAAACTGCAGCCGCATCACCAGCACTGGCCTATCAGGCACTCAGCCACAAGTGACCTCACAAACAAAAACTCCACCCACATGACCAGTACTGGCCTATCAGGCACTGAGCCACAAGTGACCTCACAACCACAAACTGCACCCACATCACCATGCACTGGCCTATTAGGGACTCAGCCACAAGTGACATCACAAACACAAACTGCACCCACATCACCAGCACTGGCCTATCAGGCACTCAGCCACAAGTGACATCACAAACACAAACTGCACCCACATCACCAGCACTGGCCTATCAGGCACTCAGCCACAAGTGACATCATAAACACAGACTGCACCCACAGGACCAGCACTGGCCTATCAGGCACTCAGCCACAAGTGACATCACAAACACAAACTGCACCCACAGGACCAGCACTGGCCTATCAGGCACTCAGCCACAAGTGACATCACAAACACAAACTGCACCCACATCACCAGCACTGGCCTATCAGGCACTGAGCCACAAGTGCCATCACAAACACAAACTGCAGCCACAGCACCAGCACTGGCCTATCAGGCACTGAGCCACAAGTGACATCACAACCACAAAGTGCAGTCACATCACCAGCACTGGCCTATCAGGCACTCAGCCACAAGTGACATCACAAATATAAACTCCACCCACATCACCAGCACTGGCCTATCAGGCACTGAGCCACAAGTGACATCACAAACAAAAACTGCAGCCACGTGACTAGCACTGGTCTACCAGGCACTGAGCCACAAGTGACATCACAAACACAAACTGCAGCCACATGACCAGCAGTGGCCTATCAGGCACTGAGCCACAAGTGACATCACAACCGCAAACTGCACCCACATCACCAGCACTGGCCTACCAGGCACTCAGCCACAAGTGACATCACAAACACAAACTGCAGCCACATCACCAGCACTGGCCTATCAGGCACTCAGCCACAAGTGACATCACAACCACAAACTGCACCCACAGGACCAGTACTGGCCTATCCGGCACTCAGCCACAAGTGACATCATAAACACAGACTGCACCCACAGGACCAGCACTGCCCTATCAGGCACTGAGCCACAAGTGACATCACAAACACAAACTCCACCCACATCACCAGCTCTGGCCTACCAGGCACTATGCCACAAGTGACATCACAAATATAAACTCCACCCACATCACCAGCTCTGGCCTATCAGGCACTGAGCCAGAAGTCACATCACAAAAACAAACTGCAGCCACATCACCAGCACAGGCCTATCAGGCACTCAGCCACAAGTGACATCACAAACACAAACTGCAGCCACATCACCAGCACTGGCCTATCAGCCACTCAGCCACAAGTGACATCACAAACACAAACTCCACCCACAGGACCAGCACTGGCCTATCACGCACTGAGCCAGAACAGGTTGGGGGTTGACCTGCTGGAAAGCAGCTCTGCTGAGAAGGACCTGGGAGTGCTGGTGGACACCAAGTTAAGTATGAGGCAGCAATGTGCCCTTGTGGCCAAGAAGGCCAATGGTATCCTGGGCTGCATCAGAAAGAGTGTTGCCAGCAGGTCGAGGGAGGTGATTCTCCCCCTCTACTCAGCCCTGGTGAGGCCACATCTAGAGTACTGCGTCCAGTTCTGGGCTCCCCAGTACAAGAGGGATGTGGCACTACTGGAGCAAGTCCAGCGAAGGGCCACAAAGATGATTAGGGGACTGGAGCATCTCTCTTATGAGGAAAGGCTGAGAGAGCTGGGCCTGTTTAGCTTGGAGAAGAGAAGGCTGAGAGGAGATCTTATCAATGTGTACAAGTATGTGAAGGGAGGGTGTCGAGAGGATGGGGCCAGACTCTTTTCAGTGGTGACGAGCGACAGGACGCGAGGCAATGGGCACAAACTGAAACACAGACACTTCCATCTTAACATGAGGAAAAACTTTTTCACTGTGAGGGTGACAGAGCACTGGAACAGGTTGCCCCGAGAGGTGGTGGAGTCTCCTTCTCTGGAGATATTCAAAATGCGCCTGGATGCAATCCTGTGCAATGTGCTCTAGGTGACCCTGCTTGAGCAGGGGGGTTGGACTAGATGATATCCAGAGGTCCCTTCCAACCTCAGTGATTCTGTGATTCTGTGAGCCACAAGTGACATCACAAACACAAACTGCACCCACATCACCAGCACTGGCCTATCAGCCACTCAGCCACAAGTGACATCACAAACACAAACTGCACCCACATCACCAGCACTGGCCTATCAGGCACTGAGCCACAAGTGACATCACAAACACAAACTGCACCAACATCACCAGCACTGGCCTGTCAGGCACAGAGCCAAAAGTGACATCACAAACACAAACTGCAGCCACATCACCAGCACTGGCCTATCAGGCACTGAGCCACAAGTGACATCACAACCACAAACTGCACCCACATCACCAGCACTGGCCTATCAGCCACTCAGCCACAAGTGACATCACAACCACAAACTGCACCCACATCACCAGCACTGGCCTATCAGGCACTCAGCCACAAGTGACATCACAACCACAAACTGCAGCCATGTGAACAGCACTGGCCTGTCAGGCACAGAGCCACAAGTGACATCACAACCACAAACTGCAGCCACATCACCAGCACTGGCCTATCAGGCACTGAGCCAAAAGTGACATCACAACCACAAACTGCACCCACATCACCAGCACTGGCCTATCAGGCACTGAGCCACAAGTGACATCACAAACACAAACTGCAGCCACAGGACCAGCACCGCCCTATCAGGCACTCAGCCACAAGTGACATCACAACCACAAATTACACCCACAAGACCAGCACTGGCCTATCAGGCACTCAGCCACAAGTGACATCACAAACACAAACTGCACCCACATCA
Organism: Apteryx mantelli; assembly: GCF_036417845.1. Taxonomy (NCBI): domain Eukaryota; kingdom Metazoa; phylum Chordata; class Aves; order Apterygiformes; family Apterygidae; genus Apteryx; species Apteryx mantelli. Next base: position 460,638 of record NC_089999.1, read on the forward strand.
CCAGCACTGGCCTATCAGGAACTGAGCCACAAGGGACATCACAACCACAAAGTGCAGTCACATCACCAGCACTGGCCTATCAGGCACTGAGCCACAAGCGACCTCATAACTAAAAACTGCAGCCATGTGACCAGCATTGGCCTATCAGGCACTGAGCCACAAGTGACATCACAAACACAAACTGCACCCACATCACCAGCACTGGCCTATCAGGCACTCAGCCACAAGTGACATCACAAACACAAACTGCAGCCACATCACCAGCACTGGCCTATCAGGCACTCAGCCACAAGTGACATCACAAACACAAACTGCAGCCACATCACCAGCACTGGCCTATCAGGCACTATGCCACAAGTGACAGCACAACCACAAACTGCAGCCATGTGACCAGCACCGGCCTATCAGGCACTGAGCCACAAGTGACATCACAAACACAAAATGCAGCCATGTCACCAGCACTGGCTTATCAGGCACTGAGCCACAAGTGACATCACAAACATAAACTCCACCCACATCACAAGCACTGGCCTATCAGGCATTCAGCCACAAGTGACATCACAAACACAAACTGCAGCCGCATCACCAGCACTGGCCTATCAGGCACTCAGCCACAAGTGACCTCACAAACAAAAACTCCACCCACATGACCAGTACTGGCCTATCAGGCACTGAGCCACAAGTGACATCACAACCACAAACTGCACCCACATCACCATGCACTGGCCTATTAGGGACTCAGCCACAAGTGACATCACAAACACAAACTGCACCCACATCACCAGCACTGGCCTATCAGGCACTCAGCCACAAGTGACATCACAAACACAAACTGCACCCACATCACCAGCACTGGCCTATCAGGCACTCAGCCACAAGTGACATCATAAACACAGACTGCACCCACAGGACCAGCACTGGCCTATCAGGCACTCAGCCACAAGTGACATCACAAACACAAACTGCACCCACATCACCAGCACTGGCCTATCAGGCACAGAGCCACAAGTGCCATCACAAACACAAACTGCAGCCACAGCACCAGCACTGGCCTATCAGGCACTGAGCCACAAGTGACATCACAACCACAAAGTGCAGTCACATCACCAGCACTGGCCTATCAGGCACTCAGCCACAAGTGACATCACAAATATAAACTCCACCCACATCACCAGCACTGGCCTATCAGGCACTGAGCCACAAGTGACATCACAAACAAAAACTGCAGCCACGTGACTAGCACTGGTCTACCAGGCACTGAGCCACAAGTGACATCACAAACACAAACTGCAGCCACATGACCAGCAGTGGCCTATCAGGCACTGAGCCACAAGTGACATCACAACCGCAAACTGCACCCACATCACCAGCACTGGCCTACCAGGCACTCAGCCACAAGTGACATCACAAACACAAACTGCAGCCACATCACCAGCACTGGCCTATCAGGCACTCAGCCACAAGTGACATCACAACCACAAACTGCACCCACAGGACCAGTACTGGCCTATCCGGCACTCAGCCACAAGTGACATCATAAACACAGACTGCACCCACAGGACCAGCACTGCCCTATCAGGCACTGAGCCACAAGTGACATCACAAACACAAACTCCACCCACATCACCAGCTCTGGCCTACCAGGCACTATGCCACAAGTGACATCACAAATATAAACTCCACCCACATCACCAGCTCTGGCCTATCAGGCACTGAGCCAGAAGTCACATCACAAAAACAAACTGCAGCCACATCACCAGCACAGGCCTATCAGGCACTCAGCCACAAGTGACATCACAAACACAAACTGCAGCCACATCACCAGCACTGGCCTATCAGCCACTCAGCCACAAGTGACATCACAAACACAAACTCCACCCACAGGACCAGCACTGGCCTATCACGCACTGAGCCAGAACAGGTTGGGGGTTGACCTGCTGGAAAGCAGCTCTGCTGAGAAGGACCTGGGAGTGCTGGTGGACACCAAGTTAAGTATGAGGCAGCAATGTGCCCTTGTGGCCAAGAAGGCCAATGGTATCCTGGGCTGCATCAGAAAGAGTGTTGCCAGCAGGTCGAGGGAGGTGATTCTCCCCCTCTACTCAGCCCTGGTGAGGCCACATCTAGAGTACTGCGTCCAGTTCTGGGCTCCCCAGTACAAGAGGGATGTGGCACTACTGGAGCAAGTCCAGCGAAGGGCCACAAAGATGATTAGGGGACTGGAGCATCTCTCTTATGAGGAAAGGCTGAGAGAGCTGGGCCTGTTTAGCTTGGAGAAGAGAAGGCTGAGAGGAGATCTTATCAATGTGTACAAGTATGTGAAGGGAGGGTGTCGAGAGGATGGGGCCAGACTCTTTTCAGTGGTGACGAGCGACAGGACGCGAGGCAATGGGCACAAACTGAAACACAGACACTTCCATCTTAACATGAGGAAAAACTTTTTCACTGTGAGGGTGACAGAGCACTGGAACAGGTTGCCCCGAGAGGTGGTGGAGTCTCCTTCTCTGGAGATATTCAAAATGCGCCTGGATGCAATCCTGTGCAATGTGCTCTAGGTGACCCTGCTTGAGCAGGGGGGTTGGACTAGATGATATCCAGAGGTCCCTTCCAACCTCAGTGATTCTGTGATTCTGTGAGCCACAAGTGACATCACAAACACAAACTGCACCCACATCACCAGCACTGGCCTATCAGCCACTCAGCCACAAGTGACATCACAAACACAAACTGCACCCACATCACCAGCACTGGCCTATCAGGCACTGAGCCACAAGTGACATCACAAACACAAACTGCACCAACATCACCAGCACTGGCCTGTCAGGCACAGAGCCAAAAGTGACATCACAAACACAAACTGCAGCCACATCACCAGCACTGGCCTATCAGGCACTGAGCCACAAGTGACATCACAACCACAAACTGCACCCACATCACCAGCACTGGCCTATCAGCCACTCAGCCACAAGTGACATCACAACCACAAACTGCACCCACATCACCAGCACTGGCCTATCAGGCACTCAGCCACAAGTGACATCACAACCACAAACTGCAGCCATGTGAACAGCACTGGCCTGTCAGGCACTGAGCCACAAGTGACATCACAACCACAAACTGCAGCCACATCACCAGCACTGGCCTATCAGGCACTCAGCCACAAGGGACATCACAACCACAAACTGCACCAACATCACCAGCACTGGCCTATCAGGCACTGAGCCAAAAGTGACATCACAACCACAAACTGCACCCACATCACCAGCACTGGCCTATCAGGCACTGAGCCACAAGTGACATCACAAACACAAACTGCAGCCACAGGACCAGCACCGCCCTATCAGGCACTCAGCCACAAGTGACATCACAACCACAAATTACACCCACAAGACCAGCACTGGCCTATCAGGCACTCAGCCACAAGTGACATCACAAACACAAACTGCACCCACATCACCAGCACTGGCCTATCAGGAACTGAGCCACAAGGGACATCACAACCACAAAGTGCAGTCACATCACCAGCACTGGCCTATCAGGCACTGAGCCACAAGCGACCTCATAACTAAAAACTGCAGCCATGTGACCAGCATTGGCCTATCAGGCACTGAGCCACAAGTGACATCACAAACACAAACTGCACCCACATCACCAGCACTGGCCTATCAGGCACTGAGCCACAAGTGACATCACAAACACAAACTGCAGCCACATCACCAGCACTGGCCTATCAGGCACTCAGCCACAAGTGACATCACAAACACAAAGTGCAGTTACATCACCAGCACTGGCCTATCAGGCACTATGCCACAAGTGACAGCACAACCACAAACTGCAGCCATGTGACCAGCACCGGCCTATCAGGCACTGAGCCACAAGTGACATCACAAACACAAAATGCAGCCATGTCACCAGCACTGGCTTATCAGGCACTGAGCCACAAGTGACATCACAAACATAAACTCCACCCACATCACAAGCACTGGCCTATCAGGCATTCAGCCACAAGTGACATCACAAACACAAACTGCAGCCGCATCACCAGCACTGGCCTATCAGGCACTCAGCCACAAGTGACCTCACAAACAAAAACTCCACCCACATGACCAGTACTGGCCTATCAGGCACTGAGCCACAAGTGACATCACAACCACAAACTGCACCCACATCACCATGCACTGGCCTATTAGGGACTCAGCCACAAGTGACATCACAAACACAAACTGCACCCACATCACCAGCACTGGCCTATCAGGCACTCAGCCACAAGTGACATCACAAACACAAACTGCACCCACATCACCAGCACTGGCCTATCAGGCACTCAGCCACAAGTGACATCATAAACACAGACTGCACCCACAGGACCAGCACTGGCCTATCAGGCACTCAGCCACAAGTGACATCACAAACACAAACTGCACCCACAGGACCAGCACTGGCCTATCAGGCACTCAGCCACAAGTGACATCACAAACACAAACTGCACCCACATCACCAGCACTGGCCTATCAGGCACTGAGCCACAAGTGCCATCACAAACACAAACTGCAGCCACAGCACCAGCACTGGCCTATCAGGCACTGAGCCACAAGTGACATCACAACCACAAAGTGCAGTCACATCACCAGCACTGGCCTATCAGGCACTCAGCCACAAGTGACATCACAAATATAAACTCCACCCACATCACCAGCACTGGCCTATCAGGCACTGAGCCACAAGTGACATCACAAACAAAAACTGCAGCCACGTGACTAGCACTGGTCTACCAGGCACTGAGCCACAAGTGACATCACAAACACAAACTGCAGCCACATGACCAGCAGTGGCCTATCAGGCACTGAGCCACAAGTGACATCACAACCGCAAACTGCACCCACATCACCAGCACTGGCCTACCAGGCACTCAGCCACAAGTGACATCACAAACACAAACTGCAGCCACATCACCAGCACTGGCCTATCAGGCACTCAGCCACAAGTGACATCACAACCACAAACTGCACCCACAGGACCAGTACTGGCCTATCCGGCACTCAGCCACAAGTGACATCATAAACACAGACTGCACCCACAGGACCAGCACTGCCCTATCAGGCACTGAGCCACAAGTGACATCACAAACACAAACTCCACCCACATCACCAGCTCTGGCCTACCAGGCACTATGCCACAAGTGACATCACAAATATAAACTCCACCCACATCACCAGCTCTGGCCTATCAGGCACTGAGCCAGAAGTCACATCACAAAAACAAACTGCAGCCACATCACCAGCACAGGCCTATCAGGCACTCAGCCACAAGTGACATCACAAACACAAACTGCAGCCACATCACCAGCACTGGCCTATCAGCCACTCAGCCACAAGTGACATCACAAACACAAACTCCACCCACAGGACCAGCACTGGCCTATCACGCACTGAGCCAGAACAGGTTGGGGGTTGACCTGCTGGAAAGCAGCTCTGCTGAGAAGGACCTGGGAGTGCTGGTGGACACCAAGTTAAGTATGAGGCAGCAATGTGCCCTTGTGGCCAAGAAGGCCAATGGTATCCTGGGCTGCATCAGAAAGAGTGTTGCCAGCAGGTCGAGGGAGGTGATTCTCCCCCTCTACTCAGCCCTGGTGAGGCCACATCTAGAGTACTGCGTCCAGTTCTGGGCTCCCCAGTACAAGAGGGATGTGGCACTACTGGAGCAAGTCCAGCGAAGGGCCACAAAGATGATTAGGGGACTGGAGCATCTCTCTTATGAGGAAAGGCTGAGAGAGCTGGGCCTGTTTAGCTTGGAGAAGAGAAGGCTGAGAGGAGATCTTATCAATGTGTACAAGTATGTGAAGGGAGGGTGTCGAGAGGATGGGGCCAGACTCTTTTCAGTGGTGACGAGCGACAGGACGCGAGGCAATGGGCACAAACTGAAACACAGACACTTCCATCTTAACATGAGGAAAAACTTTTTCACTGTGAGGGTGACAGAGCACTGGAACAGGTTGCCCCGAGAGGTGGTGGAGTCTCCTTCTCTGGAGATATTCAAAATGCGCCTGGATGCAATCCTGTGCAATGTGCTCTAGGTGACCCTGCTTGAGCAGGGGGGTTGGACTAGATGATATCCAGAGGTCCCTTCCAACCTCAGTGATTCTGTGATTCTGTGAGCCACAAGTGACATCACAAACACAAACTGCACCCACATCACCAGCACTGGCCTATCAGCCACTCAGCCACAAGTGACATCACAAACACAAACTGCACCCACATCACCAGCACTGGCCTATCAGGCACTGAGCCACAAGTGACATCACAAACACAAAATGCAACCATGTCACCAGCACTGGCCTGTCAGGCACAGAGCCAAAAGTGACATCACAAACACAAACTGCAGCCACATCACCAGCACTGGCCTATCAGGCACTGAGCCACAAGTGACATCACAACCACAAACTGCACCCACATCACCAGCACTGGCCTATCAGCCACTCAGCCACAAGTGACATCACAACCACAAACTGCAGCCACATCACCAGCACTGGCCTATCAGGCACTCAGCCACAAGTGACATCACAACCACAAACTGCAGCCATGTGAACAGCACTGGCCTGTCAGGCACAGAGCCACAAGTGACATCACAACCACAAACTGCAGCCACATCACCAGCACTGGCCTATCAGGCACTCAGCCACAAGGGACATCACAACCACAAACTGCACCAACATCACCAGCACTGGCCTATCAGGCACTGAGCCAAAAGTGACATCACAACCACAAACTGCACCCACATCACCAGCACTGGCCTATCAGGCACTGAGCCACAAGTGACATCACAAACACAAACTGCAGCCACAGGACCAGCACCGCCCTATCAGGCACTCAGCCACAAGTGACATCACAACCACAAATTACACCCACAAGACCAGCACTGGCCTATCAGGCACTCAGCCACAAGTGACATCACAAACACAAACTGCACCCACATCACCAGCACTGGCCTATCAGGAACTGAGCCACAAGGGACATCACAACCACAAACTCCACCCACAGGACTAGTACGGGCCTATCCGTCACTCAGCCACAAATGACATCACAACCACAAACTGCAGCCACGTCACCAGCACTGGCCTATCAGGCAGTGAGCCACAAGTGACATCAGAACCACAAAATGCAGCCATGTGACCAGCACTGGCCTATCAGGCACTCAGCCACAAGTGACATCACAAACACAAACTGCAGCCACATCACCAGCACTGGCCTATCAGGCACTGAGCTGCAAGTGACATCACAAACACAAACTGGAAACATGTGACCAGCACTGGCCTATCAGGCACTGAGCCACAAGTGACATCACAAACACAAACTGCAGCCACATCACCAGCACTGGCCTATCAGGCACTGAGCCACAAGTGACATCACAAACACAAAATGCAGCCACAGGACCAGCCACTGGCCTATCAGCCGCTCAGCCACAATGACATCACAAACACAAACTGCAGCCACGTGACCAGCACTGGCCTATCAGGCACTGAGCCACAAGTGACTTCAGAAACACAAACTGCACCCACATCAGCAGCACTGGCCTATCAGGCACTGAGCCACAAGCGACCTCATAACTAAAAATTGCAGCCATGTGACAAGCATTGGCCTATCAGGCACTGAGCCACAAGTGACATCATAACCACAAACTCCACCCACAGGACCAGCACTGTCCTATCAGGCACTGAGCCACAAGTGACATCACAACCACAAATTCCACCCACAGGACCAGCAATGGCCTGTCAGGCACTGAGCCACAAATCACATCACAACCACAAAGTGCAGTTACATCACCAGCACTGGCCTATCAGGCACTGAGCCACAAGCGACCTCATAACTAAAAACTGCAGCCATGTGAACAGCACTGGCCTATCAGGCACTGAGCCACAAGTGACATCACAAACACAAACTGCACCCACATCACCAGCACTGGCCTATCAGGCACTGAGCCACAAGTGACATCACAAACACAAACTCCACCCACAGGACTAGTACTGGCCTATCAGGCACTGAGCCACAAGCGACCTCATAACTAAAAATTGCAGCCATGTGACAAGCATTGGCCTATCAGGCACTGAGCCACTAGTGACATCATAACCACAAACTCCACCCACAGGACCAGCACTGTCCTATCACGCACTGAGCCACAAGTGACATCACAAACACAAACTGCAGCCACATCACCAGCACTGGCCTATCAGGCACTGAGCCAGAAGTGACATCATAACTAAACACTGCAGCCATGTGACCAGCACTGGCCTATCAGGCACTCAGCCACAAGTGACATCACAACCACAAACTGCACCCACAGGACAAACACTGGCCTATCAGGCACTGAGCCAAAAGTGACATCACAACCACAAACTGCACACACAGGACAAACACTGGCCTATCAGGCACTCAGCCACAAGTGACATCACAACCACAAACTGCACCCACAGGACCAGCACTGGCCTATCAGGCACTGAGACACAAGTGACATCACAAACACAAAATGCACCCACATCACCAGCACTGGCCTATCAGCCACTGAGCCACAAGTGACATCACAACCACAAACTGCAGCCACATCACCAGCACTGGCCTATCAGGCACTGAGCCACAACTGACATCACAACCACAGACTGTACCCACAGGACCAGCACTGGCCTATGAGGCACTCAGCCACAAGTGACATCACAACCACAAACTGCACCCACAGGACCAGCACTGGCCTATCAGCCACTCAGCCACAAGTGACATCACAAACACAAACTGGAAACATGTGACCAGCACTGGCCTATCAGGCACTCAGCCACAAGTGACATCACAAACACAAACTGCAGCCACATCACCAGCACTGGCCTATCAGCCACTCAGCCACAAGTGACATCACAAACACAAACTCCACCCACAGGACCAGCACTGGCCTATCACGCACTGAGCCAGAACAGGTTGGGGGTTGACCTGCTGGAAAGCAGCTCTGCTGAGAAGGACCTGGGAGTGCTGGTGGACACCAAGTTAAGTATGAGGCAGCAATGTGCCCTTGTGGCCAAGAAGGCCAATGGTATCCTGGGCTGCATCAGAAAGAGTGTTGCCAGCAGGTCGAGGGAGGTGATTCTCCCCCTCTACTCAGCCCTGGTGAGGCCACATCTAGAGTACTGCGTCCAGTTCTGGGCTCCCCAGTACAAGAGGGATGTGGCACTACTGGAGCAAGTCCAGCGAAGGGCCACAAAGATGATTAGGGGACTGGAGCATCTCTCTTATGAGGAAAGGCTGAGAGAGCTGGGCCTGTTTAGCTTGGAGAAGAGAAGGCTGAGAGGAGATCTTATCAATGTGTACAAGTATGTGAAGGGAGGGTGTCGAGAGGATGGGGCCAGACTCTTTTCAGTGGTGACGAGCGACAGGACGCGAGGCAATGGGCACAAACTGAAACACAGACACTTCCATCTTAACATGAGGAAAAACTTTTTCACTGTGAGGGTGACAGAGCACTGGAACAGGTTGCCCCGAGAGGTGGTGGAGTCTCCTTCTCTGGAGATATTCAAAATGCGCCTGGATGCAATCCTGTGCAATGTGCTCTAGGTGACCCTGCTTGAGCAGGGGGGTTGGACTAGATGATATCCAGAGGTCCCTTCCAACCTCAGTGATTCTGTGATTCTGTGAGCCACAAGTGACATCACAAACACAAACTGCACCCACATCACCAGCACTGGCCTATCAGCCACTCAGCCACAAGTGACATCACAAACACAAACTGCACCCACATCACCAGCACTGGCCTATCAGGCACTGAGCCACAAGTGACATCACAAACACAAAATGCAACCATGTCACCAGCACTGGCCTGTCAGGCACAGAGCCAAAAGTGACATCACAAACACAAACTGCAGCCACATCACCAGCACTGGCCTATCAGGCACTGAGCCACAAGTGACATCACAACCACAAACTGCACCCACATCACCAGCACTGGCCTATCAGCCACTCAGCCACAAGTGACATCACAACCACAAACTGCAGCCACATCACCAGCACTGGCCTATCAGGCACTCAGCCACAAGTGACATCACAACCACAAACTGCAGCCATGTGAACAGCACTGGCCTGTCAGGCACAGAGCCACAAGTGACATCACAACCACAAACTGCAGCCACATCACCAGCACTGGCCTATCAGGCACTCAGCCACAAGGGACATCACAACCACAAACTGCACCAACATCACCAGCACTGGCCTATCAGGCACTGAGCCAAAAGTGACATCACAACCACAAACTGCACCCACATCACCAGCACTGGCCTATCAGGCACTGAGCCACAAGTGACATCACAAACACAAACTGCAGCCACAGGACCAGCACCGCCCTATCAGGCACTCAGCCACAAGTGACATCACAACCACAAATTACACCCACAAGACCAGCACTGGCCTATCAGGCACTCAGCCACAAGTGACATCACAAACACAAACTGCACCCACATCACCAGCACTGGCCTATCAGGAACTGAGCCACAAGGGACATCACAACCACAAACTCCACCCACAGGACTAGTACGGGCCTATCCGTCACTCAGCCACAAATGACATCACAACCACAAACTGCAGCCACGTCACCAGCACTGGCCTATCAGGCAGTGAGCCACAAGTGACATCAGAACCACAAAATGCAGCCATGTGACCAGCACTGGCCTATCAGGCACTCAGCCACAAGTGACATCACAAACACAAACTGCAGCCACATCACCAGCACTGGCCTATCAGGCACTGAGCTGCAAGTGACATCACAAACACAAACTGGAAACATGTGACCAGCACTGGCCTATCAGGCACTGAGCCACAAGTGACATCACAAACACAAACTGCAGCCACATCACCAGCACTGGCCTATCAGGCACTGAGCCACAAGTGACATCACAAACACAAAATGCAGCCACAGGACCAGCCACTGGCCTATCAGCCGCTCAGCCACAATGACATCACAAACACAAACTGCAGCCACGTGACCAGCACTGGCCTATCAGGCACTGAGCCACAAGTGACTTCAGAAACACAAACTGCACCCACATCAGCAGCACTGGCCTATCAGGCACTGAGCCACAAGCGACCTCATAACTAAAAATTGCAGCCATGTGACAAGCATTGGCCTATCAGGCACTGAGCCACAAGTGACATCATAACCACAAACTCCACCCACAGGACCAGCACTGTCCTATCAGGCACTGAGCCACAAGTGACATCACAACCACAAATTCCACCCACAGGACCAGCAATGGCCTGTCAGGCACTGAGCCACAAATCACATCACAACCACAAAGTGCAGTTACATCACCAGCACTGGCCTATCAGGCACTGAGCCACAAGCGACCTCATAACTAAAAACTGCAGCCATGTGAACAGCACTGGCCTATCAGGCACTGAGCCACAAGTGACATCACAAACACAAACTGCACCCACATCACCAGCACTGGCCTATCAGGCACTGAGCCACAAGTGACATCACAAACACAAACTCCACCCACAGGACTAGTACTGGCCTATCAGGCACTGAGCCACAAGCGACCTCATAACTAAAAATTGCAGCCATGTGACAAGCATTGGCCTATCAGGCACTGAGCCACTAGTGACATCATAACCACAAACTCCACCCACAGGACCAGCACTGTCCTATCACGCACTGAGCCACAAGTGACATCACAAACACAAACTGCAGCCACATCACCAGCACTGGCCTATCAGGCACTGAGCCAGAAGTGACATCATAACTAAACACTGCAGCCATGTGACCAGCACTGGCCTATCAGGCACTCAGCCACAAGTGACATCACAACCACAAACTGCACCCACAGGACAAACACTGGCCTATCAGGCACTGAGCCAAAAGTGACATCACAACCACAAACTGCACACACAGGACAAACACTGGCCTATCAGGCACTCAGCCACAAGTGACATCACAACCACAAACTGCACCCACAGGACCAGCACTGGCCTATCAGGCACTGAGACACAAGTGACATCACAAACACAAAATGCACCCACATCACCAGCACTGGCCTATCAGCCACTGAGCCACAAGTGACATCACAACCACAAACTGCAGCCACATCACCAGCACTGGCCTATCAGGCACTGAGCCACAACTGACATCACAACCACAGACTGTACCCACAGGACCAGCACTGGCCTATGAGGCACTCAGCCACAAGTGACATCACAACCACAAACTGCACCCACAGGACCAGCACTGGCCTATCAGCCACTCAGCCACAAGTGACATCACAAACACAAACTGCACCGACATGAACAGAACTGGCCTATCAGGCACTGAGCCACAAGTGACATCACCAACACAAACTGCAGCCATGTCACCAGCACTGGCTTATCAGGCACTGAGCCACAAGTGACATCACCACCACAAACTGCAGCCACATCACCAGCACTGGCCTATCAGGCACTCAGCCACAAGTGACATCACAAACACAAACTGCAGCCACAGGACTAGTACGGGCCTATCCGTCACTCAGCCACAAATGACATCACAACCACAAACTGCAGCCACATCACCAGCACTGGCCTATCAGGCACTGAGCCACAAGTGCCATCACAAACACAAACTGCAGCCACAGCACCAGCACTGGCCTATCAGGCACTGAGCCACAAGTGACATCACAAACACAAACTCCACTCACATCACAAGCACTGGCCTATCAGGCACTGAGCCACAAGTGACATCACAACCACAAACTGCACCCACATCACCAGCACTGGCCTATCAGGCACTGAGCCACAAGTGACATCATAACTAAAAACTGCAGCCATGTGACCAGCACTGGCCTATCAGGCACTGAGCCACAAATGACCTCACAACCACAAACTGCAGCCACAGCACCAGCACTGGCCTATCAGGCACTGAGCCACAAGTCACATCAGAACCACAAACTGCACCCACATCACCAGCACTGGCCTATCAGGCACTTAGCCACAAGTGACATCACAAACACAAACTCCACCCACAGGACCAGCACTGGCCTATCAGGCACTCAGCCACAAGTGACCTCATAACTAAAAACTGCAGCCATGTGACCAGCACTGCCCTATCAGGCACAGAGCCACAAGTGACATCACAACCACAAACTCCACCCACAGGACTAGTACGGGCCTATCCGTCACTCAGCCACAAATGACATCACAACCACAAACTGCAGCCACGTCACCAGCACTGGCCTATCAGGCAGTGAGCCACAAGTGACATCAGAACCACAAAATGCAGCCATGTGACCAGCACTGGCCTATCAGGCACTCAGCCACAAGTGACATCACAAACACAAACTGCAGCCACATCACCAGCACTGGCCTATCAGGCACTGAGCTGCAAGTGACATCACAAACACAAACTGGAAACATGTGACCAGCACTGGCCTATCAGGCACTGAGCCACAAGTGACATCACAAACACAAACTGCAGCCACATCACCAGCACTGGCCTATCAGGCACTGAGCCACAAGTGACATCACAAACACAAAATGCAGCCACAGGACCAGCCACTGGCCTATCAGCCGCTCAGCCACAATGACATCACAAACACAAACTGCAGCCACGTGACCAGCACTGGCCTATCAGGCACTGAGCCACAAGTGACTTCAGAAACACAAACTGCACCCACATCAGCAGCACTGGCCTATCAGGCACTGAGCCACAAGCGACCTCATAACTAAAAATTGCAGCCATGTGACAAGCATTGGCCTATCAGGCACTGAGCCACAAGTGACATCATAACCACAAACTCCACCCACATCACCAGCACTGGCCTATCAGGCACTGAGCCACAAGTGACATCACAACCACAAATTCCACCCACAGGACCAGCAATGGCCTGTCAGGCACTGAGCCACAAATCACATCACAACCACAAAGTGCAGTTACATCACCAGCACTGGCCTATCAGGCACTGAGCCACAAGCGACCTCATAACTAAAAACTGCAGCCATGTGAACAGCACTGGCCTATCAGACACTGAGCCACAAGTGACATCACAAACACAAACTGCACCCACATCACCAGCACTGGCCTATCAGGCACTCAGCCACAAGTGACATCACAAACACAAACTCCACCCACAGGACCAGCACTGGCCTATCACGCACTGAGCCTCAAGTGACATCACAAACACAAACTGCAGCCACATCACCAGCACTGGCCTATCAGGCACTGAGCCAGAAGTGACATCATAACTAAAAACTGCAGCCATGTGACCAGCACTGGCCTATCAGGCACTGCGCCACAAGTGACATCACAACCACAAACTCCACCCACATCACCAGCTCTGGCCTATCAGGCACTCAGCCACAAGTGACATCACAACCACAAACTGCAGCCACAGCACCAGCACTGGCCTATCAGGCACTGAGCCACAAGTGACATCACAAACACAAACTGCACACACAGGACAAACACTGGCCTATCAGGCACTGAGCCACAAGTGACCTCATAACTACAAACTGCAGCCACATGACAAGCACTGGCCTATCAGGCACTGAGCCACAAGTGACCTCATAACTAAAAACTACAGCCATGTGACCAGCACTGGCCTATCAGGCACTGAGCCACAAGTGACATCACAAACACAAACTGCAGCCACAGGACCAGCACTGGCCTATCAGGCAGTGAGCCGAAAGTGACATCACAAACACAAACTGCACACACAGGACAAACACTGGCCTATCAGGCACTCAGCCACAAGTGACATCACAACCACAAACTCCACCCACAGGACCAGCACGGGCCTATCAGGCACTATGCCACAAGTGACATCACAACCACAAACTGCACCCACAGGACCAGCACTGGCCTATCAGGCACTCAGCCACAAGTGACATCACAACCACAAACTGCAGCCACATCACCAGCACTGGCCTATCAGGCACTGAGCCACAAGTGACATCACAACCACGTACTGCAGCCACGTCACCAGCACTGGCCTATCAGGCACTGAGCCAGAAGTGACATCATAACTAAAAACTGCAGCCATGTGACCAGCACTGGCCTATCAGGCACTGAGCCACAAGTGACATCACTACCACAAACTGCAGCCACATCACCAGCACTGGCCTATCAGGCACTCAGCCACAAGTGACATCACAAACACAAACTCCACCCACATCACCAGCACTGGCCTATCACGCACTGAGCCTCAAGTGACATCACAAACACAAACTGCAGCCACATCACCAGCACTGGCCTATCAGGCACGGAGCCACAAGTGACATCACAACCACAAACTCCACCCACATCACCAGCTCTGGCCTATCAGGCACTCAGCCACAAGGGACATCACAAACACAAACTGCACCCACATCACCAGCACTGGCCTATCAGGCACTGAGCCAAAAGTGACCTCATAACTAAAAACTACAGCCATGTGACCAGCACTGGCCTATCAGGCACTGAGCCACAAGTGACATCACAACCACAAACTGCACCCAAAGGACAAACACTGGCCTATCAGGCACTGAGCCACAAGTGACATCACAACCACAAACTGCACACACAGGACAAACACTGGCCTATCAGGCACTCAGCCACAAGTGACATCACAACCACAAACTGCACCCACAGGACCAGCACTGGCCTATCAGGCACTGAGACACAAGTGACATCACAAACACAAAATGCACCCACATCACCAGCACTGGCCTATCAGCCACTGAGCCACAAGTGACATCACAAATATAAACTCCACCCACATCACCAGCACTGGCCTATCAGGCACTGAGCCACAAGGGACATCACAACCACAAACTGCACCAACATCACCAGCACTGGCCTATCAGGCACTGAGCCAAAAGTGACATCACAACCACAAACTGCAGCCACATGACCAGCACTGGCCTATCAGGCACTGATCCACAAGTGACCTCATAACTAAAAACTGCAGCCATGTGACCAGCACTGGCCTATCAGGCACTCAGCCACAAGACACATCACAACCACAAACTGCACCCACAGGACAAACACTGGCCTATCAGGCACTGAGCCACAAGTGACATCACAACCACAAACTGCACACACAGGACAAACACTGGCCTATCAGGCACTCAGCCACAAGTCACATCAGAACCACAAACTGCACCCACATCACCAGCACTGGCCTTTCAAGCTCTGCGCCACAAGTTGCATCACAAACACAAACTGCACCCACATCACCAGCACTGGCCTATCAGGCACTCAGCCACAAGTGACCTCATAACTAAAAACTGCAGCCATGTGACCAGCACTGCCCTATCAGGCACAGAGCCACAAGTGACATCACAACCACAAACTCCACCCACAGGACTAGTACGGGCCTATCCGTCACTCAGCCACAAATGACATCACAACCACAAACTGCAGCCACGTAACCAGCACTGGCCTATCAGGCAGTGAGCCACAAGTGACATCACAACCACAAAATGCAGCCATGTGACCAGCACTGGCCTATCAGGCACTGAGCCACAAGTGACATCACAACCACAAACTGCACCCACATCACCAGCACTGGCCTATCAGGCACTCAGCCACAAGTGACATCACAAACACAAACTGCAGCCACATCACCAGCACTGGCCTATCAGGCACTGAGCTGCAAGTGACATCACAAACACAAACTGGAAACATGTGACCAGCACTGGCCTATCAGGCACTGAGCCACAAGTGACATCACAAACACAAACTGCAGCCACATCACCAGCACTGGCCTATCAGGCACTGAGCCACAAGTGACATCACAAACACAAACTCCACCCACATGACCAGTACTGGCCTATCAGGCACTGAGCCACAAGTGACATCACAAACACAAACTGCAGCCACAGGACCAGCCACTGGCCTATCAGCCGCTCAGCCACAATGACATCACAAACACAAACTGCAGCCATGTGACCAGCACTGGCCTATCAGGCACTGAGCCACAAGTGACATCACAAACACAAACTGCAGCCACATCACCAGCACTGGCCTATCAGGCACTGAGCCACAAGTGACATCACAACCACAAACTGCACCCACATCACCAGCACTGGCCTATCAGGCACTCAGCCACAAGTGACATCACAAACACAAACTGCACCCACATCACCAGCACTGGCCTATCAGGCACTCAGCCACAAGTGACATCACAACCACAAAATGCAGCCATGTGACCAGTACTGGCCTATCAGGCACTCAGCCACAAGTGACATCACAAACACAAACTGCAGCCACATCACCAGCACTGGCCTATCAGGCACTGAGCCACAAGTGACATCACCACCACAAACTGCAGCCACATCACCAGCACTGGCCTATCAGGCACTGAGCCACAAGTGCCATCACAAACACAAACTGCAGCCACAGCACCAGCACTGGCCTATCAGGCACTGAGCCACAAGTGACATCACAAACACAAACTCCACCCACATGACCAGTACTGGCCTATCAGGCACTGAGCCACAAGTGACATCACAACCACAAACTGCACCCACATCACCAGCACTGGCCTATCAGGCACTGAGCCACAAGTGACATCATAACTAAAAACTGCAGCCATGTGACCAGCACTGGCCTATCAGGCACTGAGCCAGAAATGACCTCACAACCACAAACTGCAGCCACAGCACCAGCACTGGCCTATCAGGCACTGAGCCACAAGTCACATCAGAACCACAAACTGCACCCACATCACCAGCACTGGCCTATCAGGCACTCAGCCACAAGTGACATCACAAACACAAACTCCACCCACAGGACCAGCACTGGCCTATCAGGCACTCAGCCACAAGTGACCTCATAACTAAAAACTGCAGCCATGTGACCAGCACTGCCCTATTAGGCACAGAGCCACAAGTGACATCACAAACACAAACTGCACACACAGGACAAACACTGGCCTATCAGGCACTGAGCCACAAGTGACATCACAACCACAAACTGCACCCACATCACCAGCACTGGCCTATCAGGCACTCAGCCACAAGTGACATCACAAACACAAACTGCAGCCACATCACCAGCACTGGCCTATCAGGCACTGAGCCACAAGGGACATCACAACCACAAACTGGAAACATGTGACCAGCACTGGCCTATCAGGCACTGAGCCACAAGTGACATCACAAACACAAACTGCACCCACATCACCAGCACTGGCCTATCAGGCACTGAGCCACAAGTGACATCACAAACAAAAACTCCACCCACATGACCAGCACTGGCCTATCAGGCACTGAGCCACAAGTGACATCACCAACACAAACTGCAGCCATGTCACCAGCACTGGCTTATCAGGCACTGAGCCACAAGTGACATCACAAACACAAACTGCAGCCACATGACCAGCACTGGCCTATCAGGCACTCAGCCACAAGTGACATCACAACCACAAACTGCAGCCACATCACCAGCACTGGCCTATCAGGCACTCAGCCACAAGTGACCTCACAACCACAAACTGCACCCACATCACCAGCACTGGCCTATCAGGCACTGAGCCACAAGTGACCTCACAACCACAAACTGCACCCACATCACCAGCACTGGCCTAACAGGCACTGAGCCACAAGTGACATCACAAACACAAACTGCAGCCACATCACCAGCACTGGCCTATCAGGCACTCAGCCACAAGTGACATCACAAACACAAACAGCAGCCACATCACCAGCACTGGCCTATCAGCCACTCAGCCACAAGTGACATCACAAACACAAACTGCACCGACATGAACAGAACTGGCCTATCAGGCACTGAGCCACAAGTGACATCACAGCCACAGACTGCACCCACATCACCAGCACTGGCCTATCAGGCACTCAGCCACAAGTGACATCACAAACACAGACTGCACCCACAGGACCACCACTGGCCTCTCAGGCACTGAGCCACAAGTGACCTCACAAATATAAACTGCAGCCACATCACCAGCACTGGCCTATCAGGCACTCAGCCACAAGTGACATCACAACCACAAACTGCACCCACAGGACAAACAGTGGCCTATCAGGCACTGAGCCACAAGTGACATCACAACCACAAACTCCACCCACAGGACCAGTACTGGCCTATCAGGCACTCAGCCACAAGTGACATCATAAACACAAACTGCAGCCACAGGACCAGCACCGCCCTATCAGGCACTCAGCCACAAGTGACATCACAGCCACAAATTACACCCACAAGACCAGCACTGGCCTATCAGGCACTCAGCCACAAGTGACATCACAAACACAAACTGCACCCACATCACCAGCACTGGCCTATCAGGCACTCAGCCACAAGTGACCTCACAACCACAAAATGCAGCCATGTGACCAGTACTGGCCTATCAGGCCCTCAGCCACAAGTGACATCACAAACACAAACTGCACCCACATCACCAGCACTGGGCTATCAGCCACTCAGCCACAAGTGACATCACAAACACAAACTGCAGCCACATCACCAGCACTGGCCTATCAGGCACTCAGCCACAAGTGACATCACAAACACAAACTGCAGCCACATCACCAGCACTGGCCTATCAGGCACTGAGCCACAAGTGACATCACAACCACAAACTCCACCCACAGGACCAGCACTGGCCTATCAGGCACTGAGCCACAAGTGACATCACAAACACAAACTCCACCCACATCACCAGTACTGGCCTATCAGGCACTGAGCCACAAGTGACATCACAAACACAAACTCCACCCACATGACCAGCACTGGCCTATCAGGCACTGAGCCACAAGTGACCTCACAACCACAAACTCCACCCACATCACCAGCACTGGCCTATCAGGCACTGAGCCACAAGTGACCTCACAACCACAAACTGCACCCACATCACCAGCACTGGCCTATCAGGCACTGGGCCACAAGTGACCTCACAACCACAAACTGCAGCCACATCACCAGCACTGGCCTATCAGGCACTGAGCCACAAGTGACATCACAAACACAAACTGCAGCCACATCACCAGCACTGGCCTATCAGGCACTGAGCCACAAGTGACATCACAAACACAAACTGCAGCCACATCACCAGCACTGGCCTATCAGGCACTCAGCCACAAGTGACATCATAACTAAAAACTGCAGCCATGTGACCAGCACTGGCCTATCAGGCACTCAGCCACAAGTTACCTCATAACTAAAAACTGCAGCCATGTGACCAGCACTGCCCTATCAGGCACTGAGCCACAAGTGACATCACAAACACAAACTGCAGCCACATCACCAGCACTGGCCTATCAGGCACTCAGCCACAAGTGACATCACAAACACAAACTCCACCCACAGGACTAGTACTGGCCTATCAGGCACTGAGCCACAAGCGACCTCATAACTAAAAATTGCAGCCATGTGACAAGCATTGGCCTATCAGGCACTGAGCCACTAGTGACATCATAACCACAAACTGCAGCCACATCACCAGCACTGGCCTATCAGGCACTGAGCCACAAGTGACATCACAAACACAAACTGCAGCCACATCACCAGCACTGGCCTATCAGGCACTGAGCCAGAAGTGACATCATAACTAAACACTGCAGCCATGTGACCAGCACTGGCCTATCAGGCACTCAGCCACAAGTGACATCACAACCACAAACTGCACCCACAGGACAAACACTGGCCTATCAGGCACTGAGCCAAAAGTGACATCACAACCACAAACTGCACACACAGGACAAACACTGGCCTATCAGGCACTCAGCCACAAGTGACATCACAACCACAAACTGCACCCACAGGACCAGCACTGGCCTATCAGGCACTGAGACACAAGTGACATCACAAACACAAAATGCACCCACATCACCAGCACTGGCCTATCAGCCACTGAGCCACAAGTGACATCACAACCACAAACTGCACCCACATCACCAGCACTGGCCTATCAGGCACTGAGCCACAACTGACATCACAACCACAGACTGTACCCACAGGACCAGCACTGGCCTATGAGGCACTCAGCCACAAGTGACATCACAACCACAAACTGCACCCACAGGACCAGCACTGGCCTATCAGCCACTCAGCCACAAGTGACATCACAAACACAAACTGCACCGACATGAACAGAACTGGCCTATCAGGCACTGAGCCACAAGTGACATCACCAACACAAACTGCAGCCATGTCACCAGCACTGGCTTATCAGGCACTGAGCCACAAGTGACATCACCACCACAAACTGCAGCCACATCACCAGCACTGGCCTATCAGGCACTGGGCCACAAGTGACATCACAAACACAAACTGCAGCCACAGGACTAGTACGGGCCTATCCGTCACTCAGCCACAAATGACATCACAACCACAAACTGCACCCACATCACCAGCACTGGCCTATCAGGCACTGAGCCACAAGTGCCATCACAAACACAAACTGCAGCCACAGCACCAGCACTGGCCTATCAGGCACTGAGCCACAAGTGACATCACAAACACAAACTCCACCCACATCACAAGCACTGGCCTATCAGGCACTGAGCCACAAGTGACATCACAACCACAAACTGCACCCACATCACCAGCACTGGCCTATCAGGCACTGAGCCACAAGTGACATCATAACTAAAAACTGCAGCCATGTGACCAGCACTGGCCTATCAGGCACTGAGCCACAAATGACCTCACAACCACAAACTGCAGCCACAGCACCAGCACTGGCCTATCAGGCACTGAGCCACAAGTCATCAGAACCACAAACTGCACCCACATCACCAGCACTGGCCTATCAGGCACTTAGCCACAAGTGACATCACAAACACAAACTCCACCCACAGGACCAGCACTGGCCTATCAGGCACTCAGCCACAAGTGACCTCATAACTAAAAACTGCAGCCATGTGACCAGCACTGCCCTATCAGGCACAGAGCCACAAGTGACATCACAACCACAAACTCCACCCACAGGACTAGTACGGGCCTATCCGTCACTCAGCCACAAATGACATCACAACCACAAACTGCAGCCACGTCACCAGCACTGGCCTATCAGGCAGTGAGCCACAAGTGACATCAGAACCACAAAATGCAGCCATGTGACCAGCACTGGCCTATCAGGCACTCAGCCACAAGTGACATCACAAACACAAACTGCAGCCACATCACCAGCACTGGCCTATCAGGCACTGAGCTGCAAGTGACATCACAAACACAAACTGGAAACATGTGACCAGCACTGGCCTATCAGGCACTGAGCCACAAGTGACATCACAAACACAAACTGCAGCCACATCACCAGCACTGGCCTATCAGGCACTGAGCCACAAGTGACATCACAAACACAAAATGCAGCCACAGGACCAGCCACTGGCCTATCAGCCGCTCAGCCACAATGACATCACAAACACAAACTGCAGCCACGTGACCAGCACTGGCCTATCAGGCACTGAGCCACAAGTGACTTCAGAAACACAAACTGCACCCACATCAGCAGCACTGGCCTATCAGGCACTGAGCCACAAGCGACCTCATAACTAAAAATTGCAGCCATGTGACAAGCATTGGCCTATCAGGCACTGAGCCACAAGTGACATCATAACCACAAACTCCACCCACAGGACCAGCACTGTCCTATCAGGCACTGAGCCACAAGTGACATCAAAACCACAAATTCCACCCACAGGACCAGCAATGGCCTGTCAGGCACTGAGCCACAAATCACATCACAACCACAAAGTGCAGTCACATCACCAGCACTGGCCTATCAGGCACTGAGCCACAAGCGACCTCATAACTAAAAACTGCAGCCATGTGAACAGCACTGGCCTATCAGGCACTGAGCCACAAGTGACATCACAAACACAAACTGCACCCACATCACCAGCACTGGCCTATCAGGCACTCAGCCACAAGTGACATCACAAACACAAACTCCACCCACAGGACCAGCACTGGCCTATCACGCACTGAGCCACAAGTGACATCACAAACACAAACTCCACCCACATCACCAGCACTGGCCTATCAGGCACTGAGCCAGAAGTGACATCATAACTAAAAACTGCAGCCATGTGACCAGCACTGGCCTATCAGGCACTGCGCCACAAGTGACATCACAACCACAAACTCCACCCACATCACCAGCTCTGGCCTATCAGGCACTCAGCCACAAGTGACATCACAACCACAAACTGCAGCCACAGCACCAGCACTGGCCTATCAGGCACTGAGCCACAAGTGACATCACAAACACAAACTGCACACACAGGACAAACACTGGCCTATCAGGCACTGAGCCACAAGTGACCTCATAACTACAAACTGCAGCCACATGACCAGCACTGGCCTATCAGGCACTGAGCCACAAGTGACCTCATAACTAAAAACTACAGCCATGTGACCAGCACTGGCCTATCAGGCACTGAGCCACAAGTGACATCACAAACACAAACTGCAGCCACAGGACCAGCACTGGCCTATCAGGCAGTGAGCCAAAAGTGACATCACAACCACAAACTGCACACACAGGACAAACACTGGCCTATCAGGCACTCAGCCACAAGTGACATCACAAATATAAACTCCACCCACAGGACCAGCACGGGCCTATCAGGCACTATGCCACAAGTGACATCACAACCACAAACTGCACCCACAGGACCAGCACTGGCCTATCAGGCACTCAGCCACAAGTGACATCACAAACACAAACTGCAGCCACATCACCAGCACTGGCCTATCAGGCACTGAGCCACAAGTGACATCACAACCACGTACTGCAGCCACGTCACCAGCACTGGCCTATCAGGCACTGAGCCAGAAGTGACATCATAACTAAAAACTGCAGCCATGTGACCAGCACTGGCCTATCAGGCACTGAGCCACAAGTGACATCACTACCACAAACTGCAGCCACATCACCAGCACTGGCCTATCAGGCACTCAGCCACAAGTGACATCACAAACACAAACTCCACCCACATCACCAGCACTGGCCTATCACGCACTGAGCCTCAAGTGACATCACAAACACAAACTGCAGCCACATCACCAGCACTGGCCTATCAGGCACGGAGCCACAAGTGACATCACAACCACAAACTCCACCCACATCACCAGCTCTGGCCTATCAGGCACTGAGCCACAAGGGACATCACAAACACAAACTGCAGCCACATCACCAGCACTGGCCTATCAGGCACTGAGCCAAAAGTGACCTAATAACTAAAAACTACAGCCATGTGACCAGCACTGGCCTATCAGGCACTGAGCCACAAGTGACATCACAACCACAAACTGCACCCAAAGGACAAACACTGGCCTATCAGGCACTGAGCCACAAGTGACATCACAACCACAAACTGCACACACAGGACAAACACTGGCCTATCAGGCACTCAGCCACAAGTGACATCACAACCACAAACTGCACCCACAGGACCAGCACTGGCCTATCAGGCACTGAGCCACAAGTGACATCACAAACACAAACTGCACCCACATCACCAGCACTGGCCTATCAGGCACTCAGCCACAAGTGACATCACAAACACAAACTGCACCCACATCACCAGCACTGGCCTATCAGGCACTGAGCCACAAGTGACCTCATAAATACAAACTGCAGGCACAGGACCAGCACCGGCCTATCAGGCACTGAGCCACAAGTGACATCACAAACACAAACTGCAGCCACATCACCAGCACTGGCCTATCAGGCACTGAGCCACAAGTGACATCACAAACACAAACTGCAGCCATGTGACCAGCACTGGCCTATCAGGCACTGAGCCACAAGTGACATCACAAACACAAACTCCACCCACATCACCAGCACTGGCCTATCAGGAACTGAGCCACAAGTGACATCACAACCACAAACTCCACCCACATCACCAGCACTGGCCTATCAGGCACTCAGCCACAAGTGACCTCACAACCACAAAATGCAGCCATGTGACCAGTACTGGCCTATCAGGCCCTCAGCCACAAGTGACATCACAAACACAAACTGCACCCACATCACCAGCACTGGCCTATCAGCCACTCAGCCACAAGTGACATCACAAACACAAACTGCAGCCACATCACCAGCACTGGCCTATCAGGCACTCAGCCACAAGTGACATCACAAACACAAACTGCAGCCACATCACCAGCACTGGCCTATCAGGCACTGAGCCACAAGTGACATCACAACCACAAACTCCACCCACAGGACCAGCACTGGCCTATCAGGCACTGAGCCACAAGTGACATCACAAACACAAACTCCACCCACATCACCAGTACTGGCCTATCAGGCACTGAGCCACAAGTGACATCACAAACACAAACTCCACCCACATGACCAGCACTGGCCTATCAGGCACTGAGCCACAAGTGACCTCACAACCACAAACTCCACCCACATCACCAGCACTGGCCTATCAGGCACTGAGCCACAAGTGACCTCACAACCACAAACTGCACCCACATCACCAGCACTGGCCTATCAGGCACTGGGCCACAAGTGACCTCACAACCACAAACTGCAGCCACATCACCAGCACTGGCCTATCAGGCACTGAGCCACAAGTGACATCACAAACACAAACTGCAGCCACATCACCAGCACTGGCCTATCAGGCACTGAGCCACAAGTGACATCACAAACACAAACTGCAGCCACATCACCAGCACTGGCCTATCAGGCACTCAGCCACAAGTGACATCATAACTAAAAACTGCAGCCATGTGACCAGCACTGGCCTATCAGGCACTCAGCCACAAGTTACCTCATAACTAAAAACTGCAGCCATGTGACCAGCACTGCCCTATCAGGCACTGAGCCACAAGTGACATCACAAACACAAACTGCAGCCACATCACCAGCACTGGCCTATCAGGCACTCAGCCACAAGTGACATCACAAACACAAACTCCACCCACAGGACTAGTACTGGCCTATCAGGCACTGAGCCACAAGCGACCTCATAACTAAAAATTGCAGCCATGTGACAAGCATTGGCCTATCAGGCACTGAGCCACTAGTGACATCATAACCACAAACTGCAGCCACATCACCAGCACTGGCCTATCAGGCACTGAGCCACAAGTGACATCACAAACACAAACTGCAGCCACATCACCAGCACTGGCCTATCAGGCACTGAGCCAGAAGTGACATCATAACTAAACACTGCAGCCATGTGACCAGCACTGGCCTATCAGGCACTCAGCCACAAGTGACATCACAACCACAAACTGCACCCACAGGACAAACAC
Source organism: Apteryx mantelli (assembly GCF_036417845.1). NCBI lineage: Eukaryota > Metazoa > Chordata > Aves > Apterygiformes > Apterygidae > Apteryx > Apteryx mantelli. Next base: position 486,861 of record NC_089999.1, read on the forward strand.
TGGCCTATCAGGCACTGAGCCAAAAGTGACATCACAACCACAAACTGCACACACAGGACAAACACTGGCCTATCAGGCACTCAGCCACAAGTGACATCACAACCACAAACTGCACCCACAGGACCAGCACTGGCCTATCAGGCACTGAGACACAAGTGACATCACAAACACAAAATGCACCCACATCACCAGCACTGGCCTATCAGCCACTGAGCCACAAGTGACATCACAACCACAAACTGCACCCACATCACCAGCACTGGCCTATCAGGCACTGAGCCACAACTGACATCACAACCACAGACTGTACCCACAGGACCAGCACTGGCCTATGAGGCACTCAGCCACAAGTGACATCACAACCACAAACTGCACCCACAGGACCAGCACTGGCCTATCAGCCACTCAGCCACAAGTGACATCACAAACACAAACTGCACCGACATGAACAGAACTGGCCTATCAGGCACTGAGCCACAAGTGACATCACCAACACAAACTGCAGCCATGTCACCAGCACTGGCTTATCAGGCACTGAGCCACAAGTGACATCACCACCACAAACTGCAGCCACATCACCAGCACTGGCCTATCAGGCACTGGGCCACAAGTGACATCACAAACACAAACTGCAGCCACAGGACTAGTACGGGCCTATCCGTCACTCAGCCACAAATGACATCACAACCACAAACTGCACCCACATCACCAGCACTGGCCTATCAGGCACTGAGCCACAAGTGCCATCACAAACACAAACTGCAGCCACAGCACCAGCACTGGCCTATCAGGCACTGAGCCACAAGTGACATCACAAACACAAACTCCACCCACATCACAAGCACTGGCCTATCAGGCACTGAGCCACAAGTGACATCACAACCACAAACTGCACCCACATCACCAGCACTGGCCTATCAGGCACTGAGCCACAAGTGACATCATAACTAAAAACTGCAGCCATGTGACCAGCACTGGCCTATCAGGCACTGAGCCACAAATGACCTCACAACCACAAACTGCAGCCACAGCACCAGCACTGGCCTATCAGGCACTGAGCCACAAGTCATCAGAACCACAAACTGCACCCACATCACCAGCACTGGCCTATCAGGCACTTAGCCACAAGTGACATCACAAACACAAACTCCACCCACAGGACCAGCACTGGCCTATCAGGCACTCAGCCACAAGTGACCTCATAACTAAAAACTGCAGCCATGTGACCAGCACTGCCCTATCAGGCACAGAGCCACAAGTGACATCACAACCACAAACTCCACCCACAGGACTAGTACGGGCCTATCCGTCACTCAGCCACAAATGACATCACAACCACAAACTGCAGCCACGTCACCAGCACTGGCCTATCAGGCAGTGAGCCACAAGTGACATCAGAACCACAAAATGCAGCCATGTGACCAGCACTGGCCTATCAGGCACTCAGCCACAAGTGACATCACAAACACAAACTGCAGCCACATCACCAGCACTGGCCTATCAGGCACTGAGCTGCAAGTGACATCACAAACACAAACTGGAAACATGTGACCAGCACTGGCCTATCAGGCACTGAGCCACAAGTGACATCACAAACACAAACTGCAGCCACATCACCAGCACTGGCCTATCAGGCACTGAGCCACAAGTGACATCACAAACACAAAATGCAGCCACAGGACCAGCCACTGGCCTATCAGCCGCTCAGCCACAATGACATCACAAACACAAACTGCAGCCACGTGACCAGCACTGGCCTATCAGGCACTGAGCCACAAGTGACTTCAGAAACACAAACTGCACCCACATCAGCAGCACTGGCCTATCAGGCACTGAGCCACAAGCGACCTCATAACTAAAAATTGCAGCCATGTGACAAGCATTGGCCTATCAGGCACTGAGCCACAAGTGACATCATAACCACAAACTCCACCCACAGGACCAGCACTGTCCTATCAGGCACTGAGCCACAAGTGACATCAAAACCACAAATTCCACCCACAGGACCAGCAATGGCCTGTCAGGCACTGAGCCACAAATCACATCACAACCACAAAGTGCAGTTACATCACCAGCACTGGCCTATCAGGCACTGAGCCACAAGCGACCTCATAACTAAAAACTGCAGCCATGTGAACAGCACTGGCCTATCAGGCACTGAGCCACAAGTGACATCACAAACACAAACTGCACCCACATCACCAGCACTGGCCTATCAGGCACTCAGCCACAAGTGACATCACAAACACAAACTCCACCCACAGGACCAGCACTGGCCTATCACGCACTGAGCCACAAGTGACATCACAAACACAAACTGCAGCCACATCACCAGCACTGGCCTATCAGGCACTGAGCCAGAAGTGACATCATAACTAAAAACTGCAGCCATGTGACCAGCACTGGCCTATCAGGCACTGCGCCACAAGTGACATCACAACCACAAACTCCACCCACATCACCAGCTCTGGCCTATCAGGCACTCAGCCACAAGTGACATCACAACCACAAACTGCAGCCACAGCACCAGCACTGGCCTATCAGGCACTGAGCCACAAGTGACATCACAAACACAAACTGCACACACAGGACAAACACTGGCCTATCAGGCACTGAGCCACAAGTGACCTCATAACTACAAACTGCAGCCACATGACCAGCACTGGCCTATCAGGCACTGAGCCACAAGTGACCTCATAACTAAAAACTACAGCCATGTGACCAGCACTGGCCTATCAGGCACTGAGCCACAAGTGACATCACAAACACAAACTGCAGCCACAGGACCAGCACTGGCCTATCAGGCAGTGAGCCAAAAGTGACATCACAAACACAAACTGCACACACAGGACAAACACTGGCCTATCAGGCACTCAGCCACAAGTGACATCACAAATATAAACTCCACCCACAGGACCAGCACGGGCCTATCAGGCACTATGCCACAAGTGACATCACAACCACAAACTGCACCCACAGGACCAGCACTGGCCTATCAGGCACTCAGCCACAAGTGACATCACAAACACAAACTGCAGCCACATCACCAGCACTGGCCTATCAGGCACTGAGCCACAAGTGACATCACAACCACGTACTGCAGCCACGTCACCAGCACTGGCCTATCAGGCACTGAGCCAGAAGTGACATCATAACTAAAAACTGCAGCCATGTGACCAGCACTGGCCTATCAGGCACTGAGCCACAAGTGACATCACTACCACAAACTGCAGCCACATCACCAGCACTGGCCTATCAGGCACTCAGCCACAAGTGACATCACAAACACAAACTCCACCCACATCACCAGCACTGGCCTATCACGCACTGAGCCTCAAGTGACATCACAAACACAAACTGCAGCCACATCACCAGCACTGGCCTATCAGGCACGGAGCCACAAGTGACATCACAACCACAAACTCCACCCACATCACCAGCTCTGGCCTATCAGGCACTGAGCCACAAGGGACATCACAAACACAAACTGCAGCCACATCACCAGCACTGGCCTATCAGGCACTGAGCCAAAAGTGACCTCATAACTAAAAACTACAGCCATGTGACCAGCACTGGCCTATCAGGCACTGAGCCACAAGTGACATCACAACCACAAACTGCACCCAAAGGACAAACACTGGCCTATCAGGCACTGAGCCACAAGTGACATCACAACCACAAACTGCACACACAGGACAAACACTGGCCTATCAGGCACTCAGCCACAAGTGACATCACAACCACAAACTGCACCCACAGGACCAGCACTGGCCTATCAGGCACTGAGCCACAAGTGACATCACAAACACAAACTGCACCCACATCACCAGCACTGGCCTATCAGGCACTCAGCCACAAGTGACATCACAAACACAAACTGCACCCACATCACCAGCACTGGCCTATCAGGCACTGAGCCACAAGTGACCTCATAAATACAAACTGCAGGCACAGGACCAGCACCGGCCTATCAGGCACTGAGCCACAAGTGACATCACAAACACAAACTGCAGCCACATCACCAGCACTGGCCTATCAGGCACTGAGCCACAAGTGACATCACAAACACAAACTGCAGCCACATCACCAGCACTGGCCTATCAGGCACTGAGCCACAAGTGACATCACAAACACAAACTCCACCCACATCACCAGCACTGGCCTATCAGGAACTGAGCCACAAGTGACATCACAACCACAAACTCCACCCACATCACCAGCACTGGCCTATCAGGCACTGAGTCACAAGTGACATCACAAACACAAACTGCACCCACATCACCAGCACTGGCCTATCAGCCACTGAGCCACAAGTGACATCACAAAAACAAACTCCACCCACATCACCAGCACTGGCCTATCAGGCACTCAGCCACAAGTGACATCACAAACACAAACTGCAGCCACATCACCAGCACTGGCCTATCAGGCACTCAGCCACAAGTGACATCACAAACACAAACTGCAGCCACAGCACCAGCACTGGCCTATCAGGCACTGAGCCACAAGTGACATCACAAACACAAACTCCACCCACATCACCAGCACTGGCCTATCAGGCACTCAGCCACAAGTGACCTCATAACTAAAAACTGCAGCCATGTGACCAGCACTGTCCTATCAGGCATTCAGCCACAAGTGACCTCACAACCACAAGCTGCAGCCACATCCCCAGCACTGGCCTATCAGGCACTCAGCCACAAGTGACATCACAAACACAAACTGCAGCCACATCACCAGCACTGGCCTATTAGGCACTCAGCCACAAGTGACATCACAACCACAAACTGCAGCCACGTCACCAGCACTGGCCTATCAGGCACTGAGCCAGAAGTGACATCATAACTAAAAACTGCAGCCACATCACCAGCACTGGCCTATCAGGCACTCAGCCACAAGTGACATCACAAACACAAACTGCAGCCACATCACCAGCACTGGCCTATCAGGCACTCAGCCACAAGTGACATCACAAACACAAACTCCACCCACATGACCAGCACTGGCCTATCACGCACTGAGCCTCAAGTGACATCACAAACACAAACTCCACCCACATCACCAGCACTGGCCTATCAGGCACTCAGCCACAAGTGACATCACAAACACAAACTGCAGTCATGTGACCAGCACTGGCCTATCAGGCACTGAGCCACAAGTGACATCACAACCACAAACTGCACCCACATCACCAGCACTGGCCTATCAGGCACTGAGCCACAAGTGACATCACAACCACAAACTGCAGCCACAGCACCAGCACTGGCCTATCAGCCACTGAGCCACAAGTGACATCACAAACACAAACTGCACACACAGGACAAACACTGGCCTATCAGGCACTGAGCCACAAGTGACCATATAACTAAAAACTACAGCCATGTGACCAGCACTGGCCTATCAGGCACTGAGCCACAAGTGACATCACAAACACAAACTCCACCCACATCACAAGTACTGGCCTATCAGGCACTGAGCAACAAGTGACATCACAATCACAAACTGCAGCCACATCACCAGCACTGCCCTGTCAGGCACTGAGCCACAAGTGACATCACAAACACAAACTGCACCCACGTCACCAGCACTGGCCTATCAGGCACTCAGTCACAAGCGACATCACAAATATAAACTCCACCCACATCACCAGCACTGGCCTATCAGGCACTGAGCCACAAGTGACATCACAACCACATACTGCAGCCACGTCACCAGCACTGGCCTATCAGGCACTGAGCCAGAAGTGACATCATAACTAAAAACTGCAGCCATGTGACCAGCACTGGCCTATCAGGCACTGAGCCACAAGTGACATCACAACCACAAACTGCACCCACAGGACAAACACTGGCCTATCAGGCACTGAGCCACAAGTGACATCACAAACACAAACTGCACACACAGGACAAACACTGGCCTATCAGGCACTGAGCCACAAGTGACATCACAACCACAAACTCCACCCACATCACCAGCACTGGCCTATCAGGCACTCAGCCACAAGTGACATCACAAACACAAACTGCAGCCACATCACCAGCACTGGCCTATCAGGCACTGAGCCTCAAGTGACATCACAACCACAAACTCCACCCACATCACCAGCACTGGCCTATCAGGCACTGAGCAACAAGCGACCTCATAACTACAAACTGCAGGCACATCACCAGCACTGGCCTATCAGCCACTCAGCCACAAGTGACATCACAAATATAAACTCCACCCACATCACCAGCACTGGCCTATCAGGCACTATGCCACAAGTGACATCACAACCACGTACTGCAGCCACGTCACCAGCACTGGCCTATCAGGCACTGAGCCAGAAGTGACATCATAACTAAAAACTGCAGCCATGTGACCAGCACTGGCCTATCAGGCATTCAGCCACAAGTGACATCACTACCAGAAACTGCAGCCACATCACCAGCACTGGCCTATCAGGCACTCAGCCACAAGTGACATCACAAACACAAACTCCACCCACAGGACCAGCACTGGCCTATCACGCACTGAGCCTCAAGTGACATCACAAACACAAACTGCAGCCACATCACCAGCACTGGCCTATCAGGCACGGAGCCACAAGTGACATCACAACCACAAACTCCACCCACATCACCAGCTCTGGCCTATCAGGCACTCAGCCACAAGTGACATCACAACCACAAACTCCACCCACATGACCAGCTCTGGCCTATCAGGCACTGAGCCACAAGTGACCTCATAACTAAAAACTACAGCCATGTGACCAGCACTGGCCTATCAGGCACTGAGCCACAAGTGACATCACAACCACAAACTGCAGCCACAGGACAAACACTGGCCTATCAGGCACTGAGCCACAAGTGACATCACAACCACAAACTGCACACACAGGACAAACACTGGCCTATCAGGCACTCAGCCACAAGTGACATCACAACCACAAACTGCACCCACAGGACCAGCACTGGCCTATCAGGCACTGAGCCACAAGTGACATCACAAACACAAACTGCACCCACATCACCAGCACTGGCCTATCAGGCACTCAGCCACAAGTGACATCACAAACACAAACTGCACCAACATCACCAGCACTGGCCTATCAGGCACTGAGCCACAAGTGACATCACAACCACAAACTGCACCCACAGCACCAGCACTGGCCTATCAGGCACTGAGCCACAAGTGACATCACAAACACAAACTCCACCCACAGGACCAGCACTGGCCTATCAGGCACTCAGCCACAAGTGACATCACAACCACAAACTCCACCCACATCACCAGCACTGGCCTATCAGGCACTGAGCCACAAGTGACCTCATAACTACAAACTGCAGGCACAGGACCAGCACCGGCCTATCAGGCACTGAGCCACAAGTGACATCACAAACACAAACTCCACCCACATCACCAGCACTGGCCTATCAGGCACTGAGCCACAAGTGACATCACAACCACAAACTGCAGCCATGTGACCAGCACTGGCCTATCAGGCACTGAGCCACAAGTGACCTCACAAACACAAACTGCAGCCACATCACCAGCACTGGCCTATCAGGAACTGAGCCACAAGTGACATCACAACCACAAACTCCACCCACATCACCAGCACTGGCCTATCAGGCACTGAGTCACAAGTGACATCACAAACACAAACTGCACCCACATCACCAGCACTGGCCTATCAGCCACTGAGCCACAAGTGACATCACAAACACAAACTCCACCCACAGGACCAGCACTGGCCTATCCGTCACTCAGCCACAAGTGACATCACAAACACAAACTGCACCCACATCACCAGCACTGGCCTAGCAGGCACTCAGCCACAAGGGACCTCATAACTAAAAACTGCAGCCATGTGACCAGCACTGTCCTATCAGGCATTCAGCCACAAGTGACCTCACAACCACAAGCTGCAGCCACATCACCAGCACTGGCCTATCAGGCACTCAGCCACAAGTGACATCACAAACACAAACTGCAGCCACATCACCAGCACTGGCCTATCAGGCACTGAGCCACAAGTGACATCACAACCACAAGCTGCAGCCACATCACCAGCACTGGCCTATCAGGCACTCAGCCACAAGTGACATCACAAACACAAACTCCACCCACATGACCAGCACTGGCCTATCACGCACTGAGCCTCAAGTGACATCACAAACACAAACTGCACCCACATCACCAGCACTGGCCTATCAGGCACTGAGCCAGAAGTGACCTCATAACTAAAAACTACAGCCATGTGACCAGCACTGGCCTATCAGGCACTGAGCCACAAGTCACATCACAACCACAAACTGCACCAACATCATCAGCACTGGCCTATCAGGCACTGAGCCAAAAGTGACATCACAACCACAAACTGCACACACAGGACAAACACTGGCCTATCAGGCACTCAGCCACAAGTGACATCACAACCACAAACTGCACCCACAGGACCAGCACTGGCCTATCAGGCACTGAGCCACAAGTGACATCACAAACACAAACTCCACCCACATCACAAGTACTGGCCTATCAGGCACTGAGCCACAAGTGACATCACAAACACAAACTGCAGCCACATCACCAGCACTGCCCTGTCAGGCACTGAGCCACAAGTGACATCACAAACACAAACTGCACCCACGTCACCAGCACTGGCCTATCAGGCACTCAGCCACAAGTGACATCACAAATATAAACTCCACCCACATCACCAGCACTGGCCTATCAGGCACTGAGCCACAAGTGACATCACAACCACAAACTGCACCCACAGGACAAACACTGGCTATCAGGCACTGAGCCACAAGTGACATCACAAACACAAACTGCACACACAGGACAAACACTGGCCTATCAGGCACTGAGCCACAAGTGACATCACAACCACAAACTCCACCCACATCACCAGCACTGGCCTATCAGGCACTCAGCCACAAGTGACATCACAAACACAAACTGCAGCCACATCACCAGCACTGGCCTATCAGGCACTGAGCCACAAGTGACATCACAACCACAAACTGCAGCCACAGCACCAGCACTGGCCTATCAGGCACTGAGCCACAAGTGACATCACAACCACAAACTCCACCCACATCACCAGCACTGGCCTATCAGGCACTGAGCCACAAGCGACCTCATAACTACAAACTGCAGGCACAGGACCAGCACCGGCCTATCAGGCACTGAGCCACAAGTGACATCACAAACACAAACTGCACCCACAGGACCAGCACTGGCCTATCAGGCACTGAGCCACAAGTGACATCACAAACACAAACTGCACCAACATCACCAGCACTGGCCTATCAGGCACTGAGCCACAAGTGACATCACAACCACAAACTGCACCCACATCACCAGCACTGGCCTATCAGGCACTGAGCCACAAGTGACATCATAACTAAAAACTGCAGCCATGTGACCAGCACTGGCCTATCAGGCACTGAGCCACAAATGACCTCACAACCACAAACTGCAGCCACAGCACCAGCACTGGCCTATCAGGCACTGAGCCACAAGTCACATCAAAACCACAAACTGCACCCACATCACCAGCACTGGCCTATCAGGCACTTAGCCACAAGTGACATCACAAACACAAACTCCACCCACAGGACCAGCACTGGCCTATCAGGCACTGAGCCACAAGTGACCTCATAACTAAAAACTGCAGCCATGTGACCAGCACTGGCCTATCAGGCACTGAGCCACAAGTGACATCACAAACACAAACTGCACACACAGGACAAACACTGGCCTATCAGGCACTGAGCCACAAGTGACCTCATAACTAAAAACTACAGCCATGTGACCAGCACTGGCCTATCAGGCACTGAGCCACAAGTGACATCACAAACACAAACTGCAGCCACAGGACCAGCACTGGCCTATCAGGCAGTGAGCCAAAAGTGACATCACAAACACAAACTGCACACACAGGACAAACACTGGCCTATCAGGCACTCAGCCACAAGTGACATCACAAATATAAACTCCACCCACAGGACCAGCACGGGCCTATCAGGCACTATGCCACAAGTGACATCACAACCACAAACTGCACCCACAGGACCAGCACTGGCCTATCAGGCACTCAGCCACAAGTGACATCACAAACACAAACTGCAGCCACATCACCAGCACTGGCCTATCAGGCACTGAGCCACAAGTGACATCACAACCACGTACTGCAGCCACGTCACCAGCACTGGCCTATCAGGCACTGAGCCAGAAGTGACATCATAACTAAAAACTGCAGCCATGTGACCAGCACTGGCCTATCAGGCACTGAGCCACAAGTGACATCACTACCACAAACTGCAGCCACATCACCAGCACTGGCCTATCAGGCACTCAGCCACAAGTGACATCACAAACACAAACTCCACCCACATCACCAGCACTGGCCTATCACGCACTGAGCCTCAAGTGACATCACAAACACAAACTGCAGCCACATCACCAGCACTGGCCTATCAGGCACGGAGCCACAAGTGACATCACAACCACAAACTCCACCCACATCACCAGCTCTGGCCTATCAGGCACTGAGCCACAAGGGACATCACAAACACAAACTGCAGCCACATCACCAGCACTGGCCTATCAGGCACTGAGCCAAAAGTGACCTCATAACTAAAAACTACAGCCATGTGACCAGCACTGGCCTATCAGGCACTGAGCCACAAGTGACATCACAACCACAAACTGCACCCAAAGGACAAACACTGGCCTATCAGGCACTGAGCCACAAGTGACATCACAACCACAAACTGCACACACAGGACAAACACTGGCCTATCAGGCACTCAGCCACAAGTGACATCACAACCACAAACTGCACCCACAGGACCAGCACTGGCCTATCAGGCACTGAGCCACAAGTGACATCACAAACACAAACTGCACCCACATCACCAGCACTGGCCTATCAGGCACTCAGCCACAAGTGACATCACAAACACAAACTGCACCCACATCACCAGCACTGGCCTATCAGGCACTGAGCCACAAGTGACCTCATAAATACAAACTGCAGGCACAGGACCAGCACCGGCCTATCAGGCACTGAGCCACAAGTGACATCACAAACACAAACTGCAGCCACATCACCAGCACTGGCCTATCAGGCACTGAGCCACAAGTGACATCACAAACACAAACTGCAGCCATGTGACCAGCACTGGCCTATCAGGCACTGAGCCACAAGTGACATCACAAACACAAACTCCACCCACATCACCAGCACTGGCCTATCAGGAACTGAGCCACAAGTGACATCACAACCACAAACTCCACCCACATCACCAGCACTGGCCTATCAGGCACTGAGTCACAAGTGACATCACAAACACAAACTGCACCCACATCACCAGCACTGGCCTATCAGCCACTGAGCCACAAGTGACATCACAAAAACAAACTCCACCCACATCACCAGCACTGGCCTATCAGGCACTCAGCCACAAGTGACATCACAAACACAAACTGCAGCCACATCACCAGCACTGGCCTATCAGGCACTCAGCCACAAGTGACATCACAAACACAAACTGCAGCCACAGCACCAGCACTGGCCTATCCGTCACTCAGCCACAAGTGACATCACAAACACAAACTCCACCCACATCACCAGCACTGGCCTATCAGGCACTCAGCCACAAGTGACCTCATAACTAAAAACTGCAGCCATGTGACCAGCACTGTCCTATCAGGCATTCAGCCACAAGTGACCTCACAACCACAAGCTGCAGCCACATCCCCAGCACTGGCCTATCAGGCACTCAGCCACAAGTGACATCACAAACACAAACTGCAGCCACATCACCAGCACTGGCCTATTAGGCACTCAGCCACAAGTGACATCACAACCACAAACTGCAGCCACAGGACCAGCACTGGCCTATCAGGCACTGAGCCACAAGTGACATCACAACCACAAACTGCAGCCACGTCACCAGCACTGGCCTATCAGGCACTGAGCCAGAAGTGACATCATAACTAAAAACTGCAGCCACATCACCAGCACTGGCCTATCAGGCACTCAGCCACAAGTGACATCACAAACACAAACTGCAGCCACATCACCAGCACTGGCCTATCAGGCACTCAGCCACAAGTGACATCACAAACACAAACTCCACCCACATGACCAGCACTGGCCTATCACGCACTGAGCCTCAAGTGACATCACAAACACAAACTCCACCCACATCACCAGCACTGGCCTATCAGGCACTCAGCCACAAGTGACATCACAAACACAAACTGCAGTCATGTGACCAGCACTGGCCTATCAGGCACTGAGCCACAAGTGACATCACAACCACAAACTGCACCCACATCACCAGCACTGGCCTATCAGGCACTGAGCCACAAGTGACATCACAACCACAAACTGCAGCCACAGCACCAGCACTGGCCTATCAGCCACTGAGCCACAAGTGACATCACAAACACAAACTGCACACACAGGACAAACACTGGCCTATCAGGCACTGAGCCACAAGTGACCATATAACTAAAAACTACAGCCATGTGACCAGCACTGGCCTATCAGGCACTGAGCCACAAGTGACATCACAAACACAAACTCCACCCACATCACAAGTACTGGCCTATCAGGCACTGAGCAACAAGTGACATCACAATCACAAACTGCAGCCACATCACCAGCACTGCCCTGTCAGGCACTGAGCCACAAGTGACATCACAAACACAAACTGCACCCACGTCACCAGCACTGGCCTATCAGGCACTCAGTCACAAGCGACATCACAAATATAAACTCCACCCACATCACCAGCACTGGCCTATCAGGCACTGAGCCACAAGTGACATCACAACCACATACTGCAGCCACGTCACCAGCACTGGCCTATCAGGCACTGAGCCAGAAGTGACATCATAACTAAAAACTGCAGCCATGTGACCAGCACTGGCCTATCAGGCACTGAGCCACAAGTGACATCACAACCACAAACTGCACCCACAGGACAAACACTGGCCTATCAGGCACTGAGCCACAAGTGACATCACAAACACAAACTGCACACACAGGACAAACACTGGCCTATCAGGCACTGAGCCACAAGTGACATCACAACCACAAACTCCACCCACATCACCAGCACTGGCCTATCAGGCACTCAGCCACAAGTGACATCACAAACACAAACTGCAGCCACATCACCAGCACTGGCCTATCAGGCACTGAGCCTCAAGTGACATCACAACCACAAACTCCACCCACATCACCAGCACTGGCCTATCAGGCACTGAGCAACAAGCGACCTCATAACTACAAACTGCAGGCACATCACCAGCACTGGCCTATCAGCCACTCAGCCACAAGTGACATCACAAATATAAACTCCACCCACATCACCAGCACTGGCCTATCAGGCACTCAGCCACAAGTGACATCACAACCACGTACTGCAGCCACGTCACCAGCACTGGCCTATCAGGCACTGAGCCAGAAGTGACATCATAACTAAAAACTGCAGCCATGTGACCAGCACTGGCCTATCAGGCATTCAGCCACAAGTGACATCACTACCAGAAACTGCAGCCACATCACCAGCACTGGCCTATCAGGCACTCAGCCACAAGTGACATCACAAACACAAACTCCACCCACAGGACCAGCACTGGCCTATCACGCACTGAGCCTCAAGTGACATCACAAACACAAACTGCAGCCACATCACCAGCACTGGCCTATCAGGCACGGAGCCACAAGTGACATCACAACCACAAACTCCACCCACATCACCAGCTCTGGCCTATCAGGCACTCAGCCACAAGTGACATCACAACCACAAACTCCACCCACATGACCAGCTCTGGCCTATCAGGCACTGAGCCACAAGTGACCTCATAACTAAAAACTACAGCCATGTGACCAGCACTGGCCTATCAGGCACTGAGCCACAAGTGACATCACAACCACAAACTGCAGCCACAGGACAAACACTGGCCTATCAGGCACTGAGCCACAAGTGACATCACAACCACAAACTGCACACACAGGACAAACACTGGCCTATCAGGCACTCAGCCACAAGTGACATCACAACCACAAACTGCACCCACAGGACCAGCACTGGCCTATCAGGCACTGAGCCACAAGTGACATCACAAACACAAACTGCACCCACATCACCAGCACTGGCCTATCAGGCACTCAGCCACAAGTGACATCACAAACACAAACTGCACCAACATCACCAGCACTGGCCTATCAGGCACTGAGCCACAAGTGACATCACAACCACAAACTGCACCCACAGCACCAGCACTGGCCTATCAGGCACTGAGCCACAAGTGACATCACAAACACAAACTCCACCCACAGGACCAGCACTGGCCTATCAGGCACTCAGCCACAAGTGACATCACAACCACAAACTCCACCCACATCACCAGCACTGGCCTATCAGGCACTGAGCCACAAGTGACCTCATAACTACAAACTGCAGGCACAGGACCAGCACCGGCCTATCAGGCACTGAGCCACAAGTGACATCACAAACACAAACTCCACCCACATCACCAGCACTGGCCTATCAGGCACTGAGCCACAAGTGACATCACAACCACAAACTGCAGCCATGTGACCAGCACTGGCCTATCAGGCACTGAGCCACAAGTGACCTCACAAACACAAACTGCAGCCACATCACCAGCACTGGCCTATCAGGAACTGAGCCACAAGTGACATCACAACCACAAACTCCACCCACATCACCAGCACTGGCCTATCAGGCACTGAGTCACAAGTGACATCACAAACACAAACTGCACCCACATCACCAGCACTGGCCTATCAGCCACTGAGCCACAAGTGACATCACAAACACAAACTCCACCCACAGGACCAGCACTGGCCTATCCGTCACTCAGCCACAAGTGACATCACAAACACAAACTGCACCCACATCACCAGCACTGGCCTAGCAGGCACTCAGCCACAAGGGACCTCATAACTAAAAACTGCAGCCATGTGACCAGCACTGTCCTATCAGGCATTCAGCCACAAGTGACCTCACAACCACAAGCTGCAGCCACATCACCAGCACTGGCCTATCAGGCACTCAGCCACAAGTGACATCACAAACACAAACTGCAGCCACATCACCAGCACTGGCCTATCAGGCACTGAGCCACAAGTGACATCACAACCACAAACTGCAGCCACATCACCAGCACTGGCCTATCAGGCACTGAGCCACAAGTGACATCACAAACACAAACTGCAGCCACATCACCAGCACTGGCCTATCAGGCACTCAGCCACAAGTGACATCACAAACACAAACTCCACCCACATGACCAGCACTGGCCTATCACGCACTGAGCCTCAAGTGACATCACAAACACAAACTGCACCCACATCACCAGCACTGGCCTATCAGGCACTGAGCCAGAAGTGACCTCATAACTAAAAACTACAGCCATGTGACCAGCACTGGCCTATCAGGCACTGAGCCACAAGTCACATCACAACCACAAACTGCACCAACATCATCAGCACTGGCCTATCAGGCACTGAGCCAAAAGTGACATCACAAACACAAACTGCACACACAGGACAAACACTGGCCTATCAGGCACTCAGCCACAAGTGACATCACAACCACAAACTGCACCCACAGGACCAGCACTGGCCTATCAGGCACTGAGCCACAAGTGACATCACAAACACAAACTCCACCCACATCACAAGTACTGGCCTATCAGGCACTGAGCCACAAGTGACATCACAAACACAAACTGCAGCCACATCACCAGCACTGCCCTGTCAGGCACTGAGCCACAAGTGACATCACAAACACAAACTGCACCCACGTCACCAGCACTGGCCTATCAGGCACTCAGCCACAAGTGACATCACAAATATAAACTCCACCCACATCACCAGCACTGGCCTATCAGGCACTGAGCCACAAGTGACATCACAACCACAAACTGCACCCACAGGACAAACACTGGCTATCAGGCACTGAGCCACAAGTGACATCACAAACACAAACTGCACACACAGGACAAACACTGGCCTATCAGGCACTGAGCCACAAGTGACATCACAACCACAAACTCCACCCACATCACCAGCACTGGCCTATCAGGCACTCAGCCACAAGTGACATCACAAACACAAACTGCAGCCACATCACCAGCACTGGCCTATCAGGCACTGAGCCACAAGTGACATCACAACCACAAACTGCAGCCACAGCACCAGCACTGGCCTATCAGGCACTGAGCCACAAGTGACATCACAACCACAAACTCCACCCACATCACCAGCACTGGCCTATCAGGCACTGAGCCACAAGCGACCTCATAACTACAAACTGCAGGCACAGGACCAGCACTGGCCTATCAGGCACTGAGCCACAAGTGACATCACAAACACAAACTGCACCCACAGGACCAGCACTGGCCTATCAGGCACTGAGCCACAAGTGACATCACAAACACAAACTGCACCAACATCACCAGCACTGGCCTATCAGGCACTGAGCCACAAGTGACATCACAACCACAAACTGCACCCACATCACCAGCACTGGCCTATCAGGCACTGAGCCACAAGTGACATCATAACTAAAAACTGCAGCCATGTGACCAGCACTGGCCTATCAGGCACTGAGCCACAAATGACCTCACAACCACAAACTGCAGCCACAGCACCAGCACTGGCCTATCAGGCACTGAGCCACAAGTCACATCAAAACCACAAACTGCACCCACATCACCAGCACTGGCCTATCAGGCACTTAGCCACAAGTGACATCACAAACACAAACTCCACCCACAGGACCAGCACTGGCCTATCAGGCACTGAGCCACAAGTGACCTCATAACTAAAAACTGCAGCCATGTGACCAGCACTGGCCTATCAGGCACTGAGCCACAAGTGACATCACAAACACAAACTGCACACACAGGACAAACACTGGCCTATCAGGCACTGAGCCACAAGTGACATCACAACCACAAAGTGCACCCACATCACCAGCACTGGCCTATCAGGCACTCAGCCACAAGTGACATCACAAACACAAACTGCACCCACATCACCAGCACTGGCCTATCAGGCACTGAGCTGCAAGTGACATCACAAACACAAACTGCAGCCATGTGACCAGCACTGGCCTATCAGGCACTGAGCCACAAGTGCCATCACAAACACAAACTGCAGCCACAGCACCAGCACTGGCCTATCAGGCACTCAGCCACAAGTGACATCACAAACACAAACTCCACCCACAGGACCAGCACTGGCCTATCACGCACTGAGCCTCAAGTGACATCACAAACACAAACTGCAGCTACATCACCAGCACTGGCCTATCAGGCACTGAGCCACAAGTGACATCACAACCACAAAATGCAGCCATGTGACCAGCACTGGCCTATCAGGCACTGAGCCACAAATGACATCACAACCACAAACTCCACCCACATCACCAGCACTGGCCTATCAGGCACTGAGCCACAAGTGACATCACAACCACAAACTGCAGCCACAGCACCAGCACTGGCCTATCAGCCACTGAGCCACAAGTGACATCACAATCACAAACTGCACACACAGGACAAACACTGGCCTATCAGGCACTGAGCCACAAGTGACCTCATAACTACAAACTGCAGCCACATGACCAGCACTGGCCTATCAGGCACTGAGCCACAAGTGACCTCATAACTAAAAACTACAGCCATGTGACCAGCACTGGCCTATCAGGCACTGAGCCACAAGTGACATCACAACCACAAACTGCACCAACATCACCAGCACTGGCCTATCAGGCACTGAGCCAAAAGTGACATCACAAACACAAACTGCACACACAGGACAAACACTGGCCTATCAGGCACTCAGCCACAAGTGACATCACAACCACAAACTGCACCCACAGGACCAGCACTGGCCTATCAGGCACTGAGCCACAAGTGACATCACAAACACAAACTCCACCCACATCACAAGTACTGGCCTATCAGGCACTGAGCCACAAGTGACATCACAACCACAAACTGCACACACAGGACAAACACTGGCCTATCAGGCACTGAGCCACAAGTGAAATCACAACCACAAACTGCACCCACATCACCAGCACTGGCCTATCAGGCACTCAGCCACAAGTGACATCACAAACACAAACTGCAGCCACATCACCAGCACTGGCCTATCAGGCACTGAGCCACAAGTGACATCACAAACACAAACTGCAGCCATGTGACCAGCACTGGCCTATCAGGCACTGAGCCACAAGTGACATCACAAACACAAACTCCACCCACATCACCAGCACTGGCCTATCAGGCACTCAGCCACAAGTGACATCACAACCACAAACTCCACCCACATCACCAGCACTGGCCTATCAGGCACTGAGCCACAAGTGACATCACAAACACAAACTGCACCCACATCACCAGCACTGGCCTATCAGCCACTGAGCCACAAGTGACATCACAAACACAAACTCCACCCACGTGACCAGCACTGGCCTATCAGGCACTGAGCCACAAGTGATATCACAAACACAAACTGCAGCCACACCACCAGCACTGGCCTATCAGGCAGTGAGACACAAGTGACATCACAAACACAAACTGCACACACAGGACCAGCACTGGCCTATCACGCACTGAGCAAGAAGTCACATCACAAACACAAACTCCACCCACATCACCAGCACTGGCCTAGCAGGCACTGAGCCACAACTGACCTCACAACCACAAACAGCAGCCATGGGCCTAGCACTGTCCTATCAGGCATTCAGCCACAAGTGACCTCACAACCACAAGCTGCAGCCACATCACCAGCACTGGCCTATCAGGCACTCAGCCACAAGTGACATCACAACCACAAACTGCAGCCATGTGACCAGCACTGGCCTATCAGGCACTCAGCCACAAGTGACATCACAAACACAAACTGCAGCCATGTGACCAGCACTGGCATATCAGGCACTGAGCCACAAATGACATCACAACCACAAACTGCAGCCATGTGACCAGCACTGGCCTATCAGGCACTGAGCCACAAGTGACATCACAAACACAAACTCCACCCACAGGACTAGTACTGGCCTATCCGGCACTGAGACACAAGTGACATCACAAACACAAACTGCAGCCACATCACCAGCACTGGCCTATCAGGCACTGACCACAAGTGACATCACAACCAAAAATGCAGCCATGTGACCAGCACTGGCCTATCAGGCACTCAGCCACAAGTGACATCCCAAACACAAACTCCACCCACATCACCAGCACTGGCCTATCAGGCACTCAGCCACAAGTGACCTCACAACCGCAAACTGCAGCCACAGGACCAGTACTGGCCTATCAGGCACTGAGCCACAAGTGACATCACAAACACAAAATGAAGCCACATCACCAGCACTGGCCTATCAGGCACTGAGCCACAAGTGACATCACAACCAAAAATGCAGGCATGTGACCAGCACTGGCCTATCAGGCACTCAGCCACAAGTGACATCACAAACACAAACTGCACCCACATCACCAGCACTGGCCTATCAGGCACTCAGCCACAAGTGACATCACAAACACAAACTCCACCCACAGGACCAGCACTGGCCTATCAGGCACTGAGCCACAAGTGACATCACAAACACAAACTGCACCCACATCACCAGCACTGGCCTATCAGGCACAGAGCCACAAGTGACATCACAACCACAAACTGCACCCACATCACCAGCACTGGCCTATCAGGCACTGAGCCACAAGTGACATCACAAACACAAACTGCACCCACATCACCAGCACTGTCCTACCAGGCACTATGCCACAAGTGACATCACAACCACAAACTCCACCCACATCACCAGCTCTGGCCTATCAGGCACTCAGCCACAAGTGACTTCACAACCACAAACTGCAGCCACGTGACCAGCACTGGCCTATCAGGCACTGAGCCACAAGTGACCTCACAACCACAAACTCCACCCACATCACCAGCACTGGCCTATCAGGCACTGAGCCACAAGTGACATCACAACCACAAACTGCAGCCACAGCACCAGCACTGGCCTATCAGCCACTGAGCCACAAGTGACATCACAAACACAAACTGCACACACAGGACAAACACTGGCCTATCAGGCACTGAGCCACAAGTGACCTCATAACTACAAACTGCAGCCACATGACCAGCACTGGCCTATCAGGCACTGAGCCACAAGTGACCTCATAACTAAAAACTACAGCCATGTGACCAGCACTGGCCTATCAGGCACTGAGCCACAAGTGACATCACAACCACAAACTGCACCAACATCACCAGCACTGGCCTATCAGGCACTGAGCCAAAAGTGACATCACAAACACAAACTGCACACACAGGACAAACACTGGCCTATCAGGCACTCAGCCACAAGTGACATCACAACCACAAACTGCACCCACAGGACCAGCACTGGCCTATCAGGCACTGAGCCACAAGTGACATCACAAACACAAACTCCACCCACATCACAAGTACTGGCCTATCAGGCACTGAGCCACAAGTGACATCACAACCACAAACTGCACACACAGGACAAACACTGGCCTATCAGGCACTGAGCCACAAGTGAAATCACAACCACAAACTGCACCCACATCACCAGCACTGGCCTATCAGGCACTCAGCCACAAGTGACATCACAAACACAAACTGCAGCCACATCACCAGCACTGGCCTATCAGGCACTGAGCCACAAGTGACATCACAAACACAAACTGCAGCCATGTGACCAGCACTGGCCTATCAGGCACTGAGCCACAAGTGACATCACAAACACAAACTCCACCCACATCACCAGCACTGGCCTATCAGGCACTCAGCCACAAGTGACATCACAACCACAAACTCCACCCACATCACCAGCACTGGCCTATCAGGCACTGAGCCACAAGTGACATCACAAACACAAACTGCACCCACATCACCAGCACTGGCCTATCAGCCACTGAGCCACAAGTGACATCACAAACACAAACTCCACCCACGTGACCAGCACTGGCCTATCAGGCACTGAGCCACAAGTGATATCACAAACACAAACTGCAGCCACACCACCAGCACTGGCCTATCAGGCAGTGAGACACAAGTGACATCACAAACACAAACTGCACACACAGGACCAGCACTGGCCTATCACGCACTGAGCAAGAAGTCACATCACAAACACAAACTCCACCCACATCACCAGCACTGGCCTAGCAGGCACTGAGCCACAACTGA
This sequence comes from Apteryx mantelli, assembly GCF_036417845.1. Lineage (NCBI taxonomy): Eukaryota > Metazoa > Chordata > Aves > Apterygiformes > Apterygidae > Apteryx > Apteryx mantelli. Next base: position 508,138 of record NC_089999.1, read on the forward strand.
CCTCACAACCACAAACAGCAGCCATGGGCCTAGCACTGTCCTATCAGGCATTCAGCCACAAGTGACCTCACAACCACAAGCTGCAGCCACATCACCAGCACTGGCCTATCAGGCACTCAGCCACAAGTGACATCACAACCACAAACTGCAGCCATGTGACCAGCACTGGCCTATCAGGCACTCAGCCACAAGTGACATCACAAACACAAACTGCAGCCATGTGACCAGCACTGGCATATCAGGCACTGAGCCACAAATGACATCACAACCACAAACTGCAGCCATGTGACCAGCACTGGCCTATCAGGCACTGAGCCACAAGTGACATCACAAACACAAACTCCACCCACAGGACTAGTACTGGCCTATCCGGCACTGAGACACAAGTGACATCACAAACACAAACTGCAGCCACATCACCAGCACTGGCCTATCAGGCACTGACCACAAGTGACATCACAACCAAAAATGCAGCCATGTGACCAGCACTGGCCTATCAGGCACTCAGCCACAAGTGACATCCCAAACACAAACTCCACCCACATCACCAGCACTGGCCTATCAGGCACTCAGCCACAAGTGACCTCACAACCACAAACTGCAGCCACAGGACCAGTACTGGCCTATCAGGCACTGAGCCACAAGTGACATCACAAACACAAAATGAAGCCACATCACCAGCACTGGCCTATCAGGCACTGAGCCACAAGTGACATCACAACCAAAAATGCAGGCATGTGACCAGCACTGGCCTATCAGGCACTCAGCCACAAGTGACATCACAAACACAAACTGCACCCACATCACCAGCACTGGCCTATCAGGCACTCAGCCACAAGTGACATCACAAACACAAACTCCACCCACAGGACCAGCACTGGCCTATCAGGCACTGAGCCACAAGTGACATCACAAACACAAACTGCACCCACATCACCAGCACTGGCCTATCAGGCACAGAGCCACAAGTGACATCACAACCACAAACTGCACCCACATCACCAGCACTGGCCTATCAGGCACTGAGCCACAAGTGACATCACAAACACAAACTGCACCCACATCACCAGCACTGTCCTACCAGGCACTATGCCACAAGTGACATCACAACCACAAACTCCACCCACATCACCAGCTCTGGCCTATCAGGCACTCAGCCACAAGTGACTTCACAACCACAAACTGCAGCCACGTGACCAGCACTGGCCTATCAGGCACTGAGCCACAAGTCACATCACAACCACAAAGTGCAGTCACATCACCAGCACTGGCCTATCAGGAACTGAGCCACAAGGGACATCACAACCACAAAGTGCAGTCACATCACCAGCACTGGCCTATCAGGCACTGAGCCACAAGCGACCTCATAACTAAAAAATGCAGCCATGTGACCAGCATTGGCCTATCAGGCACTGAGCCACAAGTGACATCACAAACACAAACTGCACCCACATCACCAGCACTGGCCTATCAGGCACTGAGCCACAAGTGACATCACAAAAACAAACTCCACCCACATCACCAGCACTGGCCTATCAGCCACTCAGCCACAAGTGACATCACAAACACAAACTGCAGCCACATCACCAGCACTGGCCTATCAGGCACTCAGCCACAAGTAACATCACAAACACAAACTGCACCCACATCACCAGCACTGGCCTATCAGGCACTCAGCCACAAGTGACCTCACATATATAAACTCCACCCACATCACCAGCTCTGGCCTATCAGGCACTGAGCCACAAGTGACATCACAAACACAAACTGCAGCCACAGGACCAGCACTGGCCTATCAGGCACTGAGCCACAAGTCACATCACAACCACAAAGTGCAGTCACATCACCAGCACTGGCCTATCAGGCACTGAGCCACAAGGGACATCACAACCACAAACTCCACCCACAGGACCAGTACTGGCCTATCAGGCACTCAGCCACAAGCGACCTCATAACTAAAAACTGCAGCCATGTGACCAGCATTGGCCTATCAGGCACTGAGCCACAAGTGACATCACAAACACAAACTGCACCCACATCACCAGCACTGGCCTATCAGCCACTGAGCCACAAGTGACATCACAAACACAAACTCCACCCACATCACCAGCACTGGCCTATCACGCACTGAGCCAGAAGTCACATCACAAAAACAAACTGCACCCACATCACCAGCACTGGCCTCTCAGGCACTGAGCCACAAGTGACATCACAACCACAAACTGCAGCCAGAGGACCAGCACTGGCCTATCAGGCACTCAGCCACAAGTGACATCATAACTACAAACTGCAGTCATGTCACCAGCACTGGCCTATCAGGCACTCAGCCACAAGTGACATCACAAACACAAACTGCAGCCACATCACCAGCACTGGCCTATCAGGCACTGAGCCACAAGTGACATCACAAACACAAACTGCACCCACATCACCAGCACTGGCCTACCAGGCACTCAGCCACAAGTGACATCACAAACACAAACTCCACCCACATCACCAGCACTGGCCTATCACGCACTGAGCCAGAAGTCACATCACAAAAACAAACTGCACCCACATCACCAGTACTGGCCTCTCAGGCACTGAGCCACAAGTGACATCACAACCACAAACTGCAGCCAGAGGACCAGCACTGGCCTATCCAGCACTCAGCCACAAGTGACATCATAACTACAAACTGCAGTCATGTCACCAGCACTGGCCTATCAGGCACTCAGCCACAAGTGACATCACAACCACAAACTGCAGCCACATCACCAGCACTGGCCTATCAGGCACTGAGCCACAAGTGACATCACAAACACAAACTGCACCCACATCACCAGCACTGGCCTACCAGGCACTCAGCCACAAGTGACATCACAAACACAAACTGCAGCCACATCACCAGCACTGGCCTATCAGGCACTGAGCCACAAGTGACCTCACAACCACAAACTGCACCCACAGGACCAGTACTGGCCTATCCGGCACTCAGCCACAAGTGAGATCATAACTACAAACTGCAGCCATGTGACCAGCACTGGCCTATCAGGCACTCAGCCACAAGTGACATCACAACCACAAACTGCACCCACATCACCAGCACTGGCCTATCCGGCACTCAGCCACAAGTGAGATCATAAACACAGACTGCACCCACAAGACCAGCACTGGCCTATCAGGCACTGAGCCACAAGTGACATCACAACCACAGACTGCAGCCACATCACCAGCACTGTCCTACCAGGCACTATGCCACAAGTGACATCACAAATATAAACTCCACCCACATCACCAGCTCTGGCCTATCAGGCACTCAGCCACAAGTGACTTCACAACCACAAACTGCAGCCACGTGACCAGCACTGGGCTATCAGGCACTCAGCCACAAGTCACATCACAAACACAAACTGCACCCACAGGACCAGCACTGGCCTATCAGGCACTGAGCCACAAGTGACATCACAACCACAAACTGCACCCACAGGACCAGCACTGGCCTATCAGGCACTCAGCCACAAGTGACATCACAAACACAAACTGCACCCACATCACCAGCACTGGCCTATCAGGCACTGAGCCACAAGTGCCATCACAAACACAAACTGCAGCCACAGCACCAGCACTGGCCTATCAGGCACTGAGCCACAAGTGACATCACAACCACAAAGTGCAGTCACATCACCAGCACTGGCCTATCAGGCACTCAGCCACAAGTGACATCACAAATATAAACTGCACCCACATCACCAGCACTGGCCTATCAGGCACTGAGCCACAAGTGACATCACAAACAAAAACTGCAGCCACGTGACTAGCACTGGTCTACCAGGCACTGAGCCACAAGTGACATCACAAACACAAACTGCAGCCACATGACCAGAAGTGGCCTATCAGGCACTGAGCCACAAGTGACATCACAACCGCAAACTGCACCCACATCACCAGCACTGGCCTACCAGGCACTCAGCCACAAGTGACATCACAAACACAAACTGCAGCCACATCACCAGTACTGGCCTATCCGGCACTCAGCCACAAGTGACATCATAAACACAGACTGCACCCACAGGACCAGCACTGCCCTATCAGGCACTGAGCCACAAGTGACATCACAAACACAAACTCCACCCACATCACCAGCTCTGGCCTACCAGGCACTATGCCACAAGTGACATCACAAATATAAACTCCACCCACATCACCAGCTCTCGCCTATCAGGCACTGAGCCAGAAGTCACATCACAAAAACAAACTGCAGCCACATCACCAGCACAGGCCTATCAGGCACTGAGCCACAAGTGACATCACAAACACAAACTGCACCCACAGGACCAGCACTGGCCTATCAGGCACTGAGCCACAAGTGACATCACAAACACAAACTCCACCCACAGGACCAGCACTGGCCTATCACGCACTGAGCCAGAACAGGTTGGGGGTTGACCTGCTGGAAAGCAGCTCTGCTGAGAAGGACCTGGGAGTGCTGGTGGACACCAAGTTAAGTATGAGGCAGCAATGTGCCCTTGTGGCCAAGAAGGCCAATGGTATCCTGGGCTGCATCAGAAAGAGTGTTGCCAGCAGGTCGAGGGAGGTGATTCTCCCCCTCTACTCAGCCCTGGTGAGGCCACATCTAGAGTACTGCGTCCAGTTCTGGGCTCCCCAGTACAAGAGGGATGTGGCACTACTGGAGCAAGTCCAGCGAAGGGCCACAAAGATGATTAGGGGACTGGAGCATCTCTCTTATGAGGAAAGGCTGAGAGAGCTGGGCCTGTTTAGCTTGGAGAAGAGAAGGCTGAGAGGAGATCTTATCAATGTGTACAAGTATGTGAAGGGAGGGTGTCGAGAGGATGGGGCCAGACTCTTTTCAGTGGTGACGAGCGACAGGACGCGAGGCAATGGGCACAAACTGAAACACAGACACTTCCATCTTAACATGAGGAAAAACTTTTTCACTGTGAGGGTGACAGAGCACTGGAACAGGTTGCCCCGAGAGGTGGTGGAGTCTCCTTCTCTGGAGATATTCAAAATGCGCCTGGATGCAATCCTGTGCAATGTGCTCTAGGTGACCCTGCTTGAGCAGGGGGGTTGGACTAGATGATATCCAGAGGTCCCTTCCAACCTCAGTGATTCTGTGATTCTGTGAGCCACAAGTGACATCACAACCACAAACTGCACCCACATCACCAGCACTGGCCTATCAGCCACTCAGCCACAAGTGACATCACAAACACAAACTGCACCAACATCACCAGCACTGGCCTATCAGGCACTGAGCCACAAGTGACATCACAACCACAAAGTGCACCCACATCACCAGCACTGGCCTATCAGGCACTGAGCCTCAAGTGACCTCAAAAATATAAACTACACCCACATCACCAGCACTGGCCTATCACGCACTGAGCCACAAGTGACATCACAAACACAAACTCCACCCACATCACCAGCACTGGCCTATCAGGCACTGAGCCACAAGTGACATCACAACCACAAACTGCACCCACATCACCAGCACTGGCCTATCAGCCACTCAGCCACAAGTGACATCACAAACACAAACTGCACCCACATCACCAGCACTGGCCTGTCAGGCACAGAGCCACAAGTGACATCACAAACACAAACTGCACCCACATCACCAGCACTGGCCTATCAGGCACTGAGCCACAAGTGACATCACAAACACAAACTGCACCCACAGGACCAGCACTGGCCTATCAGGCACTGAGCCTCAAGTGACATCACAAATATAAACTCCACCCACATCACCAGCACTGGCCTATCAGGCACTCAGCCACAAGTGACATCACAAACACAAACTGCAGCCACATCACCAGCACTGGCCTATCAGGCACTGAGCCACAAGTGACATCACAACCACAGACTGCAGCCACATCACCAGCACTGTCCTACCAGGCACTATGCCACAAGTGACATCACAAATATAAACTCCACCCACATCACCAGCTCTGGCCTATCAGGCACTCAGCCACAAGTGACTTCACAACCACAAACTGCAGCCACGTGACCAGCACTGGGCTATCAGGCACTCAGCCACAAGTGACATCACAAACACAAAGTGCAGTCACATCACCAGCACTGGCCTATCAGGCACTGAGACACAAGTGACATCACAACCACAAACTGCAGCCACAGGACCAGCACTGGGCTATCAGGCACTCAGCCACAAGTGACATCACAAACACAAAGTGCAGTCACATCACCAGCCTTGGCCTATCAGGCACTGAGCCACAACTGACATCACAACCACAGACTGTACCCACAGGACCAGCACTGGCCTATGAGGCACTCGGCCACAAGTGACATCACAACCACAAACTGCACCCACATCACCAGCACTGGCCTATCAGCCACTCAGCCACAAGTGACATCACAACCACAAACTGCACCCACATCACCAGCACTGGCCTATCAGGCACTCAGCCACAAGTGACATCACAAACACAAACTCCACCCACAGCACCAGCACTGGCCTATCAGGCACTGAGCCACAAGTGACATCACAACCACAAACTGCACCCACATCACCAGCACTGGCCTATCAGGCACTCAGCAACAAGTGACATCATAAACACAGACTGCACCCACAGGACCAGCACAGGCCTATCAGGCACTGAGCCAAAAGTGACATCACAACCACAAACTGCAGCCACATCACCAGCACTGGGCTATCAGGCACTCAGCCACAAGTGACATCACAAACACAAAGTGCAGTCACATCACCAGCACTGGCCTATCAGGCACTGAGCCACAAGTGACATCACAACCACAAACTGCAGCCACAGGACCAGCACTGGGCTATCAGGCACTCAGCCACAAGTCACATCACAACCACAAAGTGCAGTCACATCACCAGCCTTGGCCTATCAGGCACTGAGCCACAACTGACATCACAACCACAGACTGTACCCACAGGACCAGCACTGGCCTATGAGGCACTCGGCCACAAGTGACATCACAAACACAAACTCCACCCACAGGACCAGCACTGGCCTATCAGGCACTCAGCCACAAGTGACATCACAAACACAAACTGCAGCCACATCACCAGCACTGGCCTATCAGGCACTGAGTCACAAGCGACCTCATAACTAAAAACTGCAGCCATGTGACCAGCATTGGCCTATCAGGCACTGAGCCAAAAGTGACATCACAAACACAAACTGCAGCCACATCACCAGCACTGGCCTATCAGGCACTGAGCCACAAGTGACATCACAACCACAAACTGCAGCCACAGCACGAGCACTGGCCTATCAGGCACTGAGCCTCAAGTGACATCACAAATATAAACTCCACCCACATCACCAGCTCTGGCCTATCAGGCACTCAGCCACAAGTGACTTCACAACCACAAACTGCAGCCACGTGACCAGCACTGGGCTATCAGGCACTCAGCCACAAGTCACATCACAACCACAAAGTGCAGTCACATCACCAGCCTTGGCCTATCAGGCACTGAGCCACAACTGACATCACAACCACAGACTGTACCCACAGGACCAGCACTGGCCTATGAGGCACTCAGCCACAAGTGACATCACAAACACAAACTCCACCCACAGGACCAGCACTGGCCTATCAGGCACTCAGCCACAAGTGACATCACAAACACAAACTGCAGCCACATCACCAGCACTGGCCTATCAGGCACTGAGTCACAAGCGACCTCATAACTAAAAACTGCAGCCATGTGACCAGCATTGGCCTATCAGGCACTGAGCCGCAAGTGACATCACAAACACAAACTGCACCCACATCACCAGCACTGGCCTATCAGGCACTCAGCCACAAGTGACATCACAACCACAAACTGCAGCCACAGCACCAGCACTGGCCTATCAGACACTGAGCCACAAGTGACATCACAAACACAAACTCCACCCACAGGACTAGTACTGGCCTATCCGGCACTCAGCCACAAGTGACATCACAAACACAAACTGCACCCACATCACCAGCACTGGCCTATCAGGCACTCAGCCACAAGTGACATCACAACCAAAAATGCTGCCATGTGACCAGCACTGGCCTATCAGCCACTCAGCCACAAGTGACATCACAAACACAAACTGCACCCACATCACCAGCACTGGCCTATCAGGCACTCAGCCACAAGTGACATCACAAACACAAACTGCAGCCACATCACCAGCACTGGCCTATCAGGCACTGAGCCACAAGTCACATCACAAACACAAACTGCACCCACATCACCAGCACTGGCCTATCAGGCATTCAGCCACAAGTGACATCACAACCACAAACTGCAGCCATATCACCAGCACTGGCCTATCAGGCACTGAGCCACAAGTGACATCACAAACACAAACTGCACCCACATCACCAGCACTGGCCTATCAGGCACTGAGCCACAAATGACATCACAAACACAAACTGCACCCACATCACCAGCACTGTCCTACCAGGCACTATGCCACAAGTGACATCACAACCACAAACTCCACCCACATCACCAGCACTGGCCTACCAGGCACTCAGCCACAAGTGACATCACAAATATAAACTCCACCCACATCACCAGCACTGGCCTATCAGGCACTGAGCCACAAGTGACATCACAAACAAAAAGTCCACCCACATGACCAGCACTGGCCTATCAGGCACTGAGCCACAAGTGACATCACAAACACAAACTGCACCCACAAGACCAGCACCGCCCTATCACGCACTATGCCACAAGTGACATCACAACCACAAACTGCAGCCACATCACCAGCACTGGCCTATCAGGCACTGAGCCACAAGTGACATCATAACTAAAAACTGCAGCCATGTGACCAGCACTGGCCTATCAGGCACTGAGCCACAAGTGACATCACAACCACAAACTCCACCCACATCACCAGCACTGGCCTACCAGGCACTGAGCCACAAATGACATCACAACCACAAACTGCAGCCACGTCACCAGCACTGGCCTATTAGGCACTGAGCCACAAGTTACATCACAAATATAAACTCCACCCACATCACTAGCACTGGCCTATCAGGCACTGAGCCACAAGTGACATCACAAACACAAACTCCACCCACATCATCAGCACTGGCCTATCCGGCACTCAGGCACAAGTGACATCATAACCACAAACTGCAGCCATGTGAACAGCACTGTCCTATCAGGCACTCAGCCACAAGTGACATCACAACCACAAACTGCAGCCACATCACCAGCACTGGCCTATCAGGCACTCAGCCACAAGTGACATCACAACCAAAAATGCTGCCATGTGACCAGCACTGGCCTATCAGCCACTCAGCCACAAGTGACATCACAAACACAAACTGCACCCACATCACCAGCACTGGCCTATCAGGCACTCAGCCACAAGTGACCTCACAACCACAAACTGCAGCCACAGGACCAGTACTGGCCTATCAGGCACTCAGCCACAAGTGACATCACAACCACAAACTGCACCCACATCACCAGCACTGGCCTATCAGGCACTGAGCCACAAGTGCCATCACAAACACAAACTGCAGCCACAGCACCAGCACTGGCCTATCAGGCACTGAGCCACAAGTGACATCACAACCACAAACTGCACCCACATCACCAGCACTGGCCTATCAGGCACTGAGCCACAAGTGACATCATAACTAAAAACTGCAGCCATGTGACCAGCACTGGCCTATCAGGCACTGAGCCACAAATGACCTCACAACCACAAACTGCAGCCACAGCACCAGCACTGGCCTATCAGGCACTGAGCCACAAGACACATCAGAACCACAAACTGCACCCACATCACCAGCACTGGCCTTTCAAGCACTGCGCCACAAGTTGCATCACAAACACAAACTCCACCCACAGGACCAGCACTGGCCTATCAGGCACTCAGCCACAAGTGACCTCATAACTAAAAACTGCAGCCATGTGACCAGCACTGCCCTATCAGGCACAGAGCCACAAGTGACATCACAACCACAAACTGCAGCCACATCACCAGCACTGGCCTATCAGGCACTGAGCCACAAGTGACATCACAACCACAAACTGCACCCACAGGACAAACACTGGCCTATCAGGCACTGAGCCACAAGTGACCTCACAACCACAAACTCCACCCACAGGACCAGTACTGGCCTATCAGGCACTCAGCCACAAGTGACATCATAAACACAAACTGCAGCCACAGGACCAGCACCGCCCTATCAGGCACTCAGCCACAAGTGACATCACAACCACAAATTACACCCACAAGACCAGCACTGGCCTATCAGGCACTGAGCCACAAATGACATCACAACCACAAACTGCAGCCACGTCACCAGCACTGGCCTATTAGGCACTGAGCCACAAGTGACATCACAAATATAAACTCCACCCACATCACTAGCACTGGCCTATCAGGCACTGAGCCACAAGTGACATCACAACCAAAAATGCTGTCATGTGACCAGCACTGGCCTATCAGGCACTCAGCCACAAGTGACATCATAAACACAGACTGCACCCACAGGACCAGCACTGGCCTATCAGGCACTGAGCCACAAGTGACATCACAAACACAAACTGCACCAACATCACCAGTACTGGCCTATCAGGCACTGAGCCACAAGTGACATCACAAACACAAACTGCACCCACAAGACCAGCACCGCCCTATCACGCACTATGCCACAAGTGACATCACAACCACAAACTGCACCCACATCACCAGCACTGGCCTATCAGGCACTCAGCCACAAGTGACATCATAACTAAAAACTGCAGCCATGTGACCAGCACTGGCCTATCAGGCACTGAGCCACAAGTGACATCACAACCACAAACTCCACCCACATCACCAGCACTGGCCTACCAGGCACTGAGCCACAAATGACATCACAACCACAAACTGCAGCCACGTCACCAGCACTGGCCTATTAGGCACTGAGCCACAAGTGACATCACAAATATAAACTCCACCCACATCACTAGCACTGGCCTATCAGGCACTCAGCCACAAGTGACATCACAAACACAAACTGCAGCCACATCACCAGCACTGGCCTATCAGGCACTGAGCCACAAGTGACATCACAAACACAAACTGCAGCCACAGGACCAGCACTGGCCTATCAGGCACTGAGCCACAAGTGACATCACAACCACAAACTCCACCCACATCACCAGCACTGGCCTATCAGGCACTGAGCCACAAGTGACATCACAACCACAAACTGCAGCCACATCACCAGCACTGGCCTATCAGGCACTGAGCCACAAGTGACATCATAACTAAAAACTGCAGCCATGTGACCAGCACTGGCCTATCAGGCACTGAGCCACAAGTGACATCACAACCACAAACTCCACCCACATCACCAGCACTGGCCTACCAGGCACTGAGCCACAAATGACATCACAACCACAAACTGCAGCCACGTCACCAGCACTGGCCTATTAGGCACTGAGCCACAAGTGACATCACAAATATAAACTCCACCCACATCACTAGCACTGGCCTATCAGGCACTGAGCCACAAGTGACATCACAAACACAAACTCCACCCACATCATCAGCACTGGCCTATCCGGCACTCAGCCACAAGTGACATCACAACCACAAAATGCAGCCATGTGACCAGCACTGGCCTATCCGGCACTCAGCCACAAGTGACATCACAAACACAAACTGCAGCCACATCACCAGCACTGGCCTATCAGGCACTCAGCCACAAGTGACATCACAAACACAAACTGCACCCACATCACCAGCACTGGCCTATCAGGCACTCAGCCACAAGTGACATCACAAATATAAACTCCACCCACATCGCCAGCACTGGCCTATCAGGCACTGAGCCACAAGTGACATCACAAACACAAACTGCAGCCACATCACCAGCACTGGCCTACCAGGCACTGACCACAAGTGACATCACAAACACAAACTGCAGCCACATCACCAGCACTGGCCTATCAGGCACTATGCCACAAGTGACATCACAAATATAAACTCCACCCACATCACCAGCACTGGCCTATCAGGCACTGAGCCACAAGTGACATCACAAACACAAAATGCACCCACATCACCAGCACTGGCCTATCAGGCACTCAGCCACAAGTGACATCACAACCACAAACTGCAGCCATGTGAACAGCACTGGCCTGTCAGGCACAGAGCCACAAGTGACATCACAACCACAAACTGCAGCCACATCACCAGCACTGGCCTATCAGGCACTGAGCCACAAGGGACATCACAACCACAAACTGCACCAACATCACCAGCACTGGCCTATCAGGCACTGAGCCACAAGTGACATCACAACCACAAACTGCACCCACATCACCAGCACTGGCCTATCAGGCACTGAGCCACAAGTGACATCACAAAAATAAACTCCACCCACATCACCAGCACTGGCCTATCAGGCACTGAGCCACAAGTGACATCACAACCACAAACTGCACCCACAGGACCAGCACTGGCCTCTCAGGCACTGAGCCTCAAGTGACATCACAAATATAAACTGCACCCACATCACCAGCACTGGCCTATCAGGCACTCAGCCACAAGTGACATCACAACCACAAACTGCACCCACATCACCAGCACTGGCCTATCAGGCACTCAGCCACAAGTGACATCACAAACACAAACTGCAGCCATGTGGCCAGCACTGGCCTATCAGGCACTCAGCCACAAGTGACATCATAAACACAGACTGCACCCACAGGACCAGCACTGGCCTATCAGGCACTCAGCCACAAGTGACATCACAACCACAAACTGCACCCACATCACCAGCACTGGCCTATCAGGCACTGAGCCACAAGTGACATCACAACCACAGACTGCAGCCACAGGACCAGCACTGTCCTACCAGGCACTATGCCACAAGTGACATCACAAATATAAACTCCACCCACATCACCAGCTCTGGCCTATCAGGCACTCAGCCACAAGTGACATCACAACCACAAACTGCACCCACATCACCAGCACTGGCCTACCAGGCACTCAGCCACAAGTGACATCACAAACACAAACTCCACCCACATCACCAGCACTGGCCTATCACGCACTGAGCCAGAAGTCACATCACAAAAACAAACTGCACCCACATCACCAGCACTGGCCTCTCAGGCACTGAGCCACAAGTGACATCACAACCACAAACTGCAGCCAGAGGACCAGCACTGGCCTATCCAGCACTCAGCCACAAGTGACATCATAACTACAAACTGCAGTCATGTCACCAGCACTGGCCTATCAGGCACTCAGCCACAAGTGACATCACAACCACAAACTGCAGCCACATCACCAGCACTGGCCTATCAGGCACTGAGCCACAAGTGACATCACAAACACAAACTGCACCCACATCACCAGCACTGGCCTACCAGGCACTCAGCCACAAGTGACATCACAAACACAAACTGCAGCCACATCACCAGCACTGGGCTATCAGGCACTGAGCCACAAGTGACCTCACAACCACAAACTGCACCCACAGGACCAGTACTGGCCTATCCGGCACTCAGCCACAAGTGAGATCATAACTACAAACTGCAGCCATGTGACCAGCACTGGCCTATCAGGCACTCAGCCACAAGTGACATCACAACCACAAACTGCACCCACATCACCAGCACTGGCCTATCCGGCACTCAGCCACAAGTGAGATCATAAACACAGACTGCACCCACAAGACCAGCACTGGCCTATCAGGCACTCAGCCACAAGTGACATCACAAACACAAACTGCAGCCACATCACCAGCACTGTCCTACCAGGCACTATGCCACAAGTGACATCACAAATATAAACTCCACCCACATCACCAGCTCTGGCCTATCAGGAACTGAGCCACAAGTGACTTCACAACCACAAACTGCAGCCACGTGACCAGCACTGGGCTATCAGGCACTCAGCCACAAGTCACATCACAAACACAAACTGCACCCACAGGACCAGCACTGGCCTATCAGGCACTGAGCCACAAGTGACATCACAACCACAAACTGCACCCACATCACCAGCACTGGCCTATCAGGCACTCAGCCACAAGTGACATCACAAACACAAACTGCACCCACATCACCAGCACTGGCCTATCAGGCACTGAGCCACAAGTGCCATCACAAACACAAACTGCAGCCACAGCACCAGCACTGGCCTATCAGGCACTGAGCCACAAGTGACATCACAACCACAAAGTGCAGTCACATCACCAGCACTGGCCTATCAGGCACTCAGCCACAAGTGACATCACAAATATAAACTCCACCCACATCACCAGCACTGGCCTATCAGGCACTGAGCCACAAGTGACATCACAAACAAAAACTGCAGCCACGTGACTAGCACTGGTCTACCAGGCACTGAGCCACAAGTGACATCACAAACACAAACTGCAGCCACATGACCAGCAGTGGCCTATCAGGCACTGAGCCACAAGTGACATCACAACCGCAAACTGCACCCACATCACCAGCACTGGCCTACCAGGCACTCAGCCACAAGTGACATCACAAACACAAACTGCAGCCACATCACCAGCACTGGCCTATCAGGCACTCAGCCACAAGTGACATCACAACCACAAACTGCACCCACAGGACCAGTACTGGCCTATCCGGCACTCAGCCACAAGTGACATCATAAACACAGACTGCACCCACAGGACCAGCACTGCCCTATCAGGCACTGAGCCACAAGTGACATCACAAACACAAACTCCACCCACATCACCAGCTCTGGCCTACCAGGCACTATGCCACAAGTGACATCACAAATATAAACTCCACCCACATCACCAGCTCTGGCCTATCAGGCACTGAGCCAGAAGTCACATCACAAAAACAAACTGCAGCCACATCACCAGCACAGGCCTATCAGGCACTGAGCCACAAGTGACATCACAAACACAAACTGCAGCCACATCACCAGCACTGGCCTATCAGCCACTCAGCCACAAGTGACATCACAAACACAAACTCCACCCACAGGACCAGCACTGGCCTATCACGCACTGAGCCAGAACAGGTTGGGGGTTGACCTGCTGGAAAGCAGCTCTGCTGAGAAGGACCTGGGAGTGCTGGTGGACACCAAGTTAAGTATGAGGCAGCAATGTGCCCTTGTGGCCAAGAAGGCCAATGGTATCCTGGGCTGCATCAGAAAGAGTGTTGCCAGCAGGTCGAGGGAGGTGATTCTCCCCCTCTACTCAGCCCTGGTGAGGCCACATCTAGAGTACTGCGTCCAGTTCTGGGCTCCCCAGTACAAGAGGGATGTGGCACTACTGGAGCAAGTCCAGCGAAGGGCCACAAAGATGATTAGGGGACTGGAGCATCTCTCTTATGAGGAAAGGCTGAGAGAGCTGGGCCTGTTTAGCTTGGAGAAGAGAAGGCTGAGAGGAGATCTTATCAATGTGTACAAGTATGTGAAGGGAGGGTGTCGAGAGGATGGGGCCAGACTCTTTTCAGTGGTGACGAGCGACAGGACGCGAGGCAATGGGCACAAACTGAAACACAGACACTTCCATCTTAACATGAGGAAAAACTTTTTCACTGTGAGGGTGACAGAGCACTGGAACAGGTTGCCCCGAGAGGTGGTGGAGTCTCCTTCTCTGGAGATATTCAAAATGCGCCTGGATGCAATCCTGTGCAATGTGCTCTAGGTGACCCTGCTTGAGCAGGGGGGTTGGACTAGATGATATCCAGAGGTCCCTTCCAACCTCAGTGATTCTGTGATTCTGTGAGCCACAAGTGACATCACAACCACAAACTGCACCCACATCACCAGCACTGGCCTATCAGCCACTCAGCCACAAGTGACATCACAAACACAAACTGCACCAACATCACCAGCACTGGCCTATCAGGCACTGAGCCACAAGTGACATCACAACCACAAAGTGCACCCACATCACCAGCACTGGCCTATCAGGCACTGAGCCTCAAGTGACCTCAAAAATATAAACTACACCCACATCACCAGCACTGGCCTATCACGCACTGAGCCACAAGTGACATCACAAACACAAACTCCACCCACATCACCAGCACTGGCCTATCAGGCACTCAGCCACAAGTGACATCACAACCACAAACTGCACCCACAGGACCAGCACTGGCCTATCAGGCACTCAGCCACAAGTGACCTCACAACCACAAACTGCACCCACATCACCAGCACTGGCCTATCAGGCACTGAGCCACAAGTGACATCACAACCACAAACTGCAGCCACATCACCAGCACTGGCCTATCAGGCACTGAGCCACAAGTGACATCACAAACACAAACTGCAGCCACATCACCAGCACTGGCCTATCAGGCACTGAGCCACAAGTGACATCACAACCACAAACTGCACCCACAGGACCAGCACTGGCCTCTCAGGCACTGAGCCACAAGTGACATCACAAACACAAACTCCACCCACATCACCAGCACTGGCCTATCAGGCACTGAGCCACAAGTGACATCACAAACACAAACTGCAGCCATGTGGCCAGCACTGGCCTATCAGGCACTCAGCCACAAGTGACATCATAAACACAGACTGCACCCACAGGACCAGCACTGCCCTATCAGGCACTGAGCCACAAGTGACATCACAACCACAAACTGCACCCACATCACCAGCACTGGCCTATCAGGCACTGAGCCACAAGTGACATCACAAACACAGACTGCAGCCACATCACCAGCACTGTCCTACCAGGCACTATGCCACAAGTGACATCACAAATATAAACTCCACCCACATCACCAGCTCTGGCCTATCAGCACTGAGCCACAAGTGACTTCACAACCACAAACTGCAGCCACATCACCAGCACTGGGCTATCAGGCACTCAGCCACAAGTCACATCACAACCACAAAGTGCAGTCACATCACCAGCACTGGCCTATCAGGCACTGAGCCACAAGGGACATCACAAACACAAACTGCAGCCACATCACCAGCACTGGCCTATCAGCCACTCAGCCACAAGTGACATCACAACCACAAACTGCAGCCACATCACCAGCACTGGCCTATCAGGCACTGAGCCACAAGTGACATCACAAACACAAACTGCAGCCACATCACCAGCACTGGCCTATCAGGCACAGAGCCACAAGTGACATCACAACCACAAACTGCAGCCACAGGACCAGCACTGGGCTATCAGGCACTCAGCCACAAGTCACATCACAACCACAAAGTGCAGTCACATCACCAGCCTTGGCCTATCAGGCACTGAGCCACAAGTGACATCACAAACACAGACTGTACCCACAGGACCAGCACTGGCCTATGAGGCACTCAGCCACAAGTGACATCACAAACTCAAACTGCAGCCACGTGACTAGCACTGGCCTATCAGGCACTGAGTCACAAGCGACCTCATAACTAAAAACTGCAGTCATGTGACCAGCATTGGCCTATCAGGCACTGAGCCGCAAGTGACATCACAAACACAAACTGCAGCCACATCACCAGCACTGGCCTATCAGGCACTGAGCCACAAGTGACATCACAACCACAAACTGCACCCACAGCACCAGCACTGGCCTATCAGGCACTGAGCCTCAAGTGACATCACAACCACAAACTCCACCCACATGACCAGCACTGGCCTATCAGGCACTGAGCCACAAGTGACATCACAAACACAAACTCCACCCACAGGACTAGTACTGGCCTATCCGGCACTGAGACACAAGTGACATCACAAACACAAACTGCAGCCACATCACCAGCACTGGCCTATCAGGCACTGACCACAAGTGACATCACAACCAAAAATGCAGCCATGTGACCAGCACTGGCCTATCAGGCACTCAGCCACAAGTGACATCACAACCACAAACTGAACCAACATCACCAGCACTGGCCTATCAGGCACTGAGCCACAAGTGACATCACAAACACAAAATGAAGCCACATCACCAGCACTGGCCTATCAGGCACTGAGCCACAAGTGACATCACAACCAAAAATGCAGCCATGTGACCAGCACTGGCCTATCAGGCACTCAGCCACAAGTGACATCACAAACACAAACTGCACCCACATCACCAGCACTGGCCTATCAGGCACTCAGCCACAAGTGACATCACAAACACAAACTCCACCCACAGGACCAGCACTGGCCTATCAGGCACTGAGCCACAAGTGACATCACAAACACAAACTGCAGCCACATCACCAGCACTGGCCTATCAGGCACTCAGCCACAAGTGACATCACAACCACAAACTGCACCCACATCACCAGCACTGGCCTATAAGGCACTGAGCCACAAGTGACATCACAAACACAAACTGCACCCACATCACCAGCACTGTCCTACCAGGCACTATGCCACAAGTGACATCACAACCACAAACTCCACCCACATCACCAGCTCTGGCCTATCAGGCACTCAGCCACAAGTGACTTCACAACCACAAACTGCAGCCACGTGACCAGCACTGGCCTATCAGGCACTGAGCCACAAGTCACATCACAACCACAAAGTGCAGTCACATCACCAGCACTGGCCTATCAGGAACTGAGCTACAAGGGACATCACAACCACAAAGTGCAGTCACATCACCAGCACTGGCCTATCAGGCACTGAGCCACAAGCGACCTCATAACTAAAAACTGCAGCCATGTGACCAGCATTGGCCTATCAGGCACTGAGCCACAAGTGACATCACAAACACAAACTGCACCCACATCACCAGCACTGGCCTATCAGGCACAGAGCCACAAGTGACATCACAACCACAAACTGCACCCACATCACCAGCACTGGCCTATCAGCCACTCAGCCACAAGTGACATCACAAACACAAACTCCACCCACATCACCAGCACTGGCCTATCACGCACTGAGCCAGAAGTCACATCACAAAAACAAACTGCACCCACATCACCAGCACTGGCCTCTCAGGCACTGAGCCACAAGTGACATCACAACCACAAACTGCAGCCAGAGGACCAGCACTGGCCTATCCAGCACTCAGCCACAAGTGACATCATAACTACAAACTGCAGTCATGTCACCAGCACTGGCCTATCAGGCACTCAGCCACAAGTGACATCACAAACACAAACTGCAGCCACATCACCAGCACTGGCCTATCAGGCACTGAGCCACAAGTGACATCACAAACACAAACTGCACCCACATCACCAGCACTGGCCTACCAGGCACTCAGCCACAAGTGACATCACAAACACAAACTGCAGCCACATCACCAGCACTGGGCTATCAGGCACTGAGCCACAAGTGACCTCACAACCACAAACTGCACCCACAGGACCAGTACTGGCCTATCCGGCACTCAGCCACAAGTGAGATCATAACTACAAACTGCAGCCATGTGACCAGCACTGGCCTATCAGGCACTCAGCCACAAGTGACATCACAACCACAAACTGCACCCACATCACCAGCACTGGCCTATCCGGCACTCAGCCACAAGTGAGATCATAAACACAGACTGCACCCACAAGACCAGCACTGGCCTATCAGGCACTCAGCCACAAGTGACATCACAAACACAAACTGCAGCCACATCACCAGCACTGTCCTACCAGGCACTATGCCACAAGTGACATCACAAATATAAACTCCACCCACATCACCAGCTCTGGCCTATCAGGAACTGAGCCACAAGTGACTTCACAACCACAAACTGCAGCCACGTGACCAGCACTGGGCTATCAGGCACTCAGCCACAAGTCACATCACAAACACAGACTGCACCCACAGGACCAGCACTGGCCTATCAGGCACTGAGCCACAAGTGACATCACAACCACAAACTGCACCCACATCACCAGCACTGGCCTATCAGGCACTCAGCCACAAGTGACATCACAAACACAAACTGCACCCACATCACCAGCACTGGCCTATCAGGCACTGAGCCACAAGTGCCATCACAAACACAAACTGCAGCCACAGCACCAGCACTGGCCTATCAGGCACTGAGCCACAAGTGACATCACAACCACAAAGTGCAGTCACATCACCAGCACTGGCCTATCAGGCACTCAGCCACAAGTGACATCACAAATATAAACTCCACCCACATCACCAGCACTGGCCTATCAGGCACTGAGCCACAAGTGACATCACAAACAAAAACTGCAGCCACGTGACTAGCACTGGTCTACCAGGCACTGAGCCACAAGTGACATCACAAACACAAACTGCAGCCACATGACCAGCAGTGGCCTATCAGGCACTGAGCCACAAGTGACATCACAACCGCAAACTGCACCCACATCACCAGCACTGGCCTACCAGGCACTCAGCCACAAGTGACATCACAAACACAAACTGCAGCCACATCACCAGCACTGGCCTATCAGGCACTCAGCCACAAGTGACATCACAACCACAAACTGCACCCACAGGACCAGTACTGGCCTATCCGGCACTCAGCCACAAGTGACATCATAAACACAGACTGCACCCACAGGACCAGCACTGCCCTATCAGGCACTGAGCCACAAGTGACATCATAAACACAAACTCCACCCACATCACCAGCTCTGGCCTACCAGGCACTATGCCACAAGTGACATCACAAATATAAACTCCACCCACATCACCAGCTCTGGCCTATCAGGCACTGAGCCAGAAGTCACATCACAAAAACAAACTGCAGCCACATCACCAGCACAGGCCTATCAGGCACTGAGCCACAAGTGACATCACAAACACAAACTGCAGCCACATCACCAGCACTGGCCTATCAGCCACTCAGCCACAAGTGACATCACAAACACAAACTCCACCCACAGGACCAGCACTGGCCTATCACGCACTGAGCCAGAACAGGTTGGGGGTTGACCTGCTGGAAAGCAGCTCTGCTGAGAAGGACCTGGGAGTGCTGGTGGACACCAAGTTAAGTATGAGGCAGCAATGTGCCCTTGTGGCCAAGAAGGCCAATGGTATCCTGGGCTGCATCAGAAAGAGTGTTGCCAGCAGGTCGAGGGAGGTGATTCTCCCCCTCTACTCAGCCCTGGTGAGGCCACATCTAGAGTACTGCGTCCAGTTCTGGGCTCCCCAGTACAAGAGGGATGTGGCACTACTGGAGCAAGTCCAGCGAAGGGCCACAAAGATGATTAGGGGACTGGAGCATCTCTCTTATGAGGAAAGGCTGAGAGAGCTGGGCCTGTTTAGCTTGGAGAAGAGAAGGCTGAGAGGAGATCTTATCAATGTGTACAAGTATGTGAAGGGAGGGTGTCGAGAGGATGGGGCCAGACTCTTTTCAGTGGTGACGAGCGACAGGACGCGAGGCAATGGGCACAAACTGAAACACAGACACTTCCATCTTAACATGAGGAAAAACTTTTTCACTGTGAGGGTGACAGAGCACTGGAACAGGTTGCCCCGAGAGGTGGTGGAGTCTCCTTCTCTGGAGATATTCAAAATGCGCCTGGATGCAATCCTGTGCAATGTGCTCTAGGTGACCCTGCTTGAGCAGGGGGGTTGGACTAGATGATATCCAGAGGTCCCTTCCAACCTCAGTGATTCTGTGATTCTGTGAGCCACAAGTGACATCACAACCACAAACTGCACCCACATCACCAGCACTGGCCTATCAGCCACTCAGCCACAAGTGACATCACAAACACAAACTGCACCAACATCACCAGCACTGGCCTATCAGGCACTGAGCCACAAGTGACATCACAACCACAAAGTGCACCCACATCACCAGCACTGGCCTATCAGGCACTGAGCCTCAAGTGACCTCAAAAATATAAACTACACCCACATCACCAGCACTGGCCTATCACGCACTGAGCCACAAGTGACATCACAAACACAAACTCCACCCACATCACCAGCACTGGCCTATCAGGCACTCAGCCACAAGTGACATCACAACCACAAACTGCACCCACAGGACCAGCACTGGCCTATCAGGCACTCAGCCACAAGTGACCTCACAACCACAAACTGCACCCACATCACCAGCACTGGCCTATCAGGCACTGAGCCACAAGTGACATCACAACCACAAACTGCAGCCACATCACCAGCACTGGCCTATCAGGCACTGAGCCACAAGTGACATCACAAACACAAACTGCAGCCACATCACCAGCACTGGCCTATCAGGCACTGAGCCACAAGTGACATCACAACCACAAACTGCACCCACAGGACCAGCACTGGCCTCTCAGGCACTGAGCCACAAGTGACATCACAAACACAAACTCCACCCACATCACCAGCACTGGCCTATCAGGCACTATGCCACAAGTGACATCACAAACACAAACTGCAGCCATGTGGCCAGCACTGGCCTATCAGGCACTCAGCCACAAGTGACATCATAAACACAGACTGCACCCACAGGACCAGCACTGCCCTATCAGGCACTGAGCCACAAGTGACATCACAACCACAAACTGCACCCACATCACCAGCACTGGCCTATCAGGCACTGAGCCACAAGTGACATCACAAACACAGACTGCAGCCACATCACCAGCACTGTCCTACCAGGCACTATGCCACAAGTGACATCACAAATATAAACTCCACCCACATCACCAGCTCTGGCCTATCAGCACTGAGCCACAAGTGACTTCACAACCACAAACTGCAGCCACATCACCAGCACTGGGCTATCAGGCACTCAGCCACAAGTCACATCACAACCACAAAGTGCAGTCACATCACCAGCACTGGCCTATCAGGCACTGAGCCACAAGGGACATCACAAACACAAACTGCACCCACATCACCAGCACTGGCCTATCAGGCACTGAGCCACAAGTGACATCACAACCACAAACTGCAGCCACATCACCAGCACTGGCCTATCAGGCACTGAGCCACAAGTGACATCACAAACACAAACTGCAGCCACATCACCAGCACTGGCCTATCAGGCACAGAGCCACAAGTGACATCACAACCACAAACTGCAGCCACAGGACCAGCACTGGGCTATCAGGCACTCAGCCACAAGTCACATCACAACCACAAAGTGCAGTCACATCACCAGCCTTGGCCTATCAGGCACTGAGCCACAAGTGACATCACAAACACAGACTGTACCCACAGGACCAGCACTGGCCTATGAGGCACTCAGCCACAAGTGACATCACAAACTCAAACTGCAGCCACGTGACTAGCACTGGCCTATCAGGCACTGAGTCACAAGCGACCTCATAACTAAAAACTGCAGTCATGTGACCAGCATTGGCCTATCAGGCACTGAGCCGCAAGTGACATCACAAACACAAACTGCAGCCACATCACCAGCACTGGCCTATCAGGCACTGAGCCACAAGTGACATCACAACCACAAACTGCACCCACAGCACCAGCACTGGCCTATCAGGCACTGAGCCTCAAGTGACATCACAACCACAAACTCCACCCACATGACCAGCACTGGCCTATCAGGCACTGAGCCACAAGTGACATCACAAACACAAACTCCACCCACAGGACTAGTACTGGCCTATCCGGCACTGAGACACAAGTGACATCACAAACACAAACTGCAGCCACATCACCAGCACTGGCCTATCAGGCACTGACCACAAGTGACATCACAACCAAAAATGCAGCCATGTGACCAGCACTGGCCTATCAGGCACTCAGCCACAAGTGACATCCCAAACACAAACTCCACCCACATCACCAGCACTGGCCTATCAGGCACTCAGCCACAAGTGACCTCACAACCACAAACTGCAGCCACAGGACCAGTACTGGCCTATCAGGCACTGAGCCACAAGTGACATCACAAACACAAAATGAAGCCACATCACCAGCACTGGCCTATCAGGCACTGAGCCACAAGTGACATCACAACCAAAAATGCAGCCATGTGACCAGCACTGGCCTATCAGGCACTCAGCCACAAGTGACATCACAAACACAAACTGCACCCACATCACCAGCACTGGCCTATCAGGCACTCAGCCACAAGTGACATCACAAACACAAACTCCACCCACAGGACCAGCACTGGCCTATCAGGCACTGAGCCACAAGTGACATCACAAACACAAACTGCACCCACATCACCAGCACTGGCCTATCAGGCACAGAGCCACAAGTGACATCACAACCACAAACTGCACCCACATCACCAGCACTGGCCTATCAGGCACTGAGCCACAAGTGACATCACAAACACAAACTGCACCCACATCACCAGCACTGTCCTACCAGGCACTATGCCACAAGTGACATCACAACCACAAACTCCACCCACATCACCAGCTCTGGCCTATCAGGCACTCAGCCACAAGTGACTTCACAACCACAAACTGCAGCCACGTGACCAGCACTGGCCTATCAGGCACTGAGCCACAAGTCACATCACAACCACAAACTGCAGTCACATCACCAGCACTGGCCTATCAGGAACTGAGCCACAAGGGACATCACAACCACAAAGTGCAGTCACATCACCAGCACTGGCCTATCAGGCACTGAGCCACAAGCGACCTCATAACTAAAAACTGCAGCCATGTGACCAGCATTGGCCTATCAGGCACTGAGCCACAAGTGACATCACAAACACAAACTGCACCCACATCACCAGCACTGGCCTATCAGGCACTGAGCCACAAGTGACATCACAAAAACAAACTCCACCCACATCACCAGCACTGGCCTATCAGCCACTCAGCCACAAGTGACATCACAAACACAAACTGCAGCCACATCACCAGCACTGGCCTATCAGGCACTCAGCCACAAGTAACATCACAAACACAAACTGCACCCACATCACCAGCACTGGCCTATCAGGCACTCAGCCACAAGTGACCTCACATATATAAACTCCACCCACATCACCAGCTCTGGCCTATCAGGCACTGAGCCACAAGTGACATCACAAACACAAACTGCAGCCACAGGACCAGCACTGGCCTATCAGGCACTGAGCCACAAGTCACATCACAACCACAAAGTGCAGTCACATCACCAGCACTGGCCTATCAGGCACTGAGCCACAAGGGACATCACAACCACAAACTCCACCCACAGGACCAGTACTGGCCTATCAGGCACTCAGCCACAAGCGACCTCATAACTAAAAACTGCAGCCATGTGACCAGCATTGGCCTATCAGGCACTGAGCCACAAGTGACATCACAAACACAAACTGCACCAACATCACCAGCACTGGCCTATCAGCCACTGAGCCACAAGTGACATCACAAACACAAACTCCACCCACATCACCAGCACTGGCCTATCACGCACTGAGCCAGAAGTCACATCACAAAAACAAACTGCACCCACATCAC
Source organism: Apteryx mantelli (assembly GCF_036417845.1). NCBI lineage: Eukaryota > Metazoa > Chordata > Aves > Apterygiformes > Apterygidae > Apteryx > Apteryx mantelli. The sequence continues at coordinate 533,394 of NC_089999.1, forward strand.
CAGCACTGGCCTCTCAGGCACTGAGCCACAAGTGACATCACAACCACAAACTGCAGCCAGAGGACCAGCACTGGCCTATCCAGCACTCAGCCACAAGTGACATCATAACTACAAACTGCAGTCATGTCACCAGCACTGGCCTATCAGGCACTCAGCCACAAGTGACATCACAAACACAAACTGCAGCCACATCACCAGCACTGGCCTATCAGGCACTGAGCCACAAGTGACATCACAAACACAAACTGCACCCACATCACCAGCACTGGCCTACCAGGCACTCAGCCACAAGTGACATCACAAACACAAACTCCACCCACATCACCAGCACTGGCCTATCACGCACTGAGCCAGAAGTCACATCACAAAAACAAACTGCACCCACATCACCAGCACTGGCCTCTCAGGCACTGAGCCACAAGTGACATCACAACCACAAACTGCAGCCAGAGGACCAGCACTGGCCTATCCAGCACTCAGCCACAAGTGACATCATAACTACAAACTGCAGTCATGTCACCAGCACTGGCCTATCAGGCACTCAGCCACAAGTGACATCACAACCACAAACTGCAGCCACATCACCAGCACTGGCCTATCAGGCACTGAGCCACAAGTGACATCACAAACACAAACTGCACCCACATCACCAGCACTGGCCTACCAGGCACTCAGCCACAAGTGACATCACAAACACAAACTGCAGCCACATCACCAGCACTGGCCTATCAGGCACTGAGCCACAAGTGACCTCACAACCACAAACTGCACCCACAGGACCAGTACTGGCCTATCCGGCACTCAGCCACAAGTGAGATCATAACTACAAACTGCAGCCATGTGACCAGCACTGGCCTATCAGGCACTCAGCCACAAGTGACATCACAAACACAAACTCCACCCACATCACCAGCACTGGCCTATCCGGCACTCAGCCACAAGTGAGATCATAAACACAGACTGCACCCACAAGACCAGCACTGGCCTATCAGGCACTGAGCCACAAGTGACATCACAACCACAGACTGCAGCCACATCACCAGCACTGTCCTACCAGGCACTATGCCACAAGTGACATCACAAATATAAACTGCACCCACATCACCAGCTCTGGCCTATCAGGCACTCAGCCACAAGTGACTTCACAACCACAAACTGCAGCCACGTGACCAGCACTGGGCTATCAGGCACTCAGCCACAAGTCACATCACAAACACAAACTGCACCCACAGGACCAGCACTGGCCTATCAGGCACTGAGCCACAAGTGACATCACAACCACAAACTGCACCCACAGGACCAGCACTGGCCTATCAGGCACTCAGCCACAAGTGACATCACAAACACAAACTGCACCCACATCACCAGCACTGGCCTATCAGGCACTGAGCCACAAGTGACATCACAAACAAAAACTGCAGCCACGTGACTAGCACTGGTCTACCAGGCACTGAGCCACAAGTGACATCACAAACACAAACTGCAGCCACATGACCAGAAGTGGCCTATCAGGCACTGAGCCACAAGTGACATCACAACCGCAAACTGCACCCACATCACCAGCACTGGCCTACCAGGCACTCAGCCACAAGTGACATCACAAACACAAACTGCAGCCACATCACCAGTACTGGCCTATCCGGCACTCAGCCACAAGTGACATCATAAACACAGACTGCACCCACAGGACCAGCACTGCCCTATCAGGCACTGAGCCACAAGTGACATCACAAACACAAACTCCACCCACATCACCAGCTCTGGCCTACCAGGCACTATGCCACAAGTGACATCACAAATATAAACTCCACCCACATCACCAGCTCTGGCCTATCAGGCACTGAGCCAGAAGTCACATCACAAAAACAAACTGCAGCCACATCACCAGCACAGGCCTATCAGGCACTGAGCCACAAGTGACATCACAAACACAAACTGCAGCCACATCACCAGCACTGGCCTATCAGCCACTCAGCCACAAGTGACATCACAAACACAAACTCCACCCACAGGACCAGCACTGGCCTATCACGCACTGAGCCAGAACAGGTTGGGGGTTGACCTGCTGGAAAGCAGCTCTGCTGAGAAGGACCTGGGAGTGCTGGTGGACACCAAGTTAAGTATGAGGCAGCAATGTGCCCTTGTGGCCAAGAAGGCCAATGGTATCCTGGGCTGCATCAGAAAGAGTGTTGCCAGCAGGTCGAGGGAGGTGATTCTCCCCCTCTACTCAGCCCTGGTGAGGCCACATCTAGAGTACTGCGTCCAGTTCTGGGCTCCCCAGTACAAGAGGGATGTGGCACTACTGGAGCAAGTCCAGCGAAGGGCCACAAAGATGATTAGGGGACTGGAGCATCTCTCTTATGAGGAAAGGCTGAGAGAGCTGGGCCTGTTTAGCTTGGAGAAGAGAAGGCTGAGAGGAGATCTTATCAATGTGTACAAGTATGTGAAGGGAGGGTGTCGAGAGGATGGGGCCAGACTCTTTTCAGTGGTGACGAGCGACAGGACGCGAGGCAATGGGCACAAACTGAAACACAGACACTTCCATCTTAACATGAGGAAAAACTTTTTCACTGTGAGGGTGACAGAGCACTGGAACAGGTTGCCCCGAGAGGTGGTGGAGTCTCCTTCTCTGGAGATATTCAAAATGCGCCTGGATGCAATCCTGTGCAATGTGCTCTAGGTGACCCTGCTTGAGCAGGGGGGTTGGACTAGATGATATCCAGAGGTCCCTTCCAACCTCAGTGATTCTGTGATTCTGTGAGCCACAAGTGACATCACAACCACAAACTGCACCCACATCACCAGCACTGGCCTATCAGCCACTCAGCCACAAGTGACATCACAAACACAAACTGCACCAACATCACCAGCACTGGCCTATCAGGCACTGAGCCACAAGTGACATCACAACCACAAAGTGCACCCACATCACCAGCACTGGCCTATCAGGCACTGAGCCTCAAGTGACCTCAAAAATATAAACTACACCCACATCACCAGCACTGGCCTATCACGCACTGAGCCACAAGTGACATCACAAACACAAACTCCACCCACATCACCAGCACTGGCCTATCAGGCACTGAGCCACAAGTGACATCACAAACACAAACTGCACCAACATCACCAGTACTGGCCTATCAGGCACTGAGCCACAAGTGACATCACAAACACAAACTGCACCCACAAGACCAGCACCGCCCTATCACGCACTATGCCACAAGTGACATCACAACCACAAACTGCACCCACATCACCAGCACTGGCCTATCAGGCACTCAGCCACAAGTGACATCATAACTAAAAACTGCAGCCATGTGACCAGCACTGGCCTATCAGGCACTGAGCCACAAGTGACATCACAACCACAAACTCCACCCACATCACCAGCACTGGCCTACCAGGCACTGAGCCACAAATGACATCACAACCACAAACTGCAGCCACGTCACCAGCACTGGCCTATTAGGCACTGAGCCACAAGTGACATCACAAATATAAACTCCACCCACATCACTAGCACTGGCCTATCAGGCACTCAGCCACAAGTGACATCACAAACACAAACTGCAGCCACATCACCAGCACTGGCCTATCAGGCACTGAGCCACAAGTGACATCACAAACACAAACTGCAGCCACAGGACCAGCACTGGCCTATCAGGCACTGAGCCACAAGTGACATCACAACCACAAACTCCACCCACATCACCAGCACTGGCCTATCAGGCACTGAGCCACAAGTGACATCACAACCACAAACTGCAGCCACATCACCAGCACTGGCCTATCAGGCACTGAGCCACAAGTGACATCATAACTAAAAACTGCAGCCATGTGACCAGCACTGGCCTATCAGGCACTGAGCCACAAGTGACATCACAACCACAAACTCCACCCACATCACCAGCACTGGCCTACCAGGCACTGAGCCACAAATGACATCACAACCACAAACTGCAGCCACGTCACCAGCACTGGCCTATTAGGCACTGAGCCACAAGTGACATCACAAATATAAACTCCACCCACATCACTAGCACTGGCCTATCAGGCACTGAGCCACAAGTGACATCACAAACACAAACTCCACCCACATTATCAGCACTGGCCTATCCGGCACTCAGCCACAAGTGACATCACAACCACAAAATGCAGCCATGTGACCAGCACTGGCCTATCCGGCACTCAGCCACAAGTGACATCACAAACACAAACTGCACCCACGTGACCAGCACTGGCCTATCAGGCACTATGCCACAAGTGACATCACAAACACAAACTGCACCCACATCACCAGCACTGGCCTATCAGGCACTCAGCCACAAGTGACATCACAAACACAAACTGCACCCACATCACCAGCACTGGCCTATCAGGCACTCAGCCACAAGTGACATCACAAATATAAACTCCACCCACATCGCCAGCACTGGCCTATCAGGCACTGAGCCACAAGTGACATCACAAACACAAACTGCAGCCACATCACCAGCACTGGCCTACCAGGCACTGACCACAAGTGACATCACAAACACAAACTGCAGCCACATCACCAGCACTGGCCTATCAGGCACTATGCCACAAGTGACATCACAAATATAAACTCCACCCACATCACCAGCACTGGCCTATCAGGCACTGAGCCACAAGTGACATCACAAACACAAAATGCACCCACATCACCAGCACTGGCCTATCAGGCACTCAGCCACAAGTGACATCACAACCACAAACTGCAGCCATGTGAACAGCACTGGCCTGTCAGGCACAGAGCCACAAGTGACATCACAACCACAAACTGCAGCCACATCACCAGCACTGGCCTATCAGGCACTGAGCCACAAGGGACATCACAACCACAAACTGCACCAACATCACCAGCACGGGCCTATCAGGCACTGAGCCACAAGTGACATCACAACCACAAACTGCACCCACATCACCAGCACTGGCCTATCAGGCACTGAGCCACAAGTGACATCACAAAAATAAACTCCACCCACATCACCAGCACTGGCCTATCAGGCACTGAGCCACAAGTGACATCACAAACACAAACTGCACCCACAGGACCAGCACTGGCCTCTCAGGCACTGAGCCTCAAGTGACATCACAAATATAAACTGCACCCACATCACCAGCACTGGCCTATCAGGCACTCAGCCACAAGTGACATCACAACCACAAACTGCACCCACATCACCAGCACTGGCCTATCAGGCACTCAGCCACAAGTGACATCACAAACACAAACTGCAGCCATGTGGCCAGCACTGGCCTATCAGGCACTCAGCCACAAGTGACATCATAAACACAGACTGCACCCACAGGACCAGCACTGGCCTATCAGGCACTCAGCCACAAGTGACATCACAACCACAAACTGCACCCACATCACCAGCACTGGCCTATCAGGCACTGAGCCACAAGTGACATCACAACCACAGACTGCAGCCACAGGACCAGCACTGTCCTACCAGGCACTATGCCACAAGTGACATCACAAATATAAACTCCACCCACATCACCAGCTCTGGCCTATCAGGCACTCAGCCACAAGTGACATCACAACCACAAACTGCAGCCACATCACCAGCACTGGGCTATCAGGCACTCAGCCACAAGTCACATCACAACCACAAAGTGCAGTCACATCACCAGCACTGGCCTATCAGGCACTGAGCCACAAGGGACATCACAAACACAAACTGCAGCCACATCACCAGCACTGGCCTATCAGGCACTGAGCCACAAGTGACATCACAAAAACAAACTGCACCAACATCACCAGCACTGGCCTATCAGGCACTGAGCCACAAGTGACATCACAAACACAAAATGCAGCCACAGGACCAGCACTGGGCTATCAGGCACTCAGCCACAAGTCACATCACAACCACAAAGTGCAGTCACATCACCAGCCTTGGCCTATCAGGCACTGAGCCACAAGTGACATCACAACCACAGACTGTACCCACAGGACCAGCACTGGCCTATGAGGCACTCAGCCACAAGTGACATCACAAACACAAACTGCACCCACAGGACTAGTACTGGCCTATCAGGCACTCATCCACAAGTGACATCACAAACACAAACTGCAGCCACATCACCAGCACTGGCCTATCAGGCACTCAGCCACAAGTGACATCACAACCACAAACTGCACCCACAGGACTAGTACTGGCCTATCCGGCACTCATCCACAAGTGACATCACAAACACAAACTGCAGCCACATCACCAGCACTGGCCTATCAGGCACTGAGCCACAAGTGACATCACAACCACAAACTCCACCCACATCACCAGCTCTGGCCTATCAGGCACTGAGCCACAAGTGACATCACAACCACAGACTGCAGCCACAGGACCAGCACTGTCCTACCAGGCACTATGCCACAAGTGACATCACAAATATAAACTCCACCCACATCACCAGCTCTGGCCTATCAGGCACTCAGCCACAAGTGACTTCACAACCACAAACTCCACCCACATCACCAGCACTGGCCTATCAGGCACTGACCACAAGTGACATCACAACCAAAAATGCAGCCATGTGACCAGCACTGGCCTATCAGGCACTCAGCCACAAGTGACATCACAAACACAAACTGCACCCACATCACCAGCACTGGCCTATCAGGCACTGAGCCACAAGTGACATCACAAACACAAACTGCAGCCACAGCACCAGCACTGGCCTATCAGGCACTGAGCCACAAGTGACATCACAAACACAAACTCCACCCACATGACCAGTACTGGCCTATCAGGCACTGAGCCACAAGTGACATCACAACCACAAACTGCACCCACATCACCATGCACTGGCCTATTAGGGACTCAGCCACAAGTGACATCACAAACACAAACTGCACCCACATCACCAGCACTGGCCTATCAGGCACTGAGCCACAAATGACCTCACAACCACAAACTGCAGCCACAGCACCAGCACTGGCCTATCAGGCACTCAGCCACAAGTGACATCACAACCACAAACTGCACCCACAGGACAAACACTGGCCTATCAGGCACTGAGCCACAAGTGACATCACAACCACAAACTCCACCCACAGGACCAGTACTGGCCTATCCGGCACTCAGCCACAAGTGACATCATAAACACAAACTGCAGCCACAGGACCAGCACTGCCCTATCAGGCACTCAGCCACAAGTGACATCACAACCACAAATTACACCCACAAGACCAGCACTGGCCTATCAGGCACTCAGCCACAAGTGACATCACAACCACAAACTCCACCCACATCACCAGCACTGGCCTACCAGGCACTCAGCCACAAGTGACATCACAACCACAAACTGCAGCCACATCACCAGCACTGGCCTATCAGGCACTGAGCCACAAGTGACATCACAAACACAAAATGCAGCCATGTGACCAGCACTGGCCTATCCGGCACTCAGCCACAAGTGACATCACAAACACAAACTGCACCCACGTGACCAGCACTGGCCTATCAGGCACTATGCCACAAGTCACATCACAACCACAAAGTGCAGTCACATCACCAGCACTGGCCTATCAGGAACTGAGCCAGAAGGGACATCACAACCAAAAAGTGCAGTCACATCACCAGCACTGGCCTATCAGGAACTGAGCCACAAGGGACATCACAAACACAAAGTGCAGTCACATCAACAGCACTGGCCTATCAGGCACTGAGCCACAAGCGACCTCATAACTAAAAACTGCAGCCATGTGACCAGCATTGGCCTATCAGGCACTGAGCCACAAGTGACATCACAAACACAAACTGCACCCACATCACCAGCACTGGCCTATCAGGCACTCAGCCACAAGTGACATCACAAACACAAACTCCACCCACAGGACCAGCACTGGCCTATCAGGCACTGAGCCAGAAGTCACATCACAAAAACAAACTGCAGCCACATCACCAGCACAGGCCTATCAGCCACTCAGCCACAAGTGACATCACAAACACAAACTGCAGCCACATCACCAGCACTGGCCTATCAGCCACTCAGCCACAAGTGACATCACAAACACAAAATGCAGCCACAGGACCAGCACTGGCCTATCAGGCACAGAGCCACAAGTGACATCACAAACACAAACTGCAGCCACATCACCAGCACTGGCCTATCAGGCACAGAGCCACAAGTGACATCACAACCACAAACTGCACCCACATCACCAGCACTGGCCTATCAGGCACTGAGCCACAAGTGACCTAAAAAATATAAACTACACCCACATCACCAGCACTGGCCTATCAGGCACTGAGCCACAAGTGACATCACAAACACAAACTGCACCCACATCACCAGCACTGGCCTATCAGGCACTCAGCCACAAGTGACATCACAAACACAAACTGCACCCACATCACCAGCACTGGCCTATCAGGCACTCAGCCACAAGTGACCTCACAACCACAAACTGCAGCCACGTGAACAGCACTGGCCTGTCAGGCACAGAGCCACAAGTGACATCACAAACACAAACTGCAGCCACATCACCAGCACGGTCCTATCAGGCACTGAGACACAAGTGACATCACAACCACAAGCTGCAGCCACAAGACCAGCACTGGCCTATCAGGCACTCAGCCACAAGTGACATCACAACCACAAACTGCACCCACATCACCAGCACTGGCCTATCAGGCACTCAGCCACAAGTGACATCACAAACACAAACTCCACCCACATCACCAGCACTGGCCTATCAGCCACTCAGCCACAAGTGACATCACAAACACAAACTGCACCGACATGAACAGAACTGGCCTATCAGGCACTGAGCCACAAGTGACATCACAAACACAAACTGCAGCCACATCACCAGCACTGGCCTATCAGGCACTCAGCCACAAGTGACATCACAAACACAAACTCCACCCACATGACCAGCACTGGCCTATCAGGCACTCAGCCACAAGCGACATCACAACCACAAACTGCACACACAGGACCAGCACTGGTCTACCAGGCACTGAGCCTCAAGTGACATCACAAACACAAACTGCAGCCACATCACCAGCACTGGCCTATCAGGCACTATGCCACAAGTGACAGCACAACCACAAACTGCAGCCATGTGACCAGCACCGGCCTATCAGGCACTGAGCCACAAGTGACATCACAAACACAAAATGCAGCCATGTCACCAGCACTGGCTTATCAGGCACTGAGCCACAAGTGACATCACAAACACAAACTGCACCCACAAGACCAGCACTGGCCTATCAGCCACTCAGCCACAAGTGACATCACAACCACAAACTGCAGCCACAGGACCAGTACTGGCCTATCAGGCACTCAGCCACAAGTGACCTCACAAACAAAAACTCCACCCACATGACCAGTACTGGCCTATCAGGCACTGAGCCACAAGTGACATCACAAACACAAACTGCACCCACATCACCATGCACTGGCCTATTAGGGACTCAGCCACAAGTGACATCACAAACACAAACTGCACCCACATCACCAGCACTGGCCTATCAGGCACTCAGCCACAAGTCACATCACAACCACAAACTGCAGCCATGTGAACAGCACTGGCCTGTCAGGCACAGAGCCACAAGTGACATCACAAACACAAACTGCAGACACATCACCAGCACTGGCCTATCAGGCACTCAGCCACAAGTGACATCACAACCACAAACTGCAGCCACATCACCAGCATTGGCCTATCAGGCACTGACCACAAGTGACATCACAAACACAAACTGCACCCACATCACCAGCACTGGCCTATCAGGCACTCAGCCACAAGTGACATCATAAACACAGACTGCACCCACAGGACCAGCACTGCCCTATCAGGCACTGAGCCACAAGTGACATCACAAACACAAACTGCAGCCATGTCACCAGCACTGGCCTATCAGGCACTGAGCCACAAGTGACATCACAAATATAAACTGCACCCACAGGACCAGCACGGGCCTATCAGGCACAGAGCCACAAGGGACATCACAAACACAAACTGCAGCCACATCACCAGCACTGGCTTATCAGGCACTGAGCCACAAGTGACCTCATAACCACAAACTGCACCCACATCACCAGCACTGGCCTATCAGGCACTCAGCCACAAGTGACCTCACATATATAAACTTCACCCACATCACCAGCTCTGGCCTATCAGGCACTGAGCCACAAGTGACATCACAAACACAAACTGCAGCCACAGGACCAGCACTGGCCTATCAGGCACTCAGCCACAAGTGACATCACAAACACAAACTCCACCCACATCACCAGCACTGGCCTATCAGGCACTGAGCCACAAGGGACATCACAACCACAAACTCCACCCACAGGACCAGTACTGGCCTATCAGGCACTGAGCCACAAGCGACCTCATAACTAAAAACTGCAGCCATGTGACCAGCATTGGCCTATCAGGCACTCAGCCACAAGTGACATCACAAACACAAACTGCAGCCACATCACCAGCACTGGCCTATCAGGCACTCAGCCACAAGTGACATCACAAACACAAACTCCACCCACAGGACCAGCACTGGCCTATCAGGCACTCAGCCACAAGTGACATCACAAACACAAACTGCAGCCACATCACCAGCACTGGCCTATCAGCCACTCAGCCACAAGTGACCTCACAAATATAAACTCCACCCACATCACCAGCACTGGCCTATCAGGCACTCAGCCACAAGTGATATCATAAACATAGACTGCACCCACAGGACCAGCACTGGCCTATCAGGCACTGAGCCACAAGTGACATCACAAACACAAACTGCAGCCAGAGGACCAGCACTGGCCTATCCAGCACTCAGCCACAAGTGACATCATAACTACAAACTGCAGCCATGTCACCAGCACTGGCCTATCAGGCACTCAGCCACAAGTGACATCACAAACACAAACTGCACCCACATCACCAGCACTGGCCTATCAGGCACTCAGCCACAAGTGACATCACAAACACAAACTCCACCCACAGGACCAGCACTGGCCTATCAGGCACTGAGCCACAAGTGACATCACAAACACAAACTGCACCCACATCACCAGCACTGGCCTATCAGCCACTCAGCCACAAGTGACATCACAACCACAAACTGCACCCACATCACCAGCACTGGCCTATCAGGCACTGAGCCACAAGTGACATCACAAACACAAACTGCACCCACATCACCAGCACTGGCCTATCAGGCACTCAGCCACAAGTGACATCACAAACACAAACTGCACCCACATCACCAGCACTGTCCTACCAGGCACTATGCCACAAGTGACATCACAACCACAAACTCCACCCACATCACCAGCTCTGGCCTATCAGGCACTCAGCCACAAGTGACTTCACAACCACAAACTGCAGCCACGTGACCAGCACTGGCCTATCAGGCACTCAGCCACAAGTCACATCACAACCACAAAGTGCAGTCACATCACCAGAACTGGCCTATCAGGAACTGAGCCACAAGGGACATCACAACCTGTTACCGTTCTCGTTCTTACCGAGGAGGCACGGGGCCTTCTCCCCAGGCCCCGGACCATCACCACACAGACACCAATATGAGGAGTGGCAAAATGGCGTTTAATGAAGCGTGTCCTACTCTATTATAATGCTGTAAAGCCCCGCCTTCTTCTCCGGCAGCAGTGCTCCGCCCGTTACAACCTTCCCATGTTCCGCCCCGCAGTGCCTCCCTGCTCATCCTTTTTCCTCCACATCTCCCCCTCTCCCATCAACGTTGTTTCGTTATATCGAGCGGGACGCAACAAAACACGCGGAAGTGCGGCGTGTCTCGACGGGACCGCCATTGGGTGGTTCCTTGCATTAGTAGCTTCGTGAGCGGAGCTGTGTGCTGCCTCCCCTTCTTCCGCTTCTTAACGCAGACGGTGTCCTTGTCTTCGTCGGTTCAGGGAAAACCTTAAAGGCATAGGCGGGATTGCTCATTTCCAACAGACTATACTCCCCCCCCTCCAAAGCCCAGCCATTCCTCCAGAATTTCTCCTTCTTGTTGTCGAGCAATCCAGACGCGGCCCGCTACTTTCAGCAAGGCTGTCTTAACACAGCTCAGTACTATACACAGGCATAAGGCTATAACTATGAGGATTAACAAAATGCGCAAGCCTTCAGCAAGCAGTCCTGTTAGCCACGGTGGTAGATTGCCAACCAGGTTAGTTAGCCATTCGTCTAAAAACCCATGGTTCTGACGGATTTTGCTGGCATGTTCCTTCAACCACTGCAATTGTTTGTGAATTGATTCACCATGATTAGACAAATTCATGCAACACATACCTTCAAAATCCTCACAACCATGGCCTTGGGCTAGTAGCAAATAATCAATTGCAGCTCTATTCTGCAGAATAGCATGTCGCAAACTACCTTGATCCTCTAATAGGCTCGCTATTATCTCAGTGGTGATGTTAGCCTGCTTCTCAGCCCAGCAAGCTAACCGGCCGATCTGGTTCAGAGCGTTGCCTGCCGCTGCTCCAGGCACGAAGAAGGCCAAAAACACTCTTTCAGTGGGACTGCGGAGGGAAACTTGATCATTACACTCAGGTAAGAGCCCTATGGCTGCTCGTTTACTGCGGACGGTGGTCTCATTCTCCGTGATATGTTTCCACCAATTTTGATCGGGTGCTAGTAATGTCAGCTTACCAAGATAACATGGACCACCCATTACCCTTTTTGGAATTCCCTGCCAGGCCCGGTCACCACATATCAAAAAGACGTCTGGTGGCAAGGCCTTTGGGGTACCATTGTTCCAAATTAAGTGCCCCTTTGTGGCCTCAGCCCCAAAGGCTCCCAGCCCCTGGCGGCTGGTGCCATTGGTGCCACAGAAGGAACCACGGTTTTGATAATCATAATAGACTGCTGTTGGAGTGACGTTCGTCCACCCTGTCCAGTTAAATAACCGGTAAGGGTGCATGCGTCCCCCAAAATATATACGTTTGAGTCCAATTGCCTGATGTGTTTCCAATTCTCATAGACCCCAACAGGTTTAACTCCTGTGGGTCCCATGGCAGCGTTCTGTTTAGGTCTGCAATGAGGGTGGCACTGCAGCTAGCAGTCGACAGACTGCCACTGCAGCTTCCCGTGCTGTACTCCTGGAAGCTGTTGACATTATAGCTGGGGACCCCTATTAAACAGGTTCTAAAAGGTTGGGTAGCGGAAGCTAGAGACAAACAGAAAGCGTGTTGCCCTGTCCTGTTCGCCCAGGTAACTCACATATTTTGCCTGGGCTCAATCTGGTAGAGAGCCATTACCACTGGGAACAGTATCCCCAGAATCAGGATCTTCGCCGTCTTGTTCAGTAGATGAGTCATAGCGAGTCAAGACAGGCTTCACGCTCTTGCTGAGTACCTTCACTGGACCACGATCTGCAGAGACACATATATAACCTCGACCATTAAAAGCAATAGGGGCGGGCCCAATGCACCTTCCGAAGACGGGGGCAGTCTGCTGGTAGCACAGCCTATAGTTCAGGTGTCAGAGCTGTTTCGATGAGCTTCTATTTTGCGTAAAAGCGGCTTTACCCAGCGTGTGGGGACCCACCTCGCGGCCTCCGGGCCCCCTTCTGCGCTCGCGACCGCAGCATAACCTCTGCCCTGCGTTAGTAGTCTCCACCCGGTCTCCCATTCCCCCGTCGCGGGATTCTTGACCTGCACCTCGGGACCCTCCGTTGGGCTCGTCCCTCCCCAATGCTTTGCTACCGGTTCATGACTATTCTCCCCTCGGAGGTGATGGTTTAGGGCGTACAGTGCTTTTTGTAAAATTTCTGTTTGTTTCTCTTTGGGGATGGCTGAGTGCTCGGGGATGCCCTCCCCCTCTCCCAACACGTCAATTTTCTGTTTAAGAGTTCTGTTGGCTCTCTCGACTATGGCCTGCCCCGTGCTATTGTACGGTATGCCGTGGATTATTTTGATTCCCCATCGCTGCGCCCACCCTTCGGTGCTCGCCGATGTGAATGCGGATCCATTATCGGTTTTGATGGTCTGAGGTAGCCCCAGCACAGCTATAGCGTACGCCCAGTGCTTTTGGGCCGCTCGGCTCGTGGTTTTCCTGTGCTGCGTGGCTACGATCATGCCGCTGTATGTGTCCACCGTGACTGCCAGCCAGGGATCTGGTCGGAGCCTCTGACATAAGGTAAAGTCGGTCTGCCAGACTTGGTTCGCCATCAGGCCTCGGACGTTCGTCCCTCCCTCCTGCAAAGGCCGCCTGCAGCAGTACGGGCATGTGGCGACCACGCCTCTGGCTTCAGAGATGGGGATGTGGCAAGTCTTGGCCAGGGCTTTGGCTCCGACGTGCAACCACTCATGGAGGTCCCTGGCCTCCCGCAGGGTCATCACTCTGCCGGCCGCCTTATCGGCTTCCGCGTTGCCTTCTTGATAGTAGCCCGGTATTTTGCTGTGGCTCCGGACATGCGTAATACAAACCGTGCCAGTCCGCGCCTGCAAGGCGTCTTCTAGCATTGTGGCGATTGGCGTGCCCGCCCAACCCTGCGTGGCCATTTGCCTCACCAGGTTGTACGTGAAGATGGAATCTGTGGTGATATTCAGGTGGTCATCAGGGAACATTCTCAAGGCCATCTCTACGGCCTTGGCTTCAAGGTACTGAACACTGACGTCTGCCGCTCGAAAGGTGGCCTCCTTCCATTCTCCATTCTCCTGCCAGGCAACGGCCGCTGTCTGGGTCTTTGAGGAGGCATCCGTGAAAACAGTGTTTCCCGGTTTCGGAGTAGGAAGTACTCGAGCAGGCCCGCCAACCTCTATGATGTCCAGGTGCCTCAACGGCTGGAGGTGTGGGAGGTGCTGGATTTCTCCTGGAAATCCTTCCATGGCCATTGCCATCGCCGCGGCGAAGGTCTCTGTCTGTGCATCGGTGCCCTTCTTGAAAGGCAGGGCAATCGCGTCCGGTTCACGTGCGAATGCAGAGATACATGTCTTCCGCCCTTTAGTGATCATTCGTGCTAAGAGGCTGGAATGCGGCACAAACGCTCCAGCCGGCCGCGTGGGCGTGACCCACCAGATCACTCGCATCCGCTCTGGTTGTCCTTGTCCGAGCACAGCCATGCCACCTTGCCGGTTCAGCACTGGGTAGAGCGTGATCTTATCAGCAGGGTCCCAGCGCTGCACCGATGGGTGGCTCAGCATCTCAGAGATGTTCTTCAGAGTCTCTTTGGCCTCTGCGGTCAGTCGCTTCTCCTCCCATGGGTTCCTGCCCTTCAGCATTTCGTACAGCGGTTGCATCTGGCTCGGTGTTATGGGCACCATATTCTGGAGCCACTGGAGGCTCCCCACTAGCGCCTGAGCGTCATGTAGGGTGCGGACGTCTGGGTTCAAAGTTATAGGCAGCGGCTTTATCTGCGAGTGTCCAATCTCCGCCCCTAGGAACTTAATGCCTGGTCCCTTCTGGACCTTTGCTTCGTTTATCGCCAGCGAGGCTGCAGCCAAGCACCGCCTCAGGTCGGCTGCCATTTCCTGCAGCCCTTCTGCGCTGGGTGCTGCCATCAAGATATCATCCACGTAGTGGATCATGACCCCCGCCGCATGTTGTGTTCGTACCGGGGCTATTGCGTCGGCTACAACGCGTTGGCAAATTGCAGGTGAGTTCTTCATGCCCTGTGGGAGCACCGTCCATTGGTAGCGCCGCGCCGGCTCCTGCTTATTCACCGATGGGACTGTGAATGCGAATCTCTCCCTATCCCGTGAGTGCAGCGGGATAGAAAAGAAGCAATCTTTGATGTCTACTGCCATAGTCGGCCAATTCTCAGGAAGTGCCGTCAGCACCGGCAGTCCCGGTTGTAACTGTCCAAAGTCACACATCTGTTGATTGATCCGTCTCAGGTCATGTAATAGCCGGTAGCTGTCCTTAGTCTTTTTTAGGATCACGAAAATCGGAGAGTTCCAAGGGCTATTGCTGGGCTCTAGGTGCCCTTGCTCCAGTTCGCGAGCCACTATCTTCTGCGCCGCTTCCAATTTTTCTGAAGTCAGGGGCCACTGGTCAGTCCATATCGGGTCGTCACTTTTCCATTTTAAGGGTATAGTCCTGATCTCACTAGCGGCGGTCCCAGTGGCCCCCATCAAAAATTTCTGATCTTGATGTTGAGTTGGCTGAGCGCATCCCGGCCCAGTACCGGGTCAGCAATTTCGGTGACATAAGGTGTGATTGTCGCTTGTGTTGGCGCGCCATGCTGTTTTGCGTCAGGATCATGCAGGGTGAGTTTCAATGCGAACCGCGAGCGGTACGCCTTCGCGTTGCCTCCCACCCCGGTGAGACTTCCTCCCTGGTCCGTCGGCCAGTTTTTCGGCCACATGCGGAGAGGGATGCACGTGACATCAGCCCCAGTATCCACCAACATCTTTAGCTGTGTGTTCTGGGGATAGGCCCAGGGGTTCTCCAGGGTGACCATGGCCCCAGGCCGGTGGTTGCAGTCTGGTACCAGGGCCACTGTTCCGGGTTCTCGCCGGTCGAGCTCCCCCTCTCCTCTTGGGTATACACGGTGGCCGGGGCTTTTCTTTGGGGGCGGGGAGGGGTCCCCGACTGGCCTCCCCACCTCCCGTTTCCCGGCGCCATGCGGCGACACTCCCGTGCCCGGTGCCCCGGCCTGCCGCAGGCCCAGCATGTTATCTGCGGGGCATGGGTGGTGCTCGGACCCTGACGCGCCTTCGGACAGGCCGCCTTGATGTGGCCAAGCTGGCCGCATCCGAAGCATGTCTTTGATCGTACGACCGCGGCCTGTGCCGCCATGGCTGTGGCGACAACGGTTCGGATCTCTCTCACGGGCAACCGGTTCTGTTCTTCCAGCACGTACTTCATTAACTGGGTAGGCCCCAGGTCCCTCGGGGCTCGGCGAATGATCTCTTTTATGTCGTCATTGGTCTGATTCTTCAGGCACTCGAGCATCAGTGACGCCTTCACCGCTTCAGGGACTTCAGCGCTCTCAATGGCGGCATAGAGTCGATCGCAGAAGGCAGAGAACGATTCTGTCAGCTTCTGCTTTACTGCCACCCATGGGTCCGTCTTTGTCACCACGCGCGCTAAGTCTTCATACGCCGCGCGCGCTGCCGTTGTGATGGCTCGTATTTCACCGGCCGTCAGTAAGGCGGCCTGCTGTTGCGAAGTGGTCATGGCATTATCACTCCCCTTCAGGCGGTTCAGGGTCGACCCGTAAAGTGGATGGTTCGGATCGCGAGTTCCCAGTGTCAATTCCTGATGCAATCGGCCAACCCACATGTCCTTGTATAGGAGAACTTGGGAGGGAGCCAGTACTGCGCGTGCTAGCATTCGGCAGTCGGAGGGGGTCAGGGATGCTGAGAACACCGTGTCTAGTGCCGCTTGTGTGTCCCGGTGTCTCAGGCCCTGCTCCGCAATACACTTCGATAGATGGTTCACTGCCTTCGGGTCGATGGGCGTCCATTCTATGAGCCCTCCGGGCGCCAGGCATACCGGCAGCGCCGACGGCGTTTCAGGGGGTGCCGTGAGTTTAAGACCTCGTAACGTCACCGCCCCCGCTGATAGTTGCCAATCTGGCAGGTATAACTCGGCTCGGGGCTTTTCGCCACTGGAATCGTCCTGGGATCGTGTGTCGGCCAGTCGCTGCAGCATCCGCTGTTGTTTTTGTACTTCTCTCTCCAGCCTCCGCATGAGCCGCAGCGCCTGCTCTAGTCCTGTCTCCACATCCTCCTCCACCTCCTCCGCTCTCACGCCTCCCTCGCGCTCCCCCCCCCGATAGACTTCTTGAAACCGCCTTGTAAGGCTGTCCATCTCATCCTCGCTCACCCGTTCCCTCCCACTGGCTCGTCTCGTACTATCGAAGGTGACTCTCCTCCGCCCTCTTTCTCTGTCCCCGGCGCCATCTTTGGCTGCTGACTCGCCCTGATTCCAGCTCTTATCAGGTACCATGAGTGCCCCGGGGAGCCACTCATTCGGTGTTCGTATTCTCCCTCGCTCATTCCCTCGCTCATTCCCTCGCTCATTCTCTCGCTCATTCCCTCGCTCATTCTCTCGCTCATTCCCTCGCTCATTCTCTCGCTCATTCCCTCGCTCATTCTCCCCCCTTTCTCCTTCCCCCTCGGGCTCACTGGGCGCGACAGGGCAAGGTTGTCCTGCTCTGTCTGCCTGTCGCAACTCGTCCCAGGGGTAGTGTGGTGGAGGGGCACGCGAAGCCTCTTCTCCCAGCCCGGCTGGCATCACCAAACCTCCGTCCCGTTGTTCCTCCCCTTGCTCTTCGACCCGCTCCTCTCCCCCCTCTGGCGCCGTCTCCTCCGCCGCTCCCTCTATCTCCGTCGACCCCACACATATCCCACTCCCTCTAAGTGCCTCTCTAGCCGCCTTCCACGTCTCCCGTTCCTCCCTCGCTCTCCGCAGGAGCATTCTTATCAGCCCCCACACCTTTAACTCCCTCGCGGATCCCCCGTTCATCGGGAACTCCGCCAGCGCTGCTGTGCATTGCAGCCACAGTTCCTCCCGCAGAATCTCCATAGGAGAAGTAATCACTCCCTCCTTCACGAGCCTCTCTACACACGCTCGTATCGCGCTCGCCTTCAGCGGCGCCCGCCATTCCTTGGCGCAGGCCATTACTACCTTACATATGGCCTCCATAGTTCCGGATCCGGATCCCTTCCTCACGCTCCCGGTGCCTACGCCGGCCGAGCCGCCTCCTCGGTATCACGTCGGGGTCACCACTTGTTACCGTTCTCGTTCTTACCGAGGAGGCACGGGGCCTTCTCCCCAGGCCCCGGACCATCACCACACAGACACCAATATGAGGAGTGGCAAAATGGCGTTTAATGAAGCGTGTCCTACTCTATTATAATGCTGTAAAGCCCCGCCTTCTTCTCCGGCAGCAGTGCTCCGCCCGTTACAACCTTCCCATGTTCCGCCCCGCAGTGCCTCCCTGCTCATCCTTTTTCCTCCACAACAACCACAAAGTGCAGTCACATCACCAGCACTGGCCTATCAGGCACTGAGCCACAAGCGACCTCATAACTAAAAACTGCAGCCATGTGACCAGCATTGGCCTATCAGGCACTGAGCCACAAGTGACATCACAAACACAAACTGCACCCACATCACCAGCACTGGCCTATCAGGCACTGAGCCACAAGTGACATCACAACCGCAAAGTGCAGTCACATCACCAGCACTGGCCTATCAGGCACTCAGCCACAAGTGACATCACAACCACAAACTGCACCCACATCACCAGCACTGGCCTATCAGGCACTCAGCCACAAGTGACATCACAACCACAAACTGCAGCCACATCACCAGCACTGGCCTATCAGGCACTGACCACAAGTGACATCACAAACACAAACTGCACCCACATCACCAGCACTGGCCTATCAGGCACTCAGCCACAAGTGACATCACAAACACAAACTGCAGCCATGTGGCCAGCACTGGCCTATCAGGCACTCAGCCACAAGTGACATCATAAACACAGACTGCACCCACAGGACCAGCACTGGCCTATCAGGCACTGAGCCGAAAGTGACATCACAAACACAAACTGCAGCCACAGGACCAGCACTGGCCTATCCAGCACTCAGCCACAAGTGACATCACAAACACAAACTGCAGCCACATCACCAGCACTGGCCTATCAGGCACTGAGCCACAAGTGACATCACAACCGCAAAGTGCAGTCACATCACCAGCACTGGCCTATCAGGCACTCAGCCACAAGTGACATCACAACCACAAACTGCAGCCATATCACCAGCACTGGCCTATCAGGCACTGACCACAAGTGACATCACAAACACAAACTGCACCCACATCACCAGCACTGGCCTATCAGGCACTCAGCCACAAGTGACATCACAACCACAAACTGCACCCACAGGACCAGCACTGGCCTATCCAGCACTCAGCCACAAGTGACATCATAACTACAAACTGCAGCCATGTCACCAGCACTGGCCTATCAGGCACTGAGCCACAAGTGACATCACAACCACAAAATGAAGCCACATCACCAGCACTGGCCTATCAGGCACTGAGCCACAAGTGACATCACAACCACAAAGTGCAGTCACATCACCAGCACTGGCCTATCAGGCACTCAGCCACAAGTGACATCACAAATATAAACTCCACCCACATCACCAGCACTGGCCTATCAGGCACTGAGCCACAAGTGACATCACAAACAAAAACTGCAGCCACGTGACTAGCACTGGTCTACCAGGCACTGAGCCACAAGTGACATCACAAACACAAACTGCAGCCACATGACCAGCAGTGGCCTATCAGGCACTGAGCCACAAGTGACATCACAACCGCAAACTGCACCCACATTACCAGCACTGGCCTACCAGGCACTCAGCCACAAGTGACATCACAACCACAAACTGCAGCCACATCACCAGCACTGGCCTATCAGGCACTGAGCCACAAGTGACATCACAACCACAAACTGCACCCACAGGACCAGTACTGGCCTATCCGGCACTCAGCCACAAGTGACATCATAAACACAGACTGCACCCACAGGACCAGCACTGCCCTATCAGGCACTGAGCCACAAGTGACATCACAAACACAAACTCCACCCACATCACCAGCTCTGGCCTACCAGGCACTATGCCACAAGTGACATCACAAATATAAACTCCACCCACATCACCAGCTCTGGCCTATCAGGCACTGAGCCAGAAGTCACATCACAAAAACAAACTGCAGCCACATCACCAGCACAGGCCTATCAGGCACTGAGCCACAAGTGACATCACAAACACAAACTGCAGCCACATCACCAGCACTGGCCTATCAGCCACTCAGCCACAAGTGACATCACAAACACAAACTCCACCCACAGGACCAGCACTGGCCTATCACGCACTGAGCCAGAACAGGTTGGGGGTTGACCTGCTGGAAAGCAGCTCTGCTGAGAAGGACCTGGGAGTGCTGGTGGACACCAAGTTAAGTATGAGGCAGCAATGTGCCCTTGTGGCCAAGAAGGCCAATGGTATCCTGGGCTGCATCAGAAAGAGTGTTGCCAGCAGGTCGAGGGAGGTGATTCTCCCCCTCTACTCAGCCCTGGTGAGGCCACATCTAGAGTACTGCGTCCAGTTCTGGGCTCCCCAGTACAAGAGGGATGTGGCACTACTGGAGCAAGTCCAGCGAAGGGCCACAAAGATGATTAGGGGACTGGAGCATCTCTCTTATGAGGAAAGGCTGAGAGAGCTGGGCCTGTTTAGCTTGGAGAAGAGAAGGCTGAGAGGAGATCTTATCAATGTGTACAAGTATGTGAAGGGAGGGTGTCGAGAGGATGGGGCCAGACTCTTTTCAGTGGTGACGAGCGACAGGACGCGAGGCAATGGGCACAAACTGAAACACAGACACTTCCATCTTAACATGAGGAAAAACTTTTTCACTGTGAGGGTGACAGAGCACTGGAACAGGTTGCCCCGAGAGGTGGTGGAGTCTCCTTCTCTGGAGATATTCAAAATGCGCCTGGATGCAATCCTGTGCAATGTGCTCTAGGTGACCCTGCTTGAGCAGGGGGGTTGGACTAGATGATATCCAGAGGTCCCTTCCAACCTCAGTGATTCTGTGATTCTGTGAGCCACAAGTGACATCACAAACACAAACTGCACCCACATCACCAGCACTGGCCTATCAGCCACTCAGCCACAAGTGACATCACAAACACAAACTGCACCCACATCACCAGCACTGGCCTATCAGGCACTGAGCCACAAGTGACATCACAAACACAAACTGCACCAACATCACCAGCACTGGCCTGTCAGGCACAGAGCCAAAAGTGACATCACAAACACAAACTGCAGCCACATCACCAGCACTGGCCTATCAGGCACTGAGCCACAAGTGACATCACAACCACAAACTGCACCCACATCACCAGCACTGGCCTATCAGCCACTCAGCCACAAGTGACATCACAACCACAAACTGCACCCACATCACCAGCACTGGCCTATCAGGCACTCAGCCACAAGTGACATCACAACCACAAACTGCAGCCATGTGAACAGCACTGGCCTGTCAGGCACAGAGCCACAAGTGACATCACAACCACAAACTGCAGCCACATCACCAGCACTGGCCTATCAGGCACTGAGCCACAAGGGACATCACAACCACAAACTGCACCAACATCACCAGCACTGGCCTATCAGGCACTGAGCCAAAAGTGACATCACAACCACAAACTGCACCCACATCACCAGCACTGGCCTATCAGGCACTGAGCCACAAGTGACATCACAAACACAAACTGCAGCCACAGGACCAGCACCGCCCTATCAGGCACTCAGCCACAAGTGACATCACAACCACAAATTACACCCACAAGACCAGCACTGGCCTATCAGGCACTCAGCCACAAGTGACATCACAAACACAAACTGCACCCACATCACCAGCACTGGCCTATCAGGAACTGAGCCACAAGGGACATCACAACCACAAAGTGCAGTCACATCACCAGCACTGGCCTATCAGGCACTGAGCCACAAGCGACCTCATAACTAAAAACTGCAGCCATGTGACCAGCATTGGCCTATCAGGCACTGAGCCACAAGTGACATCACAAACACAAACTGCACCCACATCACCAGCACTGGCCTATCAGGCACTCAGCCACAAGTGACATCACAAACACAAACTGCAGCCACATCACCAGCACTGGCCTATCAGGCACTCAGCCACAAGTGACATCACAAACACAAACTGCAGCCACATCACCAGCACTGGCCTATCAGGCACTATGCCACAAGTGACAGCACAACCACAAACTGCAGCCATGTGACCAGCACCGGCCTATCAGGCACTGAGCCACAAGTGACATCACAAACACAAAATGCAGCCATGTCACCAGCACTGGCTTATCAGGCACTGAGCCACAAGTGACATCACAAACATAAACTCCACCCACATCACAAGCACTGGCCTATCAGGCATTCAGCCACAAGTGACATCACAAACACAAACTGCAGCCGCATCACCAGCACTGGCCTATCAGGCACTCAGCCACAAGTGACCTCACAAACAAAAACTCCACCCACATGACCAGTACTGGCCTATCAGGCACTGAGCCACAAGTGACCTCACAAACACAAACTGCACCCACATCACCATGCACTGGCCTATTAGGGACTCAGCCACAAGTGACATCACAAACACAAACTGCACCCACATCACCAGCACTGGCCTATCAGGCACTCAGCCACAAGTGACATCACAAACACAAACTGCACCCACATCACCAGCACTGGCCTATCAGGCACTCAGCCACAAGTGACATCATAAACACAGACTGCACCCACAGGACCAGCACTGGCCTATCAGGCACTCAGCCACAAGTGACATCACAAACACAAACTGCACCCACAGGACCAGCACTGGCCTATCAGGCACTCAGCCACAAGTGACATCACAAACACAAACTGCACCCACATCACCAGCACTGGCCTATCAGGCACTGAGCCACAAGTGCCATCACAAACACAAACTGCAGCCACAGCACCAGCACTGGCCTATCAGGCACTGAGCCACAAGTGACATCACAACCACAAAGTGCAGTCACATCACCAGCACTGGCCTATCAGGCACTCAGCCACAAGTGACATCACAAATATAAACTCCACCCACATCACCAGCACTGGCCTATCAGGCACTGAGCCACAAGTGACATCACAAACAAAAACTGCAGCCACGTGACTAGCACTGGTCTACCAGGCACTGAGCCACAAGTGACATCACAAACACAAACTGCAGCCACATGACCAGCAGTGGCCTATCAGGCACTGAGCCACAAGTGACATCACAACCGCAAACTGCACCCACATCACCAGCACTGGCCTACCAGGCACTCAGCCACAAGTGACATCACAAACACAAACTGCAGCCACATCACCAGCACTGGCCTATCAGGCACTCAGCCACAAGTGACATCACAACCACAAACTGCACCCACAGGACCAGTACTGGCCTATCCGGCACTCAGCCACAAGTGACATCATAAACACAGACTGCACCCACAGGACCAGCACTGCCCTATCAGGCACTGAGCCACAAGTGACATCACAAACACAAACTCCACCCACATCACCAGCTCTGGCCTACCAGGCACTATGCCACAAGTGACATCACAAATATAAACTCCACCCACATCACCAGCTCTGGCCTATCAGGCACTGAGCCAGAAGTCACATCACAAAAACAAACTGCAGCCACATCACCAGCACAGGCCTATCAGGCACTCAGCCACAAGTGACATCACAAACACAAACTGCAGCCACATCACCAGCACTGGCCTATCAGCCACTCAGCCACAAGTGACATCACAAACACAAACTCCACCCACAGGACCAGCACTGGCCTATCACGCACTGAGCCAGAACAGGTTGGGGGTTGACCTGCTGGAAAGCAGCTCTGCTGAGAAGGACCTGGGAGTGCTGGTGGACACCAAGTTAAGTATGAGGCAGCAATGTGCCCTTGTGGCCAAGAAGGCCAATGGTATCCTGGGCTGCATCAGAAAGAGTGTTGCCAGCAGGTCGAGGGAGGTGATTCTCCCCCTCTACTCAGCCCTGGTGAGGCCACATCTAGAGTACTGCGTCCAGTTCTGGGCTCCCCAGTACAAGAGGGATGTGGCACTACTGGAGCAAGTCCAGCGAAGGGCCACAAAGATGATTAGGGGACTGGAGCATCTCTCTTATGAGGAAAGGCTGAGAGAGCTGGGCCTGTTTAGCTTGGAGAAGAGAAGGCTGAGAGGAGATCTTATCAATGTGTACAAGTATGTGAAGGGAGGGTGTCGAGAGGATGGGGCCAGACTCTTTTCAGTGGTGACGAGCGACAGGACGCGAGGCAATGGGCACAAACTGAAACACAGACACTTCCATCTTAACATGAGGAAAAACTTTTTCACTGTGAGGGTGACAGAGCACTGGAACAGGTTGCCCCGAGAGGTGGTGGAGTCTCCTTCTCTGGAGATATTCAAAATGCGCCTGGATGCAATCCTGTGCAATGTGCTCTAGGTGACCCTGCTTGAGCAGGGGGGTTGGACTAGATGATATCCAGAGGTCCCTTCCAACCTCAGTGATTCTGTGATTCTGTGAGCCACAAGTGACATCACAAACACAAACTGCACCCACATCACCAGCACTGGCCTATCAGCCACTCAGCCACAAGTGACATCACAAACACAAACTGCACCCACATCACCAGCACTGGCCTATCAGGCACTGAGCCACAAGTGACATCACAAACACAAACTGCACCAACATCACCAGCACTGGCCTGTCAGGCACAGAGCCACAAGTGACATCACAAACACAAACTGCACCCACATCACCAGCACTGGCCTATCAGCCACTCAGCCACAAGTGACATCACAAACACAAACTGCACCAACATCACCAGCACTGGCCTATCAGGCACTGAGCCACAAGTGACATCACAACCACAAAGTGCACCCACATCACCAGCACTGGCCTATCAGGCACTGAGCCTCAAGTGACCTCAAAAATATAAACTACACCCACATCACCAGCACTGGCCTATCACGCACTGAGCCACAAGTGACATCACAAACACAAACTCCACCCACATCACCAGCACTGGCCTATCAGGCACTCAGCCACAAGTGACATCACAACCACAAACTGCACCCACAGGACCAGCACTGGCCTATCAGGCACTCAGCCACAAGTGACCTCACAACCACAAACTGCACCCACATCACCAGCACTGGCCTATCAGGCACTGAGCCACAAGTGACATCACAACCACAAACTGCAGCCACATCACCAGCACTGGCCTATCAGGCACTGAGCCACAAGTGACATCACAACCACAAACTGCAGCCACATCACCAGCACTGGCCTATCAGGCACTCAGCCACAAGTGACATCACAACCACAAACTGCAGCCATGTGAACAGCACTGGCCTGTCAGGCACAGAGCCACAAGTGACATCACAACCACAAACTGCACCCACATCACCAGCACTGGCCTATCAGGCACTGAGCCACAAGGGACATCACAACCACAAACTGCACCAACATCACCAGCACTGGCCTATCAGGCACTGAGCCTCAAGTGACATCACAAACACAAACTGCACCCACATCACCAGCACTGGCCTATCAGGCACTGAGCCACAAGTGACATCACAAAAATAAACTCCACCCACATCACCAGCACTGGCCTATCAGGCACTGAGCCACAAGTGACATCACAAACACAAACTGCAGTCACATCACCAGCACTGGCCTCTCAGGCACTGAGCCTCAAGTGACATCACAACCACAAAGTGCAGTCACATCACCAGAACTGGCCTATCAGGAACTGAGCCACAAGGGACATCACAACCACAAAGTGCAGTCACATCACCAGCACTGGCCTATCAGGCACTGAGCCACAAGCGACCTCATAACTAAAAACTGCAGCCATGTGACCAGCATTGGCCTATCAGGCACTGAGCCACAAGTGACATCACAAACACAAACTGCACCCACATCACCAGCACTGGCCTATCAGGCACTGAGCCACAAGTGACATCACAACCGCAAAGTGCAGTCACATCACCAGCACTGGCCTATCAGGCACTCAGCCACAAGTGACATCACAAACACAAACTGCAGCCACATCACCAGCACTGGCCTATCAGGCACTCAGCCACAAGTGACATCACAAACACAAACTGCAGCCACATCACCAGCACTGGCCTATCAGGCACTATGCCACAAGTGACAGCACAACCACAAACTGCAGCCATGTGACCAGCACCGGCCTATCAGGCACTGAGCCACAAGTGACATCACAAACACAAAATGCAGCCATGTCACCAGCACTGGCTTATCAGGCACTGAGCCACAAGTGACATCACAAACATAAACTCCACCCACATCACAAGCACTGGCCTATCAGGCATTCAGCCACAAGTGACATCACAAACACAAACTGCAGCCGCATCACCAGCACTGGCCTATCAGGCACTCAGCCACAAGTGACCTCACAAACAAAAACTCCACCCACATGACCAGTACTGGCCTATCAGGCACTGAGCCACAAGTGACCTCACAACCACAAACTGCACCCACATCACCATGCACTGGCCTATTAGGGACTCAGCCACAAGTGACATCACAAACACAAACTGCACCCACATCACCAGCACTGGCCTATCAGGCACTCAGCCACAAGTGACATCACAAACACAAACTGCACCCACATCACCAGCACTGGCCTATCAGGCACTCAGCCACAAGTGACATCATAAACACAGACTGCACCCACAGGACCAGCACTGGCCTATCAGGCACTCAGCCACAAGTGACATCACAAACACAAACTGCACCCACAGGACCAGCACTGGCCTATCAGGCACTCAGCCACAAGTGACATCACAAACACAAACTGCACCCACATCACCAGCACTGGCCTATCAGGCACTGAGCCACAAGTGCCATCACAAACACAAACTGCAGCCACAGCACCAGCACTGGCCTATCAGGCACTGAGCCACAAGTGACATCACAACCACAAAGTGCAGTCACATCACCAGCACTGGCCTATCAGGCACTCAGCCACAAGTGACATCACAAATATAAACTCCACCCACATCACCAGCACTGGCCTATCAGGCACTGAGCCACAAGTGACATCACAAACAAAAACTGCAGCCACGTGACTAGCACTGGTCTACCAGGCACTGAGCCACAAGTGACATCACAAACACAAACTGCAGCCACATGACCAGCAGTGGCCTATCAGGCACTGAGCCACAAGTGACATCACAACCGCAAACTGCACCCACATCACCAGCACTGGCCTACCAGGCACTCAGCCACAAGTGACATCACAAACACAAACTGCAGCCACATCACCAGCACTGGCCTATCAGGCACTCAGCCACAAGTGACATCACAACCACAAACTGCACCCACAGGACCAGTACTGGCCTATCCGGCACTCAGCCACAAGTGACATCATAAACACAGACTGCACCCACAGGACCAGCACTGCCCTATCAGGCACTGAGCCACAAGTGACATCACAAACACAAACTCCACCCACATCACCAGCTCTGGCCTACCAGGCACTATGCCACAAGTGACATCACAAATATAAACTCCACCCACATCACCAGCTCTGGCCTATCAGGCACTGAGCCAGAAGTCACATCACAAAAACAAACTGCAGCCACATCACCAGCACAGGCCTATCAGGCACTCAGCCACAAGTGACATCACAAACACAAACTGCAGCCACATCACCAGCACTGGCCTATCAGCCACTCAGCCACAAGTGACATCACAAACACAAACTCCACCCACAGGACCAGCACTGGCCTATCACGCACTGAGCCAGAACAGGTTGGGGGTTGACCTGCTGGAAAGCAGCTCTGCTGAGAAGGACCTGGGAGTGCTGGTGGACACCAAGTTAAGTATGAGGCAGCAATGTGCCCTTGTGGCCAAGAAGGCCAATGGTATCCTGGGCTGCATCAGAAAGAGTGTTGCCAGCAGGTCGAGGGAGGTGATTCTCCCCCTCTACTCAGCCCTGGTGAGGCCACATCTAGAGTACTGCGTCCAGTTCTGGGCTCCCCAGTACAAGAGGGATGTGGCACTACTGGAGCAAGTCCAGCGAAGGGCCACAAAGATGATTAGGGGACTGGAGCATCTCTCTTATGAGGAAAGGCTGAGAGAGCTGGGCCTGTTTAGCTTGGAGAAGAGAAGGCTGAGAGGAGATCTTATCAATGTGTACAAGTATGTGAAGGGAGGGTGTCGAGAGGATGGGGCCAGACTCTTTTCAGTGGTGACGAGCGACAGGACGCGAGGCAATGGGCACAAACTGAAACACAGACACTTCCATCTTAACATGAGGAAAAACTTTTTCACTGTGAGGGTGACAGAGCACTGGAACAGGTTGCCCCGAGAGGTGGTGGAGTCTCCTTCTCTGGAGATATTCAAAATGCGCCTGGATGCAATCCTGTGCAATGTGCTCTAGGTGACCCTGCTTGAGCAGGGGGGTTGGACTAGATGATATCCAGAGGTCCCTTCCAACCTCAGTGATTCTGTGATTCTGTGAGCCACAAGTGACATCACAAACACAAACTGCACCCACATCACCAGCACTGGCCTATCAGCCACTCAGCCACAAGTGACATCACAAACACAAACTGCACCCACATCACCAGCACTGGCCTATCAGGCACTGAGCCACAAGTGACATCACAAACACAAACTGCACCAACATCACCAGCACTGGCCTGTCAGGCACAGAGCCAAAAGTGACATCACAAACACAAACTGCAGCCACATCACCAGCACTGGCCTATCAGGCACTGAGCCACAAGTGACATCACAACCACAAACTGCACCCACATCACCAGCACTGGCCTATCAGCCACTCAGCCACAAGTGACATCACAACCACAAACTGCAGCCACATCACCAGCACTGGCCTATCAGGCACTCAGCCACAAGTGACATCACAACCACAAACTGCAGCCATGTGAACAGCACTGGCCTGTCAGGCACAGAGCCACAAGTGACATCACAACCACAAACTGCAGCCACATCACCAGCACTGGCCTATCAGGCACTCAGCCACAAGGGACATCACAACCACAAACTGCACCAACATCACCAGCACTGGCCTATCAGGCACTGAGCCAAAAGTGACATCACAACCACAAACTGCACCCACATCACCAGCACTGGCCTATCAGGCACTGAGCCACAAGTGACATCACAAACACAAACTGCAGCCACAGGACCAGCACCGCCCTATCAGGCACTCAGCCACAAGTGACATCACAACCACAAATTACACCCACAAGACCAGCACTGGCCTATCAGGCACTCAGCCACAAGTGACATCACAAACACAAACTGCACCCACATCACCAGCACTGGCCTATCAGGAACTGAGCCACAAGGGACATCACAACCACAAAGTGCAGTCACATCACCAGCACTGGCCTATCAGGCACTGAGCCACAAGCGACCTCATAACTAAAAACTGCAGCCATGTGACCAGCATTGGCCTATCAGGCACTGAGCCACAAGTGACATCACAAACACAAACTGCACCCACATCACCAGCACTGGCCTATCAGGCACTCAGCCACAAGTGACATCACAAACACAAACTGCAGCCACATCACCAGCACTGGCCTATCAGGCACTCAGCCACAAGTGACATCACAAACACAAACTGCAGCCACATCACCAGCACTGGCCTATCAGGCACTATGCCACAAGTGACAGCACAACCACAAACTGCAGCCATGTGACCAGCACCGGCCTATCAGGCACTGAGCCACAAGTGACATCACAAACACAAAATGCAGCCATGTCACCAGCACTGGCTTATCAGGCACTGAGCCACAAGTGACATCACAAACATAAACTCCACCCACATCACAAGCACTGGCCTATCAGGCATTCAGCCACAAGTGACATCACAAACACAAACTGCAGCCGCATCACCAGCACTGGCCTATCAGGCACTCAGCCACAAGTGACCTCACAAACAAAAACTCCACCCACATGACCAGTACTGGCCTATCAGGCACTGAGCCACAAGTGACATCACAACCACAAACTGCACCCACATCACCATGCACTGGCCTATTAGGGACTCAGCCACAAGTGACATCACAAACACAAACTGCACCCACATCACCAGCACTGGCCTATCAGGCACTCAGCCACAAGTGACATCACAAACACAAACTGCACCCACATCACCAGCACTGGCCTATCAGGCACTCAGCCACAAGTGACATCATAAACACAGACTGCACCCACAGGACCAGCACTGGCCTATCAGGCACTCAGCCACAAGTGACATCACAAACACAAACTGCACCCACAGGACCAGCACTGGCCTATCAGGCACTCAGCCACAAGTGACATCACAAACACAAACTGCACCCACATCACCAGCACTGGCCTATCAGGCACTGAGCCACAAGTGCCATCACAAACACAAACTGCAGCCACAGCACCAGCACTGGCCTATCAGGCACTGAGCCACAAGTGACATCACAACCACAAAGTGCAGTCACATCACCAGCACTGGCCTATCAGGCACTCAGCCACAAGTGACATCACAAATATAAACTCCACCCACATCACCAGCACTGGCCTATCAGGCACTGAGCCACAAGTGACATCACAAACAAAAACTGCAGCCACGTGACTAGCACTGGTCTACCAGGCACTGAGCCACAAGTGACATCACAAACACAAACTGCAGCCACATGACCAGCAGTGGCCTATCAGGCACTGAGCCACAAGTGACATCACAACCGCAAACTGCACCCACATCACCAGCACTGGCCTACCAGGCACTCAGCCACAAGTGACATCACAAACACAAACTGCAGCCACATCACCAGCACTGGCCTATCAGGCACTCAGCCACAAGTGACATCACAACCACAAACTGCACCCACAGGACCAGTACTGGCCTATCCGGCACTCAGCCACAAGTGACATCATAAACACAGACTGCACCCACAGGACCAGCACTGCCCTATCAGGCACTGAGCCACAAGTGACATCACAAACACAAACTCCACCCACATCACCAGCTCTGGCCTACCAGGCACTATGCCACAAGTGACATCACAAATATAAACTCCACCCACATCACCAGCTCTGGCCTATCAGGCACTGAGCCAGAA
Source organism: Apteryx mantelli (assembly GCF_036417845.1). Lineage (NCBI taxonomy): Eukaryota > Metazoa > Chordata > Aves > Apterygiformes > Apterygidae > Apteryx > Apteryx mantelli. The sequence continues at coordinate 565,070 of NC_089999.1, forward strand.
GTCACATCACAAAAACAAACTGCAGCCACATCACCAGCACAGGCCTATCAGGCACTCAGCCACAAGTGACATCACAAACACAAACTGCAGCCACATCACCAGCACTGGCCTATCAGCCACTCAGCCACAAGTGACATCACAAACACAAACTCCACCCACAGGACCAGCACTGGCCTATCACGCACTGAGCCAGAACAGGTTGGGGGTTGACCTGCTGGAAAGCAGCTCTGCTGAGAAGGACCTGGGAGTGCTGGTGGACACCAAGTTAAGTATGAGGCAGCAATGTGCCCTTGTGGCCAAGAAGGCCAATGGTATCCTGGGCTGCATCAGAAAGAGTGTTGCCAGCAGGTCGAGGGAGGTGATTCTCCCCCTCTACTCAGCCCTGGTGAGGCCACATCTAGAGTACTGCGTCCAGTTCTGGGCTCCCCAGTACAAGAGGGATGTGGCACTACTGGAGCAAGTCCAGCGAAGGGCCACAAAGATGATTAGGGGACTGGAGCATCTCTCTTATGAGGAAAGGCTGAGAGAGCTGGGCCTGTTTAGCTTGGAGAAGAGAAGGCTGAGAGGAGATCTTATCAATGTGTACAAGTATGTGAAGGGAGGGTGTCGAGAGGATGGGGCCAGACTCTTTTCAGTGGTGACGAGCGACAGGACGCGAGGCAATGGGCACAAACTGAAACACAGACACTTCCATCTTAACATGAGGAAAAACTTTTTCACTGTGAGGGTGACAGAGCACTGGAACAGGTTGCCCCGAGAGGTGGTGGAGTCTCCTTCTCTGGAGATATTCAAAATGCGCCTGGATGCAATCCTGTGCAATGTGCTCTAGGTGACCCTGCTTGAGCAGGGGGGTTGGACTAGATGATATCCAGAGGTCCCTTCCAACCTCAGTGATTCTGTGATTCTGTGAGCCACAAGTGACATCACAAACACAAACTGCACCCACATCACCAGCACTGGCCTATCAGCCACTCAGCCACAAGTGACATCACAAACACAAACTGCACCCACATCACCAGCACTGGCCTATCAGGCACTGAGCCACAAGTGACATCACAAACACAAACTGCACCAACATCACCAGCACTGGCCTGTCAGGCACAGAGCCAAAAGTGACATCACAAACACAAACTGCAGCCACATCACCAGCACTGGCCTATCAGGCACTGAGCCACAAGTGACATCACAACCACAAACTGCACCCACATCACCAGCACTGGCCTATCAGCCACTCAGCCACAAGTGACATCACAACCACAAACTGCACCCACATCACCAGCACTGGCCTATCAGGCACTCAGCCACAAGTGACATCACAACCACAAACTGCAGCCATGTGAACAGCACTGGCCTGTCAGGCACAGAGCCACAAGTGACATCACAACCACAAACTGCAGCCACATCACCAGCACTGGCCTATCAGGCACTCAGCCACAAGGGACATCACAACCACAAACTGCACCAACATCACCAGCACTGGCCTATCAGGCACTGAGCCAAAAGTGACATCACAACCACAAACTGCACCCACATCACCAGCACTGGCCTATCAGGCACTGAGCCACAAGTGACATCACAAACACAAACTGCAGCCACAGGACCAGCACCGCCCTATCAGGCACTCAGCCACAAGTGACATCACAACCACAAATTACACCCACAAGACCAGCACTGGCCTATCAGGCACTCAGCCACAAGTGACATCACAAACACAAACTGCACCCACATCACCAGCACTGGCCTATCAGGAACTGAGCCACAAGGGACATCACAACCACAAAGTGCAGTCACATCACCAGCACTGGCCTATCAGGCACTGAGCCACAAGCGACCTCATAACTAAAAACTGCAGCCATGTGACCAGCATTGGCCTATCAGGCACTGAGCCACAAGTGACATCACAAACACAAACTGCACCCACATCACCAGCACTGGCCTATCAGGCACTCAGCCACAAGTGACATCACAAACACAAACTGCAGCCACATCACCAGCACTGGCCTATCAGGCACTCAGCCACAAGTGACATCACAAACACAAACTGCAGCCACATCACCAGCACTGGCCTATCAGGCACTATGCCACAAGTGACAGCACAACCACAAACTGCAGCCATGTGACCAGCACCGGCCTATCAGGCACTGAGCCACAAGTGACATCACAAACACAAAATGCAGCCATGTCACCAGCACTGGCTTATCAGGCACTGAGCCACAAGTGACATCACAAACATAAACTCCACCCACATCACAAGCACTGGCCTATCAGGCATTCAGCCACAAGTGACATCACAAACACAAACTGCAGCCGCATCACCAGCACTGGCCTATCAGGCACTCAGCCACAAGTGACCTCACAAACAAAAACTCCACCCACATGACCAGTACTGGCCTATCAGGCACTGAGCCACAAGTGACATCACAACCACAAACTGCACCCACATCACCATGCACTGGCCTATTAGGGACTCAGCCACAAGTGACATCACAAACACAAACTGCACCCACATCACCAGCACTGGCCTATCAGGCACTCAGCCACAAGTGACATCACAAACACAAACTGCACCCACATCACCAGCACTGGCCTATCAGGCACTCAGCCACAAGTGACATCATAAACACAGACTGCACCCACAGGACCAGCACTGGCCTATCAGGCACTCAGCCACAAGTGACATCACAAACACAAACTGCACCCACAGGACCAGCACTGGCCTATCAGGCACTCAGCCACAAGTGACATCACAAACACAAACTGCACCCACATCACCAGCACTGGCCTATCAGGCACTGAGCCACAAGTGCCATCACAAACACAAACTGCAGCCACAGCACCAGCACTGGCCTATCAGGCACTGAGCCACAAGTGACATCACAACCACAAAGTGCAGTCACATCACCAGCACTGGCCTATCAGGCACTCAGCCACAAGTGACATCACAAATATAAACTCCACCCACATCACCAGCACTGGCCTATCAGGCACTGAGCCACAAGTGACATCACAAACAAAAACTGCAGCCACGTGACTAGCACTGGTCTACCAGGCACTGAGCCACAAGTGACATCACAAACACAAACTGCAGCCACATGACCAGCAGTGGCCTATCAGGCACTGAGCCACAAGTGACATCACAACCGCAAACTGCACCCACATCACCAGCACTGGCCTACCAGGCACTCAGCCACAAGTGACATCACAAACACAAACTGCAGCCACATCACCAGCACTGGCCTATCAGGCACTCAGCCACAAGTGACATCACAACCACAAACTGCACCCACAGGACCAGTACTGGCCTATCCGGCACTCAGCCACAAGTGACATCATAAACACAGACTGCACCCACAGGACCAGCACTGCCCTATCAGGCACTGAGCCACAAGTGACATCACAAACACAAACTCCACCCACATCACCAGCTCTGGCCTACCAGGCACTATGCCACAAGTGACATCACAAATATAAACTCCACCCACATCACCAGCTCTGGCCTATCAGGCACTGAGCCAGAAGTCACATCACAAAAACAAACTGCAGCCACATCACCAGCACAGGCCTATCAGGCACTGAGCCACAAGTGACATCACAAACACAAACTGCAGCCACATCACCAGCACTGGCCTATCAGCCACTCAGCCACAAGTGACATCACAAACACAAACTCCACCCACAGGACCAGCACTGGCCTATCACGCACTGAGCCAGAACAGGTTGGGGGTTGACCTGCTGGAAAGCAGCTCTGCTGAGAAGGACCTGGGAGTGCTGGTGGACACCAAGTTAAGTATGAGGCAGCAATGTGCCCTTGTGGCCAAGAAGGCCAATGGTATCCTGGGCTGCATCAGAAAGAGTGTTGCCAGCAGGTCGAGGGAGGTGATTCTCCCCCTCTACTCAGCCCTGGTGAGGCCACATCTAGAGTACTGCGTCCAGTTCTGGGCTCCCCAGTACAAGAGGGATGTGGCACTACTGGAGCAAGTCCAGCGAAGGGCCACAAAGATGATTAGGGGACTGGAGCATCTCTCTTATGAGGAAAGGCTGAGAGAGCTGGGCCTGTTTAGCTTGGAGAAGAGAAGGCTGAGAGGAGATCTTATCAATGTGTACAAGTATGTGAAGGGAGGGTGTCGAGAGGATGGGGCCAGACTCTTTTCAGTGGTGACGAGCGACAGGACGCGAGGCAATGGGCACAAACTGAAACACAGACACTTCCATCTTAACATGAGGAAAAACTTTTTCACTGTGAGGGTGACAGAGCACTGGAACAGGTTGCCCCGAGAGGTGGTGGAGTCTCCTTCTCTGGAGATATTCAAAATGCGCCTGGATGCAATCCTGTGCAATGTGCTCTAGGTGACCCTGCTTGAGCAGGGGGGTTGGACTAGATGATATCCAGAGGTCCCTTCCAACCTCAGTGATTCTGTGATTCTGTGAGCCACAAGTGACATCACAAACACAAACTGCACCCACATCACCAGCACTGGCCTATCAGCCACTCAGCCACAAGTGACATCACAAACACAAACTGCACCCACATCACCAGCACTGGCCTATCAGGCACTGAGCCACAAGTGACATCACAAACACAAAATGCAACCATGTCACCAGCACTGGCCTGTCAGGCACAGAGCCAAAAGTGACATCACAAACACAAACTGCAGCCACATCACCAGCACTGGCCTATCAGGCACTGAGCCACAAGTGACATCACAACCACAAACTGCACCCACATCACCAGCACTGGCCTATCAGCCACTCAGCCACAAGTGACATCACAACCACAAACTGCAGCCACATCACCAGCACTGGCCTATCAGGCACTCAGCCACAAGTGACATCACAACCACAAACTGCAGCCATGTGAACAGCACTGGCCTGTCAGGCACAGAGCCACAAGTGACATCACAACCACAAACTGCAGCCACATCACCAGCACTGGCCTATCAGGCACTCAGCCACAAGGGACATCACAACCACAAACTGCACCAACATCACCAGCACTGGCCTATCAGGCACTGAGCCAAAAGTGACATCACAACCACAAACTGCACCCACATCACCAGCACTGGCCTATCAGGCACTGAGCCACAAGTGACATCACAAACACAAACTGCAGCCACAGGACCAGCACCGCCCTATCAGGCACTCAGCCACAAGTGACATCACAACCACAAATTACACCCACAAGACCAGCACTGGCCTATCAGGCACTCAGCCACAAGTGACATCACAAACACAAACTGCACCCACATCACCAGCACTGGCCTATCAGGAACTGAGCCACAAGGGACATCACAACCACAAACTCCACCCACAGGACTAGTACGGGCCTATCCGTCACTCAGCCACAAATGACATCACAACCACAAACTGCAGCCACGTCACCAGCACTGGCCTATCAGGCAGTGAGCCACAAGTGACATCAGAACCACAAAATGCAGCCATGTGACCAGCACTGGCCTATCAGGCACTCAGCCACAAGTGACATCACAAACACAAACTGCAGCCACATCACCAGCACTGGCCTATCAGGCACTGAGCTGCAAGTGACATCACAAACACAAACTGGAAACATGTGACCAGCACTGGCCTATCAGGCACTGAGCCACAAGTGACATCACAAACACAAACTGCAGCCACATCACCAGCACTGGCCTATCAGGCACTGAGCCACAAGTGACATCACAAACACAAAATGCAGCCACAGGACCAGCCACTGGCCTATCAGCCGCTCAGCCACAATGACATCACAAACACAAACTGCAGCCACGTGACCAGCACTGGCCTATCAGGCACTGAGCCACAAGTGACTTCAGAAACACAAACTGCACCCACATCAGCAGCACTGGCCTATCAGGCACTGAGCCACAAGCGACCTCATAACTAAAAATTGCAGCCATGTGACAAGCATTGGCCTATCAGGCACTGAGCCACAAGTGACATCATAACCACAAACTCCACCCACAGGACCAGCACTGTCCTATCAGGCACTGAGCCACAAGTGACATCACAACCACAAATTCCACCCACAGGACCAGCAATGGCCTGTCAGGCACTGAGCCACAAATCACATCACAACCACAAAGTGCAGTTACATCACCAGCACTGGCCTATCAGGCACTGAGCCACAAGCGACCTCATAACTAAAAACTGCAGCCATGTGAACAGCACTGGCCTATCAGGCACTGAGCCACAAGTGACATCACAAACACAAACTGCACCCACATCACCAGCACTGGCCTATCAGGCACTGAGCCACAAGTGACATCACAAACACAAACTCCACCCACTGGACTAGTACTGGCCTATCAGGCACTGAGCCACAAGCGACCTCATAACTAAAAATTGCAGCCATGTGACAAGCATTGGCCTATCAGGCACTGAGCCACTAGTGACATCATAACCACAAACTCCACCCACAGGACCAGCACTGTCCTATCACGCACTGAGCCACAAGTGACATCACAAACACAAACTGCAGCCACATCACCAGCACTGGCCTATCAGGCACTGAGCCAGAAGTGACATCATAACTAAACACTGCAGCCATGTGACCAGCACTGGCCTATCAGGCACTCAGCCACAAGTGACATCACAACCACAAACTGCACCCACAGGACAAACACTGGCCTATCAGGCACTGAGCCAAAAGTGACATCACAACCACAAACTGCACACACAGGACAAACACTGGCCTATCAGGCACTCAGCCACAAGTGACATCACAACCACAAACTGCACCCACAGGACCAGCACTGGCCTATCAGGCACTGAGACACAAGTGACATCACAAACACAAAATGCACCCACATCACCAGCACTGGCCTATCAGCCACTGAGCCACAAGTGACATCACAACCACAAACTGCAGCCACATCACCAGCACTGGCCTATCAGGCACTGAGCCACAACTGACATCACAACCACAGACTGTACCCACAGGACCAGCACTGGCCTATGAGGCACTCAGCCACAAGTGACATCACAACCACAAACTGAACCCACATCACCAGCACTGGCCTATAAGGCACTGAGCCACAAGTGACATCACAAACACAAACTGCACCGACATGAACAGAACTGGCCTATCAGGCACTGAGCCACAAGTGACATCACCAACACAAACTGCAGCCATGTCACCAGCACTGGCTTATCAGGCACTGAGCCACAAGTGACATCACCACCACAAACTGCAGCCACATCACCAGCACTGGCCTATCAGGCACTCAGCCACAAGTGACATCACAAACACAAACTGCAGCCACAGGACTAGTACGGGCCTATCCGTCACTCAGCCACAAATGACATCACAACCACAAACTGCAGCCACATCACCAGCACTGGCCTATCAGGCACTGAGCCACAAGTGCCATCACAAACACAAACTGCAGCCACAGCACCAGCACTGGCCTATCAGGCACTGAGCCACAAGTGACATCACAAACACAAACTCCACCCACATCACAAGCACTGGCCTATCAGGCACTGAGCCACAAGTGACATCACAACCACAAACTGCACCCACATCACCAGCACTGGCCTATCAGGCACTGAGCCACAAGTGACATCATAACTAAAAACTGCAGCCATGTGACCAGCACTGGCCTATCAGGCACTGAGCCACAAATGACCTCACAACCACAAACTGCAGCCACAGCACCAGCACTGGCCTATCAGGCACTGAGCCACAAGTCACATCAGAACCACAAACTGCACCCACATCACCAGCACTGGCCTATCAGGCACTTAGCCACAAGTGACATCACAAACACAAACTCCACCCACAGGACCAGCACTGGCCTATCAGGCACTCAGCCACAAGTGACCTCATAACTAAAAACTGCAGCCATGTGACCAGCACTGCCCTATCAGGCACAGAGCCACAAGTGACATCACAACCACAAACTCCACCCACAGGACTAGTACGGGCCTATCCGTCACTCAGCCACAAATGACATCACAACCACAAACTGCAGCCACGTCACCAGCACTGGCCTATCAGGCAGTGAGCCACAAGTGACATCAGAACCACAAAATGCAGCCATGTGACCAGCACTGGCCTATCAGGCACTCAGCCACAAGTGACATCACAAACACAAACTGCAGCCACATCACCAGCACTGGCCTATCAGGCACTGAGCTGCAAGTGACATCACAAACACAAACTGGAAACATGTGACCAGCACTGGCCTATCAGGCACTGAGCCACAAGTGACATCACAAACACAAACTGCAGCCACATCACCAGCACTGGCCTATCAGGCACTGAGCCACAAGTGACATCACAAACACAAAATGCAGCCACAGGACCAGCCACTGGCCTATCAGCCGCTCAGCCACAATGACATCACAAACACAAACTGCAGCCACGTGACCAGCACTGGCCTATCAGGCACTGAGCCACAAGTGACTTCAGAAACACAAACTGCACCCACATCAGCAGCACTGGCCTATCAGGCACTGAGCCACAAGCGACCTCATAACTAAAAATTGCAGCCATGTGACAAGCATTGGCCTATCAGGCACTGAGCCACAAGTGACATCACAACCACAAATTCCACCCACAGGACCAGCAATGGCCTGTCAGGCACTGAGCCACAAATCACATCACAACCACAAAGTGCAGTTACATCACCAGCACTGGCCTATCAGGCACTGAGCCACAAGCGACCTCATAACTAAAAACTGCAGCCATGTGAACAGCACTGGCCTATCAGGCACTGAGCCACAAGTGACATCACAAACACAAACTGCACCCACATCACCAGCACTGGCCTATCAGGCACTCAGCCACAAGTGACATCACAAACACAAACTCCACCCACAGGACTAGTACTGGCCTATCAGGCACTGAGCCACAAGCGACCTCATAACTAAAAATTGCAGCCATGTGACAAGCATTGGCCTATCAGGCACTGAGCCACTAGTGACATCATAACCACAAACTCCACCCACAGGACCAGCACTGTCCTATCACGCACTGAGCCACAAGTGACATCACAAACACAAACTGCAGCCACATCACCAGCACTGGCCTATCAGGCACTCAGCCACAAGTGACATCATAACTAAACACTGCAGCCATGTGACCAGCACTGGCCTATCAGGCACTCAGCCACAAGTGACATCACAACCACAAACTGCACCCACAGGACAAACACTGGCCTATCAGGCACTGAGCCAAAAGTGACATCACAACCACAAACTGCACACACAGGACAAACACTGGCCTATCAGGCACTCAGCCACAAGTGACATCACAACCACAAACTGCACCCACAGGACCAGCACTGGCCTATCAGGCACTGAGACACAAGTGACATCACAAACACAAAATGCACCCACATCACCAGCACTGGCCTATCAGCCACTGAGCCACAAGTGACATCACAACCACAAACTGCAGCCACATCACCAGCACTGGCCTATCAGGCACTGAGCCACAACTGACATCACAACCACAGACTGTACCCACAGGACCAGCACTGGCCTATGAGGCACTCAGCCACAAGTGACATCACAACCACAAACTGCACCCACAGGACCAGCACTGGCCTATCAGCCACTCAGCCACAAGTGACATCACAAACACAAACTGCACCGACATGAACAGAACTGGCCTATCAGGCACTGAGCCACAAGTGACATCACCAACACAAACTGCAGCCATGTCACCAGCACTGGCTTATCAGGCACTGAGCCACAAGTGACATCACCACCACAAACTGCAGCCACATCACCAGCACTGGCCTATCAGGCACTCAGCCACAAGTGACATCACAAACACAAACTGCAGCCACAGGACTAGTACGGGCCTATCCGTCACTCAGCCACAAATGACATCACAACCACAAACTGCAGCCACATCACCAGCACTGGCCTATCAGGCACTGAGCCACAAGTGCCATCACAAACACAAACTGCAGCCACATGACCAGCACTGGCCTATCAGGCACTGAGCCACAAGTGACCTCATAACTAAAAACTGCAGCCATGTGACCAGCACTGGCCTATCAGGCACTCAGCCACAAGACACATCACAACCACAAACTGCACCCACATCACCAGCACTGGCCTATCAGGCACTGAGCCACAAGTGACATCATAACTAAAAACTGCAGCCATGTGACCAGCACTGGCCTATCAGGCACTGAGCCAGAAATGACCTCACAACCACAAACTGCAGCCACAGCACCAGCACTGGCCTATCAGGCACTGAGCCACAAGTCACATCAGAACCACAAACTGCACCCACATCACCAGCACTGGCCTATCAGGCACTCAGCCACAAGTGACATCACAAACACAAACTCCACCCACAGGACCAGCACTGGCCTATCAGGCACTCAGCCACAAGTGACCTCATAACTAAAAACTGCAGCCATGTGACCAGCACTGCCCTATCAGGCACAGAGCCACAAGTGACATCACAAACACAAACTGCACACACAGGACAAACACTGGCCTATCAGGCACTGAGCCACAAGTGACATCACAACCACAAACTGCACCCACATCACCAGCACTGGCCTATCAGGCACTCAGCCACAAGTGACATCACAAACACAAACTGCAGCCACATCACCAGCACTGGCCTATCAGGCACTGAGCCACAAGGGACATCACAACCACAAACTGGAAACATGTGACCAGCACTGGCCTATCAGGCACTGAGCCACAAGTGACATCACAAACACAAACTGCACCCACATCACCAGCACTGGCCTATCAGGCACTGAGCCACAAGTGACATCACAAACAAAAACTCCACCCACATGACCAGCACTGGCCTATCAGGCACTGAGCCACAAGTGACATCACCAACACAAACTGCAGCCATGTCACCAGCACTGGCTTATCAGGCACTGAGCCACAAGTGACATCACAAACACAAACTGCAGCCACATGACCAGCACTGGCCTATCAGGCACTCAGCCACAAGTGACATCACAACCACAAACTGCAGCCACATCACCAGCACTGGCCTATCAGGCACTCAGCCACAAGTGACATCACAAACACAAACTGCAGCCACATCACCAGCACTGGCCTATCAGGCACTGAGCTGCAAGTGACATCACAAACACAAACTGGAAACATGTGACCAGCACTGGCCTATCAGGCACTGAGCCACAAGTGACATCACAAACACAAACTGCAGCCACATCACCAGCACTGGCCTATCAGGCACTGAGCCACAAGTGACATCACAAACACAAAATGCAGCCACAGGACCAGCCACTGGCCTATCAGCCGCTCAGCCACAATGACATCACAAACACAAACTGCAGCCACGTGACCAGCACTGGCCTATCAGGCACTGAGCCACAAGTGACTTCAGAAACACAAACTGCACCCACATCAGCAGCACTGGCCTATCAGGCACTGAGCCACAAGCGACCTCATAACTAAAAATTGCAGCCATGTGACAAGCATTGGCCTATCAGGCACTGAGCCACAAGTGACATCATAACCACAAACTCCACCCACAGGACCAGCACTGTCCTATCAGGCACTGAGCCACAAGTGACATCAAAACCACAAATTCCACCCACAGGACCAGCAATGGCCTGTCAGGCACTGAGCCACAAATCACATCACAACCACAAAGTGCAGTTACATCACCAGCACTGGCCTATCAGGCACTGAGCCACAAGCGACCTCATAACTAAAAACTGCAGCCATGTGAACAGCACTGGCCTATCAGGCACTGAGCCACAAGTGACATCACAAACACAAACTGCACCCACATCACCAGCACTGGCCTATCAGGCACTCAGCCACAAGTGACATCACAAACACAAACTCCACCCACAGGACCAGCACTGGCCTATCACGCACTGAGCCACAAGTGACATCACAAACACAAACTGCAGCCACATCACCAGCACTGGCCTATCAGGCACTGAGCCAGAAGTGACATCATAACTAAAAACTGCAGCCATGTGACCAGCACTGGCCTATCAGGCACTGCGCCACAAGTGACATCACAACCACAAACTCCACCCACATCACCAGCTCTGGCCTATCAGGCACTCAGCCACAAGTGACATCACAACCACAAACTGCAGCCACAGCACCAGCACTGGCCTATCAGGCACTGAGCCACAAGTGACATCACAAACACAAACTGCACACACAGGACAAACACTGGCCTATCAGGCACTGAGCCACAAGTGACCTCATAACTACAAACTGCAGCCACATGACCAGCACTGGCCTATCAGGCACTCAGCCACAAGTGACCTCATAACTAAAAACTACAGCCATGTGACCAGCACTGGCCTATCAGGCACTGAGCCACAAGTGACATCACAAACACAAACTGCAGCCACAGGACCAGCACTGGCCTATCAGGCAGTGAGCCAAAAGTGACATCACAAACACAAACTGCACACACAGGACAAACACTGGCCTATCAGGCACTCAGCCACAAGTGACATCACAAATATAAACTCCACCCACAGGACCAGCACGGGCCTATCAGGCACTATGCCACAAGTGACATCACAACCACAAACTGCACCCACAGGACCAGCACTGGCCTATCAGGCACTCAGCCACAAGTGACATCACAAACACAAACTGCAGCCACATCACCAGCACTGGCCTATCAGGCACTGAGCCACAAGTGACATCACAACCACGTACTGCAGCCACGTCACCAGCACTGGCCTATCAGGCACTGAGCCAGAAGTGACATCATAACTAAAAACTGCAGCCATGTGACCAGCACTGGCCTATCAGGCACTGAGCCACAAGTGACATCACTACCACAAACTGCAGCCACATCACCAGCACTGGCCTATCAGGCACTCAGCCACAAGTGACATCACAAACACAAACTCCACCCACATCACCAGCACTGGCCTATCACGCACTGAGCCTCAAGTGACATCACAAACACAAACTGCAGCCACATCACCAGCACTGGCCTATCAGGCACGGAGCCACAAGTGACATCACAACCACAAACTCCACCCACATCACCAGCTCTGGCCTATCAGGCACTGAGCCACAAGGGACATCACAAACACAAACTGCAGCCACATCACCAGCACTGGCCTATCAGGCACTGAGCCAAAAGTGACCTCATAACTAAAAACTACAGCCATGTGACCAGCACTGGCCTCTCAGGCACTGAGCCACAAGTGACATCACAAACACAAACTCCACCCAAAGGACAAACACTGGCCTATCAGGCACTGAGCCACAAGTGACATCACAACCACAAACTGCACACACAGGACAAACACTGGCCTATCAGGCACTCAGCCACAAGTGACATCACAACCACAAACTGCACCCACAGGACCAGCACTGGCCTATCAGGCACTGAGCCACAAGTGACATCACAAACACAAACTGCACCCACATCACCAGCACTGGCCTATCAGGCACTCAGCCACAAGTGACATCACAAACACAAACTGCACCCACATCACCAGCACTGGCCTATCAGGCACTGAGCCACAAGTGACCTCATAAATACAAACTGCAGGCACAGGACCAGCACCGGCCTATCAGGCACTGAGCCACAAGTGACATCACAAACACAAACTGCAGCCACATCACCAGCACTGGCCTATCAGGCACTGAGCCACAAGTGACATCACAACCACAAACTGCAGCCATGTGACCAGCACTGGCCTATCAGGCACTGAGCCACAAGTGACATCACAAACACAAACTCCACCCACATCACCAGCACTGGCCTATCAGGAACTGAGCCACAAGTGACATCACAACCACAAACTCCACCCACATCACCAGCACTGGCCTATCAGGCACTGAGTCACAAGTGACATCACAAACACAAACTGCACCCACATCACCAGCACTGGCCTATCAGCCACTGAGCCACAAGTGACATCACAAAAACAAACTCCACCCACAGGACCAGCACTGGCCTATCAGGCACTGAGCCACAAGTGGCCTCACAAACACAAACTGCAGCCACATCACCAGCACTGGCCTATCAGGCACTCAGCCACAAGTGACATCACAAACACAAACTGCAGCCACAGCACCAGCACTGGCCTATCAGGCACTGAGCCACAAGTGACATCACAAACACAAACTCCACCCACATCACCAGCACTGGCCTATCAGGCACTCAGCCACAAGTGACCTCATAACTAAAAACTGCAGCCATGTGACCAGCACTGTCCTATCAGGCATTCAGCCACAAGTGACCTCACAACCACAAGCTGCAGCCACATCCCCAGCACTGGCCTATCAGGCACTCAGCCACAAGTGACATCACAAACACAAACTGCAGCCACATCACCAGCACTGGCCTATTAGGCACTCAGCCACAAGTGACATCACAACCACAAACTGCAGCCACAGGACCAGCACTGGCCTATCAGGCACTGAGCCACAAGTGACATCACAACCACAAACTGCAGCCACGTCACCAGCACTGGCCTATCAGGCACTGAGCCAGAAGTGACATCATAACTAAAAACTGCAGCCACATCACCAGCACTGGCCTATCAGGCACTCAGCCACAAGTGACATCACAAACACAAACTGCAGCCACATCACCAGCACTGGCCTATCAGGCACTCAGCCACAAGTGACATCACAAACACAAACTCCACCCACATGACCAGCACTGGCCTATCAGGCACTCAGCCACAAGTGACATCACAAACACAAACTGCAGTCATGTGACCAGCACTGGCCTATCAGGCACTGAGCCTCAAGTGACATCACAAACACAAACTCCACCCACATCACCAGCACTGGCCTATCAGGCACTCAGCCACAAGTGACATCACAAACACAAACTGCAGTCATGTGACCAGCACTGGCCTATCAGGCACTGAGCCACAAGTGACATCACAACCACAAACTGCACCCACATCACCAGCACTGGCCTATCAGGCACTGAGCCACAAGTGACATCACAACCACAAACTGCAGCCACAGCACCAGCACTGGCCTATCAGGAACTGAGCTGCAAGTGACATCACAAACACAAACTGGAAACATGTGACCAGCACTGGCCTATCAGGCACTGAGCCACAAGTGACATCACAAACACAAACTGCAGCCACATCACCAGCACTGGCCTATCAGGCACTGAGCCACAAGTGACATCACAAACACAAAATGCAGCCACAGGACCAGCCACTGGCCTATCAGCCGCTCAGCCACAATGACATCACAAACACAAACTGCAGCCACGTGACCAGCACTGGCCTATCAGGCACTGAGCCACAAGTGACTTCAGAAACACAAACTGCACCCACATCAGCAGCACTGGCCTATCAGGCACTGAGCCACAAGCGACCTCATAACTAAAAATTGCAGCCATGTGACAAGCATTGGCCTATCAGGCACTGAGCCACAAGTGACATCACAACCACAAATTCCACCCACAGGACCAGCAATGGCCTGTCAGGCACTGAGCCACAAATCACATCACAACCACAAAGTGCAGTTACATCACCAGCACTGGCCTATCAGGCACTGAGCCACAAGCGACCTCATAACTAAAAACTGCAGCCATGTGAACAGCACTGGCCTATCAGGCACTGAGCCACAAGTGACATCACAAACACAAACTGCACCCACATCACCAGCACTGGCCTATCAGGCACTCAGCCACAAGTGACATCACAAACACAAACTCCACCCACAGGACTAGTACTGGCCTATCAGGCACTGAGCCACAAGCGACCTCATAACTAAAAATTGCAGCCATGTGACAAGCATTGGCCTATCAGGCACTGAGCCACTAGTGACATCATAACCACAAACTCCACCCACAGGACCAGCACTGTCCTATCACGCACTGAGCCACAAGTGACATCACAAACACAAACTGCAGCCACATCACCAGCACTGGCCTATCAGGCACTGAGCCAGAAGTGACATCATAACTAAACACTGCAGCCATGTGACCAGCACTGGCCTATCAGGCACTCAGCCACAAGTGACATCACAACCACAAACTGCACCCACAGGACAAACACTGGCCTATCAGGCACTGAGCCAAAAGTGACATCACAACCACAAACTGCACACACAGGACAAACACTGGCCTATCAGGCACTCAGCCACAAGTGACATCACAACCACAAACTGCACCCACAGGACCAGCACTGGCCTATCAGGCACTGAGACACAAGTGACATCACAAACACAAAATGCACCCACATCACCAGCACTGGCCTATCAGCCACTGAGCCACAAGTGACATCACAACCACAAACTGCAGCCACATCACCAGCACTGGCCTATCAGGCACTGAGCCACAACTGACATCACAACCACAGACTGTACCCACAGGACCAGCACTGGCCTATGAGGCACTCAGCCACAAGTGACATCACAACCACAAACTGCACCCACAGGACCAGCACTGGCCTATCAGCCACTCAGCCACAAGTGACATCACAAACACAAACTGCACCGACATGAACAGAACTGGCCTATCAGGCACTGAGCCACAAGTGACATCACCAACACAAACTGCAGCCATGTCACCAGCACTGGCTTATCAGGCACTGAGCCACAAGTGACATCACCACCACAAACTGCAGCCACATCACCAGCACTGGCCTATCAGGCACTCAGCCACAAGTGACATCACAAACACAAACTGCAGCCACAGGACTAGTACGGGCCTATCCGTCACTCAGCCACAAATGACATCACAACCACAAACTGCAGCCACATCACCAGCACTGGCCTATCAGGCACTGAGCCACAAGTGCCATCACAAACACAAACTGCAGCCACATGACCAGCACTGGCCTATCAGGCACTGAGCCACAAGTGACCTCATAACTAAAAACTGCAGCCATGTGACCAGCACTGGCCTATC
Source organism: Apteryx mantelli (assembly GCF_036417845.1). NCBI lineage: Eukaryota > Metazoa > Chordata > Aves > Apterygiformes > Apterygidae > Apteryx > Apteryx mantelli. Next base: position 581,904 of record NC_089999.1, read on the forward strand.
AGGCACTCAGCCACAAGACACATCACAACCACAAACTGCACCCACATCACCAGCACTGGCCTATCAGGCACTGAGCCACAAGTGACATCATAACTAAAAACTGCAGCCATGTGACCAGCACTGGCCTATCAGGCACTGAGCCAGAAATGACCTCACAACCACAAACTGCAGCCACAGCACCAGCACTGGCCTATCAGGCACTGAGCCACAAGTCACATCAGAACCACAAACTGCACCCACATCACCAGCACTGGCCTATCAGGCACTCAGCCACAAGTGACATCACAAACACAAACTCCACCCACAGGACCAGCACTGGCCTATCAGGCACTCAGCCACAAGTGACCTCATAACTAAAAACTGCAGCCATGTGACCAGCACTGCCCTATCAGGCACAGAGCCACAAGTGACATCACAAACACAAACTGCACACACAGGACAAACACTGGCCTATCAGGCACTGAGCCACAAGTGACATCACAACCACAAACTGCACCCACATCACCAGCACTGGCCTATCAGGCACTCAGCCACAAGTGACATCACAAACACAAACTGCAGCCACATCACCAGCACTGGCCTATCAGGCACTGAGCCACAAGGGACATCACAACCACAAACTGGAAACATGTGACCAGCACTGGCCTATCAGGCACTGAGCCACAAGTGACATCACAAACACAAACTGCACCCACATCACCAGCACTGGCCTATCAGGCACTGAGCCACAAGTGACATCACAAACAAAAACTCCACCCACATGACCAGCACTGGCCTATCAGGCACTGAGCCACAAGTGACATCACCAACACAAACTGCAGCCATGTCACCAGCACTGGCTTATCAGGCACTGAGCCACAAGTGACATCACAAACACAAACTGCAGCCACATGACCAGCACTGGCCTATCAGGCACTCAGCCACAAGTGACATCACAACCACAAACTGCAGCCACATCACCAGCACTGGCCTATCAGGCACTCAGCCACAAGTGACATCACAAACACAAACTGCAGCCACATCACCAGCACTGGCCTATCAGGCACTGAGCTGCAAGTGACATCACAAACACAAACTGGAAACATGTGACCAGCACTGGCCTATCAGGCACTGAGCCACAAGTGACATCACAAACACAAACTGCAGCCACATCACCAGCACTGGCCTATCAGGCACTGAGCCACAAGTGACATCACAAACACAAAATGCAGCCACAGGACCAGCCACTGGCCTATCAGCCGCTCAGCCACAATGACATCACAAACACAAACTGCAGCCACGTGACCAGCACTGGCCTATCAGGCACTGAGCCACAAGTGACTTCAGAAACACAAACTGCACCCACATCAGCAGCACTGGCCTATCAGGCACTGAGCCACAAGCGACCTCATAACTAAAAATTGCAGCCATGTGACAAGCATTGGCCTATCAGGCACTGAGCCACAAGTGACATCATAACCACAAACTCCACCCACAGGACCAGCACTGTCCTATCAGGCACTGAGCCACAAGTGACATCAAAACCACAAATTCCACCCACAGGACCAGCAATGGCCTGTCAGGCACTGAGCCACAAATCACATCACAACCACAAAGTGCAGTTACATCACCAGCACTGGCCTATCAGGCACTGAGCCACAAGCGACCTCATAACTAAAAACTGCAGCCATGTGAACAGCACTGGCCTATCAGGCACTGAGCCACAAGTGACATCACAAACACAAACTGCACCCACATCACCAGCACTGGCCTATCAGGCACTCAGCCACAAGTGACATCACAAACACAAACTCCACCCACAGGACCAGCACTGGCCTATCACGCACTGAGCCACAAGTGACATCACAAACACAAACTGCAGCCACATCACCAGCACTGGCCTATCAGGCACTGAGCCAGAAGTGACATCATAACTAAAAACTGCAGCCATGTGACCAGCACTGGCCTATCAGGCACTGCGCCACAAGTGACATCACAACCACAAACTCCACCCACATCACCAGCTCTGGCCTATCAGGCACTCAGCCACAAGTGACATCACAACCACAAACTGCAGCCACAGCACCAGCACTGGCCTATCAGGCACTGAGCCACAAGTGACATCACAAACACAAACTGCACACACAGGACAAACACTGGCCTATCAGGCACTGAGCCACAAGTGACCTCATAACTACAAACTGCAGCCACATGACCAGCACTGGCCTATCAGGCACTGAGCCACAAGTGACCTCATAACTAAAAACTACAGCCATGTGACCAGCACTGGCCTATCAGGCACTGAGCCACAAGTGACATCACAAACACAAACTGCAGCCACAGGACCAGCACTGGCCTATCAGGCAGTGAGCCAAAAGTGACATCACAAACACAAACTGCACACACAGGACAAACACTGGCCTATCAGGCACTCAGCCACAAGTGACATCACAAATATAAACTCCACCCACAGGACCAGCACGGGCCTATCAGGCACTATGCCACAAGTGACATCACAACCACAAACTGCACCCACAGGACCAGCACTGGCCTATCAGGCACTCAGCCACAAGTGACATCACAAACACAAACTGCAGCCACATCACCAGCACTGGCCTATCAGGCACTGAGCCACAAGTGACATCACAACCACGTACTGCAGCCACGTCACCAGCACTGGCCTATCAGGCACTGAGCCAGAAGTGACATCATAACTAAAAACTGCAGCCATGTGACCAGCACTGGCCTATCAGGCACTGAGCCACAAGTGACATCACTACCACAAACTGCAGCCACATCACCAGCACTGGCCTATCAGGCACTCAGCCACAAGTGACATCACAAACACAAACTCCACCCACATCACCAGCACTGGCCTATCACGCACTGAGCCTCAAGTGACATCACAAACACAAACTGCAGCCACATCACCAGCACTGGCCTATCAGGCACGGAGCCACAAGTGACATCACAACCACAAACTCCACCCACATCACCAGCTCTGGCCTATCAGGCACTGAGCCACAAGGGACATCACAAACACAAACTGCAGCCACATCACCAGCACTGGCCTATCAGGCACTGAGCCAAAAGTGACCTCATAACTAAAAACTACAGCCATGTGACCAGCACTGGCCTCTCAGGCACTGAGCCACAAGTGACATCACAAACACAAACTCCACCCAAAGGACAAACACTGGCCTATCAGGCACTGAGCCACAAGTGACATCACAACCACAAACTGCACACACAGGACAAACACTGGCCTATCAGGCACTCAGCCACAAGTGACATCACAACCACAAACTGCACCCACAGGACCAGCACTGGCCTATCAGGCACTGAGCCACAAGTGACATCACAAACACAAACTGCACCCACATCACCAGCACTGGCCTATCAGGCACTCAGCCACAAGTGACATCACAAACACAAACTGCACCCACATCACCAGCACTGGCCTATCAGGCACTGAGCCACAAGTGACCTCATAAATACAAACTGCAGGCACAGGACCAGCACCGGCCTATCAGGCACTGAGCCACAAGTGACATCACAAACACAAACTGCAGCCACATCACCAGCACTGGCCTATCAGGCACTGAGCCACAAGTGACATCACAACCACAAACTGCAGCCATGTGACCAGCACTGGCCTATCAGGCACTGAGCCACAAGTGACATCACAAACACAAACTCCACCCACATCACCAGCACTGGCCTATCAGGAACTGAGCCACAAGTGACATCACAACCACAAACTCCACCCACATCACCAGCACTGGCCTATCAGGCACTGAGTCACAAGTGACATCACAAACACAAACTGCACCCACATCACCAGCACTGGCCTATCAGCCACTGAGCCACAAGTGACATCACAAAAACAAACTCCACCCACAGGACCAGCACTGGCCTATCAGGCACTGAGCCACAAGTGGCCTCACAAACACAAACTGCAGCCACATCACCAGCACTGGCCTATCAGGCACTCAGCCACAAGTGACATCACAAACACAAACTGCAGCCACAGCACCAGCACTGGCCTATCAGGCACTGAGCCACAAGTGACATCACAAACACAAACTCCACCCACATCACCAGCACTGGCCTATCAGGCACTCAGCCACAAGTGACCTCATAACTAAAAACTGCAGCCATGTGACCAGCACTGTCCTATCAGGCATTCAGCCACAAGTGACCTCACAACCACAAGCTGCAGCCACATCCCCAGCACTGGCCTATCAGGCACTCAGCCACAAGTGACATCACAAACACAAACTGCAGCCACATCACCAGCACTGGCCTATTAGGCACTCAGCCACAAGTGACATCACAACCACAAACTGCAGCCACAGGACCAGCACTGGCCTATCAGGCACTGAGCCACAAGTGACATCACAACCACAAACTGCAGCCACGTCACCAGCACTGGCCTATCAGGCACTGAGCCAGAAGTGACATCATAACTAAAAACTGCAGCCACATCACCAGCACTGGCCTATCAGGCACTCAGCCACAAGTGACATCACAAACACAAACTGCAGCCACATCACCAGCACTGGCCTATCAGGCACTCAGCCACAAGTGACATCACAAACACAAACTCCACCCACATGACCAGCACTGGCCTATCACGCACTGAGCCTCAAGTGACATCACAAACACAAACTCCACCCACATCACCAGCACTGGCCTATCAGGCACTCAGCCACAAGTGACATCACAAACACAAACTGCAGTCATGTGACCAGCACTGGCCTATCAGGCACTGAGCCACAAGTGACATCACAACCACAAACTGCACCCACATCACCAGCACTGGCCTATCAGGCACTGAGCCACAAGTGACATCACAACCACAAACTGCAGCCACAGCACCAGCACTGGCCTATCAGCCACTGAGCCACAAGTGACATCACAAACACAAACTGCACACACAGGACAAACACTGGCCTATCAGGCACTGAGCCACAAGTGACCATATAACTAAAAACTACAGCCATGTGACCAGCACTGGCCTATCAGGCACTGAGCCACAAGTGACATCACAAACACAAACTCCACCCACATCACAAGTACTGGCCTATCAGGCACTGAGCAACAAGTGACATCACAATCACAAACTGCAGCCACATCACCAGCACTGCCCTGTCAGGCACTGAGCCACAAGTGACATCACAAACACAAACTGCACCCACGTCACCAGCACTGGCCTATCAGGCACTCAGTCACAAGCGACATCACAAATATAAACTCCACCCACATCACCAGCACTGGCCTATCAGGCACTGAGCCACAAGTGACATCACAACCACATACTGCAGCCACGTCACCAGCACTGGCCTATCAGGCACTGAGCCAGAAGTGACATCATAACTAAAAACTGCAGCCATGTGACCAGCACTGGCCTATCAGGCACTGAGCCACAAGTGACATCACAACCACAAACTGCACCCACAGGACAAACACTGGCCTATCAGGCACTGAGCCACAAGTGACATCACAAACACAAACTGCACACACAGGACAAACACTGGCCTATCAGGCACTGAGCCACAAGTGACATCACAACCACAAACTCCACCCACATCACCAGCACTGGCCTATCAGGCACTCAGCCACAAGTGACATCACAAACACAAACTGCAGCCACATCACCAGCACTGGCCTATCAGGCACTGAGCCTCAAGTGACATCACAACCACAAACTCCACCCACATCACCAGCACTGGCCTATCAGGCACTGAGCAACAAGCGACCTCATAACTACAAACTGCAGGCACATCACCAGCACTGGCCTATCAGCCACTCAGCCACAAGTGACATCACAAATATAAACTCCACCCACATCACCAGCACTGGCCTATCAGGCACTCAGCCACAAGTGACATCACAACCACGTACTGCAGCCACGTCACCAGCACTGGCCTATCAGGCACTCAGCCACAAGTGACATCACAAACACAAACTCCACCCACAGGACCAGCACTGGCCTATCACGCACTGAGCCTCAAGTGACATCACAAACACAAACTGCACCCACATCACCAGCACTGGCCTATCAGGCACGGAGCCACAAGTGACATCACAACCACAAACTCCACCCACATCACCAGCTCTGGCCTATCAGGCACTCAGCCACAAGTGACATCACAACCACAAACTCCACCCACATGACCAGCTCTGGCCTATCAGGCACTGAGCCACAAGTGACCTCATAACTAAAAACTACAGCCATGTGACCAGCACTGGCCTATCAGGCACTGAGCCACAAGTGACATCACAACCACAAACTGCAGCCACAGGACAAACACTGGCCTATCAGGCACAGAGCCACAAGTGACATCACAACCACAAACTGCACACACAGGACAAACACTGGCCTATCAGGCACTCAGCCACAAGTGACATCACAACCACAAACTGCACCCACAGGACCAGCACTGGCCTATCAGGCACTGAGACACAAGTGACATCACAAACACAAAATGCACCCACATCACCAGCACTGGCCTATCAGGCACTGAGCCACAAGTGACATCACAAACACAAACTGCAGCCACATCACCAGCACTGGCCTATCAGGCACTCAGCCACAAGTGACATCACAAACACAAACTGCACCAACATCACCAGCACTGGCCTATCAGGCACTGAGCCACAAGTGACATCACAACCACAAACTGCACCCACAGCACCAGCACTGGCCTATCAGGCACTGAGCCACAAGTGACATCACAAACACAAACTCCACCCACAGGACCAGCACTGGCCTATCAGGCACTCAGCCACAAGTGACATCACAACCACAAACTCCACCCACATCACCAGCACTGGCCTATCAGGCACTGAGCCACAAGTGACCTCATAACTACAAACTGCAGGCACAGGACCAGCACCGGCCTATCAGGCACTGAGCCACAAGTGACATCACAAACACAAACTGCACCCACATCACCAGCACTGGCCTATCAGGCACTGAGCCACAAGTGACATCACAACCACAAACTGCAGCCATGTGACCAGCACTGGCCTATCAGGCACTGAGCCACAAGTGACCTCACAAACACAAACTGCAGCCACATCACCAGCACTGGCCTATCAGGAACTGAGCCACAAGTGACATCACAACCACAAACTCCACCCACATCACCAGCACTGGCCTATCAGGCACTGAGTCACAAGTGACATCACAAACACAAACTGCACCCACATCACCAGCACTGGCCTATCAGGCACTGAGCCACAAGTGACATCACAAACACAAACTCCACCCACAGGACCAGCACTGGCCTATCCGTCACTCAGCCACAAGTGACATCACAAACACAAACTGCACCCACATCACCAGCACTGGCCTAGCAGGCACTCAGCCACAAGGGACCTCATAACTAAAAACTGCAGCCATGTGACCAGCACTGTCCTATCAGGCATTCAGCCACAAGTGACCTCACAACCACAAGCTGCAGCCACATCACCAGCACTGGCCTATCAGGCACTCAGCCACAAGTGACATCACAAACACAAACTGCAGCCACATCACCAGCACTGGCCTATCAGGCACTGAGCCACAAGTGACATCACAACCACAAACTGCAGCCACATCACCAGCACTGGCCTATCAGGCACTGAGCCACAAGTGACATCACAAACACAAACTGCAGCCACATCACCAGCACTGGCCTATCAGGCACTCAGCCACAAGTGACATCACAAACACAAACTCCACCCACATGACCAGCACTGGCCTATCACGCACTGAGCCTCAAGTGACATCACAAACACAAACTGCACCCACATCACCAGCACTGGCCTATCAGGCACTGAGCCAGAAGTGACCTCATAACTAAAAACTACAGCCATGTGACCAGCACTGGCCTATCAGGCACTGAGCCACAAGTCACATCACAACCACAAACTGCACCAACATCATCAGCACTGGCCTATCAGGCACTGAGCCAAAAGTGACATCACAAACACAAACTGCACACACAGGACAAACACTGGCCTATCAGGCACTCAGCCACAAGTGACATCACAACCACAAACTGCACCCACAGGACCAGCACTGGCCTATCAGGCACTGAGCCACAAGTGACATCACAAACACAAACTCCACCCACATCACAAGTACTGGCCTATCAGGCACTGAGCCACAAGTGACATCACAAACACAAACTGCAGCCACATCACCAGCACTGCCCTGTCAGGCACTGAGCCACAAGTGACATCACAAACACAAACTGCACCCACGTCACCAGCACTGGCCTATCAGGCACTCAGCCACAAGTGACATCACAAATATAAACTCCACCCACATCACCAGCACTGGCCTATCAGGCACTGAGCCACAAGTGACATCACAACCACAAACTGCACCCACAGGACAAACACTGGCTATCAGGCACTGAGCCACAAGTGACATCACAAACACAAACTGCACACACAGGACAAACACTGGCCTATCAGGCACTGAGCCACAAGTGACATCACAACCACAAACTCCACCCACATCACCAGCACTGGCCTATCAGGCACTCAGCCACAAGTGACATCACAAACACAAACTGCAGCCACATCACCAGCACTGGCCTATCAGGCACTGAGCCACAAGTGACATCACAACCACAAACTGCAGCCACAGCACCAGCACTGGCCTATCAGGCACTGAGCCACAAGTGACATCACAACCACAAACTCCACCCACATCACCAGCACTGGCCTATCAGGCACTGAGCCACAAGCGACCTCATAACTACAAACTGCAGGCACAGGACCAGCACCGGCCTATCAGGCACTGAGCCACAAGTGACATCACAAACACAAACTGCACCCACAGGACCAGCACTGGCCTATCAGGCACTGAGCCACAAGTGACATCACAAACACAAACTGCACCAACATCACCAGCACTGGCCTATCAGGCACTGAGCCACAAGTGACATCACAACCACAAACTGCACCCACATCACCAGCACTGGCCTATCAGGCACTGAGCCACAAGTGACATCATAACTAAAAACTGCAGCCATGTGACCAGCACTGGCCTATCAGGCACTGAGCCACAAATGACCTCACAACCACAAACTGCAGCCACAGCACCAGCACTGGCCTATCAGGCACTGAGCCACAAGTCACATCAAAACCACAAACTGCACCCACATCACCAGCACTGGCCTATCAGGCACTTAGCCACAAGTGACATCACAAACACAAACTCCACCCACAGGACCAGCACTGGCCTATCAGGCACTGAGCCACAAGTGACCTCATAACTAAAAACTGCAGCCATGTGACCAGCACTGGCCTATCAGGCACTGAGCCACAAGTGACATCACAAACACAAACTGCACACACAGGACAAACACTGGCCTATCAGGCACTGAGCCACAAGTGACATCACAACCACAAAGTGCACCCACATCACCAGCACTGGCCTATCAGGCACTCAGCCACAAGTGACATCACAAACACAAACTGCACCCACATCACCAGCACTGGCCTATCAGGCACTGAGCTGCAAGTGACATCACAAACACAAACTGCAGCCACGTGACCAGCACTGGCCTATCAGGCACTGAGCCACAAGTGCCATCACAAACACAAACTGCAGCCACAGCACCAGCACTGGCCTATCAGGCACTCAGCCACAAGTGACATCACAAACACAAACTCCACCCACAGGACCAGCACTGGCCTATCACGCACTGAGCCTCAAGTGACATCACAAACACAAACTGCAGCTACATCACCAGCACTGGCCTATCAGGCACTGAGCCACAAGTGACATCACAACCAAAAATGCAGCCATGTGACCAGCACTGGCCTATCAGGCACTGAGCCACAAATGACATCACAACCACAAACTCCACCCACATCACCAGCACTGGCCTATCAGGCACTGAGCCACAAGTGACATCACAACCACAAACTGCAGCCACATCACCAGCACTGGCCTATCAGCCACTGAGCCACAAGTGACATCACAAACACAAACTGCACACACAGGACAAACACTGGCCTATCAGGCACTGAGCCACAAGTGACCTCATAACTACAAACTGCAGCCACATGACCAGCACTGGCCTATCAGGCACTGAGCCACAAGTGACCTCATAACTAAAAACTACAGCCATGTGACCAGCACTGGCCTATCAGGCACTGAGCCACAAGTGACATCACAACCACAAACTGCACCAACATCACCAGCACTGGCCTATCAGGCACTGAGCCAAAAGTGACATCACAAACACAAACTGCACACACAGGACAAACACTGGCCTATCAGGCACTCAGCCACAAGTGACATCACAACCACAAACTGCACCCACAGGACCAGCACTGGCCTATCAGGCACTGAGCCACAAGTGACATCACAAACACAAACTCCACCCACATCACAAGTACTGGCCTATCAGGCACTGAGCCACAAGTGACATCACAACCACAAACTGCAGCCACATCACCAGCACTGCCCTGTCAGGCACTGAGCCACAAGTGACATCACAACCACATACTGCAGCCACGTCACCAGCACTGGCCTATCAGGCACTGAGCCAGAAGTGACATCATAACTAAAAACTGCAGCCATGTGACCAGCACTGGCCTATCAGGCACTGAGCCACAAGTGACATCACAACCACAAACTGCACCCACAGGACAAACACTGGCCTATCAGGCACTGAGCCACAAGTGACATCACAACCACAAACTGCACACACAGGACAAACACTGGCCTATCAGGCACTGAGCCACAAGTGAAATCACAACCACAAACTGCACCCACATCACCAGCACTGGCCTATCAGGCACTCAGCCACAAGTGACATCACAAACACAAACTGCAGCCACATCACCAGCACTGGCCTATCAGGCACTGAGCCACAAGTGACATCACAAACACAAACTGCAGCCATGTGACCAGCACTGGCCTATCAGGCACTGAGCCACAAGTGACATCACAAACACAAACTCCACCCACATCACCAGCACTGGCCTATCAGGCACTCAGCCACAAGTGACATCACAACCACAAACTCCACCCACATCACCAGCACTGGCCTATCAGGCACTGAGCCACAAGTGACATCACAAACACAAACTGCACCCACATCACCAGCACTGGCCTATCAGCCACTGAGCCACAAGTGACATCACAAACACAAACTCCACCCACGTGACCAGCACTGGCCTATCAGGCACTGAGCCACAAGTGATATCACAAACACAAACTGCAGCCACACCACCAGCACTGGCCTATCAGGCAGTGAGACACAAGTGACATCACAAACACAAACTGCACACACAGGACCAGCACTGGCCTATCACGCACTGAGCAAGAAGTCACATCACAAACACAAACTCCACCCACATCACCAGCACTGGCCTAGCAGGCACTGAGCCACAACTGACCTCACAACCACAAACAGCAGCCATGGGCCTAGCACTGTCCTATCAGGCATTCAGCCACAAGTGACCTCACAACCACAAGCTGCAGCCACATCACCAGCACTGGCCTATCAGGCACTCAGCCACAAGTGACATCACAACCACAAACTGCAGCCATGTGACCAGCACTGGCCTATCAGGCACTCAGCCACAAGTGACATCACAAACACAAACTGCAGCCATGTGACCAGCACTGGCATATCAGGCACTGAGCCACAAATGACATCACAACCACAAACTGCAGCCATGTGACCAGCACTGGCCTATCAGGCACTGAGCCACAAGTGACATCACAACCACAAACTCCACCCACATCACCAGCACTGGCCTATCAGGCACTTGGCCACAAGTGACATCACAAACACAAACTCCACCCACAGGACCAGCACTGGCCTATCAGGCACTCAGCCACAAGTGACATCATAACTAAAAACTGCAGCCATGTGACCAGCACTGGCCTATCAGGCACTGAGCCACAAGTGACATCACAAACACAAACTGCACCCACGTCACCAGCACTGGCCTATCAGGCACTCAGGCACAAGTGACAGCACAAACACAAACTGCACCCACGTCACCAGCACTGGCCTATCAGGCACTGAGCCACAAGTGACATCACAAACACAAACTGCAGCCACGTCACCAGCACTGGCCTATCAGGCACTCAGCCACAAGTGACATCACAAACACAAACTGCACCCACGTCACCAGCACTGGCCTATCAGGCACTGAGCCACAAGTGACATCACAAACACAAACTGCAGCCACGTCACCAGCACTGGCCTATCAGGCACTCAGCCACAAGTGACATCACAAATATAAACTCCACCCACATCACCAGCACTGGCCTATCAGGCACTCAGCCACAAGTGACATCACTACCACATACTGCAGCCATGTCACCAGCACTGGCCTATCAGGCACTCAGCCACAAGTGACATCATAACTAAAAACTGCAGCCATGTGACCAGCACTGGCCTATCAGGCACTGAGCCACAAGTGACATCACTACCACAAACTGCAGCCACATCACCAGCACTGGCCTATCAGGCACTCAGCCACAAGTGACATCACAAACACAAACTGCAGCCACATCACCAGCACTGGCCTATCAGGCACTGAGCCACAAGTGACATCACAAACACAAACTGCAGCCACATCACCAGCACTGGCCTATCAGGCACTGAGCCACAAGGGACATCACCAACACAAACTCCACCCACATCACCAGCACTGGCCTATCAGGCACTGAGCCACAAGTGACATCACAAACACAAACTGCACCCACATCACCAGCACTGGCCTATCAGGCACTGAGCCAGAAGTGACCTCATAACTACAAACTGCAGGCACAGGACCAGCACCGGCCTATCAGGCACTGAGCCACAAGTGACATCACAACCACAAACTGCACCCACATCACCAGCACTGGCCTATCAGGCACTCAGCCACAAGTGACATCACAAACACAAACTGCAGCCATGTGACCAGCACTGGCCAATCAGGCACTGAGCCACAAGTGACATCACAACCACATACTGCAGGCACGTCACCAGCACTGGCCTATCAGGCACTGAGCCAGAAGTGACATCACAACCACAAACTGCACCCACAGGACAAACACTGGCCTATCAGGCACTGAGCCACAAGTGACATCACAAACACAAACTGCACACACAGGACAAACACTGGCCTATCAGGCACTGAGCCACAAGTGACATCACAACCACAAACTCCACCCACATCACCAGCACTGGCCTATCAGGCACTCAGCCACAAGTGACATCACAAACACAAACTGCAGCCACATCACCAGCACTGGCCTATCAGGCACTGAGCCTCAAGTGACATCACAACCACAAACTCCACCCACATCACCAGCACTGGCCTATCAGGCACTGAGCCACAAGCGACCTCATAACTACAAACTGCAGGCACAGGACCAGCACCGGCCTATCAGCCACTCAGCCACAAGTGACATCACAAACACAAACTGCACCCACGTCACCAGCACTGGCCTATCAGGCACTCAGCCACAAGTGACATCACAAATATAAACTCCACCCACATCACCAGCACTGGCCTATCAGGCACTCAGCCACAAGTGACATCACAACCACGTACTGCAGCCACGTCACCAGCACTGGCCTATCAGGCACTGAGCCAGAAGTGACATCATAACTAAAAACTGCAGCCATGTGACCAGCACTGGCCTATCAGGCATTCAGCCACAAGTGACATCACTACCACAAACTGCAGCCACATCACCAGCACTGGCCTATCAGGCACTCAGCCACAAGTGACATCACAAACACAAACTCCACCCACAGGACCAGCACTGGCCTATCACGCACTGAGCCTCAAGTGACATCACAAACACAAACTGCAGCCACATCACCAGCACTGGCCTATCAGGCACGGAGCCACAAGTGACATCACAACCACAAACTCCACCCACATCACCAGCTCTGGCCTATCAGGCACTCAGCCACAAGTGACATCACAACCACAAACTCCACCCACATGACCAGCTCTGGCCTATCAGGCACTGAGCCACAAGTGACCTCATAACTAAAAACTACAGCCATGTGACCAGCACTGGCCTATCAGGCACTGAGCCACAAGTGACATCACAACCACAAACTGCACCCACAGGACAAACACTGGCCTATCAGGCACTGAGCCACAAGTGACATCACAACCACAAACTGCACACACAGGACAAACACTGGCCTATCAGGCACTCAGCCACAAGTGACATCACAACCACAAACTGCACCCACAGGACCAGCACTGGCCTATCAGGCACTGAGACACAAGTGACATCACAAACACAAACTGCAGCCACATCACCAGCACTGGCCTATCAGGCACTGAGCCACAAGTGACATCACAACCACAAACTGCAGCCACATCACCAGCACTGGCCTATCAGGCACTCAGCCACAAGTGACATCACAAACACAAACTGCACCAACATCACCAGCACTGGCCTATCAGGCACTGAGCCACAAGTGACATCACAAACACAAACTGCACCCACAGCACCAGCACTGGCCTATCAGGCACTGAGCCACAAGTGACATCACAAACACAAACTCCACCCACAGGACCAGCACTGGCCTATCAGGCACTCAGCCACAAGTGACATCACAACCACAAACTCCACCCACATCACCAGCACTGGCCTATCAGGCACTGAGCCACAAGTGACCTCATAACCACAAACTGCAGCCACGTCACCAGCACTGGCCTATCAGGCAGTGAGCCACAAGTGACATCAGAACCACAAAATGCAGCCATGTGACCAGCACTGGCCTATCAGGCACTCAGCCACAAGTGACATCACAACAATAAACTGCAGCCACGTGACCAGCACTGGCCTATCAGGCACTGAGCCACAAGTGACACCACAACCATAAACTCCACCCACATCACCAGCACTGGCCTATCAGGCACTCAGCCACAAGTGACATCACTACCACATACTGCAGCCATGTCACCAGCACTGGCCTATCAGGCACTCAGCCACAAGTGACATCATAACTAAAAACTGCAGCCATGTGACCAGCACTGGCCTATCAGGCACTGAGCCACAAGTGACATCACTACCACAAACTGCAGCCACATCACCAGCACTGGCCTATCAGGCACTCAGCCACAAGTGACATCACAAACACAAACTCCACCCACATCACCAGCACTGGCCTATCAGGCACTGAGCCACAAGTGACATCACAAACACAAACTGCAGCCACATCACCAGCACTGGCCTATCAGGCACTGAGCCACAAGGGACATCACCAACACAAACTCCACCCACATCACCAGCACTGGCCTATCAGGCACTGAGCCACAAGTGACATCACAAACACAAACTGCACCCACATCACCAGCACTGGCCTATCAGGCACTGAGCCAGAAGTGACCTCATAACTACAAACTGCAGGCACAGGACCAGCACCGGCCTATCAGGCACTGAGCCACAAGTGACATCACAACCACAAACTGCACCCACATCACCAGCACTGGCCTATCAGGCACTCAGCCACAAGTGACATCACAAACACAAACTGCAGCCATGTGACCAGCACTGGCCAATCAGGCACTGAGCCACAAGTGACATCACAACCACATACTGCAGGCACGTCACCAGCACTGGCCTATCAGGCACTGAGCCAGAAGTGACATCACAACCACAAACTGCACCCACAGGACAAACACTGGCCTATCAGGCACTGAGCCACAAGTGACATCACAAACACAAACTGCACACACAGGACAAACACTGGCCTATCAGGCACTGAGCCACAAGTGACATCACAACCACAAACTCCACCCACATCACCAGCACTGGCCTATCAGGCACTCAGCCACAAGTGACATCACAAACACAAACTGCAGCCACATCACCAGCACTGGCCTATCAGGCACTGAGCCTCAAGTGACATCACAACCACAAACTCCACCCACATCACCAGCACTGGCCTATCAGGCACTGAGCCACAAGCGACCTCATAACTACAAACTGCAGGCACAGGACCAGCACCGGCCTATCAGCCACTCAGCCACAAGTGACATCACAAACACAAACTGCACCCACGTCACCAGCACTGGCCTATCAGGCACTCAGCCACAAGTGACATCACAAATATAAACTCCACCCACATCACCAGCACTGGCCTATCAGGCACTCAGCCACAAGTGACATCACAACCACGTACTGCAGCCACGTCACCAGCACTGGCCTATCAGGCACTGAGCCAGAAGTGACATCATAACTAAAAACTGCAGCCATGTGACCAGCACTGGCCTATCAGGCATTCAGCCACAAGTGACATCACTACCACAAACTGCAGCCACATCACCAGCACTGGCCTATCAGGCACTCAGCCACAAGTGACATCACAAACACAAACTCCACCCACAGGACCAGCACTGGCCTATCACGCACTGAGCCTCAAGTGACATCACAAACACAAACTGCAGCCACATCACCAGCACTGGCCTATCAGGCACGGAGCCACAAGTGACATCACAACCACAAACTCCACCCACATCACCAGCTCTGGCCTATCAGGCACTCAGCCACAAGTGACATCACAACCACAAACTCCACCCACATGACCAGCTCTGGCCTATCAGGCACTGAGCCACAAGTGACCTCATAACTAAAAACTACAGCCATGTGACCAGCACTGGCCTATCAGGCACTGAGCCACAAGTGACATCACAACCACAAACTGCACCCACAGGACAAACACTGGCCTATCAGGCACTGAGCCACAAGTGACATCACAACCACAAACTGCACACACAGGACAAACACTGGCCTATCAGGCACTCAGCCACAAGTGACATCACAACCACAAACTGCACCCACAGGACCAGCACTGGCCTATCAGGCACTGAGACACAAGTGACATCACAAACACAAACTGCAGCCACATCACCAGCACTGGCCTATCAGGCACTGAGCCACAAGTGACATCACAACCACAAACTGCAGCCACATCACCAGCACTGGCCTATCAGGCACTCAGCCACAAGTGACATCACAAACACAAACTGCACCAACATCACCAGCACTGGCCTATCAGGCACTGAGCCACAAGTGACATCACAAACACAAACTGCACCCACAGCACCAGCACTGGCCTATCAGGCACTCAGCCACAAGTGACATCACAAACACAAACTCCACCCACAGGACCAGCACTGGCCTATCAGGCACTCAGCCACAAGTGACATCACAACCACAAACTCCACCCACATCACCAGCACTGGCCTATCAGGCACTGAGCCACAAGTGACCTCATAACTACAAACTGCAGGCACAGGACCAGCACCGGCCTATCAGGCACTGAGCCACAAGTGACATCACAAACACAAACTGCACCCACATCACCAGCACTGGCCTATCAGGCACTGAGCCACAAGTGACATCACAAACACAAACTCCACCCACATCACCAGCACTGGCCTATCACGCACTGAGCCTCAAGTGACATCACAAACACAAACTGCACCCACATCACCAGCACTGGCCTATCAGGCACTGAGCCACAAGTGACCTCATAACTAAAAACTACAGCCATGTGACCAGCACTGGCCTATCAGGCACTGAGCCACAAGTCACATCACAAACACAAACTGCACCAACATCACCAGCACTGGCCTATCAGGCACTGAGCCAAAAGTGACATCACAAACACAAACTGCACACACAGGACAAACACTGGCCTATCAGGCACTCAGCCACAAGTGACATCACAACCACAAACTGCACCCACAGGACCAGCACTGGCCTATCAGGCACTGAGCCACAAGTGACATCACAAACACAAACTCCACCCACATCACAAGTACTGGCCTATCAGGCACTGAGCCACAAGTGACATCACAAACACAAACTGCAGCCACATCACCAGCACTGCCCTGTCAGGCACTGAGCCACAAGTGACATCACAAACACAAACTGCACCCACGTCACCAGCACTGGCCTATCAGGCACTCAGCCACAAGTGACATCACAAATATAAACTCCACCCACATCACCAGCACTGGCCTATCAGGCACTGAGCCACAAGTGACATCACAACCACAAACTGCACCCACAGGACAAACACTGGCCTATCAGGCACTGAGCCACAAGTGACATCACAAACACAAACTGCACACACAGGACAAACACTGGCCTATCAGGCACTGAGCCACAAGTGACATCACAACCACAAACTGCACCCACATCACCAGCACTGGCCTATCAGGCACTCAGCCACAAGTGACATCACAAACACAAACTGCAGCCACATCACCAGCACTGGCCTATCAGGCACTGAGCCACAAGTGACATCACAACCACAAACTGCAGCCACAGCACCAGCACTGGCCTATCAGGCACTGAGCCACAAGTGACATCACAACCACAAACTCCACCCACATCACCAGCACTGGCCTATCAGGCACTGAGCCACAAGCGACCTCATAACTACAAACTGCAGGCACAGGACCAGCACCGGCCTATCAGGCACTGAGCCACAAGTGACATCACAAACACAAACTGCACCCACAGGACCAGCACTGGCCTATCAGGCACTGAGCCACAAGTGACATCACAAACACAAACTGCACCAACATCACCAGCACTGGCCTATCAGGCACTGAGCCACAAGTGACATCACAACCACAAACTGCACCCACATCACCAGCACTGGCCTATCAGGCACTGAGCCACAAGTGACATCATAACTAAAAACTGCAGCCATGTGACCAGCACTGGCCTATCAGGCACTGAGCCACAAATGACCTCACAACCACAAACTGCAGCCACAGCACCAGCACTGGCCTATCAGGCACTGAGCCACAAGTCACATCAGAACCACAAACTGCACCCACATCACCAGCACTGGCCTATCAGGCACTTAGCCACAAGTGACATCACAAACACAAACTCCACCCACAGGACCAGCACTGGCCTATCAGGCACTGAGCCACAAGTGACCTCATAACTAAAAACTGCAGCCATGTGACCAGCACTGGCCTATCAGGCACTGAGCCACAAGTGACATCACAAACACAAACTGCACACACAGGACAAACACTGGCCTATCAGGCACTGAGCCACAAGTGACATCACAACCACAAAGTGCACCCACATCACCAGCACTGGCCTATCAGGCACTCAGCCACAAGTGACATCACAAACACAAACTGCAGCCACATCACCAGCACTGGCCTATCAGGCACTGAGCTGCAAGTGACATCACAAACACAAACTGGAAACATGTGACCAGCACTGGCCTATCAGGCACTGAGCCAGAAGTGACATCACAAACACAAACTCCACCCACATGACCAGCACTGGCCTATCAGGCACTGAGCCACAAGTGACATCACAAACACAAACTGCAGCCACATCACCAGCACTGGCCTATCAGGCACTGAGCCACAAGTGACATCACAAACACAAACTGCAGCCACATCACCAGCACTGGCCTATCAGGCACTGAGCCACAAGTGCCATCACAAACACAAACTGCAGCCACAGCACCAGCACTGGCCTATCAGGCACTCAGCCACAAGTGACATCACAAACACAAACTCCACCCACAGGACCAGCACTGGCCTATCACGCACTGAGCCTCAAGTGACATCACAAACACAAACTGCAGCTACATCACCAGCACTGGCCTATCAGGCACTGAGCCACAAGTGACATCACATCCACAAAATGCAGCCATGTGACCAGCACTGGCCTATCAGGCACTGAGCCACAAATGACATCATAACCACAAACTCCACCCACATCACCAGCACTGGCCTATCAGGCACTGAGCCACAAGTGACATCACAACCACAAACTGCAGCCACAGCACCAGCACTGGCCTATCAGCCACTGAGCCACAAGTGACATCACAAACACAAACTGCACACACAGGACAAACACTGGCCTATCAGGCACTGAGCCACAAGTGACCTCATAACTACAAACTGCAGCCACATGACCAGCACTGGCCTATCAGGCACTGAGCCACAAGTGACCTCATAACTAAAAACTACAGCCATGTGACCAGCACTGGCCTATCAGGCACTGAGCCACAAGTGACATCACAACCACAAACTGCACCAACATCACCAGCACTGGCCTATCAGGCACTGAGCCAAAAGTGACAACACAAACACAAACTGCACACACAGGACAAACACTGGCCTATCAGGCACTCAGCCACAAGTGACATCACAACCACAAACTGCACCCACAGGACCAGCACTGGCCTATCAGGCACTGAGCCACAAGTGACATCACAAACACAAACTCCACCCACATCACAAGTACTGGCCTATCAGGCACTGAGCCACAAGTGACATCACAACCACAAACTGCAGCCACATCACCAGCACTGCCCTGTCAGGCACTGAGCCACAAGTGACATCACAAACACAAACTGCACCCACGTCACCAGCACTGGCCTATCAGGCACTCAGCCACAAGTGACATCACAAACACAAACTGCACCCACATCACCAGCACTGGCCTATCAGGCACTGAGCCACAAGTGACATCACAACCACATACTGCAGCCACGTCACCAGCACTGGCCTATCAGGCACTGAGCCAGAAGTGACATCATAACTAAAAACTGCAGCCATGTGACCAGCACTGGCCTATCAGGCACTGAGCCACAAGTGACATCACAACCACAAACTGCACCCACAGGACAAACACTGGCCTATCAGGCACTGAGCCACAAGTGACATCACAACCACAAACTGCACACACAGGACAAACACTGGCCTATCAGGCACTGAGCCACAAGTGAAATCACAACCACAAACTGCACCCACATCACCAGCACTGGCCTATCAGGCACTCAGCCACAAGTGACATCACAAACACAAACTGCACCCACATCACCAGCACTGGCCTATCAGGCACTCAGCCACAAGTGACATCACAAACACAAACTGCAGCCACATCACCAGCACTGGCCTATCAGGCACTGAGCCACAAGTGACATCACAAACACAAACTGCAGCCATGTGACCAGCACTGGCCTATCAGGCACTGAGCCACAAGTGACATCACAAACACAAACTCCACCCACATCACCAGCACTGGCCTATCAGGCACTCAGCCACAAGTGACATCACAACCACAAACTCCACCCACATCACCAGCACTGGCCTATCAGGCACTGAGCCACAAGTGACATCACAAACACAAACTGCACCCACATCACCAGCACTGGCCTATCAGCCACTGAGCCACAAGTGACATCACAAACACAAACTCCACCCACGTGACCAGCACTGGCCTATCAGCCACTGAGCCACAAGTGATATCACAAACACAAACTGCAGCCACACCACCAGCACTGGCCTATCAGGCAGTGAGACACAAGTGACATCACAAACACAAACTGCACACACAGGACCAGCACTGGCCTATCACGCACTGAGCAAGAAGTCACATCACAAACACAAACTCCACCCACATCACCAGCACTGGCCTAGCAGGCACTGAGCCACAACTGACCTCACAACCACAAACAGCAGCCATGGGCCTAGCACTGTCCTATCAGGCATTCAGCCACAAGTGACCTCACAACCACAAGCTGCAGCCACATCACCAGCACTGGCCTATCAGGCACTCAGCCACAAGTGACATCACAACCACAAACTGCAGCCATGTGACCAGCACTGGCCTATCAGGCACTCAGCCACAAGTGACATCACAAACACAAACTGCAGCCATGTGACCAGCACTGGCATATCAGGCACTGAGCCACAAATGACATCACAACCACAAACTGCAGCCATGTGACCAGCACTGGCCTATCAGGCACTGAGCCACAAGTGACATCACAAACACAAACTGCACCCACAGGACAAACACTGGCCTATCAGGCACTCAGCCACAAGTGACATCACAACCACAAACTCCACCCACATCACCAGCACTGGCCTATCAGGCACTTGGCCACAAGTGACATCACAAACACAAACTCCACCCACAGGACCAGCACTGGCCTATCAGGCACTCAGCCACAAGTGACCTCATAACTAAAAACTGCAGCCATGTGACCAGCACTGGCCTATCAGGCACTGAGCCACAAGTGACATCACAAACACAAACTGCACCCACGTCACCAGCACTGGCCTATCAGGCACTCAGGCACAAGTGACAGCACAAACACAAACTGCACCCACGTCACCAGCACTGGCCTATCAGGCACTGAGCCACAAGTGACATCACAAACACAAACTGCAGCCACGTCACCAGCACTGGCCTATCAGGCACTCAGCCACAAGTGACATCACAAACACAAACTGCACCCACGTCACCAGCACTGGCCTATCAGGCACTGAGCCACAAGTGACATCACAAACACAAACTGCAGCCACGTCACCAGCACTGGCCTATCAGGCACTCAGCCACAAGTGACATCACAAATATAAACTCCACCCACATCACCAGCACTGGCCTATCAGGCACTCAGCCACAAGTGACATCACTACCACATACTGCAGCCACGTCACCAGCACTGGCCTATCAGGCACTCAGCCACAAGTGACATCATAACTAAAAACTGCAGCCATGTCACCAGCACTGGCCTATCAGGCACTGAGCCACAAGTGACATCACTACCACAAACTGCAGCCACATCACCAGCACTGGCCTATCAGGCACTCAGCCACAAGTGACATCACAGACACAAACTCCACCCACATCACCAGCACTGGCCTATCAGGCACTGAGCCACAAGTGACATCACAACCACAAACTCCACCCACATCACCAGCACTGGCCTATCAGGCACTGAGCCACAAGTGACATCACCAACACAAACTCCACCCACATCACCAGCACTGGCCTATCAGGCACTGAGCCACAAGTGACATCACAAACACAAACTGCACCCACATCACCAGCACTGGCCTATCAGGCACTGAGCCAGAAGTGACCTCATAACTACAAACTGCAGGCACAGGACCAGCACCGGCCTATCAGGCACTGAGCCACAAGTGACATCACAACCACAAACTGCACCCACATCACCAGCATTGGCCTATCAGGCACTCAGCCACAAGTGACATCACAAACACAAACTGCAGCCATGTGACCAGCACTGGCCAATCAGGCACTCAGCCACAAGTGACATCACAAACACAAACTGCACCCACAAGACCAGCAATGGCCTGTCAGGCACTGACCACAAGTGACATCACAAACAAAAATGCAGCCATGTGACCAGCACTGGCCTATCAGGCACTGAGCCACAAGTGACAACACAACCACAAACTGCAGCCACATAACCAGCACTGGCCTATCAGGCACTCAGCCACAAGTGACATCACAACCACAAACTGCAGCCGCATCACCAGCACTGGCCTATCAGGCACTGAGCCACAAGTGACATCAAAACCAAAAATGCAGCCATGTCACCAGCACTGGCCTATCAGGCACTGAGCCACAAGTGACCTCACAAACACAAACTGCAGCCACATCACCAGCACTGGCCTATCAGGCACTGAGCCACAAGTGACATCACAAACACAAACTGCACCCACATCACCAGCACTGGCCTATCAGGCACTGAGCCACAAGTGACCTCATAACTAAAAACTACAGCCATGTGACCAGCACTGGCCTATCAGGCACTGAGCCACAAGTCACATCACAACCACAAACTGCACCAACATCACCAGCACTGGCCTATCAGGCACTGAGCCAAAAGTGACATCACAAACACAAACTGCACACACAGGACAAACACTGGCCTATCAGGCACTCAGCCACAAGTGACATCACAACCACAAACTGCAGCCACATCACCAGCACTGGCCTATCAGGCACTGAGCCACAAGTGACATCACCAACACAAACTCCACCCACATCACAAGTACTGGCCTATCAGGCACTGAGCCACAAGTGACATCACAAACACAAACTGCAGCCACATCACCAGCACTGCCCTGTCAGGCACTGAGCCACAAGTGACATCACAAACACAAACTGCACCCACGTCACCAGCACTGGCCTATCAGGCACTCAGCCACAAGTGACATCACAAATATAAACTCCACCCACATCACCAGCACTGGCCTATCAGGCACTGAGCCACAAGTGACATCACAACCACAAACTGCACCCACAGGACAAACACTGGCCTATCAGGCACTGAGCCACAAGTGACATCACAAACACAAACTGCACACACAGGACAAACACTGGCCTATCAGGCACTGAGCCACAAGTGACATCACAAACACAAACTCCACCCACATCACCAGCACTGGCCTATCAGGCACTCAGCCACAAGTGACATCACAAACACAAACTGCAGCCACATCACCAGCACTGGCCTATCAGGCACTGAGCCACAAGTGACCTCACAACCACAAACTGCAGCCACAGCACCAGCACTGGCCTATCAGGCACTGAGCCACAAGTGACATCACAACCACAAACTCCACCCACATCACCAGCACTGGCCTATCAGGCACTGAGCCACAAGCGACCTCATAACTACAAACTGCAGGCACAGGACCAGCACCGGCCTATCAGGCACTGAGCCACAAGTGACATCACAAACACAAACTGCACCCACAGGACCAGCACTGGCCTATCAGGCACTGAGCCACAAGTGACATCACAAACACAAACTGCACCAACATCACCAGCACTGGCCTACCAGGCACTGAGCCACAAGTGACATCACAACCACAAACTGCACCCACATCACCAGCACTGGCCTATCAGGCACTGAGCCACAAGTGACATCATAACTAAAAACTGCAGCCATGTGACCAGCACTGGCCTATCAGGCACTGAGCCACAAATGACCTCACAACCACAAACTGCAGCCACAGCACCAGAACTGGCCTATCAGGCACTGAGCCACAAGTCACATCAGAACCACAAACTGCACCCACATCACCAGCACTGGCCTATCAGGCACTTAGCCACAAGTGACATCACAAACACAAACTCCACCCACAGGACCAGCACTGGCCTATCAGGCACTGAGCCACAAGTGACCTCATAACTAAAAACTGCAGCCATGTGACCAGCACTGGCCTATCAGGCACTGAGACACAAGTGACATCACAAACACAAACTGCACACACAGGACAAACACTGGCCTATCAGGCACTGAGCCACAAGTGACATCACAACCACAAAGTGCACCCACATCACCAGCACTGGCCTATCAGGCACTCAGCCACAAGTGACATCACAAACACAAACTGCAGCCACATCACCAGCACTGGCCTATCAGGCACTGAGCTGCAAGTGACATCACAAACACAAACTGGAAACATGTGACCAGCACTGGCCTATCAGGCACTGAGCCAGAAGTGACATCACAAACACAAACTGCAGCCACATCACCAGCACTGGCCTATCAGGCACTCAGCCACAAGTGACATCACAAACACAAACTCCACCCACATGACCAGCACTGGCCTATCAGGCACTGAGCCACAAGTGACATCACAAACACAAACTGCAGCCACAGGACCAGCACCGCCCTATCAGGCACTCAGCCACAAGTGACATCACAACCACAAATTACACCCACAAGACCAGCACTGGCCTATCAGGCACTCAGCCACAAGTGACATCACAAACACAAACTGCACCCACATCACCAGCACTGGCCTATCAGGCACTGAGCCACAAGTGACATCACAACCACAAACTCCACCCACATCACCAGCACTGGCCTATCAGGCACTGAGCCACAAGTGACATCACAAACACAAACTGCAGCCATGTGAACAGCACTGGCCTATCAGGCACTGAGCCACAAGTGCCATCACAAACACAAACTGCAGCCACAGCACCAGCACTGGCCTATCAGGCACTCAGCCACAAGTGACATCACAAACACAAACTCCACCCACAGGACCAGCACTGGCCTATCACGCACTGAGCCTCAAGTGACATCACAAACACAAACTGCAGCTACATCACCAGCACTGGCCTATCAGGCACTGAGCCACAAGTGACCTCAGAAACACAAACTGCACCGACATCACCAGCACTGGCCTATCAGGCACTGAGCCACAAGTGACCTCACAACCACAAACTGCACCCACATCACCAGCACTGGCCTATCAGGCACTCAGCCACAAGTGACATCACAACCACAAACTCCACCCACATCACCAGCTCTGGCCTATCAGGCACTGAGCCACAAGTGACATCACAAACACAAACTGCACGCTAAGGACCAGCACTGGCCTATCAGGCACTCAGCCACAAGTGACCTCACAAACAAAAACTCCACCCACATGACCAGTACTGGCCTATCAGGCACTCAGCCACAAGTGACATCATAACTAAAAACTGCAGCCATGTGACCAGCACTGGCCTATCAGGCACTGAGCCACAAGTGACATCACAACCACAAACTGCACACACAGGACAAACACTGGCCTATCAGGCACTGAGCCACAAGTGACATCACAACCACAAACTGCACCCACGTCACCAGCACTGGCCTATCAGGCACTCAGCCACAAGTGACATCACAAACACAAACTGCACCCACATCACCAGCACTGGCCTATCAGGCACTGAGCCACAAGTGACATCACAACCACATACTGCAGCCACGTCACCAGCACTGGCCTATCAGGCACTCAGCCACAAGTGACATCATAACTAAAAACTGCAGCCATGTGACCAGCACTGGCCTATCAGGCACTGAGCCACAAGTGACATCACAACCACAAACTGCACACACAGGACAAACACTGGCCTATCAGGCACTGAGCCACAAGTGACATCACAACCACAAACTGCACCCACATCACCAGCACTGGCCTATCAGGCACTCAGCCACAAGTGACATCACAAACACAAACTGCAGCCACATCACCAGCACTGGCCTATCAGGCACTGAGCCACAAGTGACATCACAAACACAAACTGCAGCCATGTGACCAGCACTGGCCTATCAGGCACTCAGCCACAACTGACATCACAAACACAAACTCCACCCACATCACCAGCACTGGCCTATCAGGCACTCAGCCACAAGTGACATCACAACCACAAACTCCACCCACATCACCAGCACTGGCCTATCAGGCACTGAGCCACAAGTGACATCACAAACACAAACTGCACCCACATCACCAGCACTGGCCTATCAGCCACCGAGCCACAAGTGACATCACAAACACAAACTCCACCCACGTGACCAGCACTGGCCTATCAGGCACTGAGCCACAAGTGATATCACAAACACAAACTGCAGCCACACCACCAGCACTGGCCTATCAGGCAGTGAGACACAAGTGACATCACAAACACAAACTGCACACACAGGACCAGCACTGGCCTATCACGCACTGAGCAAGAAGTCACATCACAAACACAAACTCCACCCACATCACCAGCACTGGCCTATCAGGCACTGAGCCACAAGTGACATCACAAACACAAACTGCACCCACGTCACCAGCACTGGCCTATCAGGCACTGAGCCACAAGTGACATCACAAACACAAACTGCAGCCACGTCACCAGCACTGGCCTATCAGGCACTCAGCCACAAGTGACATCAAAAATATAAACTCCACCCACATCACCAGCACTGGCCTATCAGGCACTCAGCCACAAGTGACATCACTACCACATACTGCAGCCACGTCACCAGCACTGGCCTATCAGGCACTCAGCCACAAGTGACATCATAACTAAAAACTGCAGCCATGTGACCAGCACTGGCCTATCAGGCACTGAGCCACAAGTGACATCACTACCACAAACTGCAGCCACATCACCAGCACTGGCCTATCAGGCACTCAGCCACAAGTGACATCACAAACACAAACTCCACCCACATCACCAGCACTGGCCTATCAGGCACTGAGCCACAAGTGACATCACAACCACAAACTGCAGCCACATCACCAGCACTGGCCTATCAGGCACTGAGCCACAAGTGACATCACCAACACAAACTCCACCCACAGGACCAGCACTGGCCTATCAGGCACTGAGCCACAAGTGACATCACAAACACAAACTGCACCCACATCACCAGCACTGGCCTATCAGGCACTGAGCCAGAAGTGACCTCATAACTACAAACTGCAGGCACAGGACCAGCACCGGCCTATCAGGCACTGAGCCACAAGTGACATCACAACCACAAACTGCACCCACATCACCAGCACTGGCCTATCAGGCACTCAGCCATAAGTGACATCACAAACACAAACTGCAGCCATGTGACCAGCACTGGCCAATCAGGCACTCAGCCACAAGTGACATCACAAACACAAACTGCACCCACAAGACCAGCAATGGCCTGTCAGGCACTGACCACAAGTGACATCACAAACAAAAATGCAGCCAGGTGACCAGCACTGGCCTATCAGGCACTGAGCCACAAGTGACAACACAACCACAAACTGCACACACAGGACAAACACTGGCCTATCAGGCACTCAGCCACAAGGGACATCACAACCACAAACTGCAGCCGCATCACCAGCACTGGCCTATCAGGCACTGAGCCACAAGTGACATCACAAACACAAACTGCACCCACATCACCAGCACTGGCCTATCAGGCACTGAGCCACAAGTGACATCACAAACACAAACTCCACCCACAGGACCAGCACTGGCCTATCACGCACTGAGCAAGAAGTCACATCACAAACACAAACTGCAGCCAGATCACCAGCACTGGCCTATCAGGCACTGAGCCACAAATGACCTCATAACTAAAAACTGCAGTCATGTGACCAGCACTGGCCAATCAGGCACTGAGCCGCAAGTGACATCACAACCACAAAATGCCGCCATGTGACGAGCACTGGCCTATCAGGCACTCAGCCACAAGTGACATTACAAACACAAAATGCAGCCACAGGACCAGCACTGGCCTATCAGGCACTCAGCCACAAGTGACATCACAACCACAAACTGCACCCACATCACCAGCACTGGCCTATCAGCCACTCAGCCACAAGTGACATCACAACCACAAACTGCAGCCATGTGACCAGCACTGGCCTATCAGGCACTGAGCCACAAGTGACATCACAAACACAAACTGGAAACATGTGACCAGCACTGGCCTATCAGGCACTGAGCCTCAAGTGACATCACAAACACAAACTGCAGCCACATCACCAGCACTGGCCTATCAGGCACTGAGCCACAAGTGACATCACAATCACAAACTGCAGCCACATCACCAGCACTGGCCTATCAGGCACTCAGCCACAAGTGACCTCATAACTAAAAACTGCAGGCACAGGACCAGCACCGGCCTATCAGGCACTGAGCCACAAGTGACATCAGAAACACACACTGCACCCACATCACCAGCACTGGCCTATCAGGCACTGAGCCACAAGTGACATCACAACCACAAACTGCAGCCACATCACCAGCACTGGCCTATCAGGCACTCAGCCACAAGAGACCTCATAACTAAAAACTGCAGCCATGTGACCAGCACTGGCCTATCAGGCACTGAGCCACAAGTGACATCACAAACACAAACTGCAGCCACATCACCAGCACTGGCCTATCAGGCACTGAGCCTCAAGTGACATCACAAACACAAACTCCACCCACATCACCAGCACTGGCCTATCAGGCACTCAGCCACAAGTGACATCACAAACACAAACTGCAGCCACAGGACCAGCACTGGCCTATCAGCCGCTCAGCCACAATGACATCACAAACACAAACTGCAGCCACGTGACCAACACTGGCCTATCAGCCACTAAGCCACAAGTGACATCACAAACACAAACTCCACCCACATCACCAGTACTGGCCTATCAGGCACTGAGCCACAAGTGACATCACAAACACAAACTGCAGCCGCATCACCAGCACTGGCCTATCAGGCACTGAGCCACAAGTGACATCACAAACACAAACTCCACCCACATCACCAGTACTGGCCTATCAGGCACTGAGCCACAAGTGACATCACAAACACAAACTGCAGCCGCATCACCAGCACTGGCCTATCAGGCACTGAGCCACAAGTGACATCACAAACACAAACTGGAAACATGTGACCAGCACTGGCCTATCAGGCACTGAGCCACAAGGGACATCACAAACACAAACTGCAGCCACATCACCAGCACTGGCCTATCAGGCACTGAGCCTCAAGTGACATCACAAACACAAACTCCACCCACATCACCAGCACTGGCCTATCAGGCACTCAGCCACAAGTGACATCACAACCACAAACTGCAGCCACATCACCAGCACTGGCCTATCAGGCACTGAGCCACAAGTGACCTCACAAACACAAACTGCACACACAGGACCAGCAATGGCCTGTCAGGCACTGAGCCACAAGTGACATCACAACCAAAAATGCAGCCATGTGACCAGCAGTGGCCTATCAGGCACTGAGCCACAAGTGACAACACAACCACAAACTGCAGCCACATCACCAGCACTGGCCTATCAGGCACTGAGCCACAAGTGACATCACAACCACAAACTGCACCCACAGGACCAGCACTGGCCTATCAGGCACTCAGCCACAAGGGACATCACAACCACAAACTGCACCCACATCACCAGCACTGGCCTATCAGCCACTCAGCCACAAGTGACATCACTACCACAAACTGCACCCACGTGACCAGTACTGGCCTATCAGGCACTGAGCCACAAGTGACATCACAAACACAAACTCCACCCACATAACCAGTACTGGCCTATCAGGCACTGAGCCACAAGTGACATCACAACCACAAACTGCACCCACATCACCAGTACTGGCCTATCAGGCACTCAGCCACAAGTGACATCACAAACACAGACTGCACCCACATCACCAGCACTGGCCTATCAGGCACTCAGCCACAAGTGACATCACAAACACAGACTGCACCCACATCACCAGCACTGGCCTATCAGGCACTGAGCCACAAGTGACATCACAACCACATACTGCAGCCACGTCACCAGCACTGGCCTATCAGGCACTGAGCCACAAGTCACATCATAACTAAAAACTGCAGCCATGTGACCAGCACTGGCCTATCAGGCACTCAGCCACAAGTGACATCACTACCACAAACTGCACCCACATCACCAGCACTGGCCTATCAGGCACTGAGCCACAAGTGACATCACAAACACAAACTCCACCCACAGGACCAGCACTGGCCTATCACGCACTGAGCCTCAAGTGACACCACAAACACAAACTGCAGCCACGTCACCAGCACTGGCCTATCAGGCACTGAGCCAGAAGTGACATCATAACTAAAAACTGCAGCCACATCACCAGCACTGGCCTATCAGGCACTGAGCCACAAGTGACATCACAAACACAAACTCCACCCACATCACCAGCTCTGGCCTATCAGCCACTCAGCCACAAGTGACATCACAACCACAAACTGCAGCCACATCACCAGCACTGGCCTATCAGGCACTGAGACACAAGTGACATCATAACTAAAAACTGCAGCCATGTGACCAGCACTGGCCTATCAGGCACTGAGCCACAAGTGACATCACAACCACAAACTGCACCCACAGGACAAACACTGGCCTATCAGGCACTGAGCCACAAGTGACATCACAACCACAAAGTGCACACACAGGACAAACACTGGCCTATCAGGCACTCAGCCACAAGTGACATCACAACCACAAACTGCACCCACAGCACCAGCACTGGCCTATCAGGCACTGAGACACAAGTGACATCACAAACACAAAATGCACCCACATCACCAGCACTGGCCTATCAGCCACTGAGCCACAAGTGACATCACAACCACAAACTGCAGCCACGTGACCAGCACTGGCCTATCAGGCACTCAGCCACAAGTGACATCACAAACACAAACTCCACCCACAGGACCAGCACTGGCCTATCAGGCACTGAGCCACAAGTGACATCACAACCACAAACTCCACCCACATCACCAGCACTGGCCTATCAGGCACTCAGCCACAAGTGACATCACAACCACAAACTGCAGCCACATCACCAGCACTGGCCTATCAGGCACTGAGCCACAAGTGACATCACAAACACAAACTGCACACACAGGACAAACACTGGCCTATCAGGCACTGAGCCACAAGTGACCTCATAACTACAAACTGCAGCCACATGACCAGCACTGGCCTATCAGGCACTGAGCCACAAGTGACCTCATAACTAAAAACTACAGCCATGTTACCAGCACTGGCCTATCAGGCACTGAGCCACAAGTGACATCACAACCACAAATTGCACCAACATCACCAGCACTGGCCTATCAGGCAGTGAGCCAAAAGTGACATCACAAACACAAACTGCACACACAGGACAAACACTGGCCTATCAGGCACTGAGCCACAAGTGACATCACAAACACAAACTCCACCCACATCACCAGTACTGGCCTATCAGGCACTGAGCCACAAGTGACATCACAACCACAAACTGCAGCCACATCACCAGCACTGCCCTGTTAGGCACTGAGCCACAAGTGACATCACAACCACAAACTGCACCCACGTCACCAGCACTGGC
Source organism: Apteryx mantelli (assembly GCF_036417845.1). Classification (NCBI taxonomy): domain Eukaryota; kingdom Metazoa; phylum Chordata; class Aves; order Apterygiformes; family Apterygidae; genus Apteryx; species Apteryx mantelli. The sequence continues at coordinate 614,390 of NC_089999.1, forward strand.
CTATCAGGCACTCAGCCACAAGTGACATCATAACTAAAAACTGCAGCCATGTGACCAGCACTGGCCTATCAGGCACTGAGCCACAAGTGACATCACAAACACAAACTGCAGCCGCATCACCAGCACTGGCCTATCAGGCACTGAGCCACAAGTGACTTCACAACCAAAAATGCAGCCACATCACCAGCACTGGCCTATCAGGCACTGAGCCACAAGTGACCTCACAAACACAAACTGCACACACAGGACCAGCAATGGCCTGTCAGGCACTGAGCCACAAGTGACATCACAACCAAAAATGCAGCCATGTGACCAGCAGTGGCCTATCAGGCACTGAGCCACAAGTGACAACACAACCACAAACTGCAGCCACATCACCAGCACTGGCCTATCAGGCACTGAGCCACAAGTGACATCACAACCACAAACTGCACCCACAGGACCAGCACTGGCCTATCAGGCACTCAGCCACAAGGGACATCACAACCACAAACTGCACCCACATCACCAGCACTGGCCTATCAGCCACTCAGCCACAAGTGACATCACTACCACAAACTGCACCCACGTGACCAGTACTGGCCTATCAGGCACTGAGCCACAAGTGACATCACAAACACAAACTCCACCCACATAACCAGTACTGGCCTATCAGGCACTGAGCCACAAGTGACATCACAACCACAAACTGCACCCACATCACCAGTACTGGCCTATCAGGCACTCAGCCACAAGTGACATCACAAACACAGACTGCACCCACATCACCAGCACTGGCCTATCAGGCACTCAGCCACAAGTGACATCACAAACACAGACTGCACCCACATCACCAGCACTGGCCTATCAGGCACTGAGCCACAAGTGACATCACAACCACATACTGCAGCCACGTCACCAGCACTGGCCTATCAGGCACTGAGCCACAAGTCACATCATAACTAAAAACTGCAGCCATGTGACCAGCACTGGCCTATCAGGCACTCAGCCACAAGTGACATCACTACCACAAACTGCAGCCACATCACCAACACTGGCCTATCAGGCACTCAGCCACAAGTGACATCACAAACACAAACTCCACCCACAGGACCAGCACTGGCCTATCACGCACTGAGCCTCAAGTGACACCACAAACACAAACTGCAGCCACGTCACCAGCACTGGCCTATCAGGCACTGAGCCAGAAGTGACATCATAACTAAAAACTGCAGCCACATCACCAGCACTGGCCTATCAGGCACTGAGCCACAAGTGACATCACAAACACAAACTCCACCCACATCACCAGCTCTGGCCTATCAGCCACTCAGCCACAAGTGACATCACAACCACAAACTGCAGCCACATCACCAGCACTGGCCTATCAGGCACTGAGACACAAGTGACATCATAACTAAAAACTGCAGCCATGTGACCAGCACTGGCCTATCAGGCACTGAGCCACAAGTGACATCACAACCACAAACTGCACCCACAGGACAAACACTGGCCTATCAGGCACTGAGCCACAAGTGACATCACAACCACAAAGTGCACACACAGGACAAACACTGGCCTATCAGGCACTCAGCCACAAGTGACATCACAACCACAAACTGCACCCACAGCACCAGCACTGGCCTATCAGGCACTGAGACACAAGTGACATCACAAACACAAAATGCACCCACATCACCAGCACTGGCCTATCAGCCACTGAGCCACAAGTGACATCACAACCACAAACTGCAGCCACGTGACCAGCACTGGCCTATCAGGCACTCAGCCACAAGTGACATCACAAACACAAACTCCACCCACAGGACCAGCACTGGCCTATCAGGCACTGAGCCACAAGTGACATCACAACCACAAACTCCACCCACATCACCAGCACTGGCCTATCAGGCACTCAGCCACAAGTGACATCACAACCACAAACTGCAGCCACATCACCAGCACTGGCCTATCAGGCACTGAGCCACAAGTGACATCACAAACACAAACTGCACACACAGGACAAACACTGGCCTATCAGGCACTGAGCCACAAGTGACCTCATAACTACAAACTGCAGCCACATGACCAGCACTGGCCTATCAGGCACTGAGCCACAAGTGACCTCATAACTAAAAACTACAGCCATGTTACCAGCACTGGCCTATCAGGCACTGAGCCACAAGTGACATCACAACCACAAATTGCACCAACATCACCAGCACTGGCCTATCAGGCAGTGAGCCAAAAGTGACATCACAAACACAAACTGCACACACAGGACAAACACTGGCCTATCAGGCACTGAGCCACAAGTGACATCACAAACACAAACTCCACCCACATCACCAGTACTGGCCTATCAGGCACTGAGCCACAAGTGACATCACAACCACAAACTGCAGCCACATCACCAGCACTGCCCTGTTAGGCACTGAGCCACAAGTGACATCACAAACACAAACTGCACCCACGTCACCAGCACTGGCCTATCAGGCACTCAGCCACAAGTGACATCATAACTAAAAACTGCAGCCATGTGACCAGCACTGGCCTATCAGGCACTGAGCCACAAGTGACATCACAAACACAAACTGCACCCACAGGACAAACACTGGCCTATCAGGCACTGAGCCACAAGTGACATCACAACCACAAACTGCAGCCACATCACCAGCACTGGCCTATCAGGCACTCAGCCACAAGAGACCTCATAACTAAAAACTGCAGCCATGTGACCAGCACTGGCCTATCAGGCACTGAGCCACAAGTGACATCACAAACACAAACTGCAGCCACATCAGCAGCACTGGCCTATCAGGCACTGAGCCGCAAGTGACATCACAAACACAAACTGCAGCCACATCACCAGCACTGGCCTATCAGGCACTGAGCCTCAAGTGACATCACAAACACAAACTGCAGCCACAGGACCAGCCACTGGCCTATCAGCCGCTCAGCCACAATGACATCACAAACACAAACTGCAGCCACGTGACCAACACTGGCCTATCAGGCACTGAGCCACAAGTGACATCACAAACACAAACTGCAGCCGCATCACCAGCACTGGCCTATCAGGCACTGAGCCACAAGTGACTTCACAACCAAAAATGCAGCCATGTCACCAGCACTGGCCTATCAGGCACTGAGCCACAAGTGACCTCACAAACACAAACTGCACACACAGGACCAGCAATGGCCTGTCAGGCACTGAGCCACAAGTGACATCACAACCAAAAATGCAGCCATGTGACCAGCACTGGCCTATCAGGCACTGAGCCACAAGTGACAACACAACCACAAACTGCAGCCACATCACCAGCACTGGCCTATCAGGCACTGAGCCACAAGTGACATCACAAACACAAACTGCACCCACAGGACCAGCACTGGCCTATCAGGCACTCAGCCACAAGGGACATCACAACCACAAACTCCACCCACATCACCAGCACTGGCCTATCAGCCACTCAGCCACAAGTGACATCACTACCACAAACTGCACCCACATCACCAGTACTGGCCTATCAGGCACTGAGCCACAAGTGACATCACAAACACAAACTCCACCCACATCACCAGTACTGGCCTATCAGGCACTGAGCCACAAGTGACATCACAAACACAAACTCCACCCACGTCACCAGCACTGGCCTATCAGGCACTCAGCCACAAGTGACATCACAAATATAAACTCCACCCACATCACCAGCACTGGCCTATCAGCCACTGAGCCACAAGTGACATCACAACCACATACTGCAGCCACGTCACCAGCACTGGCCTATCAGGCACTGAGCCACAAGTCACATCATAACTAAAAACTGCACCCACGTCACCAGCACTGGCCTATCAGGCACTGAGCCAGAAGTGACATCACAAACACAAACTGCACCCACATCACCAGCACTGGCCTATCAGGCACTCAGCCACAAGTGACATCACAAACACAAACTCCACCCACATCACCAGCTCTGGCCTATCAGCCACTCAGCCACAAGTGACATCACAACCACAAACTCCACCCACATCACCAGCACTGGCCTATCAGGCACTGAGACACAAGTGACATCATAACTAAAAACTGCAGCCATGTGACCAGCACTGGCCTATCAGGCACTGAGCCACAAGTGACATCACAACCACAAACTCCACCCACATCACCAGTACTGGCCTATCAGGCACTGAGCCACAAGTGACATCACAACCACAAACTGCAGCCACATCACCAGCACTGCCCTGTCAGGCACTGAGCCACAAGTGACCTCACAAACACAAACTGCACCCACGTCACCAGCACTGGCCTATCAGGCACTCAGCCACAAGTGACATCACAAACACAAACTCCACCCACAGGACCAGCACTGGCCTATCAGGCACTCAGCCACAAGTGACATCACAAATATAAACTCCACCCACATCACCAGCACTGGCCTATCAGCCACTGAGCCACAAGTGACATCACAACCACATACTGCAGCCACGTCACCAGCACTGGCCTATCAGGCACTGAGCCACAAGTCACATCATAACTAAAAACTGCAGCCATGTGACCAGCACTGGCCTATCAGGCACTGAGCCACAAGTGACATCACTACCACAAACTGCAGCCACATCACCAGCACTGGCCTATCAGGCACTCAGCCACAAGTGACATCACAAACACAAACTCCACCCACAGGACCAGCACTGGCCTATCACGCACTGAGCCACAAGTGACATCACAAACACAAACTGCACCCACGTCACCAGCACTGGCCTATCAGGCACTGAGCCACAAGTGACATCACAAACACAAACTGCAGCCACATCACCAGCACTGGCCTATCAGGCACTCAGCCACAAGTGACATCACAAACACAAACTCCACCCACATCACCAGCTCTGGCCTATCAGCCACTCAGCCACAAGTGACATCACAACCACAAACTCCACCCACATCACCAGCACTGGCCTATCAGGCACTGAGACACAAGTGACATCATAACTAAAAACTGCAGCCATGTGACCAGCACTGGCCTATCAGGCACTGAGCCACAAGTGACATCACAACCACAAACTGCAGCCACATCACCAGTACTGGCCTATCAGGCACTGAGCCACAAGTGACATCACAACCACAAACTGCAGCCACATCACCAGCACTGCCCTGTCAGGCACTGAGCCACAAGTGACCTCACAAACACAAACTGCACCCACGTCACCAGCACTGGCCTATCAGGCACTCAGCCACAAGTGACATCACAAACACAAACTCCACCCACAGGACCAGCACTGGCCTATCAGGCACTCAGCCACAAGTGACATCACAACCACAAACTGCAGCCACGTCACCAGCACTGGCCTATCAGGCACTGAGACACAAGTGACGTCATAACTAAAAACTGCAGCCATGTGACCAGCACTGGCCTATCAGGCACTCAGCCACAAGTGACATCACAAACACAAACTGCAGCCACATCACCAGCACTGGCCTACCGGGCACTGACCACAAGTGACATCACAAACACAAACTCCACCCACATCACCAGCACTGGCCTATCAGGCACTGAGCCACAAGTGGCCTCACAAACACAAACTGCACCCACAGGACCAGCACTGGCCTATCAGGCACTCAGCCACAAGTGACATCACAAACACAAACTGCACCCACGTCACCAGCACTGGCCTATGAGGCACTCAGCCACAAGTGACATCACAAACACAAACTGCACCCACAGGACCAGCACTGGCCTATCAGGCACTCAGCCACAAGTGACATCACAAACACAAACTCCACCCACATCACCAGCACTGGCCTATCAGGCACTGAGCCACAAGTGACATCACAAACACAAACTCCACCCACATCACCAGCACTGGCCTATCAGGCACTGAGCCACAAGTGACATCACAAACACAAACTCCACCCACATCACCAGCACTGGCCTATCAGGCACTGAGCCACAAGTGACATCACAACCACAAACTCCACCCACAGGACCAGTACTGGCCTATCAGGCACTGAGCCACAAGTGACCTCATAACTACAAACTGCAGCCACATGACCAGCACTGGCCTATCAGGCACTCAGCCACAAGTGACCTCATAACTAAAAACTGCAGTCATGTGACCAGCACTGGCCTATCAGGCACTCAGCCACAAGTGACCTCATAACTAAAAACTGCAGTCATGTGACCAGCACTGGCCAATCAGGCACTGAGCCACAAGTGACCTCACAACCACAAACTGCACCCACAGGACAAACACTGGCCTATCAGGCACTGAGCCACAAGTGACATCACAACAACAAACTGCACACACAGGACAAACACTGGCCTATCAGGCACTCAGCCACAAGTGACATCACAACCACAAACTGCAGCCACAGGACCAGCACTGGCCTATCAGGCACTGAGCCACAAGTGACATCACAACCACAAACTCCACCCACATCACCAGCACTGGCCTATCAGCCACTCAGCCACAAGTGACATCATAACTAAAAACTGCAGGCACAGGACCAGCACCGGCCTATCAGGCACTGAGCCACAAGTGACATCACAACCACAAACTGCACCCACATCACCAGCACTGGCCTATCAGGCACTCAGCCACAAGTGACATCACAAACACAAACTGCACCCACATCACCAGCACTGGCCTATCAGGCACTCAGCCACAAGTGACATCACAAACACAAACTGCACCCACATCACCAGCACTGGCCTATCAGGCACTGAGCCACAAGTGACATCACAAACACAAACTGGAAACATGTGACCAGCACTGGCCTATCAGGCACTGAGCCACTAGTGACATCACAAACACAAACTGCAGCCACATCACCAGCACTGGCCTATCAGGCACTGAGCCACAAGTGACATCACAATCACAAACTGCAGCCACATCACCAGCACTGGCCTATCAGGCACTCAGCCACAAGTGACCTCATAACTAAAAACTGCAGGCACAGGACCAGCACCGGCCTATCAGGCACTGAGCCACAAGTGACATCAGAAACACACACTGCACCCACATCACCAGCACTGGCCTATCAGCCACTGAGCCACAAGTGACATCACAACCACAAACTGCAGCCACATCACCAGCACTGGCCTATCAGGCACTCAGCCACAAGAGACCTCATAACTAAAAACTGCAGCCATGTGACCAGCACTGGCCTATCAGGCACTCAGCCACAAGTGACATCACCAACACAAACTGCAGCCACATCACCAGCACTGGCCTATCAGGCACTGAGCCTCAAGTGACATCACAAACACAAACTCCACCCACATCACCAGCACTGGCCTATCAGGCACTCAGCCACAAGTGACATCACAAACACAAACTGCAGCCACAGGACCAGCCACTGGCCTATCAGCCGCTCAGCCACAATGACATCACAAACACAAACTGCAGCCACATCACCAGCACTGGGCTATCAGGCACTCAGCCACAAGTGACATCACAACCACAAACTGCACACACAGGACCAGCAATGGCCTGTCAGGCACTGAGCCACAAGTGACATCACAAACAAAAATGCAGCCATGTGACCAGCACTGGCCTATCAGGCACTGAGCCACAAGTGACAACACAACCACAAACTGCAGCCACATCACCAGCACTGGCCTATCAGGCACTGAGCCACAAGTGACATCACAAACACAAACTGCACCCACAGGACCAGCACTGGCCTATCAGGCACTCAGCCACAAGTGACATCACAACCACAAACTGCACCCACATCACCAGCACTGGCCTATCAGGCACTGAGCCACAAGTGACATCACAAACACAAACTCCACCCACATCACCAGTACTGGCCTATCAGGCACTGAGCCACAAGTGACATCACAAACACAAACTCCACCCACGTCACCAGCACTGGCCTATCAGGCACTCAGCCACAAGTGACATCACAAATATAAACTCCACCCACATCACCAGCACTGGCCTATCAGCCACTGAGCCACAAGTGACATCACAACCACATACTGCAGCCACATCACCAGCACTGGCCTATCAGGCACTCAGCCACAAGTGACATCACAAACACAAACTCCACCCACAGGACCAGCACTGGCCTATCACGCACTGAGCCTCAAGTGACATCACAAACACAAACTGCAGCCACGTCACCAGCACTGGCCTATCAGGCACTCAGCCACAAGTGACATCACAAACACAAACTGCAGCCACATCACCAGCACTGGCCTATCAGGCACTCAGCCACAAGTGACATCACAAACACAAACTCCACCCACAGGACCAGCACTGGCCTATCACGCACTGAGCCTCAAGTGACATCACAAACACAAACTGCAGCCACGTCACCAGCACTGGCCTATCAGGCACTGAGCCAGAAGTGACATCACAAACACAAACTGCACCCACATCACCAGCACTGGCCTATCAGGCACTCAGCCACAAGTGACATCACAAACACAAACTCCACCCACATCACCAGCTCTGGCCTATCAGCCACTCAGCCACAAGTAGACATCACAACCACAAACTCCACCCACATCACCAGCACTGGCCTATCAGGCACTGAGACACAAGTGACATCATAACTAAAAACTGCAGCCATGTGACCAGCACTGGCCTATCAGGCACTGAGCCACAAGTGACATCACAACCACAAACTCCACCCACATCACCAGTACTGGCCTATCAGGCACTGAGCCACAAGTGACATCACAACCACAAACTGCAGCCACATCACCAGCACTGCCCTGTCAGGCACTGAGCCACAAGTGACCTCACAAACACAAACTGCACCCACGTCACCAGCACTGGCCTATCAGGCACTCAGCCACAAGTGACATCACAAACACAAACTCCACCCACAGGACCAGCACTGGCCTATCAGGCACTCAGCCACAAGTGACATCACAAATATAAACTCCACCCACATCACCAGCACTGGCCTATCAGCCACTGAGCCACAAGTGACATCACAACCACATACTGCAGCCACGTCACCAGCACTGGCCTATCAGGCACTGAGCCACAAGTCACATCATAACTAAAAACTGCAGCCATGTGACCAGCACTGGCCTATCAGGCACTGAGCCACAAGTGACATCACTACCACAAACTGCAGCCACATCACCAGCACTGGCCTATCAGGCACTCAGCCACAAGTGACATCACAAACACAAACTCCACCCACAGGACCAGCACTGGCCTATCACGCACTGAGCCACAAGTGACATCACAAACACAAACTGTACCCACGTCACCAGCACTGGCCTATCAGGCACTGAGCCAGAAGTGACATCACAAACACAAACTGCAGCCACATCACCAGCACTGGCCTATCAGGCACTCAGCCACAAGTGACATCACAAACACAAACTCCACCCACATCACCAGCTCTGGCCTATCAGCCACTCAGCCACAAGTGACATCACAACCACAAACTCCACCCACATCACCAGCACTGGCCTATCAGGCACTGAGACACAAGTGACATCATAACTAAAAACTGCAGCCATGTGACCAGCACTGGCCTATCAGGCACTGAGCCACAAGTGACATCACAAACACAAACTCCACCCACATCACCAGTACTGGCCTATCAGGCACTGAGCCACAAGTGACATCACAAACACAAACTGCAGCCACATCACCAGCACTGCCCTGTCAGGCAATGAGCCACAAGTGACCTCACAAACACAAACTGCACCCACGTCACCAGCACTGGCCTATCAGGCACTCAGCCACAAGTGACATCACAAACACAAACTCCACCCACAGGACCAGCACTGGCCTATCAGGCACTCAGCCACAAGTGACATCACAACCACAAACTGCAGCCACGTCACCAGCACTGGCCTATCAGGCACTGAGACACAAGTGACGTCATAAATAAAAACTGCAGCGATGTGACCAGCACTGGCCTATCAGGCACTCAGCCACAAGTCACATCACAACCACAAAGTGCAGTCACATCACCAGCCTTGGCCTATCAGGCACTGAGCCACAAGTGACCTCACAACCACAAACTGCAGCCACAGGACCAGTACTGGCCTATCAGGCACTGAGCCACAAGTGACATCACAACCACAAACTGCACCCACATCACCAGCACTGGCCTATCAGGCACTGAGCCACAAGTGACATCACAAACACAAACTCCACCCACATCACCAGCACTGGCCTATCAGGCACTGAGCCACAAGTGACATCACAACCACAAACTCCACCCACAGGACCAGTACTGGCCTATCAGGCACTGAGCCACAAGTGACCTCATAACTACAAACTGCAGCCACATGACCAGCACTGGCCTATCAGGCACTCAGCCACAAGTGACCTCATAACTAAAAACTGCAGTCATGTGACCAGCACTGGCCTATCAGGCACTCAGCCACAAGTGACCTCATAACTAAAAACTGCAGCCATGTGACCAGCACTGGCCAATCAGGCACTGAGCCACAAGTGACCTCACAACCACAAACTGCACCCACAGGACAAACACTGGCCTATCAGGCACTGAGCCACAAGTGACATCACAACAACAAACTGCACACACAGGACAAACACTGGCCTATCAGGCACTCAGCCACAAGTGACATCACAACCACAAACTGCAGCCACAGGACCAGCACTGGCCTATCAGGCACTGAGCCACAAGTGACATCACAACCACAAACTCCACCCACATCACCAGTACTGGCCTATCAGCCACTCAGCCACAAGTGACATCATAACTAAAAACTGCAGGCACAGGACCAGCACCGGCCTATCAGGCACTGAGCCACAAGTGACATCACAACCACAAACTGCACCCACATCACCAGCACTGGCCTATCAGGCACTGAGCCACAAGTGACATCACAAACACAAAATGCACCCACATCACCAGCACTGGCCTATCAGCCACTGAGCCACAAGTGACATCACAAACACAAACTCCACCCACAGGACCAGCACTGGCCTATCAGGCACTGAGCCACAAGTGACATCACAAACACAAAATGCACCCACATCACCAGCACTGGCCTATCAGGCACTGAGCCACAAGTGACATCACAACCACAAACTGCACCCACAGGACAAACACTGGCCTATCAGGCACTCAGCCACAAGTGACATCACAACCACAAACTGCAGCCATGTGACCAGCACTGGCCTATCAGGCACTGAGCCACAAATGACCTCACAACCACAAACTGCAGCCACAGCACCAGCACTGGCCTATCAGGCACTGAGCCACAAGTCACATGAGAACCACAAACTGCACCCACATTAGCAGCACTGGCCTATCAGGCACTGAGCCACAAGTGACATCACAAACACAAACTGGAAACATGTGACCAGCACTGGCCTATCAGGCACTGAGCCACTAGTGACATCACAAACACAAACTGCAGCCACATCACCAGCACTGGCCTATCAGGCACTGAGCCACAAGTGACATCACAATCACAAACTGCAGCCACATCACCAGCACTGGCCTATCAGGCACTCAGCCACAAGTGACCTCATAACTAAAAACTGCAGGCACAGGACCAGCACCGGCCTATCAGGCACTGAGCCACAAGTGACATCAGAAACACACACTGCACCCACATCACCAGCACTGGCCTATCAGGCACTCAGCCACAAGTCACATCACAAACACAAACTGCAGCCACATCACCAGCACTGGCCTATCAGGCACTCAGCCACAAGAGACCTCATAACTAAAAACTGCAGCCATGTGACCAGCACTGGCCTATCAGGCACTCAGCCACAAGTGACATCACCAACACAAACTGCAGCCACATCACCAGCACTGGCCTATCAGGCACTGAGCCTCAAGTGACATCACAAACACAAACTCCACCCACATCACCAGCACTGGCCTATCAGGCACTCAGCCACAAGTGACATCACAAACACAAACTGCAGCCACAGGACCAGCCACTGGCCTATCAGCCGCTCAGCCACAATGACATCACAAACACAAACTGCAGCCACATCACCAGCACTGGGCTATCAGGCACTCAGCCACAAGTGACATCACAAACACAAACTGCACCCACATCACCAGCACTGGCCTATCAGGCACTGAGCCACAAGTGACATCACAAACACAAACTCCACCCACATCACCAGTACTGGCCTATCAGGCACTGAGCCACAAGTGACATCACAAAAACAAACTGCAGCCATGTGACCAGCACTGGCCTATCAGGCACTGAGCCACAAATGACCTCACAACCACAAACTGCAGCCACAGCACCAGCACTGGCCTATCAGGCACTGAGCCACAAGTCACATCAGAACCACAAACTGCACACACAGGACCAGCAATGGCCTGTCAGGCACTGAGCCACAAGTGACATCACAACCAAAAATGCAGCCATGTGACCAGCACTGGCCTATCAGGCACTGAGCCACAAGTGACAACACAACCACAAACTGCAGCCACATCACCAGCACTGGCCTATCAGGCACTGAGCCACAAGGGACATCACAACCACAAACTGCACCCACATCACCAGCACTGGCCTATCAGGCACTCAGCCACAAGGGACATCACTACCACAAACTGCACCCACATCACCAGCACTGGCCTATCAGCCACTCAACCACAAGTGACATCACTACCACAAACTGCACCCACGTGACCAGTACTGGCCTATCAGGCACTGAGCCACAAGTGACATCACAAACACAAACTCCACCCACATCACCAGCACTGGCCTATCAGGCACTCAGCCACAAGTGACATCACAACCACAAACTGCACCCACGTAACCAGCACTGGCCTATCAGGCACTCAGCCACAAGTGACATCACAAATATAAACTCCACCCACATCACCAGCACTGGCCTATCAGGCACTGAGCCACAAGTGACATCACAACCACATACTGCAGCCACGTCACCAGCACTGGCCTATCAGGCACTGAGCCACAAGTCACATCATAACTAAAAACTGCAGCCATGTGACCAGCACTGGCCTATCAGGCACTCAGCCACAAGTGACATCACTACCACAAACTGCAGCCACATCACCAGCACTGGCCTATCAGGCACTCAGCCACAAGTGACATCACAACCACAAACTGCAGCCACATCACCAGCACTGGCCTATCAGGCACTCAGCCACAAGTGACATCACAAACACAAACTCCACCCACATCACCAGCTCTGGCCTATCAGCCACTCAGCCACAAGTGACATCACAACCACAAACTCCACCCACATCACCAGCACTGGCCTATCAGGCACTGAGACACAAGTGACATCATAACTAAAAACTGCAGCCATGTGACCAGCACTGGCCTATCAGGCACTGAGCCACAAGTGACATCACAACCACAAACTCCACCCACATCACCAGTACTGGCCTATCAGGCACTGAGCCACAAGTGACATCACAACCACAAACTGCAGCCACATCACCAGCACTGCCCTGTCAGGCACTGAGCCACAAGTGACCTCACAAACACAAACTGCACCCACGTCACCAGCACTGGCCTATCAGGCACTCAGCCACAAGTGACATCACAAACACAAACTCCACCCACGTCACCAGCACTGGCCTATCAGGCACTCAGCCACAAGTGACATCACAACCACAAACTGCAGCCACGTCACCAGCACTGGCCTATCAGGCACTGAGACACAAGTGACATCATAACTAAAAACTGCAGCCATGTGACCAGCACTGGCCTATCAGGCACTGAGCCACAAGTGACATCACTACCACAAACTGCAGCCACATCACCAGCACTGGCCTATCACGCACTGAGCCTCAAGTGACATCACAAACACAAACTGCACCCACATCACCAGCACTGGCCTATCAGGCACGGAGCCACAAGTGACATCACAACCACAAACTCCACCCACATCACCAGCTCTGGCCTATCAGGCACTGAGCCACAAGTGACCTCAAAATTACAAACTGCAGCCACATGACCAGCACTGGCCTATCAGGCACTGAGCCACAAGTGACCTCATAACTAAAAACTGCAGCCACAGGACCAGCACTGGCCTATCAGGCACTCAGCCACAAGTGACATCACAAACACAAACTGCACCCACAGGACCAGCACTGGCCTATCAGGCACTGAGACACAAGTGACATCACAAACACAAACTCCACCCACATCACCAGCACTGGCCTATCAGGCACTGAGCCACAAGTGACATCACAAACACAAACTGCAGCCACAGGACCAGCACTGGCCTATCAGGCACTGAGCCACAAGTGACATCACAAACACAAACTCCACCCACATCACCAGCACTGGCCTATCAGGCACTGAGCCACAAGTGACATCACAAACACAAACTCCACCCACATCACCAGCTCTGGCCTATCAGGCACTGAGCCACAAGTCACATCATAACTAAAAACTGCAGCCATGTGACCAGCACTGGCCTATCAGGCACTGAGCCACAAGTGACATCACTACCACAAACTGCAGCCACATCACCAGCACTGGCCTATCAGGCACTCAGCCACAAGTGACATCACAAACACAAACTCCACCCACAGGACCAGCACTGGCCTATCACGCACTGAGCCTCAAGTGACACCACAAACACAAACTGCAGCCACGTCACCAGCACTGGCCTATCAGGCAGTGAGCCACAAGAGACCTCATAACTAAAAACTGCAGCCATGTGACCAGCACTGGCCTATCAGGCACTGAGCCACAAGTGACATCACAAACACAAACTGCAGCCACATCAGCAGCACTGGCCTATCAGGCACTGAGCTGCAAGTGACATCACAAACACAAACTGGAAACATGTGACCAGCACTGGCCTATCAGGCACTGAGCCACAAGTGACATCACAAACACAAACTGCAGCCACATCACCAGCACTGGCCTATCAGGCACTGAGCCTCAAGTGACATCATAAACACAAACTCCACCCACATCACCAGCACTGGCCTATCAGGCACTCAGCCACAAGTGACATCACAAACACAAACTGCAGCCACAGGACCAGCCACTGGCCTATCAGCCGCTCAGCCACAATGACATCACAAACACAAACTGCAGCCACGTGACCAACACTGGCCTATCAGGCACTGAGCCACAAGTGACATCACAAACACAAACTGCAGCCGCATCACCAGCACTGGCCTATCAGGCACTGAGCCACAAGTGACTTCACAACCAAAAATGCAGCCATGTCACCAGCACTGGCCTATCAGGCACTGAGCCACAAGTGACCTCACAAACACAAACTGCACCCACAGGACCAGCACTGGCCTGTCAGGCACTGAGCCACAAGTGACATCACAACCAAAAATGCAGCCATGTGACCAGCACTGGCCTATCAGGCACTGAGCCACAAGTGACAACACAACCACAAACTGCAGCCACATCACCAGCACTGGCCTATCAGGCACTGAGCCACAAGTGACATCACAAACACAAACTGCACCCACAGGACCAGCACTGGCCTATCAGGCACTCAGCCACAAGGGACATCACAACCACAAACTCCACCCACATCACCAGCACTGGCCTATCAGCCACTCAGCCACAAGTGACATCACTACCACAAACTGCACCCACGTGACCAGTACTGGCCTATCAGGCACTGAGCCACAAGTGACATCACAAACACAAACTCCACCCACATCACCAGTACTGGCCTATCAGGCACTGAGCCACAAGTGACATCACAAACACAAACTCCACCCACATCACCAGCACTGGCCTATCAGGCACTGAGCCACAAGTGACATCACAAACACAAACTGCACCCACGTCACCAGCACTGGCCTATCAGGCACTCAGCCACAAGTGACATCACAAATATAAACTCCACCCACATCACCAGCACTGGCCTATCAGCCACTGAGCCACAAGTGACATCACAACCACATACTGCAGCCACGTCACCAGCACTGGCCTATCAGGCACTGAGCCACAAGTCACATCATAACTAAAAACTGCAGCCATGTGACCAGCACTGGCCTATCAGGCACTGAGCCTCAAGTGACATCATAAACACAAACTCCACCCACATCACCAGCACTGGCCTATCAGGCACTCAGCCACAAGTGACATCACAAACACAAACTCCACCCACAGGACCAGCACTCACCTATCACGCACTGAGCCTCAAGTGACATCACAAACACAAACTGCAGCCACGTCACCAGCACTGGCCTATCAGGCACTGAGACACAAGTGACATCATAACTAAAAACTGGAGCCATGTGACCAGCACTGGCCTATCAGGCACTGAGCCACAAGTGACATCACAAACACAAACTGCACCCACAGGACAAACACTGGCCTATCAGCCGCTCAGCCACAATGACATCACAAACACAAACTGCACACACAGGACAAACACTGGCCTATCAGGCACTGAGCCACAAGTGACATCACAAACACAAACTCCACCCACAGGACCAGCACTGGCCTATCAGGCACTGAGCCTCAAGTGACATCACAAACACAAACTCCACCCACATCACCAGCACTGGCCTATCAGGCACTCAGCCACAAGTGACATCACAAACACAAACTGCAGCCACAGGACCAGCCATTGGCCTATCAGCCGCTCAGCCACAATGACATCACAAACACAAACTGCAGCCACGTGACCAGCACTGGCCTATCAGGCACTGAGCCACAAGTGACATCACAAACACAAACTGCAGCCGCATCACCAGCACTGGCCTATCAGGCACTGAGCCACAAGTGACTTCACAACCAAAAATGCAGCCATGTCACCAGCACTGGCCTATCAGGCACTCAGCCACAAGTGACCTCACAAACACAAACTGCACCCACAGGACCAGCAATGGCCTGTCAGGCACTGAGCCACAAGTGACATCACAACCAAAAATGCAGCCATGTGACCAGCACTGGCCTATCAGGCACTGAGCCACAAGTGACAACACAACCACAAACTGCAGCCACATCACCAGCACTGGCCTATCAGGCACTGAGCCACAAGTGACCTCACAACCACAAACTCCACCCACAGGACCAGCAATGGCCTGTCAGGCACTGAGCCACAAGTGACATCACAACCACAAAGTGCAGTTACATCACCAGCACTGGCCTATCAGGCACTGAGCCACAAGCGACCTCATAAATAAAAACTGCAGCCATGTGACCAGCACTGGCCTATCAGGCACTGAGCCACAAGTGACATCACAAACACAAACTGCAGCCACATCACCAGCACTGGCCTATCAGGCACTGAGCCACAAGTGACATCACAAACACAAACTCCACCCACAGGACCAGCACTGGCCTATCACGCACTGAGCAAGAAGTCACATCACAAACACAAACTGCAGCCAGATCACCAGCACTGGCCTATCAGGCACTGAGCCACAAATGACCTCATAACTAAAAACTGCAGTCATGTGACCAGCACTGGCCAATCAGGCACTGAGCCGCAAGTGACATCACAACCACAAAATGCCGCCATGTGACGAGCACTGGCCTATCAGGCACTCAGCCACAAGTGACATTACAAACACAAAATGCAGCCACAGGACCAGCACTGGCCTATCAGGCACTCAGCCACAAGTGACATCACAACCACAAAATGCCGCCATGTGACGAGCACTGGCCTATCAGGCACTCAGCCACAAGTGACATTACAAACACAAAATGCAGCCACAGGACCAGCACTGGCCTATCAGGCACTGAGCCACAAGTGACATCACAACCACAAACTGCACCCACATCACCAGCACTGGCCTATCAGGCACTCAGCCACAAGTGACATCACTACCACAAAATGCACCCACGTCACCAGCACTGGCCTATCAGGCACTCAGCCACAAGTGACATCACTACCACAAACTGCAGCCACATGACCAGCACTGGCCTATCACGCACTGAGCCTCAAGTGACATCACAAACACAAACTGCAGCCACAGCACCAGCACTGGCCTATCAGGCACTGAGCCACAAGTGACATCACAACCACAAACTCCACCCACATCACCAGCTCTGGCCTATCAGGCACTGAGACACAAGTGACCTCATAACTAAAAACTACAGCCATGTGACCAGCACTGGCCTATCAGGCACTCAGCCACAAGTGACATCACAACCACAAACTGCACCAACATCACCAGCACTGGCCTATCAGGCAGTGAGCCAAAAGTGACATCACAAACACAAACTGCACACACAGGACAAACACTGGCCTATCAGGCACTGAGCCACAAGTGACATCACAAACACAAACTCCACCCACATCACCAGTACTGGCCTATCAGGCACTGAGCCACAAGTGACATCACAACCACAAACTGCAGCCACATCACCAGCACTGCCCTGTCAGGCACTGAGCCACAAGTGACATCACAAACACAAACTGCACCCACGTCACCAGCACTGGCCTATCAGGCACTCAGCCACAAGTGACATCACAAATATAAACTCCACCCACATCACCAGCACTGGCCTATCAGGCACTCAGCCACAAGTGACATCACTACCACAAACTGCACCCACGTGACCAGCACTGGCCTATCAGGCACTGAGCCACAAGTGACATCACAACCACGTACTGCAGCCACATGACCAGCACTGGCCTATCAGGCACTGAGCCACAAGTGACCTCATAACTAAAAACTACAGCCATGTGACCAGCACTGGCCTATCAGGCACTCAGCCACAAGTGACATCACTACCACAAACTGCAGCCACATCACCAGCACTGGCCTATCAGGCACTGAGCCACAAGTGACATCACAACCACAAACTGCACACACAGGACAAACACTGGCCTATCAGGCACTCAGTCACAAGTGACATCACAACCACAAACTGCACCCACAGGACCAGCACTGGCCTATCAGGCACTGAGACACAAGTGACATCACAAACACAAAATGCACCCACATCACCAGCACTGGCCTATCAGGCACTCAGCCACAAGTGACATCACAACCACAAACTGCAGCCACATCACCAGCACTGGCCTATCAGGCACTGAGCCACAAGTGACATCACAAACACAAACTCCACCCACAGGACCAGCACTGGCCTATCAGGCACTGAGCCACAAGTGACATCACAACCACAAACTCCACCCACATCACCAGCACTGGCCTATCAGGCACTCAGCCACAATGACATCACAACCACAAACTGTACCCACATCACCAGCACTGGCCTATCAGGCACTGAGCCACAAGTGACCTCACAACCACAAACTCCACCCACCGGACCAGCAATGGCCTGTCAGGCACTGAGCCACAAGTGACATCACAACCACAAAGTGCAGTTACATCACCAGCACTGGCCTATCAGGCACTCAGCCACAAGCGACATCATAAATAAAAACTGCAGCCATGTGACCAGCACTGGCCTATCAGGCACTGAGCCACAAGTGACATCACAAACACAAACTGCAGCCACATCACCAGCACTGGCCTATCAGGCACTCAGCCACAAGTGACATCATAACTAAAAACTGCAGCCATGTGACCAGCACTGGCCTATCAGGCACTCAGCCACAAGTTACCTCATAACTAAAAACTGCAGCCATGTGACCAGCACTGCCCTATCAGGCACTGAGCCACAAGTGACATCACAAACACAAACTCCACCAACAGGACCAGCACTGGCCTATCAGGCACTGAGCCACAAGTGACATCACAACCACAAACTCCACCCACATCACCAGCTCTGGCCTATCAGGCACTGAGCCACAAGTGACCTCATAACTACAAACTGCAGCCACATGACCAGCACTGGCCTATCAGGCACTGAGCCACAAGTGACCTCATAACTAAAAACTACAGCCATGTGACCAGCACTGGCCTATCAGGCACTGAGCCACAAGTGACATCACAACCACAAACTGCACCCACAGGACAAACACTGGCCTATCAGGCACTGAGCCACAAGTGACATCACAACAACAAACTGCACACACAGGACAAACACTGGCCTATCAGGCACTCAGCCACAAGTGACATCACAACCACAAACTGCACCCACAGGACCAGCACTGGCCTATCAGGCACTGAGCCACAAGTGACATCACAACCACAAACTGCAGCCACATCACCAGCACTGGCCTATCAGGCACTCAGCCACAAGTGACATCATAACTAAAAACTGCAGCCATGTGACCAGCACTGGCCTATCAGGCACTCAGCCACAAGTTACCTCATAACTAAAAACTGCAGCCATGTGACCAGCACTGCCCTATCAGGCACTGAGCCACAAGTGACATCACAAACACAAACTCCACCCACAGGACTAGTACTGGCCTATCAGGCACTGAGCCACAAGTGACTTCAGAAACACAAACTGCACCCACATCACCAGCACTGGCCTATCAGGCACTGAGCCACAAGCGACCTCATAACTAAAAATTGCAGCCATGTGACCAGCACTGGCCTATCAGGCACGGAGCCACAAGTGACATCATAACCACAAACTCCACCCACAGGACCAGCACTGTCCTATCAGGCACTGAGCCACAAGTGACCTCACAACCACAAACTCCACCCACAGGACCAGCAATGGCCTGTCAGGCACTGAGCCACAAGTGACATCACAACCACAAAGTGCAGTTACATCACCAGCACTGGCCTATCAGGCACTGAGCCACAAGCGACCTCATAAATAAAAACTGCAGCCATGTGACCAGCACTGGCCTATCAGGCACTGAGCCACAAGTGACATCACAAACACAAACTGCACCCACATCACCAGCACTGGCCTATCAGGCACTCAGCCACAAGTGACATCACAAATATAAACTCCACCCACATCACCAGCACTGGCCTATCAGGCACTCAGCCACAAGTGACATCACTACCACAAACTGCACCCACGTGACCAGCACTGGCCTATCAGGCACTGAGCCACAAGTGACATCACAACCACGTACTGCAGCCACGTCACCAGCACTGGCCTATCAGGCACTGAGACACAAGTGACATCATAACTAAAAACTGCAGCCATGTGACCAGCACTGGCCTATCAGGCACTGAGCCACAAGTGACATCACAAACACAAAATGCACCCACATCACCAGCACTGGCCTATCAGGCACTCAGCCACAAGTGACATCACAAACACAAACTGCACCCACAGGACCAGCACTGGCCTATCACGCACTGAGCCTCAAGTGACATCACAAACACAAACTGCAGCCACATCACCAGCACTGGCCTATCAGGCACTCAGCCACAAGTGACATCACAACCACAAACTCCACCCACATCACCAGCTCTGGCCTATCAGGCACTGAGCCACAAGTGACCTCAAAACTACAAACTGCAGCCACATGACCAGCACTGGCCTATCAGGCACTGAGCCACAAGTGACCTCATAACTAAAAACTACAGCCATGTGACCAGCACTGGCCTATCAGGCACTCAGCCACAAGTCACATCACAACCACAAACTGCACCCACAGGACAAACACTGGCCTATCAGGCACTGAGCCACAAGTGACATCACAACCACAAACTGCACACACAGGACAAACACTGGCCTATCAGGCACTCAGTCACAAGTGACATCACAAACACAAACTGCACCCACAGGACCAGCACTGGCCTATCAGGCACTGAGACACAAGTGACATCACAAACACAAAATGCACCCACATCACCAGCACTGGCCTATCAGCCACTGAGCCACAAGTGACATCACAACCACAAACTGCAGCCACATCACCAGCACTGGCCTATCAGGCACTGAGCCACAAGTGACATCACAAACACAAACTCCACCCACAGGACCAGCACTGGCCTATCAGGCACTGAGCCACAAGTGACATCACAACCACAAACTCCACCCACATCACCAGCACTGGCCTATCAGGCACTCAGCCACAAGTGACATCACAACCACAAACTGCAGCCACAGCACCAGCACTGGCCTATCAGGCACTGAGCCACAAGTGACATCAAAAACACAAACTGCACACACAGGACAAACACTGGCCTATCAGGCACTGAGCCACAAGTGACCTCATAACTACAAACTGCAGCCACATGACCAGCACTGGCCTATCAGGCACTGAGCCACAAGTGACCTCATAACTAAAAACTACAGCCATGTGACCAGCACTGGCCTATCAGGCACTCAGCCACAAGTGACATCACAACCACAAACTGCACCCACAGGACAAACACTGGCCTATCAGGCACTGAGCCACAAGTGACATCACAACCACAAACTGCACCCACAGGACAAACACTGGCCTATCAGGCACTCAGTCACAAGTGACATCACAACCACAAACTGCACCCACAGGACCAGCACTGGCCTATCAGGCACTGAGACACAAGTGACATCACAAACACAAAATGCACCCACATCACCAGCACTGGCCTATCAGGCACTCAGCCACAAGTGACATCACAACCACAAACTGCAGCCACATCACCAGCACTGGCCTATCAGGCACTGAGCCACAAGTGACATCACAAACACAAACTCCACCCACAGGACCAGCACTGGCCTATCAGGCACTGAGCCACAAGTGACATCACAACCACAAACTCCACCCACATCACCAGCACTGGCCTATCAGGCACTCAGCCACAAGTGACATCACAACCACAAACTCCACCCACATCACCAGCACTGGCCTATCAGGCACTCAGCCACAAGTGACATCATAAACACAGACTGCACCCACAGGACAAACACTGGCCTATCAGGCACTGAGCCACAAGTGACCTCATAACTACAAACTGCAGCCACATCACCAGCACTGGCCTATCAGGCACTGAGCCACAAGTGACCTCACAACCACAAACTCCACCCACAGGACCAGCAATGGCCTGTCAGGCACTGAGCCACAAGTGACATCACAACCACAAAGTGCAGTTACATCACCAGCACTGGCCTATCAGGCACTCAGCCACAAGCGACATCATAAATAAAAACTGCAGCCATGTGACCAGCACTGGCCTATCAGGCACTCAGCCACAAGTTACCTCATAACTAAAAACTGCAGCCATGTGACCAGCACTGCCCTATCAGGCACTGAGCCACAAGTGACATCACAAACACAAACTCCACCAACAGGACCAGCACTGGCCTATCAGGCACTGAGCCACAAGTGACATCACAACCACAAACTCCACCCACATCACCAGCTCTGGCCTATCAGGCACTGAGCCACAAGTGACCTCATAACTACAAACTGCAGCCACATGACCAGCACTGGCCTATCAGGCACTGAGCCACAAGTGACCTCATAACTAAAAACTACAGCCATGTGACCAGCACTGGCCTATCAGGCACTGAGCCACAAGTGACATCACAACCACAAACTCCACCCACATCACCAGCACTGGCCTATCAGGCACTCAGGCACAAGTGACATCACAAATATAAACTCCACCCACATCACCAGCACTGGCCTATCAGGCACTGAGCCACAAGTGACATCACAACCACATACTGCAGCCACGTCACCAGCACTGGCCTATCAGGCACTGAGCCAGAAGTGACATCATAACTAAAAACTGCAGCCATGTGACCAGCACTGGCCTATCAGGCACTGAGCCACAAGTGACATCACAAACACAAACTGCAGCCACATCACCAGCACTGGCCTATCAGGCACTCAGCCACAAGTGACATCACAAACACAAACTCCACCCACAGGACCAGCACTGGCCTATCACGCACTGAGCCTCAAGTGACATCACAAACACAAACTGCAGCCACATCACCAGCACTGGCCTATCAGGCACTGAGCCACAAGTAACATCACAACCACAAACTCCACCCACATCACCAGCTCTGGCCTATCAGGCACTGAGCCACAAGTGACCTCATAACTACAAACTGCAGCCACATGACCAGCACTGGCCTATCAGGCACTCAGCCACAAGTGACATCACAACCACAAACTGCACCCACAGGACAAACACTGGCCTATCAGGCACTGAGCCACAAGTGACATCACAACCACAAACTGCACACACAGGACAAACACTGGCCTATCAGGCACTGAGCCACAAGTGACATCACAAACACAAACTGCAGCCACATCACCAGCACTGGCCTATCAGGCACTGAGCCACAAGTGACATCACAATCACAAACTCCACCCACATCACCAGCACTGGCCTATCAGGCACTCAGTCACAAGTGACATCACAAACACAAACTGCACCCACATCACCAGCACTGGCCTATCAGCCACTGAGCCAGAAGTGACATCACAAACACAAACTCCACCCACAGGACCAGCACTGGCCTATCACGCACTGAGCCTCAAGTGACATCACAACCACAAACTCCACCCACATCACCAGCTCTGGCCTATCAGGCACTGAGCCACAAGTGACATCACAAACACAAACTGCAGCCACATCACCAGCACTGGCCTATCAGGCACTGAGCCACAAGTGACATCACAAACACAAACTCCACCCACATCACCAGCTCTGGCCTATCAGGCACTCAGCCACAAGTGACATCACAAACACAAACTGCAGCCACATCACCAGCACTGGCCTATCAGGCTCTGAGCCACAAGTGACATCACAAACACAAACTCCACCCACAGGACCAGCACTGGCCTATCAGGCACTGAGCCACAAGTGACATCACAAACACAAACTGCAGCCACATCACCAGCACTGGCCTATCAGGCACTGAGCCACAAGTGACCTCATAACTAAAAACTGCAGGCACAGGACCAGCACCGGCCTATCAGGCACTCAGCCACAAGTGACATCACAACCACAAACTGCAGCCACATCACCAGCACTGGCCTATCAGGCACTCAGCCACAAGTGACATCACTACCACAAACTGCACCCACGTGACCAGCACTGGCCTATCAGGCACTGAGCCACAAGTGACCTCACAACCACAAACTGCACCCACATCACCAGCACTGGCCTATCAGGCACTGAGCCACAAGTGACATCACAAACACAAACTCCACCCACATCACCAGCACTGGCCTATCAGGCACTGAGCCACAAGTGACATCACAAACACAAACTCCACCCACATCACCAGCACTGGCCTATCAGGCACTCAGCCACTAGTGACATCATAACTAAAAACTGCAGGCACAGGACCAGCACCGGCCTATCAGGCACTCAGCCACAAGTGACATCACAACCACAAACTGCACCCACATCACCAGCACTGGCCTATCACGCACTGAGCAAGAAGTCACATCACAAACACAAACTGCAGCCAGATCACCAGCACTGGCCTATCAGGCAGTGAGCCACAAATGACCTCATAACTAAAAACTGCAGTCATGTGACCAGCACTGGCCAATCAGGCACTGAGCCGCAAGTGACATCACAACCACAAAATGCCGCCATGTGACGAGCACTGGCCTATCAGGCACTCAGCCACAAGTGACATTACAAACACAAAATGCAGCCACAGGACCAGCACTGGCCTATCAGGCACTCAGCCACAAGTGACATCACAACCACATACTGCAGCCACGTCACCAGCACTGGCCTATCAGGCACTGAGCCAGAAGTTACCTCATAACTAAAAACTGCAGCCATGTGACCAGCACTGCCCTATCAGGCACTGAGCCACAAGTGACATCACAAACACAAACTCCACCCACAGGACTAGTACTGGCCTATCAGGCACTGAGCCACAAGTGACTTCAGAAACACAAACTGCACCCACATCACCAGCACTGGCCTATCAGGCACTGAGCCACAAGCGACCTCATAACTAAAAATTGCAGCCATGTGACAAGCATTGGCCTATCAGGCACTGAGCCACAAGTGACATCACAAACACAAACTGCAGCCACATCACCAGCACTGGCCTATCAGGCTCTGAGCCACAAGTGACATCACAAACACAAACTCCACCCACAGGACCAGCACTGGCCTATCACGCACTGAGCAAGAAGTCACATCACAAACACAAACTGCAGCCAGATCACCAGCACTGGCCTATCAGGCACTGAGCCACAAATGACCTCATAACTAAAAACTGCAGTCATGTGACCAGCACTGGCCTATCAGGCACTGAGCCGCAAGTGACATCACAACCACAAAATGCAGCCATGTGACGAGCACTGGCCTATCAGGCACTCAGCCACAAGTGACATTACAAACACAAAATGCAGCCACAGGACCAGCACTGGCCTATCAGGCACTCAGCCACAAGTGACATCACAACCACAAACTCCACCCACATCACCAGCACTGGCCTATCAGGCACTCAGCCACAAGTGACATCACTACCACAAACTCCACCAACATCACCAGCACTGGCCTATCAGGCACTCAGCCACAAGTGACATCACAAACACAAACTGCACCCACATCACCAGCACTGGCCTATCAGCCACTGAGCCACAAGTGACATCACAACCACAAACTCCACCCACATCACCAGCACTGGCCTATCAGGCACTCAGCCACAACTGACATCACAAACACAAACTGCAGCCACATCACCAGCACTGGCCTATCAGGCACTGAGCCACAAGTGACATCACAAACACAAACTCCACCCACAGGACCAGCACTGGCCTATCAGGCACTGAGCCACAAGTGACATCACAACCACAAACTCCACCCACATCACCAGCACTGGCCTATCAGGCACTGAGCCAGAAGTGACCTCATAACTACAAACTGCAGGCACAGGACCAGCACCGGCCTATCAGGCACTGAGCCACAAGTGACATCACAAACACAAACTGCACCCACATCACCAGCACTGGCCTATCAGGCACTGAGCCACAAGTGACATCACAACCACAAACTGCAGCCATGTGACCAGCACTGGCATATCAGGCACTCAGCCACAAGTGACATCACAACCACAAACTGCAGCCACATCACCAGCACTGGCCTATCAGGCACTGAGCCACAAGTGACATCACAACCACAAACTCCACCCACATCACCAGCACTGGCCTATCAGGCACTCAGCCACAAGTGACATCACAAACACAAACTGCAGCCACATCACCAGCACTGGCCTATCAGGCACTGAGCCACAAGTGACATCACAACCACAAAATGCACCCACAGGACCAGCACTGGCCTATCAGGCACTGAGCCTCAAGTGACCTCACAAATATAAACTCCACCCACATCACCAGCACTGGCCTATCAGGCACAGAGCCACAAGTGACATCACAACCACAAACTCCACCCACAGGACCAGCACGGGCCTATCAGGCACTATGCCACAAGTGACATCACAACCACAAACTGCAGCCACAGCACCAGCACTGGCCTATCAGGCACTCAGCCACAAGTGACATCACAACCACAAACTGCAGCCACATCACCAGCACTGGCCTATCAGGCACTCAGCCACAAGTTACATCATAACTAAAAACTGCAGCCATGTGACCAGCACTGCCCTATCAGGCACTGAGCCACAAGTGACATCACAAACACAAACTCCACCCACAGGACTAGTACTGGCCTATCAGGCACTGAGCCACAAGTGACTTCAGAAACACAAACTGCACCCACATCACCAGCACTGGCCTATCAGGCACTGAGCCACAAGCGACCTCATAACTAAAAATTGCAGCCATGTGACCAGCAATGGCCTGTCAGGCACTGAGCCACAAGTCACATCATAACCACAAACTCCACCCACAGGACCAGCAATGGCCTGTCAGGCACTGAGCCACAAGTGACATCACAAACACAAACTGCACCCACATCACCAGTACTGGCCTATCAGGCACTGAGCCACAAGTGACATCACAACCACAAACTGCAGCCACATCACCAGCACTGCCCTGTCAGGCACTGAGCCACAAGTGACATCACAAACACAAACTGCAGCCACGTCACCAGCACTGGCCTATCAGGCACTCAGCCACAAGTGACATCACAAATATAAACTCCACCCACATCACCAGCACTGGCCTATCAGGCACTGAGCCACAAGTGACATCACAACCACGTACTGCAGCCACGTCACCAGCACTGGCCTATCAGGCACTGAGCCACAAGTGACATCATAACTAAAAACTGCAGCCATGTGACCAGCACTGGCCTATAAGGCACTGAGCCACAAGTGACATCACTACCACAAACTGCAGCCACGTCACCAGCACTGGCCTATCAGGCACTCAGCCACAAGTGACATCACAACCACAAACTGCAGCCATGTGAACAGCACTGGCCTGTCAGGCACAGAGCCACAAGTGACATCACAAACACAAACTGCACCCACATCACCAGCACTGGCCTATCAGGCACTCAGCCACAAGTGACATCACAAACACAAACTCCACCCACAGGACCAGCACTGGCCTATCACGCACTGAGCCTCAAGTGACATCACAAACACAAACTGCAGCCACATCACCAGCACTGGCCTATCAGGCACTGAGCCACAAGTGACATCACAACCACAAACTCCACCCACATCACCAGCTCTGGCCTATCAGGCACTGAGCCACAAGTGACCTCAAAACTACAAACTGCACCCACGTGACCAGCACTGGCCTATCAGGCATTCAGCCACAAGTGACCTCATAACTAAAAACTACAGCCATGTGACCAGCACTGGCCTATCAGGCACTCAGCCACAAGTGACATCACAACCACAAACTGCACCCACAGGACAAACACTGGCCTATCAGGCACTGAGCCACAAGTGACATCACAAACACAAACTGCACACACAGGACAAACACTGGCCTATCAGGCACTCAGCCACAAGTGACATCACAACCACAAACTCCACCCACAGGACCAGCACTGGCCTATCAGGCACTGAGCCACAAGTGACATCACAAACACAAAACGCACCCACATCACCAGCACTGGCCTATCAGGCACTGAGCCACAAGTGACATCACAACCACAAACTGCAGCCACATCACCAGCACTGGCCTATCAGGCACTGAGCCACAAGTGACATCACAAACACAAACTGCAGGCATATCACCAGCACTGGCCTATCAGGCACTGAGCAAGAAGTCACATCACAAACACAAACTGCAGCCATGTGACCAGCACTGGCCTATCAGGCACTCAGCCACAAGTGACATCACAAACACAAACTCCACCCACAGGACCAGCACTGGCCTATCAGGCACTGAGCCACAAGTGACATCACAAACACAAACTGCAGCCACATCACCAGCACTGGCCTATCAGGCACTGAGCCACAAGCGACCTCATAACTAAAAATTGCAGCCATGTGACAAGCACTGGCCTATCAGGCTCTGAGCCACAAGTGACATCACAAACACAAACTCCACCCACAGGACCAGCACTGGCCTATCACGCACTGAGCAAGAAGTCACATCACAAACACAAACTGCAGCCAGATCACCAGCACTGGCCTATCAGGCACTGAGCCACAAATGACCTCATAACTAAAAACTGCAGTCATGTGACCAGCACTGGCCTATCAGGCACTGAGCCGCAAGTGACATCACAACCACAAAATGCAGCCATGTGACGAGCACTGGCCTATCAGGCACTCAGCCACAAGTGACATTACAAACACAAAATGCAGCCACAGGACCAGCACTGGCCTATCAGGCACTCAGCCACAAGTGACATCACAACCACAAACTCCACCCACATCACCAGCACTGGCCTATCAGGCACTCAGCCACAAGTGACATCACTACCACAAACTCCACCAACATCACCAGCACTGGCCTATCAGGCACTCAGCCACAAGTGACATCACAAACACAAACTGCACCCACATCACCAGCACTGGCCTATCAGCCACTGAGCCACAAGTGACATCACAACCACAAACTCCACCCACATCACCAGCACTGGCCTATCAGGCACTCAGCCACAACTGACATCACAAACACAAACTGCAGCCACATCACCAGCACTGGCCTATCAGGCACTGAGCCACAAGTGACATCACAAACACAAACTCCACCCACAGGACCAGCACTGGCCTATCAGGCACTGAGCCACAAGTGACATCACAACCACAAACTCCACCCACATCACCAGCACTGGCCTATCAGGCACTGAGCCAGAAGTGACCTCATAACTACAAACTGCAGGCACAGGACCAGCACCGGCCTATCAGGCACTGAGCCACAAGTGACATCACAAACACAAACTGCACCCACATCACCAGCACTGGCCTATCAGGCACTGAGCCACAAGTGACATCACAACCACAAACTGCAGCCATGTGACCAGCACTGGCATATCAGGCACTCAGCCACAAGTGACATCACAACCACAAACTGCAGCCACATCACCAGCACTGGCCTATCAGGCACTGAGCCACAAGTGACATCACAACCACAAACTCCACCCACATCACCAGCACTGGCCTATCAGGCACTCAGCCACAAGTGACATCACAAACACAAACTGCAGCCACATCACCAGCACTGGCCTATCAGGCACTGAGCCACAAGTGACATCACAACCACAAAATGCACCCACAGGACCAGCACTGGCCTATCAGGCACTGAGCCTCAAGTGACCTCACAAATATAAACTCCACCCACATCACCAGCACTGGCCTATCAGGCACAGAGCCACAAGTGACATCACAACCACAAACTCCACCCACAGGACCAGCACGGGCCTATCAGGCACTATGCCACAAGTGACATCACAACCACAAACTGCACCCACAGGACCAGCACTGGCCTATCAGGCACTGAGACACAAGTGACATCACAAACACAAACTGCAGCCACATCACCAGCACTGGCCTATCAGGCACTCAGCCACAAGTTACATCATAACTAAAAACTGCAGCCATGTGACCAGCACTGGCCAATCAGGCACTGAGCCACAAGTGACCTCACAACCACAAACTGCACCCACAGGACAAACACTGGCCTATCAGGCACTGAGCCACAAGTGACATCACAACAACAAACTGCACACACAGGACAAACACTGGCCTATCAGGCACTCAGCCACAAGTGACATCACAACCACAAACTGCAGCCACAGGACCAGCACTGGCCTATCAGGCACTGAGCCACAAGTGACATCACAACCACAAACTCCACCCACATCACCAGCACTGGCCTATCAGCCACTCAGCCACAAGTGACATCATAACTAAAAACTGCAGGCACAGGACCAGCACCGGCCTATCAGGCACTGAGCCACAAGTGACATCACAACCACAAACTGCACCCACATCACCAGCACTGGCCTATCAGGCACTGAGCCACAAGTGACATCACAAACACAAACTGCACCCACATCACCAGCACTGGCCTATCAGGCACTCAGCCACAAGTGACATCACAAACACAAACTGCACCCACATCACCAGCACTGGCCTATCAGCCACTGAGCCACAAGTGACATCACAAACACAAACTCCACCCACAGGACCAGCACTGGCCTATCAGGCACTGAGCCACAAGTGACATCACAAACACAAAATGCACCCACATCACCAGCACTGGCCTATCAGGCACTGAGCCACAAGTGACATCACAACCACAAACTGCACCCACAGGACAAACACTGGCCTATCAGGCACTCAGCCACAAGTGACATCACAACCACAAACTGCAGCCATGTGACCAGCACTGGCCTATCAGGCACTGAGCCACAAATGACCTCACAACCACAAACTGCAGCCACAGCACCAGCACTGGCCTATCAGGCACTGAGCCACAAGTCACATGAGAACCACAAACTGCACCCACATTAGCAGCACTGGCCTATCAGGCACTGAGCCACAAGTGACATCACAAACACAAACTGGAAACATGTGACCAGCACTGGCCTATCAGGCACTGAGCCACTAGTGACATCACAAACACAAACTGCAGCCACATCACCAGCACTGGCCTATCAGGCACTGAGCCACAAGTGACATCACAATCACAAACTGCAGCCACATCACCAGCACTGGCCTATCAGGCACTCAGCCACAAGTGACCTCATAACTAAAAACTGCAGGCACAGGACCAGCACCGGCCTATCAGGCACTGAGCCACAAGTGACATCAGAAACACACACTGCACCCACATCACCAGCACTGGCCTATCAGGCACTGAGCCACAAGTGACATCACAACCACAAACTGCAGCCACATCACCAGCACTGGCCTATCAGGCACTCAGCCACAAGAGACCTCATAACTAAAAACTGCAGTCATGTGACCAGCACTGGCCAATCAGGCACTGAGCCACAAGTGACCTCACAACCACAAACTGCACCCACAGGACAAACACTGGCCTATCAGGCACTGAGCCACAAGTGACCTCACAACCACAAACTGCACCCACAGGACCAGCACTGGCCTATCAGGCACTGAGACACAAATGACATCACAAACACAAACTACACCCACATCACCAGCACTGGCCTATCAGGCACTGAGCCTCAAGTGACATCACAAACACAAACTCCACCCACATCACCAGCACTGGCCTATCAGGCACTCAGCCACAAGTGACATCACAAACACAAACTGCAGCCACAGGACCAGCCACTGGCCTATCAGCCGCTCAGCCACAATGACATCACAAACACAAACTGCAGCCACATCACCAGCACTGGGCTATCAGGCACTCAGCCACAAGTGACATCACAAACACAAACTGCACCCACATCACCAGCACTGGCCTATCAGGCACTGAGCCACAAGTGACATCACAAACACAAACTCCACCCACATCACCAGTACTGGCCTATCAGGCACTGAGCCACAAGTGACATCACAAAAACAAACTGCAGCCATGTGACCAGCACTGGCCTATCAGGCACTGAGCCACAAATGACCTCACAACCACAAACTGCAGCCACAGCACCAGCACTGGCCTATCAGGCACTGAGCCACAAGTCACATCAGAACCACAAACTGCACACACAGGACCAGCAATGGCCTGTCAGGCACTGAGCCACAAGTGACATCACAACCAAAAATGCAGCCATGTGACCAGCACTGGCCTATCAGGCACTGAGCCACAAGTGACAACACAACCACAAACTGCAGCCACATCACCAGCACTGGCCTATCAGGCACTGAGCCACAAGGGACATCACAACCACAAACTCCACCCACATCACCAGCACTGGCCTATCAGGCACTCAGCCACAAGGGACATCACTACCACAAACTGCACCCACATCACCAGCACTGGCCTATCAGGCACTCAGCCACAAGTGACATCACAAATATAAACTCCACCCACATCACCAGCACTGGCCTATCAGGCACTCAGCCACAAGTGACATCACAAACACAAACTCCACCAACAGGACCAGCACTGGCCTATCAGGCACTGAGCCACAAGTGACATCACAACCACAAACTCCACCCACATCACCAGCACTGGCCTATCAGGCACTCAGCCACAAGTGACATCACAACCACAAACTGCACCCACGTAACCAGCACTGGCCTATCAGGCACTCAGCCACAAGTGACATCACAAATATAAACTCCACCCACATCACCAGCACTGGCCTATCAGGCACTGAGCCACAAGTGACATCACAACCACATACTGCAGCCACGTCACCAGCACTGGCCTATCAGGCACTGAGCCACAAGTCACATCATAACTAAAAACTGCAGCCATGTGACCAGCACTGGCCTATCAGGCACTCAGCCACAAGTGACATCACTACCACAAACTGCAGCCACATCACCAGCACTGGCCTATCAGGCACTCAGCCACAAGTGACATCACAACCACAAACTGCAGCCACATCACCAGCACTGGCCTATCAGGCACTCAGCCACAAGTGACATCACAAACACAAACTCCACCCACATCACCAGCTCTGGCCTATCAGCCACTCAGCCACAAGTGACATCACAACCACAAACTCCACCCACATCACCAGCACTGGCCTATCAGGCACTGAGACACAAGTGACATCATAACTAAAAACTGCAGCCATGTGACCAGCACTGGCCTATCAGGCTCTGAGCCACAAGTGACATCACAAACACAAACTCCACCCACATCACCAGCACTGGGCTATCAGGCACTGAGCCACAAGTGACATCATAACTAAAAACTGCAGCCATGTGACCAGCACTGGCCTATCAGGCACTGAGCCACAAGTGACATCACTACCACAAACTGCAGCCACATCACCAGCACTGGGCTATCAGGCACTCAGCCACAAGTGACATCACAACCACAAACTGCACCAACATCACCAGCACTGGCCTATCACGCACTGAGCCTCAAGTGACATCACAAACACAAACTGCACCCACATCACCAGCACTGGCCTATCAGGCACGGAGCCACAAGTGACATCACAACCACAAACTCCACCCACATCACCAGCTCTGGCCTATCAGGCACTGAGCCACAAGTGACATCACAAACACAAACTGCACCCACATCACCAGCACTGGCCTATCAGGCACTGAGCCACAAGTGACCTCATAACTAAAAACTGCAGCCACAGGACCAGCACTGGCCTATCAGGCACTCAGCCACAAGTGACATCACAAACACAAACTGCACCCACAGGACCAGCACTGGCCTATCAGGCACTGAGACACAAGTGACATCACAAACACAAACTCCACCCACATCACCAGCACTGGCCTATCAGGCACTGAGCCACAAGTGACATCACAAACACAAACTGCAGCCACAGGACCAGCACTGGCCTATCAGGCACTGAGCCACAAGTGACATCACAAACACAAACTCCACCCACATCACCAGCACTGGCCTATCAGGCACTGAGCCACAAGTGACATCACAAACACAAACTCCACCCACATCACCAGCACTGGCCTATCAGGCACTGAGCCACAAGTCACATCATAACTAAAAACTGCAGCCATGTGACCAGCACTGGCCTATCAGGCACTGAGCCACAAGTGACATCACAACCACAAACTGCAGCCACATCACCAGCACTGGCCTATCAGGCACTCAGCCACAAGTGACATCACAAACACAAACTGCAGCCATGTGACCAGCACTGGCCTATCAGGCACTGAGCCTCAAGTGACACCACAAACACAAACTGCAGCCACGTCACCAGCACTGGCCTATCAGGCAGTGAGCCACAAGAGACCTCATAACTAAAAACTGCAGCCATGTGACCAGCACTGGCCTATCAGGCACTGAGCCACAAGTGACATCACAAACACAAACTGCAGCCACATCAGCAGCACTGGCCTATCAGGCACTGAGCTGCAAGTGACATCACAAACACAAACTGGAAACATGTGACCAGCACTGGCCTATCAGGCACTGAGCCACAAGTGACATCACAAACACAAACTGCAGCCACATCACCAGCACTGGCCTATCAGGCACTGAGCCTCAAGTGACATCATAAACACAAACTCCACCCACATCACCAGCACTGGCCTATCAGGCACTCAGCCACAAGTGACATCACAAACACAAACTGCAGCCACAGGACCAGCCACTGGCCTATCAGCCGCTCAGCCACAATGACATCACAAACACAAACTGCAGCCACGTGACCAACACTGGCCTATCAGGCACTGAGCCACAAGTGACATCACAAACACAAACTGCAGCCGCATCACCAGCACTGGCCTATCAGGCACTGAGCCACAAGTGACTTCACAACCAAAAATGCAGCCATGTCACCAGCACTGGCCTATCAGGCACTGAGCCACAAGTGACCTCACAAACACAAACTGCACCCACAGGACCAGCACTGGCCTGTCAGGCACTGAGCCACAAGTGACATCACAACCAAAAATGCAGCCATGTGACCAGCACTGGCCTATCAGGCACTGAGCCACAAGTGACAACACAACCACAAACTGCAGCCACATCACCAGCACTGGCCTATCAGGCACTGAGCCACAAGTGACATCACAAACACAAACTGCACCCACAGGACCAGCACTGGCCTATCAGGCACTCAGCCACAAGGGACATCACAACCACAAACTCCACCCACATCACCAGCACTGGCCTATCAGCCACTCAGCCACAAGTGACATCACTACCACAAACTGCACCCACGTGACCAGTACTGGCCTATCAGGCACTGAGCCACAAGTGACATCACAAACACAAACTCCACCCACATCACCAGCACTGGCCTATCAGGCACTGAGCCACAAGTGACATCACAAACACAAACTCCACCCACATCACCAGCACTGGCCTATCAGGCACTGAGCCACAAGTGACATCACAAACACAAACTGCACCCACGTCACCAGCACTGGCCTATCAGGCACTCAGCCACAAGTGACATCACAAATATAAACTCCACCCACATCACCAGCACTGGCCTATCAGCCACTGAGCCACAAGTGACATCACAACCACATACTGCAGCCACGTCACCAGCACTGGCCTATCAGGCACTGAGCCACAAGTCACATCATAACTAAAAACTGCAGCCATGTGACCAGCACTGGCCTATCAGGCACTGAGCCACAAGTGACATCATAAACACAAACTCCACCCACATCACCAGCACTGGCCTATCAGGCACTCAGCCACAAGTGACATCACAAACACAAACTCCACCCACAGGACCAGCACTCACCTATCACGCACTGAGCCTCAAGTGACATCACAAACACAAACTGCAGCCACGTCACCAGCACTGGCCTATCAGGCACTGAGACACAAGTGACATCATAACTAAAAACTGGAGCCATGTGACCAGCACTGGCCTATCAGGCACTGAGCCACAAGTGACATCACAAACACAAACTGCACCCACAGGACAAACACTGGCCTATCAGCCGCTCAGCCACAATGACATCACAAACACAAACTGCACACACAGGACAAACACTGGCCTATCAGGCACTGAGCCACAAGTGACATCACAAACACAAACTGCAGCCACAGGACCAGCACTGGCCTATCAGGCACTGAGCCTCAAGTGACATCACAAACACAAACTCCACCCACATCACCAGCACTGGCCTATCAGGCACTCAGCCACAAGTGACATCACAAACACAAACTGCAGCCACAGGACCAGCCATTGGCCTATCAGCCGCTCAGCCACAATGACATCACAAACACAAACTGCAGCCACGTGACCAGCACTGGCCTATCAGGCACTGAGCCACAAGTGACATCACAAACACAAACTGCAGCCGCATCACCAGCACTGGCCTATCAGGCACTGAGCCACAAGTGACTTCACAACCAAAAATGCAGCCATGTCACCAGCACTGGCCTATCAGGCACTCAGCCACAAGTGACCTCACAAACACAAACTGCACCCACAGGACCAGCAATGGCCTGTCAGGCACTGAGCCACAAGTGACATCACAACCAAAAATGCAGCCATGTGACCAGCACTGGCCTATCAGGCACTGAGCCACAAGTGACAACACAACCACAAACTGCAGCCACATCACCAGCACTGGCCTATCAGGCACTGAGCCACAAGTGACATCACAAACACAAACTGCACCCACAGGACCAGCACTGGCCTATCAGGCACTCAGCCACAAGGGACATCACAACCACAAACTCCACCCACATCACCAGCACTGGCCTATCAGCCACTCAGCCACAAGTGACATCACTACCACAAACTGCACCCACGTGACCAGTACTGGCCTATCAGGCACTGAGCCACAAGTGACATCACAAACACAAACTCCACCCACATCACCAGTACTGGCCTATCAGGCACTGAGCCACAAGTGACATCACAAACACAAACTCCACCCACATCACCAGCACTGGCCTATCAGGCACTGAGCCACAAGTGACATCACAAACACAAACTGCACCCACGTCACCAGCACTGGCCTATCAGGCACTCAGCCACAAGTGACATCACAAATATAAACTCCACCCACATCACCAGCACTGGCCTATCAGCCACTGAGCCACAAGTGACATCACAACCACATACTGCAGCCACGTCACCAGCACTGGCCTATCAGGCACTGAGCCACAAGTCACATCATAACTAAAAACTGCAGCCATGTGACCAGCACTGGCCTATCAGGCACTGAGCCTCAAGTGACATCATAAACACAAACTCCACCCACATCACCAGCACTGGCCTATCAGGCACTCAGCCACAAGTGACATCACAAACACAAACTCCACCCACAGGACCAGCACTCACCTATCACGCACTGAGCCTCAAGTGACATCACAAACACAAACTGCAGCCACGTCACCAGCACTGGCCTATCAGGCACTGAGACACAAGTGACATCATAACTAAAAACTGGAGCCATGTGACCAGCACTGGCCTATCAGGCACTGAGCCACAAGTGACATCACAAACACAAACTGCACCCACAGGACAAACACTGGCCTATCAGCCGCTCAGCCACAATGACATCACAAACACAAACTGCACACACAGGACAAACACTGGCCTATCAGGCACTGAGCCACAAGTGACATCACAAACACAAACTGCAGCCACAGGACCAGCACTGGCCTATCAGGCACTGAGCCTCAAGTGACATCACAAACACAAACTCCACCCACATCACCAGCACTGGCCTATCAGGCACTCAGCCACAAGTGACATCACAAACACAAACTGCAGCCACAGGACCAGCCATTGGCCTATCAGCCGCTCAGCCACAATGACATCACAAACACAAACTGCAGCCACGTGACCAGCACTGGCCTATCAGGCACTGAGCCACAAGTGACATCACAAACACAAACTGCAGCCGCATCACCAGCACTGGCCTATCAGGCACTGAGCCACAAGTGACTTCACAACCAAAAATGCAGCCATGTCACCAGCACTGGCCTATCAGGCACTCAGCCACAAGTGACCTCACAAACACAAACTGCACCCACAGGACCAGCAATGGCCTGTCAGGCACTGAGCCACAAGTGACATCACAACCAAAAATGCAGCCATGTGACCAGCACTGGCCTATCAGGCACTGAGCCACAAGTGACAACACAACCACAAACTGCAGCCACATCACCAGCACTGGCCTATCAGGCACTGAGCCACAAGTGACCTCACAACCACAAACTCCACCCACAGGACCAGCAATGGCCTGTCAGGCACTGAGCCACAAGTGACATCACAACCACAAAGTGCAGTTACATCACCAGCACTGGCCTATCAGGCACTGAGCCACAAGCGACCTCATAAATAAAAACTGCAGCCATGTGACCAGCACTGGCCTATCAGGCACTGAGCCACAAGTGACATCACAAACACAAACTGCAGCCACATCACCAGCACTGGCCTATCAGGCACTGAGCCACAAGTGACATCACAAACACAAACTCCACCCACAGGACCAGCACTGGCCTATCACGCACTGAGCAAGAAGTCACATCAGAAACACAAACTGCAGCCAGATCACCAGCACTGGCCTATCAGGCACTGAGCCACAAATGACCTCATAACTAAAAACTGCAGTCATGTGACCAGCACTGGCCAATCAGGCACTGAGCCGCAAGTGACATCACAACCACAAAATGCCGCCATGTGACGAGCACTGGCCTATCAGGCACTCAGCCACAAGTGACATTACAAACACAAAATGCAGCCACAGGACCAGCACTGGCCTATCAGGCACTCAGCCACAAGTGACATCACAACCACAAAATGCCGCCATGTGACGAGCACTGGCCTATCAGGCACTCAGCCACAAGTGACATTACAAACACAAAATGCAGCCACAGGACCAGCACTGGCCTATCAGGCACTGAGC
The DNA here is from genome assembly GCF_036417845.1 of Apteryx mantelli. Taxonomy (NCBI): domain Eukaryota; kingdom Metazoa; phylum Chordata; class Aves; order Apterygiformes; family Apterygidae; genus Apteryx; species Apteryx mantelli. Next base: position 653,905 of record NC_089999.1, read on the forward strand.
CACAAGTGACATCACAACCACAAACTCCACCCACATCACCAGCACTGGCCTATCAGGCACTCAGCCACAAGTGACATCACTACCACAAACTGCACCCACGTCACCAGCACTGGCCTATCAGGCACTCAGCCACAAGTGACATCACTACCACAAACTGCAGCCACATGACCAGCACTGGCCTATCACGCACTGAGCCTCAAGTGACATCACAAACACAAACTGCAGCCACAGCACCAGCACTGGCCTATCAGGCACTGAGCCA